>NC_033800.1:99813627-99861127 GCF_001876935.1 Asparagus officinalis
CTCGTTGGTTCGTCGGTTTATGCCGAACTGTGCTAAGGGACCTATAAGCAATTTTATATGCCTACAATATTCAAAAGCTATCCTACCACGTCAGCCACATCCTAAAGGCCACTGAGCTCAATTACATTCTTATCAAGAAAGCCTTCTTCAATCTCATAACTACTGCTAGGAGGCTCTATCCCTACTTTCAGACACACAATATAGTGGTGCGGACTAACTTACCTTTGAAGAACACTTTGTAGTCCTAACACTTCTAGATGGATGATCAATTGGTTGATCAAGCTCAGCGAATATGACGTTTAGTTTGAGCCCTAGATGACCATAAAAGCCCAGGCTCCGGCCGACTTCGTAATTGAGTCATGACCTAGACGCTAACCTATCATCTCTTGCATCTTCTCCTTCTTTAGAAGCTCTGACTTACAATATGGTCAAGAAAGTTCTCCCTTCGGGTTGTAGTGCCCCTGATTATGATTTACCATAGTTTTCATTATGGCTGCTTAGGGTGGATGGATCTTATGGATTAGGAAGCAATAGAGCTAGAATAGTTCTAGACAGACCTAAAGGGCTCTAATACGTATATTTTATCACTTTCGAGTTATCAACCAAAAAAACCTGAGAAGATAGCCGCTATTAACGAAATGCTTGAGCCACGCATACTGAAAGATGTTCAGAAGTTGAACAACAAAAAAGCTGCTTTGAGCCATTTTCTCTCAAAGTCGATCGAAAGAAGTCTACCCTTCTTTAAAATTCTTAAAGAAAGCAAGGAAGCAAAAGAAGGAATCGAATGGATAGTGAAATGTAGCAATGCATTCATAGAGCTTAAGAGATATTCTAAGCACCAAACCCCTACATGTTTTCGTCAAAAGTTGTCATTTTCATTATTGTCAAACCTATTACCCCGTTCATCGATTACAAGTTCAAGTTAATCTTTTTATAAGATCTTCTTACAATGAGAAAAGTAAAGATTATAACTTTATAAAATAAAACGCAGCAGTAGTTTATCTCCTGTTGCTTTGTGTGAGATCTTTACCTGTACTGGGGACGCGTTAGTTCATGGACCGCCGAGGATCAGATCCGGTTGACAGTGTAATTATGCTCTTGCTTCATGATGGAAATAATCGTAGCAGTGACAATCACGATCAAGCGAGATTGTGGCTCTTCTCGAGATCAAAACAAAGTTTGATCCGGAGGAAGGAGGGGGAGAGAATCTCAAATCTTTCAAAGGCTTTCTCTATGAAAAAGCTTGATAAGATCTGTCAATTCTTCTCTAAAATTCATGGTTTACTGTTCAATTAGACAGCCCCTTGCCCTCAGATTTCAGATCCTCTCAACTGAAGGCCCTTGGCTTCTATTTATAGGCTTTTGTCACCATGTTTTCTGATAAGATTAAGTGTTTTGACGTCATCTGCAGTTGATAACCACCCAGGTGCCCCTAAGGATAGCTTCAAAACAAGTGAGGAGGTCCACGGACGAAAGAATTCTAATAAAACATTAAAATCCGTGTTTTGGGAATTTGGGAGGCCCAAATAGTCATGGTGACTCGGAGCTGTGCGAGTCACCATTTGGTGACTCGGAGCTGTGCGAGTCTCCTGACTAGTTGTTATGTATTTTTGACTCTTTTGGTTGTTTTCATTTCCTTTGGTTTGTTTGCTTTCCCCTTTACGTGTGTTTCGTTAATTTGTTGACTTGTACGCTTTTACCGATTCTCTTCATACGTTTCATCATCGTTCATCATGTTCTCTTTGTCTTGAACTGAGACTACATTCCTTCAGTTCTTTAACTCGGATGATGTCGTTCATCATGTTCTCTTTGTCTTGAGCTGAGTGTGGGAACCCATAGGCAATATTTAACGCCTACAGATACCCCCTCCAAAATGTTTCAGTCTTGTTTCTTTTATAGAAGAGCCTGGAATACTTTGGACATGATAGACCCAACCTTCAATCGATATGATAAGACCAGTAATTGGTTTCCGCTCTCAGCTTCTTCAGTCTTCAATCTACTCAGTATTTTGTCAAATAGATGAAGTTCTTTCGGTACTGTGTTTATCATCTGACCGCTGTTGAAGTCTTGAACTAAGACTGGTGTGTAAGTTTCTGAACTTAGCTCATGCCGTCAAAAGTTAACTTTGAACTGATCATCTTCGTTAGAATTCATATCCATAGTTTTGTTTTGGCGAAGCCATTGGTGCATTGACCTGTGTTAACACAGTTTATACTCGTACGTTAACTGGAGTCTACACAGTTTAAACTCTCAAGGCGTTAGAGTTAGGAGGACTAGTTTATACTCGTATACTCGTGGGAGTTTTGCCGGGTTATCCTTAAGAATATCCTGAATAATATTCTCCAGAAACTTCCCGACAAAGATAGGTAATAGTTTAGACTCATATACACATTGGAGTATGAATACGGGTCCCGTATACGTCGAAAATACCCAAAAATGGGTCAAAATACTCGTAAATTGGCCAAACAGCTTGTCACACGTGCGAGTCACCACTTGGTGACTCGCATTGGTGCGAGTCACCATATGGTGACTCGTATGGGTGCAAGTCAGCACATGAACTTTTTGATTTGGTTCGGCCTTGTTCGCGGGAAAAATTGCTTTCTTCATTGAGTTCATTGTTCTCTCAAGTAACTGTTTTTCGATTACAAAAGATCCGGTCTTTTTATAAGATCCGGTTACAACGACATCAAAGAAAAAATAAAAACATTACAACTTTCCTTTTTCGAACGAATCACGAGCTCCTGTTTTGCGGTCACTCGCTTTGGTGGGTTCTTCGCCTGTGCCGAGGTTTATCCGTGGACTACCGCGTGATCTAGATCCGGTCGGATCTACACGATATAACGGGTATTATTTCGCGAAGGAAATAATAGCCGCGGGGGATTAATTCACCAAGGAAATAATCGCCCTCTCGGGATCAAAGGCCAAGCTTTGATCCGGAGTATAATCGCGTAGATCTCAGATCCGATCCCTCTCGAACTCCTTCCTCTTTTGACGTGGACGATCGCCGAGCACCGGATCTGAAAGAGCAAGTCTTCAAAGTTCCAAAGCTTCAATCTTTTTTAAGTTTTGAGACTTCAATCCAGTAGAGCTTCGCCGTCCAAAGTTCCAACCTTTTACAAATGAGCCACCCTTCCTCTATTTATAAGCAAATGAAAGCGGATCTGGGCCCAGATCTGGGCCCAGATCTGCCCGTGGCTCGACCACCGAGCCACCCATGGGTGCCGGCCGCGCCGAGCACATGGGTGGCATCAGCCACCCCATGGGTGGCTCGGCGATGCGGCCACCTCGGGTGGCTCGCTCGACACCTATGGACCTCAACGGACGCCGACGGCACACCTTGGTGGCTCGGCTTTGGCCAAGCCACCTGGGTGGTTCGGCTTTGGCCGAGTCGCCCGGGTATGGCGTCGTTGTGTCCGTTGTCCGGTTCTACGGTTTATCGGTTTATCCGATCTTCGCCGTTGATTTGAATCCTGATTTGGCAGTCCGGATCCCGATATGGTAGTAAATCCGTTTCGGTGATTGAGTTCAAATCCGTTCAACAGTTGGATTACTCGTTGACTCACTGATTCGGTGTTCGAGTTCGAATCCGTTCCGTAGTTGGATGACTCGTTGACTTACCGAGCCGTTAGCTTGATTCTGCACGCAAATGGATGCATTCCGTTGCTTGCGTGCGATTCATTAACCTCGTCGCCTCGTTAATCCGCTTCGTTGCGTGTCACTTGGCTTCGGTGTTGTGGACTGACGTTCGTGTTTAGATACGTCACCCGATGGTTCATCGGTTTGTGCCGAGCTGTGCTAAGGGACCTATAAGCAGTTTTATACGTCTACAGATACCCCCTCCAAAGTATTTCAGTCTCGTTCTTTTATAGAAGAGTCTGGAATACTTTGGATATAATTGTCCCAACCTTCAGTCAGTGTAACGGGACCTTGGAATGGCTTCTGTTCTTGATTCCTTCAATCCTTCAGGCTATTCGGTGCTTTGTCGAATGTCTGTAAGGGTCCCGGTGCTGCATTTATTGTCTGACCGTTGTCGGAATTCTGAACTTAAAGTCGATTCCTGATTTTCTGATCTTTAGCTCGTGTTTGCTGGTTCAACATAGTTTTGTGACGCGTTGTCCGGCGTAGTGTTGTTGAGTTATCCTTAAGAATATTTTTAGAAAAATATTCTCCAGAAACTTCTCAACCAAAAATAGGAAATAGTTTATACTCGTATACCTTATTGGAGTATTAAGAAGCAGTTTATACTCGTATACTTTTCGGAGTATTTTTTGTGCCCGAATGAGCTGAACCGGCCTAATAATAACCCAAAAAAGGCAGTAATTAGGCTTAAAAATCTTCCGACCCTTCCGAATGTGTGGGAGAGGACAGAATAAACAAAGGACTGAACCCTCGGTCGATTTGAAGTTGTTTCGATGCTCGGTTCAGCTTCAATTTGAATTCTAGTTCAAATCTGGTTTAAACTGGTTCAACCTGGTTCAACCTGGTTCAAGACTGGTTCAACCTGGTTCAAGGCTGGTTCAGGACTGGTTCAAGATTGGTTCAGTCTGGTTCATCCTGGTCTGGTTTGGTTCAGTCTGGTTTGGCTTGGTTCAGCCTGGTTTGGCCTGGTTCAGCTTCTTTTGAACTGATTTGGACTGGTCTGGTTTGGTTCAACCTGGTCCGGTCTGGTTCAAGGCTGGTTCACCTTATAAAAGGGGTTCTTTTCTTCTTTCTTTTCCTCCTCCTAGGGCCGGCCCCCCCTTGTCCCTCTTTTTGGATTTTCTCTTCCCTCTTGCATCCGTTCTCCCTCAAATCTTCATAATTGTCTTAGATCCATCCTTCCTTTTGATCTTTGACTGAGAAATCCCTCAGAAATCTTCATATAAAAATTCCTCTCAGGCCCCTCGAGCACGTGGTCTGAGCCTCTTTCAAGATTTGTTTTTTGTCGGATCTTCGAGCTTTCCCTCAGGTAAATTCTCCACAATTTTAGCATATTTCATGCTTAATTTAGTACATGAATTTGTGGTATTGCATATGAGGGTTAGGGTTTATGATTTGGTGCCTCGAGCTCCTTTTTCAGAGGGTAGAATTTGGAGATTTGAGGGGTTTAATTGTAATAAATAAGGAAATTTTTTTTTTCTGGATCTGATCCTCTGATTTATTTTGCAGGTCACCATGTCTAAGAAGATGGTGAGACCCGAGATCATCCTGATATCCGACAATGAAGGTGAAGAGGATCCCATTGCTGCAATTATGCCTGGCTAAGAATCTGTCCTCCCGGTCTCCGAATCCGTGCAGGGCATCCTCCAAAAATTAGAGAAAGTTATGCAACAAACGGCCAAGGCCGTTAGTTTTGGACGGGGAAGATTTTATGATTTGCTCCCTTTCATAGCAGATAGTCTTAAAGACATTCGGCGTATAGGTGACATCCGGCTAGCTAGACGATGTGAGTTAAGGTTGACTTGCTTAGAGGAACTCATGTATCGTTTGGAAGAGCTAGTATACTCCGACCCACATGATGAGGCCACGCCGCTCATGATCGATGCTCAGATTCAGAGGATGCATGAGCTAAAGGCCCGAGCGAGACGCATATCAGAGCAAGAAATCATCGTTGCGAACTTGTACGAACGGTAACATCATCTGCGGACTAAGATAGATGCTTATAACAACATTGCTGATAGGACAGGGATTAGGACCGTCCAAGGGGAGAGGACTCTAAAAGATTTTGAGCTCGAGAGCACCAGAGTTTAAAATGTTTATAGAGGAGAGCTGGAGGTTCTTCACGGGTTGCGCCGAGAAGACGTAACTGCCGACGCTGCCGCCATTCTTGCTTATGCCAAGCTTCAGAAGGAAGAAGAGGAGAAGGTTCGAGCGGAACACGCAGAGAAACTTGCCGCTGTTAAGGCTAAAATTGCTTCCTTCAGTTTGTTAGATCTGATTTGAGACGTCTTCTTGTATCTCCACTTGGTCTGATTTTATAAATGAAATAAAGTCTTTTCTTTAGCGTACTCCTCTTTTTATCATTATGTTTCTCTGTTGATTGTGAACCCAACGGTCATAATACTTACAGGATTTTTGGCAAATCCTCAGCCATCAACGGGTTTGATAAACCTTTACCGACTACCGTTTGAGTCGGGCTAGCATGCGGATTGTCTAAATCCGTTCCGCATGTAACGTTGTGCTAAGAGAGTGAATTCTCTGAGACTTTGTGCTATGATGTCGAATACATAGACTTCGCCATTGTTACGGGAATAGGCTACCCGGCGACACGTGTTAGGTGTTGACTTTAGGATTTTTAGCTAACCCCCAGCCTTCAACGGATTTGATTAGCCTTTACCGACTACCGTTTGAGTCGGGCTAGCATGCGGATTGTCTAAATCCGTTTCGCATGTGACGTTGTGCTAACGGAATGAACTCCCTTAGACTCGCTGCTACGACTTCGAATACGTAGACTTCACTATTGTTACGGGAATAGGCTACCCAGCAACGTGTATTAGACGCTGACTTATCCCTACTTAGGCTCAGGAATAAAATACCCCAGAATCGAACTCTGGTGTCTTTTTCTATGGAGAAAGACTAAACCGGCGACGCGTGTTAGGCGTCGGCCTATCCTTTCTTAGGATTCAGGATGAAATTCCCCATGCGTGTAAGGCATGAATTTTGGTGTTATTAATAACAACCTGCCATAATGTTGAATATGCGAACGAGCATTCTTTTTAACGGTTAAGAACTAACCGGCAGCGCGGGTTAAGCGCAGACTTATCCTTACTTAGGTTTCAGGATAGAATACCCCAGAATCGGACTCTGGTGTCTTTTCTACGGAAAAAGACTAAACCGGCAGCGCGTGTTAGGCGCAGACTTATCCCTGCTTTGGATTCGGGATAAACTTCCTAGGATGAATCCTAGATTGATAAATTTTGGAAAAGATCGGTGCGAGAAAGGAAGAATTTTATATTCTATTTCCCGGTCTTCTTTTAGGGTGAAAGCGAACCCGAAAACAAGGAAGGAAGAATTTTATATTCTATTCCCTAATTCTAGAAAGGAAGAATTTTATATTCTATTTCCAGCGCAAAAGAAACTAGGAGTGGGATCTCCACTCCGAGAATCTGGAAAATCTAGATAAACTTACCTTTTATAGGCTTGGTTATCAGAAGATGAGTTTTTCGTTTATCGAAATGAAATTTTAACTTAGGTTATGACTATAAGAAGGCTTAACCAAAGAGAAAGAGAAGTGAGTTCTTTCGTTTATCGAAAGGGGACTCTGAATCGAAAGTGGACCTCTTGTACATGGAAAGAGTCAAGAGGGCCAGAAAGACACTTTTGGTGGACTCACTGCCAATTGAAATTGATCAGTGAGGGATTTTGGTGGTGAAAATGATTTTGGGTTATATTCTAGAATATTAAATGTAATATTTGTAGGCGTATAAAATTGCCTATAGGTCCCTTAGCACAGCTCGACGCCGATTTAGCAAACGGACCACCGGGCGACGTATCCAAACAAGACCGTTAGCTCGCCAACGCTGAAGCCAAGCTATACGCAACGGAGCAGGTTAACGAGGCGACAAATCGCACCCAAGCATTGGAATGCATCCACTCGCACGCGGAATCAAACCAATGTTTAGGTAAAGCCTGTTTGCGGACACTCCTATGATGCACTACATATATAGCTCACCTCAGATTGATGACCAGCTACCTGGAGACATGTTTCCTGAGTCCGCATTTGCTAACAATCCTGAGGATGGTTCCTTTGAAGGTATGTGCCTCCTGCTGAGTTGATTATAGGACTAGTCGACCTTGACTAATGCAGCTATAATGTAACGCCTCTGCGAATTCTGTTTTGAATTTGACAGGAGCTTTTGTTGAGAAAGACCATGTTGAGCCGGCTGTGCGACCAACTCCACCAGTCGATGCAGCTACAGTTGTTACATCTCCATCACCCCCAGTGACTCGAGGGGAAGGAGGTATAATTTAATTAGCTGAGCGATGCCGTTCATTTCCTCATTGAGGCTTTTGACGAACTTCTCTTCTTTGTGTAGGGCTTCCTTCTCAGCTTCATATCCTCGTTAAGGAGTTGTTATCAGGGGATGACCCTGAGAAGATCATCATCAGCGTAGAAGTCCGCTCTTATTTCTCCTCCCTGACTGTTATAATTGGCAAACTCCTCCACGACGGACTTTCTCTTCGCCAATTTAAGCCCTACCTCGATTCCAAGATAAACTTGATTAGGGACATAGGATGTCCGGATCTAGCGACGGCTATGGTTGATGACCTTGATCGCTTAGAGCGTGAGCTTCAGATGTTTCATGAGCTCCGGGATACAGGTGCCTCTTCATTCGTTGCTGCCGAGTTGGATGCTCGCTTACAGACATGGCGCAGTACTCGGATGGTTGCTGAGCTCGAGATTCAGGTGCAGCGGGACCGCATAGATCGAGTTGAGGCTGATTTCGCCACTAGATCTTCTTTCCTCGAGGAGCTTGATTCTCAGATAGATCAGCTCCGACGAGAACTCCGTGAGAAGGAAGACACAAAGATGCAGAATCAGCAAGCAAATGCTGCTTTATCTGATGAGCTGAAGTCCTTGAAGCAGAGACTGGCTGAGACAGAGGAGGATGCTGTGAGGACTTTAGCTGCGAACGAAGAGTCTGTTAGAGCTGAGTTGCAGGAGGAGCTTAGACGCTCTTATGACGAGAAGTTATCTGAATTCAGTCAGCAGATTCTTAGCCATGGGCTTGATGTATGATTTTATTTGCTGAAAACCTTGACATTTGATTCTCTTTAGTGGAATTGGTTTTTATCTTTATCTTTATTATGATTCCTCATCACGTTTGAAATGATTGACCATAATACTCATAGGATTTTTGGCAAACCCCCAGCCTTCAACGGGTTTGATTAGCCTTTACCGACTACCGTTTGAGTCGGGCTAGCATGCGGATTATCGGAATCCGTTCCGCATGTAACGTTGTGCTAAGGGAATGAACTCCCTTAGACTTCGTGCTATGATGTCGAATACATAGACTTCGCCATTGTTACGGGAATAGGCTACCCGGCGACACGTGTTAGGTGTTGACTTTAGGATTTTTTGGCTAACCCCCAGCCTTCAACGGGTTTGATTAGCCTTTACCGACTACCGTTTGAGTCGGGCTAGCATGCGGATTATCGGAATCCGTTCCGCATGTAACGTTGTGCTAAGGGAATGAACTCCCTTAGACTTCGTGCTATGATGTCGAATACATAGACTTCGCCATTGTTACGGGAATAGGCTACCCGGCGACACGTGTTAGGTGTTGACTTTAGGATTTTTGGCTAACCCCCAGCCTTCAACGGGTTTGATTAGCCTTTACCGACTACCGTTTGAGTCGGGCTAGCATGCGGATTGTCGGAATCCGTTCCGCATGTAACGTTGTGCTAAGGGAATGAACTCCCTTAGACTTCGTGCTATGATGTCGAATACATAGACTTCGCCATTGTTACGGGAATAGGCTACCCGGCGACACGTGTTAGGTGTTGACTTTAGGATTTTTGGCTAACCCCCAGCCTTCAACGGGTTTGATTAGCCTTTACCGACTACCGTTTGAGTCGGGCTAGCATGCGGATTATCGGAATCCGTTCCGCATGTAACGTTGTGCTAAGGGAATGAACTCCCTTAGACTTCGTGCTATGATGTCGAATACATAGACTTCGCCATTGTTACGGGAATAGGCTACCCGGCAACACGTGTTAGGTGTTGACTTTATCCCTACTTAGGTTTCGGGATAAAATACCCCAGACTGGTCTTCTGGTGTCTTTTTCTACGGCGAAAGACTAAACCGGCGACGCGTGTTAGGCGTCGGCATATCCCTTCTTAGGATTCAGGATGACATTCCCCATGCGTGTAAAGCATGGATTTTGGTGTTATTAATAACGACCTGCCACAATGTTGAATATGTGGACGGGTGTTCTTTTTAACGGTTAAGAACTAACCGGCAGCGCAGGTTAAGCGCAGACTTATCCTTGCTTAGGTTTCAGGATAAAATACCCCAGAATCAGACTCTGGTGTCTTTTTGTGCGGAAAAAGACTAAACCGGCAGCGCGTGTTAGGCGCAGACTTATCCCTGCTTAGGATTCGGGATAAACTTCCTAGGATGAATCCTAGATTGATAGATTCTTAGAAAAGGTTGGTGCGGGAAAGGAAGAATTTTATATTCTATTTCCCGGTCTTCTTTTAGGGTGAAGGCGAACCCGAAAACAAGGAAGGAAGAATTTTATATTCTATTCCCTGATTCTGGAAAGGAAGAATTTTATATTCTATTTCCAGCGAAGAAGAAACTAGAAGTGGGGTGTCCACTCCGAGAATCTGGAAAATTTAGATAGACTTGCCTTTTTATAGGATGAGTTATCTAAACTGAAAATGGGTTCTTCGTTTATCGAAGTGGAATTTTCAACTCCGGTTATAACCATGAACAAGGTTTAACCAAAGAGAAAAAGGGAAGGAGTTCTTTCGTTTATCGAAAAGGGACTCCGAACTGAAAGTGGACCTCTTGTTCATGGAGAGAATCAAGAGGGCCAGAAAAACATTTTTGGTGGACTCACTGTCAATTGAAATTGATCAGTGAGGGATTTTGGTGGTGAAAATGATTTTGGGTTATCCTCTAGAATATTAAGTGTAATATTCTTCAAGGAACTTCTCGGTAAATGGGTTATCCTGAATGTACTAGGGATAGTACTTTTTCAGGAACTTCCCATTTATTGGCATTAATTGTCTGGCGCCCTCTTGAGTAATCAGGCGATATGCACCGTTTGAGTAGACCGTGTCTATCACAAACGGTCCTTCCCATTTGGGTTCAAATTTACCTTTCTTCTTGGAGTTAAGGATTATCGGTTGGCGAGCAGCGAGGACCAGGTCTCCTTCCTTGAAGCTTCTCTGTCGGACTCTTTTATTAAAAGCCCTAGATATTCTGGCTTGATAAAACTCAATTTGTTGTTGGGCTTCCAAGCGCTTTTCATCCAACCTCTCGGGTTCTTCGAGACAATTTTGATGTTGCTCTTCGGTTGTCATCTCAGTTGCGAGAGCGATCCGGAGAGATGGGATTTGGATCTCCAATGGTAGCACAGCTTCATATCCGTATACCAGCGAATATGGGGTAGCTCCCGTAGGTATGCGTATGGTGGTGTGATAAGCCCAGAGTGCTTCACTGAGTTTATCGTCCCAGTCTCGTTTATTGGTCTTCACGAGCTTTGACAGGATCTTAATGATCGTCTTGTTAAACGCCTCAGCTAATCCATTCGCAGCGGGATAGTAAGCTGTTGACGAAATATCTTCAATTTTGAACTTGTCACAAAACCTGACGAAGGCGTTGCTTATGAACTGTGGACCGTTGTCATGAATGATCCGTTTTGGCACGCCGTGTCTGTAGATGACGTGA
The DNA here is from genome assembly GCF_001876935.1 of Asparagus officinalis. Lineage (NCBI taxonomy): Eukaryota > Viridiplantae > Streptophyta > Magnoliopsida > Asparagales > Asparagaceae > Asparagus > Asparagus officinalis. The sequence continues at coordinate 99,825,009 of NC_033800.1, forward strand.
TGCTTGATGAAATTGATGACGTTGTTCGTCTTCACTTCTCTAAGTGGAATCGCTTCAGCCCACTTTGAAAAGTAATCTGTGATTGCGAGAATGAATCGATCACCTTTGACTGAAGGGGGAAAAATAGGACCGACAATGTCCATACCCCATGTCTCGAATGGCCAAGACGTGGTTGACGTGTGTAAATGCTCTGGCGGTTGATGCATATAATTTGCATGTATTTGACAAGCATGACACTCTCGGGCGTATTCGATTGCGTCACGAACCATTGTTGGCCAAAAATATCCCATTCTCCTGATGCGATCATACAGTTTGGGACCGGGCTGATGCGCACCACATTCTCCCTCGTGTGCTTCCTTAAGAACTTCTTCTGCTTCTTTGTTCAAAAGGCATCGGAGTAACAAACTATCGTACCTTCGACGGTATAATGTATGGGTCTCGGTATTATAGAAGAATCTTGGCGCTCTTCGGCGGATTGATTCTCTTTCTTTTACATCCTCTGGCAAAATACCATATTAGACGTAGTCAATGATAGGAAAACACCAATCTCGGGACTCAGACCCAATTTGGGTTGAATTCACCTCCTTGGCATTTATGTTTCCGTCATCTTCTTCTTCAATGTCCATATCGTATATGGGTATGCAGAGCTGATGCGTCCTCACTGTGACTAACAGCTCAGTTTTGGGAGGCTGCGCAAGTGATACCGCTAGTGCTGCCAGTGCATCCGCAGTGCATCCGCATAAGCGTTCTGGAGGCGAGGGATGTATTCAATGAAGAATTCCTCAAAGGATTCCGCCATTTTGATGGCCTCCTGGTGATACGGTATCAGGTCTTGGTTCCTGACTTCATACTCTCCACGGACTTGGTTAACTATCAGTTGAGAATCCCCAAAAGCTTCGAGATATTCGACCCCCAGCTCTTTGGCAAAACTGAGTCCAATGAGAAGCGCGTTGTACTCGGCCACGTTATTGGAACACGGACTAGTTAGCGAATAAGCCCGAGGCATCACATGCTTTCCCGGGGAAATTAAGACCACTCCAACTCCAGAGGAGACTTTGGGGCATCCGGGGGTGAATGCCCTATTAATTGCCCTTGAAGCGCCATCAAAGTATAATTGCCATACTTGTTGGTGAGATGTAGTGTTAACCTCGTGGGTTTCGTCCGGCAAGTCATCATATACTTCTGCCGTATCCGTTGTCGGGTTTGCCGCCAAAAGATCACAAATCGCTTGTCCTTTGATCGACTTCTGCTGTTTGAAGTGCAAATCATATTGGGACAAGAGAAGGGCCCATTTCGCTAACCGCCAATTCATAGAGGCCGGTTGCGTCATAAATACCCGCACTGGATTAACGTTAGAAATGACGTAGATCGTCTGTCCAACTAAATAATGCCGCATCTTTTGCATTGCGAATACCAATGCGAGGCATTCTTTCTCGATCATTAGATATCGAGACTCGGCGCCTATCAAGGTCCGACTTAGGTAATAGACTGCATGTTCGTGACCATTATCATCGTCTTGTGCTAATAAAGCACTTATCGAGTGGTTCATCACCTTGAGATAAATCAAGAACGGTCTACCTGATTTTGGTGCGACGAGAATAGGAGGATTCGTCAGATATGTTTTGATATCTTCGAATGCTTTTTGGCAGGCGTCGTCCCAAATAAATGACACCCCTTTCTTGTTTAATTTTGAGAATGGTTGGCACTTCCCAGAAAGATTTGAGATGACCCGCCGGATGTAAGCTAAACGCCCTTGCAATCCTCTGAGTTCTCTTAGATTTCTAGGAGGTTGCAGTTCGTGTATCACCTTCACCTTATCAGGATCGATATGTATACCCTTAGTGATGATGACGAATCCAAGGAATTTTCCGCTGGACATTCCGAGGAAGGATTTAGTGGGGTTCATCTTCAATTGATGACTCCGCATGAGATCGAACATCGTCTTCAAGTCCTTGATGTGATCTTCTTTGTTGCGGCTTTTTACAACCAAATCATCAACGTAGCATTCGACTGTTTTCCTGAGATGTTCTTGGAAAATCTTAGTCATTGCTCGCTGGTACGTGGCGCCTGCATTCTTTAGACCGAAAGGCATCACGGTGTAGCAAAAGACACCGAGGGGCGTTCTGAACGCTGTATGCTTCTCGTCATCTGGGTGCATCTTGATTTGGTTATATCCTGAAAAACCATACATAAAAGACATTCTCTCAAATCCGTACGTATTGTCGATAATGACATCTGTGATTGGGAGAGAAAAGTCGTCTTTTGGACATGCCGCATTCAGGTCCCTGAAGTCGATGCAAATCCTGATTTTACCGTTCTTCTTCATGACTGGAACGATATTGGCTAACCAATCTGGATGTTGCTCCTCTCGGATAAATCCTGATTCGATCAATTTCTTAACCTCTGCCTCAATAGCTTCCATAATCTGCGGACGAAACCGTCTTTGCTGTTGTTTGACAGGTTTGGCATCCGACTTGATATCGAGGCGGTGCATTGCCACATTGGGGTCGAGCCCTGGCATATCTTCATAGTTCCAAGCGAAGACGTCAATATACTCCCTGATGAGAGCAATTAACTCCTCCTTCTCATTTGGGGGAAGACTATCACTGATGAATATAGGTTTTGGGTTGGCCTCGTTACCCATGTTAATTTGGTCTATTTTATCTTCAGTGGGGGGTTCTCTCTGTTCGAACCTATCACCATACTGCATGTTCAGGTGGTGAACCCACGGGTCTTCCCATTTTGGCATTTGATCGTCGTCTTTCATTGTGGACGGATCAGCTTTAGCCATGTTCGCCATTAGAGCTTTGAAAGCTTCCCCCAGACTTGTATCGGAATCCCATTCCGAGGAATTTGACGAATTTCCATTTTTGTATTGTTTAGATAATTGGTTATTGATTAACCAGCAGCATTCGTCTTCTGAAGAAGATTCATACCCTAACCCTCGTCCGTATTTGTAATAATCATCGGGTTTTCCTTTTGGTACATATGCCGCTTTGGCTGGAGTACGAGGACCTCGATCGAAGTATAGACCTTCTCCGAGTGTGAAATCATATCCCTGTTTTTCCATGAGCTTGCGCGCTTCCGGACTATACTTAGATAAATGCCGACCAGGTTTGTCATCATCCTCATCTTCACTTAAGAAATGATCTGGTAATGGAGAGCTTTTCCCTTTAGCGTAAATCACTTCTTTTGCGCCTCTTATTTTGTTCGGGATGACCATGGTTGTTCCGAAAGAATGCTGGAGGCGTTCCTTTGTTACATAAGACGATCGAAGCGGCATATGAAAATCAGGATTATCATACAACTCTTTTATCACATCATCAAGAGACATGGAGTACTCTAAATCGTTATTTATTTCATTATTAGCAAGTTCCCAGTTACAACTGCCCTCTGACGTTTGTTCATCGTCAAGGTTGATTACAAAGGGTACAATGTCGTTTAAAACATAACCTCCATTGTAATCAAATCCGGCTTCGGTGTCAGCTTCTTCTCCGCTGTCCGTGCCATGGGCCGATGATTCAGTATCAGATTCGTTACCATAAAGGAGAGAATCAGTGAAATAATTCTCATACCCTTTGAATGGTTGCTTATCCGCGACCACCGTCCTAACCTTATTATCAGTGTCGACTTTCAAATACTGATGGAGAGTGGAGGGAATTATAATGTTACTATGGATCCAAGGCCGACCCAATAGTAAGTTATATGAAGTTTCGGCATCGATCACATAACATGTGACTTCTGTCTTTAAATCTCCCATTTGACACTTTACCCGGATCTTACCCAAGGGTCTTGACCCGCTAGTGTTGAATCCATAGATAACAGTACCTGTGGACGCCAACTTGCTAACTGAAATGCCGAGGAAATGCATCAAGCGAAGCGGCATAATACTCACAGCAGAACCCGGATCCACTTGTATTTGGTTGACTTTGCTGGAGCCAATGTACCCGATGAAGTATAGCGGTCGATCGTGGTTCGAATTCTTCGTATGCATATCCTCTTTGGTGAAAGTAATGCAGGGAAGGTTCTTAGTCGCTATGTTGCATTGTTGACTCAACGGTTCTGGCTCTTCAGGCACTGGCTTGATTTGAGTCAGAAACACCTCTGAATTGGCCAAAGCTTCTTGTAAGGCCTCCCTGGTTTCCTTGGACAACCGCAGCAACTCATACAGCGTTATCCGTGCTGGAATGTTGGCTAGTTGAGCCATTATATCGAAGACTTGTGGAGTCTTCGAGCTTTCCGGTTTGTCTCTTCTAATCAGGCGACTGAAACAAGACTGCTTCGGATTCTGAACCTCCTGGGGATTCTTCTCTTTCGGTTTATTCACCGGCTGTCGTCGAGCCTCTTCGCCCGGTGTAGGACTTGTAATCACCCCCATATCTGTGAGAGTTTTGCCTGGTCCCCGTTTATTCACTCCCTGCTCACTAGGTGGTGGATAATTATAGTGATACTCATTTCCGCTTCTAGTGGCGAAGACTTCTTGTTCTTCTTCAGAGAGTGGGAAAGTAGGAGCTTCATCGCCATCCTCCTCGAAGACTGCGGATGTAGCATTGCAGGACTTGCCTTTACCCTTTCTTCTCGAGGAAGTCGCCCACTGTTCGTCTTCAATGAGATCGGGATGAACCCAGAGGATTTCGCCGTTTGGGGTTGTGTGTGGCACAAGTCCTTTTTGGCGTTGTCTATGTGGGTCATCGTTCATTGTCTTCATTCCTACTTTGGTGTTGCGCTCTGGTTTGAACCATGTTGTAGGCACCGATCTAAAGCTGATTGACACTGCGTTCGCTCCGACATTCTTGGACGGCTTCGGGGTTATGACGCCTACATCAATTAGCGCCTGGATCTTGTCCTTGAGGTGGTAGCACGACTTGGTAGGGTGATGGACCGCTCTATGGTATGCGCAATACTTCGGATCCGTCACTTTGCTAGCCCCTTCTTGATCCACGATCGCAGGCAGCTGGATTTTGTTATTCTCCAACAGGTACTTAAAGATGCCGGGAACTTCGTCATCTTTGAAGGAATACACTTTAGGAAACCTCGACTCCGAAGATTTCTGCTTCTAAGGCCGTTGTTGCCATTGCCCACGAGATTGTTGTGGTGCTTGTTGCTGCTGCTGTTGCTGAGGTTGCAATTGGAAAGTTTGATTAGCATCGACTGCATTAGCATGTGCCTTACCTTTCCCCCGTGGGACAAAATTCTGTTGTGGAGCATTCGTCGCCTGTTGGCCTCTTTCCGCCTTCTTCCTTCTGAGGAATCGCTCGGCTTGCTCTCCTCGGACCTTCAAATCCTTCCAGGTTTTGGACGGTGCTGTCCCCATTGCTTCCAACACGTCTAGTACGAGGTTGTTGTGGCAAGTCTGGAGAATAAACTCCTCAGTGATCGGGTCCCGGCAGTTCATCGCCTTGTTTCGGAACCTTTTGACGAAGGCGTCAACCAATTCCCCGTCCTTCTGTTTCTCGTCAAGCAACGACCCGATTGATATCTCGGTGTCGTCGTCGAAGAAGTTGGCGAGGAACTTAGTCTCCATATCATCCCAGCTGTTCACGCTTCCTGGCTTGAGGCGGTGATACCAGTCGAAGGCGGCTCCGCGAAGAGTGCCAACGAAGGACCGTACCATCAGAGGCTCATTACCAGAGATAACCCCCAGGTGCGATTTGAAGTAAATCAAATGCTGAGTAGGTGAACCCATCCCATTAAACGGCGTGAAGTTAATTAGATTGAACTTCGCCGGATATGGGGTCGATTTCCATTCTCTTGGGTATGGACAAGGAATGCCTGTTTTCTTCATCTCTTGAGCGGAAATCAATGTATTGATTTTGCTCTCGAGATTTTTAATCTTCAAGTTTTCACCTGTGTTTTCGCTAGCATTCTCGTTACCACCCCCTGCATTGACGGGAGGATTATTGGTATTATGAGTCTCATTCGGACCCGTGCCCTCATCTTCTAGATTAACCGGGTTACGACGACTTGGCTCTCCTTGCTGGTTCGTCAATGCTTGGATTTGTTGGTCATGCATTTCGCTCATGTTCTGCATGGCCATCTGCATTTCGAACCTGAAGGTCTCCTGTTGTTTAGCCATGGCATCTTCATGCATCTTGGCCACTTGTTCCGCACTTATCATAAGTGCCTCGCGGAGTTGTCCCTCGCTGGATACCGTATTATCTGATGCAACCGCGGAGCCGGCATCAGATTCTTCATCTTCTGAAGGTAGTCTTGTCCGAACCCTACCATAAGTTGCTCGCTTGATGGTTCCGGACTGCAGATGGGTTATAGGCCGGGATGCTTTCAGAATCGACTCGAGATTGTCCCGTGCCGATGTCCCCTTGCTGGTCATATTGGTGGTGACCCTCGGAAATTCTCCATCTTCAACCACCGTTCTTCTTCGTCGGAAACGCCTAGGCCTTGGTTTTGGCGTTTCGGTGCTGAGCCTCTCAAAAACCGAAACTCTTTCGGGGACCGTCTTGATGCAGTTACACTCAGACAATACCACCCGAATGAGTTTGGAACAGGGACATTGAGTCTCTAGTCTTTGAGGACTCCTCTTCCTGGTTTTCCTCGTGCTCTCATCACGATAGTACAACTCGTCGGCTTGACGGTCGGAGTAACCTATCATGTGTTGACACGACTTCTCAGGTACAACGTCGTCATCAGACAACAACGTTTCCTTCTGAGGGTGAACTGCCTTCTTTGGGCTTTCAAGAATCACGCGTCTCGAAACATGCCTTCGTGGGCGTGAATTCTCAGCGGTCTCTTGGACTTCAATGTGCAAATTGGCATGCGCAGCTGCCTTGAACTCCTTGTCATGCTGAAAGTGACGGCGACCCCCAGCATGTTGAGTCGTTCAGGTCTTCTTCATCGGGCCCAAACGTTCTTGAACTGGAGCTTTGCCTCTCTCATCGTGAATTGGACCAAGGCGCTCCAAAATTGGCTTCTTTCTTCGGGATGATTCTGCATGATCTCCCGGAGTAGCTATGGGAATTCTCGGCGACTTAGCTTGGTTCGCCGTAGGTTAAACTTTGGTTGGAGGCTGCAAAGGTTTCTCCTTAGCCTGAATCGTCGCTTCAGACTTTAGCCTCCAGACTTGGTGGGTTGGTGACGGCTTCTTCGCCACCTCCTTCTGCAATCTCCTACGGGCTTCCTGGACTTGAGCTCGTGCTTGCGCTGACAGTGCGCGGCGCTTGCAAATGCGCTCTTCGAGTGTCGAACGATTCCGTTTGACACGGACCCATTCGTTCGTTGGCGGCTTAGACCATTCATCGGTGGTTGAGGCTGTTTGCCTCTCCTGATCTTCAGATCCGCATGATAGCGGACTCCGTCGGTGGACTCCATCGCCTTTGCGAGTTGCCGCGCCAAGCGTTGACGTTGCCTTTGGCGGGCTCTTTTCGAGAGAGTCATAACGCCCTCAACGGTGGAGATGTCGGCGAGAACAGGGTTGACCTGGTTGGAGGTCGGCGGAACTTCACCCGACGCAACTTTGGCGTCAGCTGGGGTGAGAGCTTCATTGGCGTTCTGTACTTCTTCATACCAACGGACTTTTCTCCTGGAGGAGAACTTCTTGGACTTGCGACGGGAGGTCGATCCGGACAAGGATGACAGATACTCCTCGAACTTTTGCTGGTCGAATTCGTACTCGACCTCCTCCTCGACCGGGATCGGGATCCGCGGCTGCGACGCGATGATCTCGGCAGCGAGATCGTTAGCTCCCACTGTGGTCGCCAAATTGTTCGCGAGAAAAATTACTTTCTTCATTGAGTTCATTGTTCTCTCAAGTAACTGTTTTTCGATTACAAAAGATCCGGTCTTTTTATAAGATCCGGTTACAACGAGATCAAAGAAAAAATAAAAAGATTACAACTTTCCTTTTTCGAACGAATCACGAGATCCTGTTTTGCGGTCTCTCGCTTTTGTGGGTTCTTCGCCTGCGCCGGGGTTAATCCGTGGACCACCGTGCTATCTAGATCCGGTCGGATCTACACGATATAACGGGTATTATTTCGCGAAGGAAATAATAGCCGGGGGGGATTAATTCACCAAGGAAATAATCGCCCTCTCGGGATCAAAGGCCAAGCTTTGATCCGGAGTATAGTCGCGTAGATCTCAGATCCGATCCCTCTCGAACTCCTTCCTCTTTTGACGTGGACGATCGCCGAGCACCGGATCTGAAAGAGCAAGTCTTCAAAGTTCCAAAGCTTCTTTGGCCGAGCCACCTGGGTGGTTCGGCTTTGGCCGAGCCACCTGGGTGGTTCGGCTTTGGCCGAGTCGCCCGGGTGTGGCGCCGTTGTGTCCGTTGTCCGGTTTCACGGTTTATCAGTTTATCCGATCTTCGCCGTTGATCTGAATCCTGATTTGGCAGTCCGGATCCCGATATGGCAGTAAATCCGTTTCGGTGATTGAGTTCAAATCCGTTCAACAGTTGGATGACTCATTGACTCACCGATTCGGTGTTCGAGTTCGAATCCGTTCCGTAGTTGGATGACTCGTTGACTCACCGAGCCGTTAGCTTGATTCCGTACGCGAATGGATGCATTCCGTTGCTTGCGTGCGATTCGTTAACCTCGTCGCCTCGTTAATCAGCTTCGTTGCGTGTCACTTGGCTTCGGTGTTGTGGACTGACGTTTGTGTTTAGATACGTCACCCGATGGTTTGTCGGTTTGTGCCGAGTTGTGCTAAGGGACCTATAAGCAGTTTTATACGCCTACAGGCCTGGCATGGCTTGGTTCTGGCGGTTCGAACTGGGTTTGGTTTGGTTCGGGGCTCTTTTAAAAGCCCGATCTCTTCTTCTTCCTTCCTTCATTTCAGAATTTTTTCTTCAGTTAAAAAATTCGTTTCTTCCCTCTTCCTTTCTCTTTAAACCCCTTGACTTCTTCAAATTCTTTTTGTTTGATTTGAGAGTTAGGGCTTCCTCTCGGATCTTGAGGCTTCATTTTGGGATTTAGGGTTTCATTTTGATTTTGATTTGGGCTCGTGCGCTTGTGGGTTCTCTTGGCCTACTTTGTTCTTCAAAGATTCCAAGTAAGTCCTAGTCTCCTTGCTCAAATTTTATTTAATTCTTCTTTGATGATTTATGTTCTTGGGGATATATTGGAAACCCTAAACTGTTCTCTTTTTTTTTTGGGAAATCTTAAACCATGACCTGTTCTTGATTGTGTGAGAGGATTTGAATGACGATCGAACTCTTTATTTCACTCCTTTAGTTAAACTTTGGGTGATTGTCGAAGATTTGACTTTGGTTTGGGTGCTAAGCAAATCGGTTGTGTTAATATTGAGATGTGAAACAATTAACATAACTATATAGTGAAGCTTCAGCTACTAAGACTGTATGATGGTGATTATACTAGAACTCCGTCATCCCACAGCACTCCGAAACTCAGATCAGCCTGAAAGAGACAATTTAAACAAAAAGAACAATAGAAAGAGCGTCAGAGCGCTACAGCAAGATCACCTCCATCCGCCTTCAGGGGAAGGGCTGCTAGATGAAGTGGAAGCTATATCTATTAAGCATAGTCTACCTATATCATTTTCCCCGTATCTAATAGAGTTAATATTTAGACACCTATAAGACGAGACGTAGTACGTCGAGCGAAATAATACAAACAAGGAAACCCTCATATATATACCATATGTCTTAAATTGTAGATCCCTAAATACCAATTCAACTCTATGAATGAAAACAACACTCAAAAGAAATACTCTAAGCCTCAACTATATAGATCAAATGTCACAATCTCGAACTACTTCTCAAGTAGTTGGTGCAATTATAAGAGAACATCGTTCAATTCAAAAATCACCATAGGCCATATCATGTATGCCACAAACCAAAGAATGTACCTTACTCATAGGTAATCTAACATGCGAGTAACTACAACTGATAATATATATATATGTGTGCATTTCCTTGTGCTATAGCAATACTCTTGTAATATTCTTACTCAATCGCTCTGCAGCAATAGGTTTTGTCTCCCATTCCGGATACATAAAATAACGATACTATTATAATACTCTTACTCAATCGTTCTGCGACAAATAGGTTTTATCTCCCTATTTCCAGATGATGGATCTAGATGATCGTACAGCGGAGTATAGACATATTAGCCAAATCTGAAAAAATGCCGATCATCTTCGAGTATTGGTATAGCCGCGGTCTCATTACGGGAAACATACAATACTCCTAGTGTGGTACAGCCACAGTCTCATTACGGGGAAACATCCACACCGAGCATCCATAACTGATGAACAATACTTTATTATATGTTATTACACTTTTATCAACTCAACGTGTATCTGAAATCTCAAAAGTGTGTGTTAACATAACATAAACTAATTATACATGCACATATCTTAGTGTGTGTCCATAATTGGTGTTCACCTTCATCTCAGGTGTTAAATAACTCTTAAGCATCATAATATATCAGTAAAACATCGAGAAACTCTCTCAAAAACCAAACAAACATGCACATGCCATAAAAGAAGTTGGCGGTTGATCGCGATAGGTTTTCACGGTTGCCCATGCTTCTATCAGGCACGCGGTCGACCGCCGCTAAGGCGCGGTCGACTGAACACAGAAATTCCAGAAACGTGCAGATTTTTGCACAGTGTTGTGTTCAGGTTGACTATGTGATTCAAACATGTTTAAAACATACTGAAACATAAATAAACCATTAGTAATGGTGTAAAAAACTCTCTCTTTATAATATCCCTTTGGCAAGGAGAAAGATTATACTGAAGCTGGGAAGTGAAACTAAAAACAGAGGAAAACCAGGTTTTGAAAGTTTGCTCTCAGGAAAAACAGATCTTTGATTTTTTAAAATGTTTGGGACACTTGAAGAAGGAGGAGTATAGGGGGTTTAAATAGGAGAAAACACGGCAGCTTAAACCCATACCCAAATCCCCCAAAACCTAAAAAAATCGGCACCTGAAATCTGTACCAAAAAGACCGTTTGAATAAGCGGCGGTCGACCGTGAAAATCTCGCGATCGACCGCGAGCTACTTTCGAGGTTCACTAAATTTCTAGAAACTATTGCGGTCGACTGCGGCGGTCAACCATGATAATTTTCGAGTCGACGGTCGACCGTGGTGGTCGACCGCAAACTGATACAAACAGACACTGTTTTTAAAACCTGTTTTTGACTCTATAAAAAATCTGTAAAATATTTGAATGACTTTCAAAAATTATAAAACTTTGTAAAATGTTTTTAACACTAAAAACAAATTGTTTAGAAAAGGAATTTTGCGAGTAGGTCCTCATACTTATGAAAAATGATATTTTGTCAAAACGCTTAAAAGTATAAGTATGAAAATGTGTGTGATATCCCAATAGCTTCAAGTGAAATCTAAAACTACTTGCCTACATTCTAGCACTAGAGAGAAAATAAAAACTAGCAAATATCCTCACATAGAATTATAATTCTTTGAGTCTTGATATAGCTTGAGTTGATGAAGCTTCTCATTGCATTTGTTGTTCTTGAATTAACATCGCTTCATCACTATGCCTCCTCCTTCTTTGGATATAATCATTGTAGCTCATATTCCATCCAATCTTCCATTCATGGTACTAACAAGCTTGATATATATATTAACTACAATATCACTCAACAAGCAATTAGTACTGATAATGGTGGTTGTAAAACATCATCAAAACATAAGGGCTAACAAGCCTTCTTAAAACTCATTAGACGTTAGCCCCTAAGGACTCGAGTGTTGGCCTTCTTATTTTGATGATGATTCATAAACAATTCACTTCTAATGTTGTTTGTCTAGTGTTTGTGTTTTTGTATCAATTGTAGACAAACAACAGGTTGGAGGATGGATGGAATTGCGCTTCAACGAACATATCAAATGGAGGTTGGTGGAATTGTGGTTGAAGCTTATACAATTCAAGTTAAAGATCAAATTACAAGCTTCATCCAAGTTTACCAAGTTGAGCTACAATGAAGATCAAGATCAAGCTTGGGTAACATTAGTTTAGGTTTTATATTATATGTGTTAGTACTTTAAGCTCAATATTATACACACATATTATATTGGTTTCCATGTATATATAGTTTCATATATACATATATGTTTGGTTTCTATGTATATATATAGTTATATATATATACATACATAGTTTGAGTTTTCATATTCAAAAATATGAAATCACATATTTCATATTTATTATTATGTTTTAGAAAATATTGCATAGAATATGCATATTTATGAAAATATTGTGGTTCTAGTTTATAGACTTCATAACAACATTTTATATCATTTATTAAGTCTATAAGAATGTTTGAAAATATTTCAAATTCGTGTTTATGTCATAATATCAAATTTCATGTATATCAACTTTTCATGTTTTGGAAATACTTGCAAAATACATGAGTTTTCACAATTGGTAAATGCAATTTGAAAATTTTCTTCGTTTACATGTTTATATTCATATATACAAACATTTCCCCAAGATTTACTAATTTTGGAGTTGTTTTGTTATTTTCAATTGAATTTACAAAACCAAGTTTTCAGCAGTTTCTCAGTATCTATTTATCTGTGTTCAAACATTTATTTCTCTCAACTGGAAAGTGATTTTTCAGAAATTCTTTCTTTAACAAGTTCATATATATGTCTAGAACCTTCTTTCAAAATTTCATGGTTTACGGAATTGATTTACTATTTTTAATTGATTTTACAAAGTTAGATACACATATTCCAGAACTGCCAGAATCTGTCATGCATGTCATAAGTCGACTCATGAACAGTGTAAGTCGACTTGCTACAGTATAAGTCGACTTATCAGTGTACCGTTGCACAGTAATGGCTAGTTCTGATTTTTGTTTATTTTAATGTTTTTGGGGTGGTTTTATTGGTTTTTGGGGTTGTTTTATAAGCCTATATATACCCCATGCCCTCATACTTCTAAGATGACTTAAGAAATGTTTTAAACAAGTTTAAAGAGTTTTAAACAAGGATTTAAGTTTGGTTTAAGTTTGTTTTAGAAGCTTTTAAGCAATTGAGGGTTTAAGTTTGTGAATTCAATTCCACAAGAGCTTGAGGAGATCATCTATTGGAGTTTGAGCAATCAACTAATCTCCCTCTATCTCTTGTCATCTATTGAGAAGTTTTCTAAACTCTTTTTTAGCTTTATATTTATTTGTTTGATTATCATCTTATTAAAGGTAGTTTTATATTTGAGTTTAGATTTGATTAATTTCATTATTACACACACCCACTTGAGCTTATTGTATTTGCATTCATAATATATTTGGGGTTGTGAGAGATAGTAATATTGAGTTGAGCCTAATTGAGTTCTCATATTGTTTAGAGAACAATTATTTGTTGTGAGCCTTAATTGTGTAGATCACTTTGTAATACACTTGTACACCGAGAGGAGTGTGTGGTGAGGACGTAGTCGATACCGAGAGGAGTGGCGTCGGTGGCCTAGTGAGAGGTGATAATTCCGAGCACTTGAGAGAGGTGATACGTGAGGACCAACACTTGAGGTTGTAGCTTGTGTATGTACTTTGTGAGGTTTTGTGAGAGTTGTCGGTTGACTTGATAACCTAGTGTGTAGAGTTTTCGGTTAGCTAGAAAACCGAGTGTGTAGAGAAGTTCTGGCTTCCAAACCGGGTTGTGTAGTGGATTCTCCCCGGGAGTGGGGAGCGGAGATGTAGGACAAAAGGTCCGAACTCCGTGAACATTTCCTTGTGTTTGGGTTTGGCATTGGCGTATTTATTCTTGCATATTGTTATATCGCCATTGTTGCATGATCATATTGTTTACCCTTATTTATATTGCATGTCCTTACACATATCTTGTAGCATATCATACTTGCTAGGATATATTTGTAAATTAGTTTTTATTAGCATTTAAATCGAATTAGATTAGCATAAGACCCTAATCACCACCCCCCGGTATCAGAGCTTGGTGATCTTTGATTTAAGGTCTAATCACCTTGAGTTAAAGATCCAAGTTATCTTTTTGTGCTAATCTTGTTTTGATCTTTTTGTATCTTGCTTGCTCATATATACATTATGGATATGCACGGTAAACCTTGTTTAGGTTATGCCATCAATATTGCTCCTAGATTAGTTAAATTCCCCTATGCCTAATAGTGTGTTAGATTTAAACTTTTTGTTCGATCTAGACACTTCGATTTATGGGAAATTATAGATGATATTTATATTGTGCCCACTTCGGAGGAATCCAAGTGGAATAAAAATGATCATCGTATGTTTACCATGAATAAGCTTTTGTTAGAATTTTTACATAATGCGTTCAATTCATCTATGTCTAAGAAGATTGATTCTTTTGATAGTGCTTACACATTATGGAAACTTATAGAAGTACATCAAGGGAATTTGAAGGCGATCTGACAAACTTTGGAGGATTCCGCTTTTAGTTCATGTGGAGCTTCATTTTCATGCACACTGCCACTAGGCGATAGCCCTAGTATGGTAAGCGAGTCCGAATCCGAATATGAATTATCTTTTGATGAACTCGCATGTGCTAGTAAAAAATTATTGCATGCCTATAACAAATTGCATAAAAATTTTATTAATTTACAAAGCAAGCATGAATGTTTAAAATCCGATCATGAGAAGTTAGCTTCCAAATTTGATATCATTTCTCAAGATAATGATGCTTTTAAAGAAAATAATGATATGCTAAATTTGGAAAATAATAATTTAAAATTGAATATTGCTAACTTGACTCATGACAAAAATAATACTATGTTAGAAGTAGAGAACATACAAAATGATACTGCTTCCTTTATAAATGACTATTTATGTTCTACTTCCAATGAAAATGCATATGTGCCTAAAAATGAAGAATTGAATCTTATCAATAAACGCATTTCATCTTTAGATTCAACTTTAAAAATATGCATTAATAATCATAAGAGGTTTATGGATATGTGTGCCAAGTCTAAGTCATCATCCACTCATTATGCACACATATATAGCAAAGTTTACAAATGCTCTAATTGCGGTCGAAAATGTCATTTATCTAAATTTTGCTATGATGCACACAAACATAAGAATGCTAATGCTCCTTGTGCATCTCATGTAGCTTCCTCATCTTGTACACTTACACATTCACATTCTCATTCTCACAAAGTTCATCATAAGCATGCTAGTGTGTTCAAGTGTGATCTTTGTGGTCGTTGTGGTCATTTGGCCAAATATTGTTTTGATTTGAAAAAGAAATCTCATTTACCAAATGCTTCTAGTAGACCACATGCCTTTAAATGTGATGTTTGTGGTAGGTTTGGACATCTTGCTAAATTTTATTTTGATATGCAAAAAGCTTCTAAGTTACAATATGTTCCAAATAGACCATTGTTTAAGAATGTTTCTCATTTGCAAAATATTTCTAGAAGACAATCTTTATTTGCAAATGGTTCCCGTGCACGAGCATATGGTCCACAAAAACAAATTAGTCTCTTTCATTGCACAAATTGCAATCGGAAGGGTCTTTTGAGCAATTATTGTTATGACTGGGTTAGTACACCAAATGTGCCCAAAAGGGTTCATAACCCTAGGACTTTGAGCTTTATTGATAAGGGTCATGTCCCTAACCAATCCGGCACCAATAATGCTTGGGTGCCAAAATCTTTTAAAAAAAATCAAGAATTATGTTTTTTTTGAAAATTATGTTTTAAAAATTTTTTAATATGAAAACAATTTTTCTTTGATCAATTCTTTTGTTTTCATGATTATTAGTGTCGATTTTTGTTGAGAGGTTTGTATTTATAACCCCCCAGGTTTATTGGGTGTTTATTTCCCAAATCATGTTTACCGGGTGCTAAAATAATTATATGTGTTGGAACAAGCTCAAGAGCTTGATATTGTTGCCTCTCTTAAAAATTGTGTTTTGATTTGTTGCTTTGAATTTATTATATTTAACTTATATGATGATATTTATGTGTTTGTGCTTATGGATCATCTATTCGTGTCTTATAATGTATTCTATGAGTGGTTTGATCAAGTCTTACAAAGAAAATTTTCTTCTTTGATCAAACATTATTTTTGGACTCAAATCTTGATTTATGACATCATTTGAGTGATTTGTTTTCACTTGAAAACTTTTTTCATGGTTCTCATGTTTTCCTCATTCCTTTGTTTTCATAAATCTATTTTTATATACACTATATGTAATGAGACACTTCTTTCATAAATGACATATTAATATGTGTTCTCATTGTCTTGTTTGTATGTGAGTTATGTTTAGCATATCTTTCATTTATGCTTACTCACTTGTTTTTGCCTTAGCTTTCATTTCATATATTCTCTATGGTATTTTGATAGGGGGAGCTATTCCCTATACTTGTTTTATACTCACTCATGCATATTGATAGGGGGAGCTTTCGCTCTCTTCATTCTTGTTGTTTTCCCCGTTTTGATGTTGTCAAAGAGGGAGAAATATTATGAGTATAGCCTTTCCTTGTTTATATGCATGTGAATTATAATTTATATGTTCATTTTTCTTCATGCATATATCTTTTTTGTAAATTGTTTGTCATCATCAAAAAAAGGGAGATTGTTGGCCTTCTTGTTTTGATGATGATTCACAAACAATTCACTTCTAATGTTGTTTGTCTAGTGTTTGTGTTTTTGTATCAATTGTAGACAAACAACAGGTTGGAGGATGGATGGAATTGCGCTTCAACGAACATATCCAATGGAGGTTGGTGGAATTGTGGTTGAAGCCTATACAATTCAAGTTAAATATCTAATTACAAGCTTCATCAAAGTTTATCAAGTTGAGCTACAATGAAGATAAAGATCAAGCTTGGGTAACATTAGTTTAGGTTTTATATTATGTGTGTTAGTACTTTAAGCTCAATATTATACACACACATTATATTGGTTTCCATGTATATATAGTTTCATATATACATATATGTTTGGTTTCTATGTATATATATAGTTATATATATGCATACATAGTTTGAGTTTTCATATTCATAAATATGAAATCACATATTTCATATTTATTATTGTGTTTTAGAAAATATTGCATAGAATATGCATATTTATGAAAATATTGTGGTTCTAGTTTATAGACTTCATAACAACATTTTATATCATTTATTAAGTCTATAAGAACGTTTGAAAATATTTTAAATTCGTGTTTATGTCATAATATAAAATTTCATGTATATCAATTTTTCATGTTTTGGACATACTTGCAAAATACATGAGTTTTCACAATTGGTAAATGTAATTTGAAAATTTTCTTCGTTTACATGTTTATATTCATATATACAAACATTTCCCCAAGTTTTACTAATTTTGGAGTTATTTTGTTATTTTCAATTGAATTTACAAAACCAAGTTTTCAGTAGTTTCTCAGTATCTGTTTATCTATGTTCAAACATTTATTTCTCTCAACTGCGAAGTGATTTTTCAGTTATTCTTTCTTTAACATGTTCATCTATATGTCTAGAACCTTCTCTCAAATTTCATAATTTTTGGAGTTGATTTACTATTTATAATTGATTTTACAAAGTCAGATACACATATTCCAGAACTGCCAGAATCTGTCATGCATGTCATAAGTCGACTCATGAACAGTGTAAGTCGACTTGCTACAGTATAAGTCGACTCATAAGTCGACTTATCAGTGTACCATTGCACAATAATGGCTAGTTCTGATTTTTATTTATTTTAATGTTTTTGGGGTGTTTTTATTGGTTTTTGGGGTTGTTTCATGAGCCTATATATACCCCATGCCCTCATACTTCTAAGGGGACTTAAGAAATGTTTTAAACAAGTTTAAAGAGTTTTAAATAAGGGTTTAAGTTTGGTTTAAGTTTGTTTAAGAAGCATTTAAGCAATTGAGGGTTTAAGTTTGAGAATTCAATTCCACAAGAGCTTGAGGAGATCATGTATTGCAGTTTGAGCAATCAACTATTCTCCCTCCATCTCTTGTCATCTATTGAGAAGTTTTCTAAACTCTTTTCTAGCTTTATATTTATTTGTTTAATTATCATCTTATTAAAGCTAGTTTTATATTTGAGTTTAGATTTGATTAATCTCATTGTTACACACACCCACTTAAGTTTATTGTATTTGCATTCATAATATATTTGGGGTTGTGAGAGATAGTAACATTGAGTTGAGCCTAATTGAGTTCTCACCTTGTTTAGAGAACAATCATTTGTTGTGAGCCTTAATTATGTAGATCACTTTGTAATACACTTGTACACCGAGAGGAGTGTGTGGTGAGGACGTAGTCGATACCGAGAGGAGTGGCGTCAGTGGCCTAGTGAGAGGTGATAATTCCGAGCATTTGAGGGAGGCAATACATGAGGACCAACACTTGAGGTTGTATCTTGTGTATGTACTTTATGAGGTTCTGTGAGAGTTGTCGGTTGACTTGATAACCGAGTGTGTAGAGTTTTCGGTTAGCTAGAAAACCGAGTGTGTAGAGAAGTTCTGGCTTCCAAACCGGGTTGTGTACTGGATTCTCCTCGGGAGTGGAGAGCGTAGACGTAGGACGGAAGGTCCAAACTCAGTGATCATTTCCTTATGTTTGGGTTTGGCATTGGCGTATTTATTCTTGCATATTGTTATATCGCCATTGTTGCATGATCATATTGTTTACCCTTGTTTATATTGTATATCCTTGCACATATCTTGTAGCATATCATACTTGCTAGGATATATTTATAAATTAATTTTTATTGGTATTTAAATCGAATTAGATTAGCATAAGACCCTAATCAACCCCCCTCTAGGGTCTAACATCGAGCTCAATAAGGAGCAAGAAATCCCTAAGTGATCCGGTTTAAGTTTTCTTGGATTAGTTGGTGTCTAAGGCAATGTTTAAGGGTTGCGTAAAGTGCTCCATAAGGAACGAGGTACTTAATTGATCTCTGATCACCCTCTAGTACTATCCTTACCTGGCTAACTACCTGGGTAAAACTTTAATCTTTTTACTTAAGGAGTTTTTGGTTAGGAGCTAGTCTAGCTGAGTTAGGCTAAACCCTAGAGTTAGAGTAATTAAAAAGTGATTGCTTTTGATTTGTTTTAGTTAGGATTTTTCTTTTTCTTATAAAAAATAACTAATTTTTTTCTCTTTTCCTTAAAAAAATTATAAAAAGAAGTTGTTTTGGTGTATGCGAACGTGGGTTAGGGATAATTCTCATCGTTTAATCCGTGTTGAACCAATTGAGAAAATGGCTAATCAACCCGTTCTCCAGGATATGTGTTACCCCACCAGAAATACAATTTCTTCTTACATTAGGATCCCTGAAGAAAATAGAACAAATTTTAAGCTTTGACCGTACTACATAAACATGCTTCCCAAATTCCCTAGGAAATGAAACTGAGGATGCTTATATTTTTATCTCGGAATTTGAGGAAGTATGTATTATGATCAAAATGAGAGAATTAACCGAAGATGCGATCAAGCTCAGATTTATTCTATTTGCTCTCAAGGACAAACCTAAAAATAGCTGTATAGCTTACTGATAAATTCCATCTCAACTTGGGATGAATTTGTCACCGTTTTTCTCAAGAAAATTTTCCCAATTCATAAAACGATAAAGCTTAGGAACAGCATTCAAAACATCAAAATTGTCCTGGGGGAGCCATTCTAGAAATATTTTGACCGGTTCAAAGATCTTCTTATCCAAAGTCCTCATCATGGTCTCAAGAAATAGCGATTATGCCAAGTCATATATGAAGGATTGGACTATTTTTCAGAAACATCTTTAGAATCGATGTGTCAGGAAGATTTTATAAGGAAAACGCCGATGAAGCTTGGGAATTTCTAGAGAGACTATCCGAAAAAATCATACAGTGGGAACACTATGATGACAGAGTTGCATCAGTTCTCTAATCTAAGTCTAGTGGTCTTTCCTTAGAGTTGAACATTACCTCCAAAGCAAAGATGGCGACAATTCTGTGAAGGTTAGAAGCCTTAGAAATTAAGGAACGAGCTCTAGCTCAAATCAATCATATTTTTGCCCCAGGATGTCATAACTGTCAGTCTCCTACCCATGTTTCAAAGGAATGCCCTCTCCTAGGAAACAACCATGCATTAGAAAAGATAAACTCTGCATTCCAGCGTCCTAGAAATGATTCATTTTTTCCAACCTACAA
Organism: Asparagus officinalis; assembly: GCF_001876935.1. Classification (NCBI taxonomy): domain Eukaryota; kingdom Viridiplantae; phylum Streptophyta; class Magnoliopsida; order Asparagales; family Asparagaceae; genus Asparagus; species Asparagus officinalis. The sequence continues at coordinate 99,845,094 of NC_033800.1, forward strand.
TTCAAGTTGGAGAAATCATCACAACTTTGCATGGAATAAGGGAAATTCTCACGGAAATCAAAACTTCATTCCCGTGTTGAACCTACAATTCCCTAGAGGAAATACACTTCCATTCAACGCACCAAACAATTTCCAACAAGCTAACCCAGCTTTTCCAACCCAACATCCTCATCCTCACCAGCCTACAAATCCTTCAAATTCTGATCATGACAAACGTCTGAGTGTCTTTGAAAAGGGTTTAGAAGCTATGATCAAAGCTTCTACACAAAATACCAACATGTTGACCCAGTCATCCACCACTCTAAATTCCTTCATGCAAATAACTGGCCAAGTGCTCAATTCGAACACTCAAGCCATAGCCCGGTTAGAAACCTAACTTGGGCAACTAGCCACTGCCGTGAGCGAGAGAGAGAAAGGAAAATTCCTGAGTCAACCTATTGCAAACCCTAAAGACAATGGATCCAGTTCAACCCAACCAGCCCATGTGAATGCAGTTCACATACTGTGATCAGGGAAACAAATAGACAATCAAGTTAGAACGCCACCAGATCAAACCCCTTCTCCCATCCAACACATTCCTTCTGATGACCAAAACGCTAAACATGAGATTAAGCCTGATCTAGATAGGTATAGGCATGTTGCCCCCTTTTCAAATAGACTCAAACCTAGGAAAACTCCCCACAGGTTGAGAAAATCCTCGAAACGTTTAAACAGGTCAAGATTAACATCCCTCTCCTAGATACAATTGAACAAATCCCTTGTTATGCAAAGTTCTTGAAAGACGTATGCACTAAGAAAAGAACCACCAATGTCCCCAAGAAAGTCTTCTTAGCTGCCAACCTCAGTGAAATTTTTTCGAAACTCATGTCGTTAAAATATAAGGACCATGGTTGTCCCACAATTTCATGTGTCATAGGTAACACTCACATTAATAAGGCACTTCTAGACTTGGGAGTCAGTGTTAACCTCCTTGCTTATTCAGTCTATCAACAGCTAGGTGTAGGAGAACTTAAATCGACAAGACGCACTCTACAATTAGCTGATAGATCTGTGAAAATTCCCAAAGGAGAGGTAGAGGATGTTCTGATCAAGGTTGGAGAGTTTATTTTTCCTATTGATTTTATTATATTAGAAACGCAACCCGTTTCTAATCTCAAAAACCAAATCCCAGTCATTTTAGGAAGACCATTCTTAGCCACCTCAAATGCTTTGATCAATTGTAGAACCGGGCAAATAAAACTATCTTTTGGGAATATGACTGTTGTTCTTAATATTTTCAACCTAGGGAGGCAGCCTATTGATCCATCTGATCAACCCATGTAAGTGAATTTCATTTGGGGAATATCCAGTGAGCAACAAGAGGGAGAGTGTGAGTCAGATTCAAGTGCATCTGACTTAATGTTTGTGGAGTCTTCTGATGACGAACTAGATTTTGATCTAATGGTCAATCATGTTTCTACTGTTGGCTGGCAACGAGAACCTTTAGAGATAGAACCCTGACTCCAGCTTCGCCCATCTGTGGAGGAACCCCCTAAGTTAGAGCTTAAACCTCTACCTGAAAATCTAGAGTATGCCTACTTAGGGGAGAACGAGGCTTTACCAGTCATCATTTCTTCTGACTTAACTATCAGTTAAAAGAAAGCTCTCTTAGATGTTTTAAGAGAGAATAGGGAAGCCATTGGATGGACCATGGCTGATATCAAAGGGATTAGTCCAACCATTGTTTAACACCGAATACATTTGATGGATGACGCCAAACATACTAGAGATCCTCAACGTAGGTTAAACCTAGTGATGAAAGAAGCTGTTAGGAAAGACATTCTCATATGTCTCGATCATAGGATTATTTATCTCATTTCTGATAGTTCATGGGTGAGTCTGGTCCAAGTTGTTCCAAAGAAATCTGGGATCACCGTGATCCAAAATGAGGCTAATGAGCTGATTCCCACTCGGATCCAAACTGGATGGCGAGTTTGCATTGACTACCGAAAACTCAACTTAGCCACTCAGAAAGATCACTTCCCTCTTCCATTCATTGACCAAATGTTAGAGCGCTTAGCAGGACACGAGTTCTATTGTTTCCTGGATGGATATTCAGGTTACAATCACATCTTATCGCTCCAGAAGATGAGGAGAAAACCACTTTCACTTGCCCGTATGGAACATTTGCATGCCGACACATGCCTTTTGGGCTGTGTAATGCACCGGCCACATTCTAACGTTGCATGATCAGTATTTTTTTTCGACATGGTAGAGCGATTTCTCGAAATTTTTGTGGATGATTTTTCCATTTTTGGTGACACTTTTTCCCAATGTTTGTATCATCTTAAACTGGTCCTAGAATAGTGCAGGGAGAAAAATCTTACTCTCAATTGAGAGAAATGTCACTTCATGGTCAAGCAGGGCATTGTCTTAGGGCATGTAGGTTCCAACAAGGGAATCGAAGTAGACAAAGCTAAGGTAGATCTCATTTCTAACCTTCCTCCTCCCAAAAATGTCAAAGATATCAGATCATTTCTTAGTCATGCTGGTTTGTACCGACATTTCAACAAGGATTTTAGCAAAATTGCTAGACCCTTGACCAATCTCTTAGCCAAGAATACATCATTTGTCTTCTCTCCCGATTGCCTCAAAGCTTTCGAATTTCTAAAAAAGAAGCTGGCCACAGCTCCTATCATTCATGCACCAGACTGGACCTTACCTTTCGAACTGATGTGTGATGCATCCGACTCTGCAATTGGTGCTGTTTTAGGATAAGAGTTTGATGGAAAACCGCATGTGATCTACTATGCCAGTAGGACTCTGAATGATGCCTAACAAAATTACTTTGTCATAGAAAAAGAGTTTTTAGCTGTAGTCTTTGCCTCAGAAAAATTCAGGTCCTACCTCATCGGTTCCTTAACCAAAGTTTTCACAGATCATGCCGCACCAAAGTATCTTTTGACCAAAAAGGATGCTAAAGCACGGCTCATTAGATGGATTCTTCTACTTCAAGAGTTTGACATCCAAATTCTTGACAGAAGGGGAATAGAGAACCCCGTAACAGATCACCTTTCTCGACTCCCGAATGCACCAACATCAACCGTCCCGATCAACAAACATTTCCCAGATGAACAACTCCTACAAATCCAATCTGTTCCATGGTTTGCTGATATTGTGAATTACATAGTCATGAAACAGATCCTTTCTCATTAGTCCTAACAGGATAGATCCCGTTTTCTCTCCCAAGTAAAATTCTTTTACTGATATGATCCATATTTGTTCAAATACTGTCCTGATCAGATCATTAGGAGGTGTGTTCCTACTGAAGAAACTAGAAGTGTTCTTTCCTTTTGTCATGAGCAAGCATGTGGGGGCCACTTCGGCCCAAGAAAAATAGCTGAAAAAATTCTTCAATGTGAGCTATATTAGCCCACTCTTTTCAAGGATTCATATGAGTTTTGTAATACTTGTAACCGCTGTTAGTTTTTAGGAAAAGTCACTAGAAGAAATATGATGCCCTTACAACCAATCTTATCTGTGGAACTTTTTGATCTATGGGGTATCGATTTCATGGGACTATTTTCAAATTCCTTTGGATATATTTACATTCTAGTAGCCATTGAATACATGTCAAAATGGGTTGAGGCGGTAGCTTACAAAACTAATGACAATAAGGTCATTGTAGAGTTTTTGAAAGAGAATATTTTTGCACGGTTTGTAGTATCCCGAGCGATCATCAGTGACAATGGTACACGCTTCTATAACCATTCTTTTGAGTCTTTGATGAGGAAATATTCAATTACATACAAATTGTTAACTCCTTATCACCCTCAAACCAGTGGTCAAGTAGAGGTCACAAACAGGCAGATTAAACGAATCTTAGAAAAAATAGTTAATCATAACAGAAAAGATTGGTCTGTAAAATTACGTGATGCTCTGTGGGCATATAAAACAGCTTTCAAGGCCAATTTGGGGATGTCACCGTATATACTCGTGTTTAGAAAAGCTTGTCACCTACCAGTGGAGTTAGAATATCGAGCAATGTGGGCTATAAAACAGTTGAATTTTGACTCAGGCTCGACAGGTAAGAACAGATTACTCCAAATAAATGAGTTGGAAGAAATTCGAAATGATGCATACATAAACTCAAAAATTTACAAAGAGAAAACCAAAATTTTTCATGACAAATCAATTTTATGAAAAAATTTCTCTCCAGGACAAAAAGTTTTACTCTACAATTCAAAATTCATCTTTTTCCTAGAAAATTAAGATCAAGATGGACAGGTCCATTTATTGTCAAACAAGTTTTCCCGCATGGAGCTGTCGAGATAGAAAATCCTAAAAATGGTGACATTTTTAAAATAAATGGTCAACATCTAAAACTATTTTTAGAATTTTCTACGCTCGGAGAGAAGGAGGTGTTGGTTCTTATGAACACATTATCTGTAAAAAATAATAATAAAAAATTAAAAACAAAAATGAAAAAAAAGAATCATTACAATTTTTCTCTCTTATTTGATTTCATCATCCTCATACTAAAGGTAATTGCAAATTTTTTTTAGCATCATTGTTCTAGGTCGGCCGAACAAATATAAGTTCTTCAATTCTTATCTGTTTTACTTTATGCATAAGAGAATTTGCATTGAGGACAATGCAAAATTTAGGTCTGGGGGTGTGAAGTAGTTATTTTTTTCCTCTTTATTTTATCTTTTTGTTGCATTTTTGTCATATTTTCTTTATGCTTCTTTCCAAAAAAAAATTGTTGTTACTTGCCAAATTAATAGAGTTAAGTAATAATTGTTCTAATTGATAGATTTTCTAATTCCTAGTTAGTAATATACTCAAGTTCACCTTTTATGATAACTCCAAATAAATTTATTAAGAAATAATTTTTCAAAGTAGTATATTTTACTCAAGCCTTAACTTAGACTTTTAATTAAAATTAATGAATTTTTTGCATGCTTAACTTAGCGTTGAAAATATTTTTTTGAGGTTATCTTGATTTACACATTTTTTCAGTAAATATATATACTTATACACATATATATATTAAAAAACTAACATTATAAAAGAAGAGTGCGGAAAATTGGCACAAAAAAAAACTCTCGAATTCAAGGTGATTCTATCTTATGAAGCCTAAGTTAACTGAGTAATAAAGCCCAATGAGTACATTTATACTTCATGACCTAAGCCCAATTGGGTTAGGATTCATTGGCCCAAAACTCTTTAAATGGTCACTTAGAAAGCCCGTTAAAGTAGAAAACAATCACCAAGAATTAGAGAGTGAAATATATATATTATATATATATATATATAACACTAACCATTTTTTATATATATTGTTATTTTGTATATATGGTCCTGAAAAATAATTTTTAGTCAAGAGACTTGTAAGTTATTTAAAACAAAGAGTTAGCGTGTTCCTTTCAAAAATTTAAATTAAATTTTTAAGATTTGACTTGGTTTTGTATTGCTATAATGAGAAGATTTTCTAGAAAATTTACCTTGGAGTTATATAAAAAAAATTTCTTGAGTATTAACAAGCTTAAATTAGGATGTCTAAATATATCAAAGAAAATTAGTTATTTACTGACTTCTTTAACTTGGTAAGTTGACCGAATTTTGTGAGCATATTCACTATAAACCCTCACGAGACTACAACTCGTCCACTAGGAAAACCTAGGGGTTTAAAGGCTTGTTGTATGTGCTAAATACAATCATAATTCCTGCGAAAGTGAGTTAGTAATTTTTTTATTTCTTTGCTAGAGGATTAGCAAAAGTTTAGGTGTGAGGGTATTTGATAATTATATTTTATTATAATTTTATACCCTTATTATCTATTTTATATGAATAAATATGCCACTAATAATTGTTTTTATCTTTAAATGCAGGTTAATGAAGAATAAATTCCAATAAAAATCTCATCTCTCATCAAAAGCCCTTGATTTAATAAAGAAATGAAGCAAAAGAGAAATCAAGAAGCCCATTGGAAAATCAAATTGCCAATTTATCCAAAAGTCCAAAGAAAAAGAATCAAGCCATAAAGAAATGAAGCCAATGAAGCCAAATAAATTCTTTCAATATTTAATGAAGTGTTAAAGCGCAAAATGCCAAGAAAATTTCCAAGGCTCAAGCCCAAGAACAAACATAAGGTGGATCCTCGGACAACAACCAGGAAGGACTTCACATCGATGCCAGCATCGATGGGGGCATCGATGCTATCATCAATGATGCCAGCATCGATGCCCGTATCGATGCCAGCATCGATACGCCTATCGATGCTGGTATCGATACCGTCGTCATTCTGTTACGAATCTAAGACTAAAATTTATTGTTTTAGGATAAGATTTTAATCTAATGGCTCTCATTTATTGATGTTTACTATAAATAGGGGTAGAGAGTGAGGGGTTAAGGTGGTGAAAAATTTTATAACTCTATTTAGAGAGGAGGGTTACTCTTAATTAAGATGACCTTCCAAATTTATAACATTTGTTACAATTAATAAAAGAATTTTTCTCCACTTTAAAATTTTCTTTTCTTCTCTTTGTTGGATGATGATGATGGAGATGAAGAAAAGTTTGAAGGTTTGCATTTTTTTATTTTTCTCTTTTATTTCTTTTTACTAATTTTTTTATTACTGCTTATTAGTTAGATTTACATTCATGCTTGTAGTGTAGATTTATTTTCTTGTATTTTTATTTCCTTTTTGCACTTTAATTTATAGAGTAGATTTATTTTCTTGTTTATAGTTTAGATTTTTCTTTTCTTTTTATATTTGTAATTAGTTCTTTTTCTTCTTGTTTTTATTTCTTAAGATGTGAAATTAATTCTTGTAGGAATCTTAGAATTGTATGAAACTAGTCTAATCTCCTTTATATTATGCAAATTATTCTCTTACACTTAAAATGATCATGTATAGTATAATCAACTAGAGAACAAATTGATAGAAAAAAAATTTGATAATCTATATTTATCTTGAGTGGTTTGATAGGTTATACTTATGAATTCTAGGATTACTATCTTGTTGTTATTCTTATCATGAATCTAATTTTGCTTAGATGATAATTTGATTTGTTATACTTTCCTTAAATGATTTGATAGTCTATGCTTAATAAATCTAAAGTGAAATATGATAAAAAGAGAATAGTTTGTATTTTATAATTGAGATTAGCTAGTGGATTCAATTCTAGATTTCTCATATTGAATCCTCCATCTTTGTTTTCTTGATTTTTCTCTTTCTTGTTTTTTATTTTATTCTTTGATTCTTTCTTCTCTCCTTTAAAATTCATTTTATTGTCACTTGCATATATTCACAACAATCATTCCTCATATCTCTCCACAACTACAATTTTCATCACTCCTAATTGTCACGCACAAAACATAAGAACCGATTCTAATAATTTCTTACAAACTTCTTCCTCGTAGGATTGATAACTTTTTATACTATAACTTGATTAGTTGTGCACTGGTAACTTTTGGTACATATTTATGCCACACCACGAGCATACACGATGCCTTTCATATTTCGATGCTCAAGAAGCATTTGCGTGACGAAGAGCAGCAGAGAGTGATTGATTCACTAGAGATTGAGATCCAGGATGATTTGACTACAGTAGAGATTCCAGTATGCATTCTTGCTAGAGAGAATAAAAAACTTAGAAACAATGACATTCCTTTAGTGAAAGTCCAGTGGAACCGGCAAGGAGCCAAAGATATTTCTTGGAAGCGTGAGGAGGATGTACGTCGCGACTACCCACACATATTTGAACAGGTAATATGTTGATATTTTAAATATGCTCATATGCATTGATTGATGTGATTGTGTGTGCTGTTTAGACAAGTTTATACTTAATGCTAGAATGGGTCATTCAACATTTAGCTCTTAATTATTAGGAACATATGGTATATATCTGGGAGGTTCCTTATTTGGATTTTTTGCCCGACATACTATTTCTGTCTAATTAGGGTTAAGTGAGGATGCACGTATTCTAGATTTGTTAAGTTTAAACATGGCTTATGATTCATATCTAGGGATTAATGGTACGAGATGTGTACGGGAGGGTTTCCTTGTCTGGATTATCCCCTCTTAGTACTTTTCTCATATTATTAATTCCTAAGATACGACTGTGGAATTTCGAGGACAAAATTCTCTTAAGGGAGGGTGAATGTAAAACCCTAAAAATTTGTGATATATATATATATGATTGATCATGATATATGGATATTTATTTTGATAAATACAGTTAAATGGTATGTGAGTAGTATACCATGTGTTTTGAGTATAAATAAGTTCTTTCATGAGGAAGGAAAGAGTTGAAACATGCACAAAGGCCAAAATCATGAGAACTGGAAATTCCTAGTCCGGTCGACCGCGAGACCTGTAGAAAAATTTTCTCCTGTTTTGAGCTGGTTTCGGATTTCTAAAGCACATATTCGTTTTCTCTAATTTATATATCAAATTTTCACGAATTTCTCAGTTTTTCTAAGAACCCTAACATCCACCAAACCCCCACAAACCCTATTTTGATTCTTGGAGAATATTAGAGGCTTTCAAGTGGATTTTCGGGTGATTTTTGGCTTTTGGATTGGAGATCTGTTTTGGCTTGGCATCCTAAATGTTTTTCTACAAGTTTCAGGTGAGTTCATCTCTGCTAATCCCCCTCCTAGTTTTTAAAATGTTTTTAGAGGGTTTTTAACATGTTTATTAGAGCCAAATTGACTAGTTTATGAATAAAAGTCAATTCTTTTGTATAATATGTATAAAGACTGGGTCTTTCCATGTGAAAAGGTTTAAAAAAGAATTTACATAAGATATTTAAGATCCGAACATGATTTAAATGTTGTTTAATCTGATGAAATATGATTTGTGCTTTGTTTCAAGTTCATGTGCATGATTTAGGGTTTCAAATATGAATTCATGTAATTTATCATGTTATATACATTGTGTTGCTCCCAGAAGTTTTTATCTACTTTTTTCATGTTTCCATGCAAGATTCATATCGTTTTAATCATGTTTGAATCACCTAAACATGGCGTGAACACAACACACACAACCAGATTGAGAATTTGGAATTTCGTCTCACGGTCGACCGCGCCCTAGTAGTGGTCGACCGCGTGCAGGACAGAGGCCTGCATAGGCCCTAAAACCCATCGCGGTCGACCACCACGTAATTGCGGACCACGTAATTGCGGTCGACCGCCAAGTGTATTTTTGGCCTGTGCTTGTTTAAAATTGACCGTTGAGTTTTTGAGCAAGTTTCTCGACCTTGCACTATTATGATACGCTGTTTATAAGTTGTTTAACATCTGAGATGTTAGTAAACACCAGATAGGGACACGTACACTGAGATATGTACACATATGGTTAAAATATATTGTGTTAACATACTAAATATGAAAAGTATACAAATATTATGTTTTCGGGATAGGGAGATGCAACTTATTTCCGCAGGGCGATTGAGTAAAAGTATTACAAAAGTATCGTCATATTATATTTCCAGGATAGGGAGATTAAACCTATTTCCATAGGGTGATTGAGTAAAAGTATTACAAAAATATCGTCATATTATATTTCCGGGATAGGGAGAGGAAACCTATTTCCGCAGGGCGATTGAGTAAAAGTATTATAAAAGTATCGTCATATTATGTTTTTGGGATAGGGAGATGAAACCTATTTCCACAGGGTGATTGAGTAAGAGTATTACAAAAGTATCATCATATTATGTTTTCAGGATAGGGAGATAAAACCTATTTCCACAGAGTGATTGAGTAAGAATATTACAAGAGTATCGCTAATATATATAAGAGATGCACATTTGTAAGTAATATAAAGTATAATTTTGCTTTCATATTGAATAATCGTAAGTAGGGTGCTTTCTCTGAGACCGTGGCTTACACTACATGGTATGTGGTTGGTTTTTGTTTGGATGAGTTCTTTTTATGTCAAATCCGTCTACCCGAGTATAGATCAGGATGAGATATTTGTTCTACAGGTTTGAGGTTTGGAGTATTATCTTTTTGTTTGTTGTTTATCATTCATAGAGTTTGGAATTAGTATTTAGGGAGTCACAGTTTGAGACATGGTATATACATAAGAGTTTCCTTATTTGTATTATTTCGCTCGACATACTAATTCTCGTGTTGTGGATTCCTAAATACTAATCTCTAGTTAGATGTATATGAATGATTCTATATTTATGTACTCTCTATATTTTCTATACACTCCTACCCCTTCCCTTGGGAAAGGTGGAGATGTTCTCACTATAGCACTTTGACGCTCGTTGCTTTCCCCCTTTCAGGCAGCGAGTCCAGCGCATGGAGAGTCGCAGACTGATGGGACTTCTTCATAGATTCCATCTAGCTATTTCCTATTTTAGTAGTTATTTAGAACTCCACAGATAGTTGATTATGTCCAGACTCTAGATTTGTATTATATTTTGTAGAGGCTGAGAGCTGTAGTGATACTTTATTTGACTCAATGTATTTAAGGTTTATTTTAGACTCAGAGATATTTCTATTCTATTTTAGTTGGGCTCATTGATGAGTATTCTCTTATTGCTTCTGTGTTCAGAGATATTTCTATTCTATTTTAGTTGGGCTCATTGATGAGTATTCTCTTATTGCTTCTGTGTATGCTTGGCTTATTCTATTTCTTTTATTCTCATTGATGAGTATTCTCTTATTGCTTCTGTGTATGCTTGGCTTATTCTATTTCTTTTATTTGCATGTCAGTACTTTCACCTATTTGTTGTTTCAACTAGAGAGATAGTGACTGTGATTGTAAAACATATCGTAACATGGTGTTTGGTGCTTAGCAGGTTTGACATCCGGGTTTTGCCTTGGACTGCAGCCTCGCATGAAACCTGGGGCGTCACATGGGCCTCTTCTTCCTCAGAAGCAGTTTTATCAGGAATCGCAAAGGCAACAACCACCGCGTCAGATGTTTATGATGTTAGCTGTGGAAGCTGAGGCGAACGACCAGGTTATTACTGGTAAGAATTGTTCATTTTAGTTTAATTGCCTATGAATTTCCTTATTTAGCATTACATGATGATATCATAATAGGATTTATTTATGAGTGCTAAGTTTAGTTGCATTTATCTCCTCCTGTAATAGGCAAGGTTATTGTTTCTTCCGTTCCTGCTTTATCACTCTTTGACTCTGGAGCTGCCCATAGTTTCTTGTCTAGTCGATTTGCAAGTACCTACTCTTTTCCTATAACTCCTCTGACTACGGACTGGAATATAAATATTGGCAGTGATATTTTAGTAGCATCCAGTGGTTATGAAGCATGCCCGGTGGTCATCAGCGGGAGAGAGCTCTTTGCAGATTTTTTGGTGATTGATTTGTCGAGCTTTGATGTAGTATTTAGGATGGATTGGTTGGGGTCATTCTTTGCCACCATTGATTGTCGTCGTCGGAGTGTAGTATTTGAGATACCGGATCACCCGAGGTTTGAATTCCTCAGTAGCAGTACATCGGCTAGACCGGTAGAATATAGAGCTAGACCGGAGAAGGTGATGTTTGCTGCCATGCAGGTGGAACCCGAGAAGCCAATTGTAGTTCAGGAATTTGAAGATGTATTTCCTAATGACATTTACAGGTTGCCATCGGATTGAGCAATTGAGTTTTCCATAGAATTAAAGCCTAGAACTGCTCCGATCTCCAAGACTCCTTATCGTATGCCTCCGGCTGAGTTGACCGAGCTTCAGACTCATTTGGATGATCTTATGCAGAGAGGCTTGATACGACCCAGTGTATCAGCCTAGGGATCACCTGTGTTGCTTGTGGGTAAGAAGGATGGATCCAAGCGGATGTGCATCGACTACCAGGAGTTAAATGCTGTGACAGTAAAGAATAAGTATCCACTTCCCCATATTAATGATATCTTCGACCAATTAGGAGGATCGAGAGTATTTTCTAAGCTAGATCAGCGGAGTGGATACCAGGTGAAGGTCAAGGACTCTAATGTTCCCAAGACTGTGTTCCAGACGAGATATGGACCTTTTGAGTTCTTAGTGATGTTGTTTGGTGTGACTAATGCGCCAGCGACATTCATGAACCTGATGAATCTGGTGTTCTATGATGTGCTAGAAAAGTTTGTAGAAGTCTTTATTGCTGATATCCTGGTATACTCCAAGAGTGAAGCGGAGCATGCAGAGCACTTGTGGTATGTGTTGCAGACCCTAAGAGAGCATCGACTATTTGCCAAATATAGTAAGTGCCAGTTCTGGCTAGATCACATCGCGTTTCTAAGACACATGGTGTCAGGAGACGGCATATTTGTAGACCCGGAGAAGGTATCTGCTGTTAGAGATTATCCTACCCCTAGGACAGTATCTGGCATTAAGAGCTTCCTGGGGCTAGCTAGATATTACCTGTGCTTCATCAAGGATTTCTTAAAGATTGTAGAGCTGATGACGTGACTTACGAGGTAGGATATTAGATTTGTCTGGTCTGATGCTTGTGAGCAGGCGTTCGAGGAGTTGAAGGCTCGACTGATCTTAGCCCCGGTCTTGACAATACCAGATAAGAGTGGGAACTTTGAAGTGTTCTGTGATGCATCTGGTAGAGGATTAGGATGCATTCTCCAGCAGAACGGTCATGTGGTAGCATATGCATCTCGTCAGTTGAAGCAACATGAGAAGAATTACCTTACCCATGACCTGGAGTTGGCAGCTGTGGTTTTTGCTCTCAAGCATTGGAGACACTATTTGTTAGGAGAGCAGGTGAAGATGTTTACGGATCACAAGAGCTTGAAGTACATCTTCACTCAGAAGGAGCTCAACATGAGGCAACGCTTATGGTTAGAGCTGATGGCAAATTACGACATTGACCTTCAGTACCATCCTAGCAAGGTCAATGTAGTACCAGATACTTTGAGCCATTTACCGATGATCATGACCCTCACAGCTTAGTGGAGACTTCAACAGGAAGTGAGGGATATGAGTATAAAAGTTCTTCTTCCAGGAGTCACCGCTTCTTTGATGAATCTTCAGATTCAATCGACATTGGTTGAGCGAATCAAGGCTACACAAGTATGTGACTCATTTCTTCAGAAGTGTAGAGAGTTAGCAGTGGCTGGTCTTCGGCCGGAATTTATTGTTCATGAGGATGGATCCTTATGATTTGGGAGTCGTATCTGCATACTAGAATGAGATGTTCGAGAGGAGATATTACAGGAAGCTCACAGCTCATCGTACTCTATTCACCCTAGAGGTACGAAGATGTACAAGGATCTGAAGCTGAACTTTTGGTGGCGTGGCATGAAGAGAGATGTGGCTCGTAGTGTGGCTAAGTGCCTTGTATGTTAACAGGTGAAGGCAGAGTATCAGCGCATCGCAGCTCTTTTGCAGCCAGTGCCTATTCCGGAATGGAAGTGGTAGCATGTCACCATGGACTTTGTTACAGGCTTACCTCGGAGCACTAGACAGAATGATGTTGTTTGGGTGATCATAGATCGATTAACCAAATCGGCTCACTTCATTCCATTCCGAGTGGGACAGTCGATGGAGCATCTTGCTCAGAGATACATGGAGGTAAAATATCTATCTCTATATGTTTGATGAGTTCCTCTTTCCCAAGAGTGTTAGTAAATCTCTAGTATTGCAGGAGACCGTACGATTGCACGGGGTTCCAGTGTGCATCGTTTCGGATCGCGATACCTGATTTACCTTAGAGTTCTGGAAGAGTTTGCAGGCGAGTCTTAGGACCAGTCTTAGTTTCAGTACAGCTTATCATCCTCAGACCGATAGGCAGTCAGAGAGGACCATTCCAATTTTGGAGGATATGCTCAGAGCTTGTATGCTTGACTTCCACGGATCGTGAGAAGATCACTTGCATTTGGTGGAGTTTGCATACAATAATAGCTTCCAGGCTAGTATTGGAATGGCCCCTTTTGCAGCATTATATGGGAGGAAGTGTCGTTCTCTATTAAGTTGGGACGATATTGGTGAGCGGGAGATTTTTGGGACCGAATTGATTCCCAAGTCAATTGATGCGGTCAGGATCATTCGGGAGTGACGTCGCATAGCGTAGGACAGATTCAAGCATTGGGAGGATGCAAAGTGTCGACACTTGGAGTTTTAGCTAGGTGATCATGTGTTCCTAAAGATTTCCCCCAACCGAGGCATCATTCGCTTTGGAAGGCGTGGGAAGTTCAGTTCACGATATGTGGGACCTTTCGACGTATTTGGAAAGAGTTGGAGAAGTGGCGTACCGACTTGTATTACCACCCACATTGGCTGGAGTGCATGACATATTCCATGTTTCTCAGTTGTGAAGATATGTTGGAGATCCGAGTCATGTCATAGATTTCTCGGAGATTGAGTTGCAACCTGATTTGACAGACGAGAAGCAGCCTGTGGCGATACTGGACCAAAGAGAGAAGGCTCTCCGGAACAAGACCCGTCATGCTTGTTCGTGTGATGTGACACCCAGATTCTCCTAGCGAGTTGACTTGGGAGACTAAGCCTAAGATGTGACAGCGATACCCTCATCTCTTCTTGAATCTTAGCTGCCACATCTTCTATCTTATCTTGTATTGTTCACGTATTACATTCCCCTTTTGTTTATGGACATGCAGTCTATTTTGAAGCCTTCTCTGTATGTGTTTAATTGAGTCTCTAGTTCTATATTTTTGTCTTTAGTTTCTTTTTTACATCACCCTTATTTTAATTCCGAGGGCGGAATTTGTTTTAAGGAGGGTAGGATGTAAGGACCGTGATTTTCAATTTTGATTTAAATAAATTTTTCTAATATTTTAAATATTAAATATTATATTTCTAAAAGAGTATTTTTATTTCCCCTAATTTTCTAGAATTTTCTATGATAAAAAAAATTCAATTTTTATATTTATTTAATAATTTTGCTAATTGTAAATTAAATTATTACGGTGAAAACTTTTTAAATTAATATTGGTTATTTATCATTGTTATTATTATTATTGTTGTTATTAATTATCTGTATTATTTTTAGCCTCAACCCTTATCACCTATCGCTATATATAGCTGTCAACTGATTAGCATAGCAGTCAATCTGTTATCTGGTTTTTCCCCTGGTTTCCTCAATCTCAGAGCTACTCTCTCTCCTCATCAACAACCCTTTCTCTCTCACTCTCTCTCCCCTACCCCACCCCCTAAAACCCTCCCCAATTCACGCAAACACTCCCACCTCGTGCCTCCCCCACTCCTCCTCAAAAGTCCCCCTCTCTCACCCTCACTCACACATCCTCTCTCTTTCTCTCTCTCTCTTCAACTCTTCTCTCTCTCTCCTCCATTTTCCAAAATCTTCACTCAGCTCTAACTCTCTCTCTCTCTCTCTGTCATCTCATTCTTCATCTCTCACTCATCACATCAGCACTCTCTCTCCTCTATTATTCTCCTCTCATCTCTCCAACTCACACCTCACCTCCCTCTCCTATAAATTCTCTCTCTCTCTCTCTCTCTCCTCTCATGTTCTCTCCCTTCGCAACCATCCCCTCTCGTTCTCTCTCCCCTCTCCAACTCTCTCTCTCTCTCTTCAACTCATCTTTCCATCACCACCCTCCACCAACTCGCCACCTTCACCCTCCAACTCAGCTTCGCCCCGTGCTCCGCTGCACCAAACTCTGACCCTCTTCATCCCTGAACTCCACCCCGAACTCCTTGCAACCACCTCCTTGAGCTCCGACGAGCTTCGACACCCTCACCGCCCTCAGCGCCTCCTCCGCTCGATGCCCAGCTACGCCGCTTGCACCTCCACTCGAACCGCACGAGCATCGCCGAACCCCCGTCCACCCTAACCGTTCGCCACCCTTAATCGTAGTTTCCCTCCCGCCCTGACGCAGTCAGCTCGCCCAACTCCTCTCGCTCAAGCGCCTTGCTCGATCCCCTGACCCGCCGCCAACCTCCTCTCGCTGATCCCTACGACCACTCGCCCTCGCCCTAACCTCCTGCCCATGCCATCTTCCACCTGAGCTGGCGTCCGCCGCATCTCATGCCTCGCTGGCTCGCTTCACCAACGTGTGGCGCCGTCGAACTATAGTCCCCCTCCTCCTTCTGACGTCCCAGAAC
>NC_033800.1:99866127-99887515 GCF_001876935.1 Asparagus officinalis
TATTTGATTTTTTATTTGTTTCCTCCTTTTCTCTTTTTTTCCTATTATTTTAGCTTTTTATTTTTGTGACAAATCGCTCTCTAAATCTCTACACTTTTAGTTTACACTCCTTTTTGTTCACAGTCTTTTGGGACCAATTTTAGAATTTCCAAGCACAACTACCTCATAGGTTTGACTTCTATACTATACATTGATTGTGCCCTTGCAACTTTGTATTATTTACCCCCCCCCCCCCCCCCCAAAAAAAAAATTGGCTTTAATTATATTATTTGAAGATATCAAGTGAATATATTTTATATTGACTTCTTCAAGTCAATAAGCTAAACGAATTTTGTGAGTCTATTCACTACAAACCCTCACTAGACTATAATATATCCTCTAGGGTAACCTAGCGGTCTAAAAGTTTGTTGTATGCGCTAAATTCAACCGCGATTCGTGTAAAAAGTGAGTTAGAATTTTTTTTCTTCTTTCTTTTTTATTTTCTTTCTTTGCTAAGGGACTAGTGAAGTTTAGGTGTGGGGTATTCAATTACCATAATTTATTGCATTATTATACCTTCATCACCTATATTTTTGAATAATTTTTATTATTACTAAAGTGTTTTTATTTGAATTTTTAAGAAAATAAAGAGAAGCTAAAGTGAAGAATATCTCAAGTCCAAAAGAACCTAATTGAAGCTTAATTGAAGCCCAAAAAGCCCAAGTCAAATTCATATTCGAGATAGTAAATCGCAAAGAAAAGGCATTATCTTCTAATCTGGAAAGTAAAATCTAACATATTATATATAAAAATTACCTATCTCGATAAGATGGAGGCATCCATATTAGCAGGTTATAGAAATTCGATCAGCAATAGCATATTTTTACAAAATTATAAATTTAATCATCATATATTCAGTTACTTGAAGACCGAGTCAAATCTTATGAAATCCAAGAGAATTTAAGAGAAACTCAAGAGCCTTAAAGAAATAAAATATAAGAAAAATGAAGCTCATGAAATTCATCTCTCAAGTGTTGAACAGTGAAAAAAGAATTAAGGGAGTAGATTATTTTGATAGATCATATGGTTGCAAGGATATTAAGTCAAATCATATGGTTGTATGGGTCACCTAGAGACCAAGTCAAATCTTGAGGTTGTGATAGATTCTTGTAATTTATAAATGTTGGGGGTGTTGGCCTTTTTGTTTTGATGATGTTTTAACAAATAATTTACAACTGATTTCGTTGGTCTAGTGTTTATGTTTTCTTATATATTCTAGACAAACAATATGTTAGAGGTTGGATGGATTGAGCCTACACGATCACATCAAAAGGAGGTTGGCAGAATATCGGAGTGAATCTATGCACAATTCAAGTCAAATATCCAAGTTCAAGCTTCATTAGCAAAGTTTACCAAGAAGAGCATATTGAAGATCAAGTTAGCTTGGGTAAATAGTTTAGGTGTTATATTATATGTGTTCAATACTTTAAGCTCAATTATATACACACATACACATTTTGATTTTATATCTTTCAAGTTTAAATATGAAACAAATAAACAAAGTTACATATATACACAATTGTTTCATGTTTATACACAATGATTTTATCAATATCAAGTTTTAACAATTCAATAAAATTATATTTATTTACTAAATCACTTGTTTATGGATTAAAGACTTGATTATAACTAATAAACATTTCTTATAAAGTCTATTAACCCATTTAAAAGAAATTTCAAACTTGTTTGAACTTGTTTTGTCAAAATCAAGTTTTAATAAGTTCATGCCCATGCATGTTTTTGCAAAACAGATGAGTTTTCATAATTATGAAATGCAATTTAAAAGATTTCTTTGTTTACATGTTTACCTTCATATATTCAAACATTTCCCCAATTTTTACTAATTTTGGAGTTGTTTTATTATTTTTAATTGAATTTACAAAAACAAGTTTTCAACAGTTTTTCAGAAACTGTAATATCTATGTTCAAATAATTATTTCTCATAAATAGGAAGTTATGTTTTAGAAATTGTTTCTCTAACATGTTCATCCATATGTGTAGAAACTTTTCTCAAAATTTCATATTTTTTAGAGCTGATTTGATATTTTTAATTGATTTTATAAAACCAGCTATGCATATTTCTAGAACTGCAGAAACTATTTGTGCATGTTTGCTACAGTACCACGGTCGACCGGATTGGTCTCAACGGTCCACCGCCAAATGTCCAGAGAGCATTTTTGGCTCTTGCGATCGACCGCTACAGTAGCCACGGTCGACTGCTAATATTACCGTTGCACAGTAACGGTAACATACTGATTTTTGTTTTTAGTGGGATTTTGGGGTTTTCTTGGGTTGTTTTCTTCTACCCTATATATACCCCATTGTATTTATCATTCTCTCCCACCAAGAGAGTTTAAAAATAAGTTTAAATGTGGTTTAATTTTGTTTAAGAGTTTGTTTACAAAAGTTTAAGTTTGTGAAGAAATTTTCACGAGAGCAAGAGGAGATCAACAATTTATGTTTGGGCTTTCAACTCATCTCTCTCTCA
Source organism: Asparagus officinalis (assembly GCF_001876935.1). Taxonomy (NCBI): domain Eukaryota; kingdom Viridiplantae; phylum Streptophyta; class Magnoliopsida; order Asparagales; family Asparagaceae; genus Asparagus; species Asparagus officinalis. The sequence continues at coordinate 99,868,655 of NC_033800.1, forward strand.
CTCTTGATCTATAGAGAAGTTTCCCTAAACTCTTTGTAGCTTTATATTTATTTGTTTGTTAATTATTTTTATTAAATCTAGATTTATATTAAGTTTAGATTTGATTTGATTTATCTCTTTGTTCACACACAACCATTGAGCTTATTGTATTTGCATACATAGTATAATTGGGGTTGTGAGATTGTGTGACTTAGAGAGTGAGCTTACACTTAGTTCTCATCCTTGTATTAGAGAACAAAATTTGTATTTGAGCCTTTATTGTATAAATTACTTTGTAATACACTTGTACACGAGAGGAGTGTGTGGTGAGAGACGGGATCGTCCCAAGATGAGTGGCGTCAGTAGTAAAACTTAGGGAGAGGTTGTAAATCCAAGCACTTGAGGGAAACATGGGCTAGAGACCAACACTTAGAGGGTGTAGAGTGTGATTACAAGAGTGTTGATTGTAAAGTTTTTGGTGAGCTAGAAAACCGAGCGTGAGGTGTAAACGTTTTCGGGTGAGCATCGAAAACTCGGCGTGATAATGGATTTCTCCTCAGGAGTAGGGAGCAGAGACGTAAGACGGAAGATTCGAACTCCGTGATCATATTGCTTGTTTGAGTTTGTATTGGCGCATTCTTTTTTTTCATATTTTTAGTCATTGCTTCTTTATTTATATTGTCCACTATTTTGTTTACCCTTGTTTATATTGCTTATCATTGTTAATAATTCATTGCATATCTTATTTGCAAAGATGAGAATACAAAACATGTATAACAAAGATGAGAATACAAAGAACACAATATAAAGATGAGGTACCCAACAGTAATTGTAATTATGTCCCATAGGAGAAAAGAAAATACATCTGATAAAGTGGAATAAAAACAATGAGTCTCTAACACATGGAGCCGACTGAAATGTACATAGGCACTCAGTCTCCAAAATAAAAAACATCTCTAAAAGACTTAAAACAAAAAATAGACTAATGTGGAGCACCAACTAACTAACTATGAATGACAGTAAACTATGCTGAGTCTCCGTCAATCTGCGGCTCTCCAAATTCTTGACCTGCTACCTGAAAAAGATGGAATCAACGAGCGTCAAAGCGCTAGCAAGAACATCTCCACTGCTCCCAGGGGGAGGGGGTAAAACACATAAAATACTATATATAACATGCATGCATATGTATACACACGTGTATATGTATCATATAGCTAGTACCAAGAGGAGTTAAGATTTAGGGACCCACAACACGAGATAAGTATGTCGAGGGAATAATCCAAACAAGGAAACCCTCATATATATACCATATATCTCGAATTGTGAATCGCTAAATATCAACTCTAAATCCTATGAACAAGTAATACATAAATACATTTATTTTTGTCAAAAGTTGCCTTTTCCATTGCTTTCAAACCTGTTACACCGTTTATCGATTACAAGTTCAAACTGAAAGAAAAGTTGATCTTTTTATAAGATCTTCTTACAATGAAAAATAAAGATTACAACTTTATCAAACAAAACGCAGCAGTAGTTTATCTCTCGCTGCTTTGCGTGGGATCTTTGCTTGTGCCGGGGACGCGTTAGTCCGTAGACCACCACAGATCAACCCGATTGATAGTATAAATATGCTCTTGTTTCACAAAGGAAACAATTGCAGAAGTGACAATCACGACCAAGCGAGATTGTGGCTCTTCTCGAGATTAAAACCAAGTTTAATCCAGAGGAAAGAAGGGGAAAGAATCACAAACCTTTCAAAGAACTTTCTTTATGAAAGTATTCGCCAAGATCTGATAATTCTCCTCTGAAATTCGTGGTTAGCTAGACAATTTGACAGCACCTCGCCTTCTCAACTTCAGATGCTCTTGAAAGAAAATCCTAGGCTTCTATTTATAGGCTTTTAGAGACGTATCTTTGGATAAGAATTGATGTTTAAACGTTATTTGCAGTTAATAACTGCTTAAACACGTTTAGGGATAACCTCAAAATAGTTGGGGAGGTCCTGGGACGAAAGAATCCTTAAAAATTATCGAAATCCGCGTTTTGGGAGGTTTGGGAGTCAAAAAGAGTCCTGGTGGCTCGGGACTGTGTGAGTCACCATTTGGTGGCTCGCATGGGTGCGAGCCACCATTTGGTGGCTTGCGCTTACGCGAGCTTCGACTGGTGTTTTGTTCATCTTTTTGACGTTTTGGTGATTCGTGACCCCTCAAGTTTTCTTGTTTTGCGTACTGTTCATTGTTTCGCTAACTTGCACATTTTACTGATCCACTTCGTACGCTTACTGGTGTTGGATAAATTCTCTTGTCTCGGATAATAACGTTTATCATCTTCTCGTTGTCTTAAACTGTGTTCGGGGACCTATAGGCAATTTTTGACGCCTACAGATACCCCCTCTAAAGTGTTTCTATCTCGTTTCTTTTATAGAAGAGCCTGAAATACTTTGGATGTGATAAGCTCAACCTTTAGCCGGTGTAAAAGGACCTGTAATTAGCTTCAGCTCTTGACTCCTTCAGCCTTCAATCTACTCAGTGTTTTATCGAATAGATCAAGTTCTTACGATCCTGCGTTTATCGTCTGACCGCTGTCGAAGTCTCGGATTGAAACTCATCTGTTGATTGAGTTGACGTTGAACTGACTATTTTTTTATCGGGAATTCTTTTTTTTACGACGTCTTGACAGGCATTGACCAAAAGCTATGCGTTGAGACAGAGAGGACCAATTTATACTCGTATACTCTTAGGAGTTTTGGGAATTAGTTTAGCCTCATATACCCATTAGAGGTCGTCGGGTTATCCCTAAGAATATTCCACACGATATTCTCCAGAAACTTCCCGTCGAGGGTGGGAAACAGTTTAAACTCATATACCTATTGGAGTACAAATATGGGTGACGTATATGCCAAAAATACTCGAAAAACGGGCAAAATTATATGCGGGTCACCGCTTGAGCTATCACGTCATCCGTGGCGAAGCCAGTGTTTCGGTGGCTAATCGGCTGTGGGGTGCCGTAGACCAGCTATTTATGGAGCTTCGCTATGGAGTGCGAGGCCAGCAGATTGTTGGCACTCGCGAACGTAAGAAGATGCGAGGCCGCCAGCCAGTTTAATCAAGCGGTTGATTGATGGTTCAAAGTGAATCTGTTGTGTAACAAAATGTTGCATGTTCTTTTGAGTTGGGGTATAGTGTTGGTCGCTTGTGTAGACGGGTTCGGTTCGGCTTTGGGTTTGGTTCGATTCAAGGCCTTGGGTTTGGTTTGGTTCAAGGCCTTTAAATTCCCGATTCCTTCATTTTTTTTTCTTCTTTGTTTCGGCGTTTCCTCTTCAAACCATTTCCTCAAAAACTGTTCCTGCCTTCGTTCGGGTCTTCTTGATTGGAAATCTTGAGCCTTTCATATTTCCACCTAAATCCTGCTAAGTTCACATATTTGAAAGCTAGGGTTTCGACTTTGAACTTGAGCGCTTGTGGATTCTCAAAGTTTTCGTTCTCCTTGATTCTCTTTCGAACTCAGGTAAGGGTTTTACTCTTTCATGGCTGCGATTTTGATCTTCCAACTTTGGGTTTAGAGATATAACCAAAATCTTAGTTTGATCGTTGGTTGATTTTGATAGGAACCTTCGAAGGATTTCTTAGAATTGAACTTCTTGCTGCGATTCATTTTGCTGAGTTCATCCTCCTTCATTTTCAGGTAAGACTCGCATTCGATGGCCTTAATTTTATTTCTTCATTTTAAATGCTTGATCTTCCGAAACCCTAGCTTTTTTTTATTTGGGGGAAAACAGAAAGCTTGATTTCGGATTCTTGAATGATGGCTGAACCCTGTTTGCATAAACTGAAAATTTGCTTAAGTCTTGAATACCTCCTTGTGTGGTTATATGTGGGGATTGGATTAAGCCCTTCAAGATTTGTAGCCATGGCCGAACCTTTTGCTTGATTTGTGCGAAAATTCATTGAATGATGAATAATGTATTGTTCTTGTCTTATGTCATAACTCAAGGCCTGTAGGCTACCCTTCGGTTGAGAACTGAGGTTGTACTCATGCCCTCCTTTTTTTTATGATAATCGAACCCATATCTTGGTGGTGATTGGCTGGATTGAGTAGGAATCGACTTCTCAACCTGTAGAAAATATTGAGGCTCTCAACTCTTGAATTTATGTATGGCTGAAACCCTTTGGCTTCAACAACTTGGTTTGAACTTTCAATCGTGCGCGATAACCTCCTTATCGGGCTTTTAGTGTACACAATAGCCTGATTTTTAGCCACGTCCTGCTTTATTGTTGGTCACGTAGATGACTTTGGCTGAAATCCTAAAATTCTGGCTTAATTTGTTGCACAACCTGTTGTGGGTTGAAACTGAATCTGCACCAGGCCCACTACTTAAGTTTGATCAGAGCACGATTTTTTCTGTGCACTAATCTGATACTTCTCAATTTTTTTCATAATTGACTTGCTAATTCTCTCTGTAGATATGTCGCCTAAGAGATCTCACGTTGTTCGAGGACGTTCGGCGACTCAGTCGCCCGAGCCGACGCTGTTTAGCTGCATAGGTATATCATCACTGCCTCTTTTATCCATGAGTTAAATATTGAGATACCACACTGCATATTACATCCCTGCTTTGTTCTCATTTGTGAGGCAACTGGGAAGAGCCGCCACCCTCCTTCGTGGGGGTGGATGCTTCACAAGTCGTGTTTTGCTTCGTCAAGACATGACTGAATTAACTTGGGGTGATTTCTTGCTATACTATACTCCGAAGGATAGGTATATCGTCGCGTTATTCGTGTGACAATATATCCTGTGCTTCGTGTGTATAGTGTGGCTTTTAATCGTCTCGCCTAGCTAATCCATCGTGAATATGTACTTGGTATGATATCCTCGCTTTGTTCTCCTTTGTGAGGCAATTAAGAAGAGCCGCCACCCTCTTTCGTGAGGGTGGACGCTTCACAAGACGTGTTTTGCTTAGTCAAAACATGTTTTAAGGCAATATAGGACGATCTCATGTTGTGTCATATCACACAGACTCGGGTATACTACCGTGTTGTTCCCACGTTAATATGCTTTGTCGTTTACGTGTGTGTGACATAATTAAGATCGTCTCAGCATTCATAAGGCCGTGACTCCATCTCACAATTTGTGAGGTGAATTCGACGCCTATACTGTTTTAACATAGGTATTTATGACTGTATCTAATAATTACCTATTGTTTTACCTCAGTCGAATTTCTCTCGCGAGAGTTTGGCGCCCATTCAGTGGAAGGCCGTTGCAGTGAGGCTTATGCCTATACTGATGAGCCAATCCCTGTTCCGGTAGCTCCTCAGTTTGCTCCGGGTGTACCGGAAGAGCTTCCGCGGTTGATACAGAAGGGAGAGCGACATAGCTTAAGGCAACTTATCACGGATGTGCCACTAGTGAAGGACCCAAGTTCTACGCATCCACTGAGAAAGCCGGACTACTTGTTTGGGGATTCCATAGAAGATCCCACCGTTGTATTTCTTGGAATGGAGCAATGGCTGCACCATGACGACGGTGGCCATTTATACCTTCCTCCGATTCCTCGTTACCGTTCGCTAGCCGAGCTTCGGTGTCAAGCTGTTACTCGGGAGATGTCATGGAGATTAACAGAGAAACATGAGCGCATTCACTGTGGCTATATTACTCATGGTGCGACTCCTGGCTCAAGTAATCGGAATCGAATAACATGGCTACATCCATGGATCACGGGATTGAATGACCCACCCAAAGGTGAGATCTTCACTATTGCTAAAACTGTGAAGAATCGGCTCGTAGTTTTGGGTCGAGAAATGCCAACAACCGGCCATCGATGTTATGGATGGGTACATTCATCGGATACACTATGGTGGACTCATTTGAGCCACTATATCTTAGATCGATTTGGTGAGGATTTGAAGGCTAGTGGCTTATATGCAGCCGTGTGTGACACCACTTATGGACTGACCATTAGTGTCCCCCATTTTTTGGCACTGCTGGAACTCTACAATCCTGACGCCAATACGTTTCTGACTAAGCATGGGGAGTTGGGATTAGCTTTGTCGTTTACGTGTGTGTGACATAATTAAGATCGTCTCACCATTCATAAGGCCGTGACTCCATCTCACAATTTGTGAGGTGAATTCGATGCCTATACTGTTTTAACATAGGTATTTATGACTGTATCTAATAATTACCTATTGTTTTACCTCAGTCGAATTTATCTCGCGAGAGTTTGGCGCCCATTCAGTGGAAGGCCATTGCAGTGAGGCTTATGCCTGTACTGATGAGCCAATCCCTGTTCCGGTAGCTCCTCAGTTTGCTCCGGGTGTACTGGAAGAGCTTCCGCGGTTGATACGGAAGGGAGAGCGACATAGCTTAAGGCAACTTATCACGGATGTGCCACTAGTGAAGGACCCAAGTTCTACGCATCCACTGAGAAAGCCGGACTACTTGTTTGGGGATTCCATAGAAGATCCCACCACTGTATTTCTTGGAATGGAGCAATGGTTGCACCATGACGACGGTGGCCATTTATACCTTCCTTCGATTCCTCGTTACCGTTCGCTAGCCGAGCTTCGGTGTCAAGCTGTTACTCGGGAGATGTCATGGAGATTAACAGAGAAACATGAGCGCATTCACTGTGGCTATATTACTCATGGTGCGACTCCTGGCTCAAGTAATCGGAATCGGATAACATGGTTACATCCATGGATCACGGGATTGAATGACCCACCCAAAGGTGAGATCTTCACTATTGCTAAAACCGTGAAGAATCGGCTCGTAGTTTTTGGTCGAGAAATGCCAGCAACCGGCCATCGATGCTATGGATGGGTACATTCATCGGATAGACTATGGTGGACTCGTTTGAGCCACTATATCTTAGATCGATTTGGTGAGAATTTGAAGGCTAGTGGCTTATATGCAGCCGTGTGTGCCACCACTTATGGACTGACCATTAGTGTTCCCCATTTTTTGGCACTGCTGGAACTCTACAATCCTGACGCCAATACATCTGACTAAGCATGGGGAGTTGGGATTAGCATTGCACGAGATGTATAAAGTCTCCGGTCTTCCAATGGGAAATATGATTTATCAGGAATACTTTCCTTCTAATAGGGAGTTACAGCAGTTGAAGTCGCGGACTCCCAACCGCTACAACACCTTCTGGGATCTTACCTGCCACTACCACATAGCTCTTGCGGGCGTTGATCCATTATAAAAGAAGCCGCAGTCGCAAATTAGTTTGAAGAAGTTTACGGATTATCTTTTTAAGAACACGAACAGCATTCCGGATGAACCAATTTGTGAGTTATCGCCGCTAACCACCTCCGAAGTGAATGAGCTAATCAATAAGTCGAATGCTTAGTCTTACACCACAGCTGGTATTGAGGATGGCTTTGCTGCTGGAACGAAGTTCCAGACCTTCTTGTGGCAATGAGTTAAACCAATCCGGCCTATGACATTACTTGCTGGGTATCTTGCTATCTGGCTGAAGAAGTGTGTAGTGCCATACCAATCCACTGACGCACTTCCCCTAGAAGTTTTGTTTCCCGCGGTTCTACTTGCTCACCGGAAAAACCTATGCCTTCTTCCGACAATGACCGCTGGTATTTACAGGGGGCTTCGCCAGATCGTGAACGCATTCACCCAGAGGGGGAATTCACCACCAGCTCAGATTCTTCTCACAAACGTGGAACTCCCCTACACCTACTTAATGACTTGGTTGGTGCTTCATCGCTCAGATATGATGTCGGCCCCAACTTCCGTGAATCCCTTCCTTCCTTTTCTCTAAACAATAGAAAATTGCAAATGGAAGGGTCGAGGTTTTGCAGAGGTCAGGAAGCAGTTTTAGAATCACAAGTGCTGGGTCTTCCCTACTTGCTTACCATAATTTTCAGGTCAGTACGGCGACTCATTGATAGATGTAGAGAAGCCGAGTACGGGTCGGACTTCCCTCAATTCTGGCTGCTTCGATTGGCTGGTTAATATTCGGCCGGGCTATGTAATCTTTTGCGTTCAAAACCATTGTTACATAGAACCCTACTTGCCATGTCGGTTCGCCCATTAGTTTGGCTACGATCAGATTTATATTGGGAACCTGAATCGACAGCTCCGGACTCGTGGAGGTTTAGTGGATGGGGCTCGACCATAGCTTTGGAACATCACTGGTTGTACCGGTGCCAAGTTCAACCTTCCCGGTGTCGAGCGTAAGTTGGAACTAACTTTTCTACAGTGTCGATGGCTCTTGGCGGCCAATGAACACGTACCAGTTCAACCGATCACCGAGTCAACCGATGAAGAAGCTTCTCGAGTTGCTACTCGAAGGGTCCATGAATCCGAGCTTGAAAAGAGGAGAAGGAGGGAACCAGTGGGTCCTTCTAGTCATTCAACGCAGAGGAAGCCTACTACGGAACCTCATGTTGGGGGTGGTACAGAGATTGGCGGCGATGGTGGAGAAGAGGAGCCGAAAACAGGTGTGTTAGATCCCCTCTCCTTAGAGTTATTTGAATTAGCAATTGCTGAAAGAACTCCTTCGACTGTCCAAACCTTCGCCTCCTCTAAAGAAGCCAAAGATGCAAGTCTTGTTCACTTATCCTAATAAGATATCGGTTGAAATCCTAGGTGCAACTTATGAAGAGGAGAGAGAGGAGCCCAGCCTTATTCATCGGACGCGGTCCCGACCTACAACTCAGGTTACTCCAAGGCACGAATTATATTCTAAATTTTTCGAGGAGAGGCCTATTGATCCATAGGAGGGATGTCCGGCTAAACGCAAGAAGCTAGCTTCTAAGCAACGGAGCAACCTTGAAATGGGACCAGTGACTCAAGGACTGATGGCTGAAAGGAGTGAGTACTTCTTCGTATAGTTTCTTCCGGTATATGTTGAGCTTTTGGACTTAAACAATTTCTCACTTCACAGAAGAATATTTTGCAAGCGACTTTATCTTTGACGCTTATTCCCCTGATATTGACTTCTCGGAACCAACTCTAGGAATCAGGCTCAAAGAGCTTGTAGACGCCGAGATAAGTATTCCTGATGAGACCGGCGCAGGTCACGACATCGAGCCAGGCTTAACCGAACAGGCTGAGAGTCCAGGTATACTTAAAACCAGTAGCGTACCTTTCAAGTGGCGGGAACTGAACGATGGAGAATTCGTATCCCCACTAACTGTTTCTATACTTCTTACTCTGTTAGAAAAGCTGCAAGAGGTGGATCGAAGCAATAGGGTGCAAGAATCTAGCGTCACAGTTAAAGGTGAATCTTATTTGATTTTTGTTGTAAGTCTGGTGAGTCAAAACAATTTGTATTTTGACTCTTGAACTACTTGTAGATGCGATAACAGAGGGTCAAGGCGAGGAGGGGGTTTCTCGTGGCGCATCTTTTGAAGAGGAAGGTGCAGCCTTACTTGACCCGGTATCGGCCTCAGAGGATATGCTGCTCGATGATATGTTACGTGAACAAGCCCAATACGAGGCCGCCGATCCAATAATCACAGCTAATTCGCCTGCAAGTACGGTTCTTATTCCCATGTTTTACTTATTTATTTGTGATCTTTTATTTAATCATCGGAGGGTTCAAATCATAGGACCAATCATTAAGACTGATACAACTACTCCTAACGGAAAGTCTGGTGAATCTGAGGGTCTCGATTTCTTGCTTTTGGCAGGGGCTGTTATTGACGCTCAGTCATCAGGCTTCCAGCAACAACTCCCGGTTTCCTTGAGAATGCCAATTACTGTATCTGCTACAAATATTAGTGGGAGTCTGACTGAACCGGCCGTGAGACCAACTGAAGAAGTTGGTGCTTCAACGTCTACTACACCCGTAACGCTTCCTGTGACACATGAAGTTGAGCGACCAGAAATGGGTGTAGTGTGTTCGGTTAGAGAAAGCTCTTTGGGGACTGGTAAATCTCGCGCGATATCTTTTTTATTTTATTTCTCCTGACTTATATTTATGGGATATTTATGATCTTACGCTTCCTTTTTCTTTTGTTGTTGCAGGATTGTCGTCTCAACTTCGCGAAGTCATTGATGCTTTATTATCTGACGACGACCCCGATAAGCTCCTCATTTGCTTGGAGGTCGGCAACTTCTTTAATTTTGTAGAGTTGTTAATCGACAAACTCCTGGAGAATAGGATCTGTAACGCCCCACCCCAGAATCCTGGAGTCGGTACGCTATTAGATCTGATGGACTGGCCTCACAAACCACCACATGTCTTTTCAGCACGTTTTGTCCTCACTCACGCGCTCCCTGGAAAACTTCCCAGGGGGTCACCCATCCTAGAATTTCTCCAGGCCAAGCACGCTTAACTTTGGAGTTTCTAAGAGTTAGGTTCCCGAAAAGAAGATGCATCTTGGTGGTATGAGTATTCCAATCAAATCTATCAATACTAATCACATCACCCTCTCAAGGGTTGGGGTATTACATACTCCCCCACTTAAACTCATAACGTCCTCGTTGTGCCAAATCATATCATCCAAGACCGTACCATCCGTGTGAGATTCTAGAGGTGGCTCCTACGGCCTCAAGAGGTGGCTCCCGCCCTCTCACGTAGCACTTTGCGTCACATAGCACTTAGCTCTCACAATTCCGGTTGGCTTTGCTCTGATACCATTTGTAACGCCCCGCCCCAGAATCCCGGAGTCGGTACGCTATTAGATCTGATGGACTGGCCTCACAAACCATCACATATCTTTTCAGTACGTTTTGTCCTCACTCACGCGCTCCCTAGAAAACTTCCCAGGGGGTCACCCATCCTAGAATTTCTCCAGGCCAAGCACGCTTAACTTTGGAGTTTCTAAGAGTTAGGTTCCCAAAAAGAAGATGCATCTTGGTGGTATGAGTATTCCAATCAAATCTATCAATACTAATCACATCACCCTCTCAAGGGTTAGGGTATTACAGGATCCCTTTCAACCACTTTCGGTCGGTCCTTGAGCGCAAAATAGGTTTAATAAAGGAAACTGGCTCCCTCAACATAGCTGAAGCTTTGACCGACGATGTGAATCAATTAGAGCACAAATTTGTGAAACTACAAGAGCTCCAATATGTTGGTGCTTCTGGCTATGTTGCTGCGCGAATGGAGGCTTGTCTGCAGACATGGCGTGAATCTCGAGCATCCGTTGGGCTTGGGATTCAGGCACAGAGGAAGCATGTCGACCAAACGGAGGAAGTTCTTTCCAAAAGATTGGCTCATTTACGCGAAATCGACTCGTCGTTAGCCTCTGTTGACGTCGAAATAGCGGAGCTTGAACAGAAACTGGCGGAGGCAAAACAACGAAGAGCTATTTTGGAGGTGACCAAGGCCGGGGAGAAGCATAGCAAAGCCGTGATGTCTAGCAAAGTGGCGCTCTCAAGGGAAAGGCTTGCCAAAATAGAGGAAGAAGCTGCCTAATTCTTATCTGCTTCTAAGGATTCTTTCAAGACAGAGCTGCAGCATGAGCTTGAACGTGCTTATGGCGAAGAGTTAATCGAATTAGAGCAACAAATTGTTAGTCATAAGTTCAATGTAAAGTGACTGCAGCTGTTGTATCTGAACACTTTTTTTTTGTTAATGATACGCGTATTTTGTTCAGTCTACTTTAATTCTTATTATGATTTCTCATTCTGTTTAGAATAGTCAACCATAATACTTATAGGATTTTTGGCAAATCCTCAGCCGTCAACGGATTTGACATGCCTTTACCGATTATCATTTGAATCAGGCTAGCCTGTGAATTATCTAGATCCGTTTCACAAGTAACGTTGTGCTAAAGGAATGAACTCCTTTAAACTTAATGCTACGAATTTGAATATGTAGACTTAGTCATTTTCTTACGGTAAAAGACTAACCGGCAGCGCGTATTAGGCGTCGACTTATCTCTACTTAGGATTCAAGATAAAATTCCCCATACGTGTAAGATATGGATTATGGAATTATTAGAATGTAGTGTCTTTTCACAGGGCAAAGATGAACCAGATACTAAAGAGGATGAATTTTATATTCTATCTTTAGTTCTTCTTTTAAGGGAGAAGTGAACCCGATACCAAAGAAGAAGAATTTTATATTCTATCCTTGGTTGCAGAAGAAACTTAAAGTGGGATCTCCACTTCAAGAATCAAGAGGATTCAGCTAACCCTAACTTTTATAGGATTGATTATCTGATCCGGAAGTAAGTTTTATTGTTTATCAAGATGAAATTCGGACTCCAGCCCTAACTTTTATAGGTTTGGCTTGAGGGAAAGGAGTGAAATATTTTCATTTATCAAAAAGAAACCCGATCCTGGCCACAGTCATTTGACAGTTTTGACCAAAAAAGGATATTGAGACGACCCTAACTTTTATAGGTTTGGTCGTTCGAGTGGAGTGAAGTCAATCGCTAACCGAAAGGAAAAACGACTTGAAAGTGGGCCTCTCGTTCATGAATGGAATCGAGAGGGGATTTTGGTTGTGGTCTTAACTGTAAAAGGGTTTGATCGTGTGGGAGTGTGAATACAAATCATAGTCAAAGTTTGACCAGACTTGGCCCAAGGAACTTTGCTAGGTCCGCCATGAACTGACTCGATAGTGAGGGATAGTAAGAAATCTTTTGTGATGAAAGATTGATCCTAAAGAGTGATCAAGTCTCATCTCAACAAGAGAGTGCTTAGAAGATTATAGCAGGAGTTCTTTATGACCAAACTTGAATTGTTTAGATGATATGTCCTTTTTAGAACAACCGGTTGGTTACGGGTTATCCTTAAGAATATCATATATGGTATTCTCTAGGAACTTCCCGTTTAATAATCTGTTCTGAGCCCTTAAGAATATCATATATGGTATTCTCTAGGAACTTCCCGTTTAATAATCTGTTCTGAGCGTACTAAGGGTAGTACTTTATCATATATGGTATTCTCTAGGAACTTCCCGTTTAATAATCTGTTCTGAGCGTACTAAGGGTAGTACTTTTTTAAGAACTTGCCATTTATTGGCATCATGATCTTATCACTGTCTTTAGTGATTAGGTGATATGCACCGTTTGAGTAGACCGTCTCTATCACAAACGGTCCTTCACATTTGGGTTGGAATTTACCTTTTTTTTTGGAATTGAGTATCATAGGACACCGGATAGCGAGAACCAAGTCTCCTTCCTTGAAGATTCGTTGCTTAACTTTCTTGTCGAAAGCACAAGAGATTCTGGCTTGATAAAACTTAATTTGTTGTTGAGCCTGCAAGCTCTTTTCGTCTAACATCTCAAGTTCTTCGAGACGTTTCTGGTGTTGTTCTTCCGTCGTCATCCCTGTTGCGAGAGCGATGCGAAGGGATGGAATCTGAATTTCCAAAGGGAGAACAGCTTCGCATCCATACACTAGTGAATACGGAGTGACCTCGGTGGGTGTGCGGACCGTGCTATGATAGGCCCAAAGGGCTTCGTCTCGCTTGTCATCTCAGTCTCGCTTGTTAGTTTTTACGAGTTTTGATAAAATCTTTATGATTGTCTTGTTGAACGCCTCAGCTAATCCGTTTGATGTAGGATTATATGTTGTGGAAGAGATGTCTTCAATCCTGAATTTTTCACAGAATTTAACGAAAGCGTTGCTCACGAACTGAGGACCGTTGTCGTGTATAATTCATCTTGGAATGCCATATCGATAGATGATGTGGTGTTTGATAAATTTGACGACATCGCTTGTCTTCACTTCTTTGAGTGGGACTGCTTCGGCCCATTTCAAAAAATAATCGGTGATTGCCAAAATGAAGTGGTCACCTTTAACTGATGGTGGGAAGATAGGACCAACGATATCCATCCCCCAAGTCTCAAATGGCCTTGAAGTAGCTGAGGGGTGGAGATGTTTCGGGGGTTGGTGTATGTAATTTGCGTGTGTTTGACACGCATGGCACCATCGGGCGTAGTCAACCGCATCTTTAACCATGGTTGGCCAATAATATCCTATTCTTTTGAGTCGATCATAGAGCTTGGGACCGGGCTGATATGCACCATAGATTTCGTCGTGAGCCTCTTTGAGAGCCTCTTCTGCTTCCCTGGTTAAGAGGCATCGGAGTAATAACCCATCATATGCACGACGATATAGTGTATGGGTTGTTGAATTGTAATAGAATCTCGGATCTCTTCTTCGAACCGAGTCCCTTTCTTTTACGTTCTGTGGCAAAATACCATGCACCACATAGTCAATTATAGGAAATCTCCAGTCTCGGGGCTCGAGATCGATCCTAGATGTATATGCTTCCTTAACGTTAATGGCGCAATCCGGCATAAACAATTGGTGGGTTCTGACGGTAATTGATTGTTCAGAGTCAGGAGGTTGTGCCAAAGATACTGATAATGCTGCCAGCGCATCTGCATATGCATTCTGGAGGCGTGGAATGTACTCAATGAAGAATTGTTCGAACGACCTTGCCATTTCGATGGCCGCCTTGTGGTACGGTACCAAGTCTTGATTCCTGACTTCGTACTCTCCCCGGATTTGGTTGACTATCAGTTGAGAATCGCCAAAAGCCTCGAGATATTCAACCCCTAGCTCTTTGGAGAAACTAAGTTCGATAAGCAGTGCGTTATATTCAGCAACATTATTCGAACACCTTCCTATCAACGAGTATGCTCGAGGTATCATGTGTTTTTTCGGAGAAACTAGGACGACTCCGACTCCTGCGGAGATCCTAGAATTACCAGGCGCTTGCTGTATTGGTTGCTCAGGAAGCTCCATCGAAATATAGTTGCCATACCTATTGATGAAAGGTAGTATTGACTTCGTGAGCTTCATCGGGCAAATCATCATACAACTCAGCTGTATCCGCGATGGGGTTAGCCGCTAGGAGATCATAAATTTCCTGTCCTTTAACTGACTTTTGTTGTTTGAAGTGCAGATCGTATTGAGAAAGGAGTAGGGCCCACTTTGCTAGTCTCCAGTTCATAGAGGTTGGCTGTGTCATGAATACTCGGACCGGATTAACGTTGGAAATAACGTAAATCGTTTGTCCTACTAAGTAATGCTGCATCTTTTGGATAGCGAATACTAAGGCGACGCATTCTTTCTCAATCATTGGATACCGAGATTCGGCACCAACCAAAGTTTGACTTAAGTAATAGATGGCTTGTTCGTGACCGTTGTCATCGTCTTGTGCAAGTAAAGCACTTAACGAGTGGTTCATCGCTTTTATATAAATTAAGAACGCTTTACCTGACTTCGGTGCCACCAGAACAGGAGGATTCGCCAAATATACTTTGATATCCTCGAATGCCTTTTGGCAGGCGTCATCCCAGACGAAGGATACACCCTTCTTGGTGAGTTTGGAAAATGGCTGACATTTCCCAGATAGATTTGAGATGAACCGACGTATATAGGCCAGACGCCCCTGTAATCCTCGAAGTTCTTTGAGATTTCTCGGGGGTTGCAACTCGTGTATTGCCTTTACTTTGTCGGGGTCGGTGCGGATACCCGTCGTAGTGATGACAAATCCCAGAAACTTACTGCTGGACATTCCAAGGAAAGACTTGGTAGGATTCATTTTTAATTAGTGAGTTCGCATGAGGTCGAACATTGTCCTTAGATCTTTGATATAATCATCTTTGTTACGACTTTTCACTACCAAGTCATCGACATAGCATTCAACAGTTTTTCGAAGATGTTCTTGGAAAATCTTAGACATTGCCCGTTGATAAGTGGCGCCTACATTCTTCAATCCAAAAGGCATGACTGTATAGCAGAAAACACCCAGAGGTGTCCTGAATGCGGTATATTTTTCATCCTCCGGGTACATCTTGATTTCATTGTAACCTGAAAACCCATCCATAAAGGACATTCTCTCAAACCCACACGTGTTATCGATAATAACGTCTGTGATGGGGAGAGGGAAATCATCTTTCGGACACACATTATTCAAGTCTCTGAAGTCGATGCATATCCTTATTTTTCCATTTTTCTTGAGGATCGGAACAATATTTGCGAGCCAATCCGGATGTTGTTCTTCCTGGATAAAACCAGAATCGATTAATTTTTTGACCTCAACTTCAATCGCTTCCATGATTTGTGGGCGAAATCGTCTTTGCTGTTGTTTGACAGGTTTTGCATCCGATTTGATGTTAAGACGGTAGGCTGCCACGTTCGGATCAAGTCCTGGCATATCTTCATAATTCCAAGCAAAAACATCTATGAATTCCCTGATGAGGGAGATTAACTCCTCTTTTTCATCTGGTGGAAGACTATCACTTACGAATATTGGCTTTGGATTCGCCTCATCACCCATATTCACCTGGACCACCTTATCCTCAGTAGGAAGTTCTCTTTGCTTGAATCGGTCTCCGTACTGAATATTTAGATGATGAATCCATGGGTCCTCCCAAGTTGCCAATTGATCATCTTCTTGTATCATAGAAGGATCGACCATGGTCATATTCGACATCAGGCCTTTAAATACTTCTCCAAGGCTGACGTCTGAATCCCAATTAGAAGAGTCAAAAGAATATCCGTCTCGATTCGCCAAGTGGTCGATGACTTGCCAACAACATTCGTCATCAGAGGCATAGCCCAGACCCCTTTTATAACCATAATAGTTATCGGGTTTTCCTTTCGGTACGTAGGCCATACGAGGTGAAACTCGTGGGCATCGACCAAAACAAAGACCCTCTTCAAGCGCAAAATTGTATCTCCATTTTCTCATGAAATTACGTGCCTGTTGACTATATCTGGATAAATGAAGGCCAGATCTGTCACGCCCCGCTTCCCAAAATACCCGAAAATCGGAACGTGAACAAGTCCGCGACGTATTAGATTGAGAAGAAATATACACTATTTTTTTTTCTTTTTCTTTTCTTCTCAATCCAATACGCTAAGCGTCTGGAAATAAATACAATGTGAAGTCACAGGTCCCCGATCACAATCAGCAAGAATATAATAGACGAACTCAGAATAAAAGATCATATCACAAATGGGATAACATCCGAGATATAATATTCGGGTCAACATGCCCTTATACAAAACTATCTGAATGAAACACTGGAGAATATAAATATATACTGAACGAAAGGAAATGAAAGTGCTACAAAACAAACTGAAAGGAATGACTAAGCTTCGGCTTCTTCTTCTGCTACGTCTGCAAGGCACTCCTGCTGAGAATCCTCTGGCTCCTGGCGATCTCCCAACTAAACTTGTTCTTCATCTAAGTCTGACGTACACCAGAGAAAACAGGTGTACGTCAGGGTGCATGGCACACGGCAAGATCCCAAAAGGAAGAATAGAACGGTCGTGCGACCAATGCAATAATGGTAATA
Source organism: Asparagus officinalis (assembly GCF_001876935.1). NCBI lineage: Eukaryota > Viridiplantae > Streptophyta > Magnoliopsida > Asparagales > Asparagaceae > Asparagus > Asparagus officinalis. The sequence goes on from NC_033800.1 coordinate 99,885,877, forward strand.
ACAATGGAAACATGCAACTGAAATACTAATAATCTAAATATAATTTACTACTAGAATAGAATAATCATAATAAATCCTAGGAAATCAACCAAGTAACAAGTCGATCATGCAGCTAGCGATCAGAATAATCATCCAAGTACAGGGTCATACACTAGCTGAAATTAATACTTAAAGATCTACAATTGGAGATGTAGTACGTCGAGCAAAATAATCCAAACAAGGAAACCCTCATGTATATACCATATGTCTCAAATTGTAGATAATTAAATATTACCCCCGATCTATGTATGAAAACAACACAACTGGCCTACATCTCACAAGAAATCATACGTAGCCAAGAATTGAGGTCATGTAACTAGCCATTCTACAACAGGTCACTGGTCATATATCACACAGAGCTAACGCTCATATCACCGGATAATTAACTGTTCACAAATCACCTACGTGCATCCAAACCCGCGAAACGGTTTGGTGGGAGGACTACACGCAATCCGATTTCGGCCTGGTTCGAACTCAAGCAAAACTTGGGTGACGAAACGATTTCACTAACCAAGTAAGAAACGGTTCACTTGGCCCAACAAACTAACCCCAGTGCGAAACGGTTTACTGGTTCTAGTCTGGAAGATACATGAACAGTCTTATCCGAACACATGAACATTAACTTCCCCATCCCGACTCTTCTCGCTTTCTAAGTCAACATACACACATGTTTCTAAGTCTTAAACAGGACACACCAGGCCACACTAGTCATGAATTTCTAACGTTTCTCAAGCATAACAAATAGTAATAAATGCAACTAATCATATACAATAAGATCATAGCATATCACATAATTAAAATTAAGAACATAAATCATGAATAATTCATAATAATCCCTTTTCTAAAATAAATCCTTTAAAATTATTTATAAATGTTCTAAAATAATTCCTTTTATAAAACTCTCTTAAATTATTAAAATTATTCTAAATTGATACTTATTCTAAAATAAATTCTTTTAAATTATTTATAATTATTCTAAAATAATTCTTTTGTCAAATAAATTCTATTAATTTATTATAATTACTCTAAAATGATTTTTAAAGAAAATAATTTATTATAATTATTTTAAAATGATCCTTTCACCAAAATAATTTATTATAATTATTCTAAAATGATTATTTTGTCAAATAAATTCTTTAAAATTATAAATTATTCTAAAATAATTTTATTATATTTTATCTTTACAGTATCTATTGTCAAAATATTATTTTTAGTACTTTTCAATATCATTCGTCAAATAAATCCGTGCAGGTCATCACAGTATATGTATTACAATGTGAATGGTCATACGTCATTGTCCACAGTCCATTTCGTTCACAACAATTCTATATGTTATAGTTCTTAGTTCAAGATGTTCACGATAGTTCTATATTTGTAACGAGTAATTATTTAGGTAACGAGTTCGTATGCATAATTAATCTGTGATCAATCTAAAATTATACTGAGCAAGAATAGGGATCTTGTGTCGGGGTTTTCATCGAACGAATCGACGTCAACGTTGGCGGCACGGGTCAGATCTGACGCGGTGGTGCACGATGTCGGGGAACTCCGACGAGGGGCTGCGGGATCTCGGCGACGCTCGTCGACGACGAGGGGATGG
>NC_033800.1:99887789-99896869 GCF_001876935.1 Asparagus officinalis
GGGGAATGTGATCACGAGAGGAGAGAGGGGTGAGGTTAAATAGAAAGTTTTTTGAATAAATAAATAATAAAATAAAATAAAATATTGAAAGAGGATGCGTGTGGACAGCCGTCTTCTCGGAAAAAATGAGGAGAGAGAAAACGTGATTAGGGGGAATGGTTGTTGGGTGTTTGACGGGAAGCAAAATTTTGGATTATTTTCAAATAGTTTCAGGTATTTAAATGAAAATAATTAAATAAATAGTTACGAGTATAAAAAAAATTAAACCAATTACGGAATAATTATCTACAAATAAAAACGTACATGTTGTGCTAATACAACAGTTGATACGAAATAGTCGAAATATACACATATTGTATAATTAAACGAGAATAAACAATAATAAAAATATATTTACTTACATTTAAAATCAAATAATTATGTGACAATTATCTACACAATAAAACATACCAGTTATGCTAATACGACAGCTGATACGTAATAATTAAAATAATACAATAATTTACACAAATAATACGTAATTAATAATTCAACATAATATAAGAATTAATACGTAATAGTAATAATAATATGACGTATTATTTAAAATAATACGTGATAGTATCAGTAACACAACGGATAAATCACAGAAATTTTCATTGCACTAAATTAATTTATAAATATCAAAACCATTTAAATAAATATAAAAGTTAGACTTTAAATCATAGAAAATTTCTAGAAAATCGAGAAAAATACAATACTCTTTTAAAAATAATATTTAAAACATCAAAAATTTATTTTAACTAATATCAAACTTTTACGGTCATTACATTCTACCCCCCCTTAAAATAAATTCCGTCCTCGGAATTAAAGAACCCAAGGATAGAAATATTGAAATAAGGTCATAGCACTGTACATCATGACAAATGTGTGGGCAAATGCTAAATGAGAAACATGATGTGTATTTTATAAGTTATACAAAACATGATAGAGAATAATTTGAAAGAATCAAAATGAATAGTCAATGCAAATTTATAAAGTAAATCAAGGTCATAATAAAGTCTGATATGTAGTATGAATAATAAGAATGAGATAAGTATAACATAAAGAGAGTGAACACATAATTGAAAGATATTGCTTAAGCATGTATATTGTAAATAAATAATTAATACATATCAAATTATAATATAACACAACATCAAAAATATAAATATAAGTCAACACAGTTTAATATCAAGAAGTTAACAGCAAATATACAATTATAAAAAAATACAATATCAACACGATATTATTGATAATATCCTAAGATGACACATCTCAACGATAAAACATAATCAGTAACACATAATTGGTAAAATACAACAAATATAACAAATATATAGTATAAAAATATGATATGAAATATAAATACATAATTCAACCACTTGTCAATCATTAGAATATATGATAAAGCGTATCAACTCAACGATATAAATAATAAGAAGATAAACGACAAAAATATCTACAAAATATAAATCAATCATCCGCAAGCAGGTGATAAACACGATAAAACACAAAAACACAAATATACAATACGAATATGAGATGAATCATATACAAGCAAAAGAAACACTTGAAGATTATACAAGCAAAACACATAGCAAAGAATCAACGTATATGTAGTTTAGATAAACACATTGTACAACATAAGAGATAGAAAGATAATAATAAAAATATCAAATTATGATAGAAATATCATACGATCAGTTAGTAGAATAAATATCCAAGATATACATAACACATGAATGCAATCAGCAAATCGTATTTAACCAAATAAGACATATAAGGCACAAGTATTGAAAAAATTCAAAAATAGTATTATAGCAACTAATATCAAAGGTAGTCCAAACATAAACACACGTAAAGATGCATAGATATAATAATCAAATATAACAAACAGTAAGGATATAACATGATGATAAATTCAATAAATAGTTATAGTTATAAGCAATAATTTTTTAGAGCATATGATAGTGAATAATTATCATACAAGACACAATACTAAATCAATATCAAACATGTATATTTAATATATCAAATATAATCATTGTGTATAATAAGCGTTAAAATGAAAACACATACATAATAATAAGCACATAAAAGTATGAATACTCATAGTATTAATCATGCTAACAAGATAAACTATGATGGAAATAGTTACAAAAATATTATATGATAAAATAGACATAAGGGCAAACAAGTGATTCAAAATAAGCATATTATATAAAACATAATGAAAGAACATAATTATATATATTCGACAACCAATATGATAAATCAGAAATATTAGTAATATTTATAAAGTAAAATAATAAATGTAAACAAGCTACAACAATAATAATAATTACTGTATAAAATCAATTCAGATGTAGCAATATATGGCATAGTAATCAAAATCACATAAATACAATCGGCATAAATATACATAAACAATGATGTATAATACATAAAACATAAATTATAAAAGATAAATAGATATATAAACAAATAAAAATATAAGAAGGACATATATTCGTATAAAAACAGCGATAAATTTTAGATAAATATATCATGAATGATTAATGAACATGTGAACATAAACACTGATAATAAATGAAACAGAACATGATTAGATAAGGTTGATACTAGAAATGAGTAAGGACTATAAGTCAATAAAAATATACATCGTAAATATAATAATATACGTGAATACACTTATAATAAAAAGAATAGTAATTATAAAAGAATAAAAAAAATAAAACAAAACACAAGTAACGAAAACAATGAATAGAGAATGAACAAGAAACAATGACACAATAAAAGACATAAATATCTAAAAATATCATAAGATAAATACTAAAAAAATAACACGCGTATACAATGTATATTGTTATAATGGTAAAACAACACATCTCGAAAACGAAGCAAACAACTACAAATATGTAAGTACACTATAAACAAACATGAATAAATACTATACATACCCACAAACGCATATTAGAATTACCTCTTATATTAATTATAAAAGGATAATAATTAATGTAACAAAATAACTATATATTTAGTAACTCAACTCTAAACTTATCAATATAAATAATACCTAAAATAGAAATACATGGCTCTTAGAAATAACGAAACCAATATGAACATACTAAAACAATCTAACAAGACAAGACTATCTGATAGAAACTATATACTGAAAATGTAAATGATAAGAATATACTGCATATGAAGAATATTAAAATCATGAATCTATTAAAATATATTACTAAAAATATGAACAATATACAATAATCTAAAACATAAGTAAATAATAAGTGGTATGACAGAACAAGTGCACATGTACACTATATAGATATGCCAAAGTATATTTAAATACAATAAAATAATCTAAATATTAGATATGCTACGTAATGTATATATAGAGTCTAGAGCAATGAAAAACACTTAATATCATGATTTGAACAATTAAAAATATATAAGTAAGGATATATATTAATGAAAAACACACAATATAGCACTGTGTATGATACATAAAATAATATAATAAATAATACAAAAATAAATACAATCAACAATATATAAGTCAAATCAAAGAAAATATAGTCATAAAAATAATAACACATAAATACGACCGATACGAGGATAGATCAGATATACAAAAAGAGGGTAATCGCGAAGCGATGGGACAAGAACCGTGGAAACTCCGGAGTCAAAGAGTGATAAGATAGGGACGAATCTATCAAGAAAATGGAATAAGGGCTCAAGAATAGGCTCACGGATGAAATATGATATGTATCTAAGTTATCTGTTATATTCTCACTAGTGAGGACTCGGGACCGTGACCTGCGTGGGCCACCACTAAAACCTGTCACGCCCTGCTTCCCAAAATACCCGGAAATCGAAACGTGAACAAGCCTGCGACGTATTAAGATTGAGAAGAAATATACACTATTATTTTTTTTTCCTTTTTCTTTTCTTCTCAATCCAATACGCTAAGCGTCTGGAAATAAATACAATGCGAAGTCACAGGTCCCCGATCATAATCAGCAAGAATATAATAGACGAACTCAGAATAAAAGATCATATCACAAATAGGATAACATCCAAGATATAATATTCGGGTCAACATGCCCTTATACAAAACTATCTGAATGAAACACTGGAGAATATAAATATATACTGAACGAAAGGAAATGAAAGTGCTACAAAACAAACTGAAAGGAATGACTAAGCTTCGGCTTCTTTTTCTGCTACGTCTGCAAGGCACTCCTGCTGAGAATCCTCTGGCTCCTGGCGATCTCCCAACTAAACCTGTTCTTCATCGAAGTCTGACGTACACCAGAGAAAACAGGTGTACGTCAGGGTGCATGGCACACGGCAAGATCCCAAAAGGAAGAATAGAACGGTCGTGCGACCAATGTAATAATGGTAATAACAAAGGAAACATGCAACTGAAATACTAATAATCTAAATATAATTTACTACTAGAATAAAATAATCATAATAAATCCCAGGAAATCAACCAAGTAACAAGTCGATCATGCAGCTAGCGATCAGAATAATCATCCAAGTACAGGGTCATACACTAGCTGGAATTAATACTTAAAGATCTACAATTGGAGACGTAGTACGTCGAGCAAAATAATCCAAACAAGAAAACCCTCATGTATATACCATATGTCTCAAATTGTAGATAATTAAATCATACCTAGCCAAAAATCGAGGTCATGTAACTAGCCATTCTACAACAGGTCACTGGTCACATATCACACAGATGTTATTCCCTAGAGGGGGGTGATTAGGGTCTTATGCTAATCTAATCCCAATAAAATCCTAATTAAAATTATATAGATCAATATGTTCTTGCAAGAGATAGATATGAACAATAAGAACAATAAGAATATGCACAAATAAAATATGAGAGAAGCAAAACACAAACACACGATATGTTTACGAGGTTCGGTCCCCACGACCTACGTCCCCGCTCCTCACCTCGAGGAGATATCCACTATCACAATCTGGTTTGGAAGCCGGAACTTCTACACACTCGGTTTACAAGTTCACCGAAAACTCGCACACTACACAATCACTCAACAATCACATTTTACACACTAAGTGTAGGAACCTAGCCCGTATCCTCCACCTCAAGTGCTCGATTACAACCTCTCCCTAGGTTCGTCAATCGACGCCACTCCTATTGGATTTGACACCGTCTCTCTCTCCTCACACTTCTCTCGGTGTACAAGTGTATTACAAGTGATTCTCACAAACAAAAGTCAAATACAGTAATTTGTTCTCAATTGACAAGTGAGAACACAATGAAGCTCACACTCACTAAATCACACCCCACAACCCACAATATATAATATGGAAATATCAAGCTCAATAAGTGTGTGATAATAGTGAATCAAATTCAATAAATAACTTAGATGAATATAGCTAATTGAATCTGACAACTAGGCGGTCGACCGGTCCGGTCGACCGGAAAGCTCTCTGGAAAATGGCTTTGAAAAAGAACCACTGTCGGTCAACCGTATCGGTCGACCGAAATCTGATATATGCAATACTGACAGGTTTTGGGCAGTTTTGAAAATTCGTTAAAAAATATCAAATCACATCCAAAAATAGTGAAACTTTGGGGAAAGTTTCTAAATGATGAAATAAACATGTTTGAAAAGTAATTTTTGGAAAAACAATTTTTGTTTGTGAAAACTACCTGTTTTTGAAAATTTCTTAGAAAACCTGTATTTTTATGAAATATATGACTTGTAAATATGCATATATATATTGTGCATGTATTGTATGTATATAATGAAGTAGGAAAGAGCTATAAACATGAGATAAAGTATTTTAACAACGTTTGATGAAAAATCATCTATATGATAGAAAACGTCAAAAATCGTGTTAAGTGTATATATATTGAGCTTAGATATAATCATACAATATATGTAAGTAAACCAAACATATACCTAGGTAAATCCACACGAATGAACTTGAATCTTTAACGCTTGATTGACGTGTGTTGAAATACCTGAAAAGAGAGCATAAACACAAAACACTAGAAAACTTATTAGTGATAAATTGTTTGCTAAATCATCATCAAAACTATAGGGTCAACAATCTCCCCCTTTTTGATGATGGCAAACAATTTTATATGAACCATAAATAGATAACCCACATATAAGCCAAGCATAGATAAACCATTCATGAATGATCACATAAACCATATATGGAATAAGTATATGAGCTATATGTGGATTTTTCTCCCCCTTTGACAACATCAAAAAGGAAAAAAAATGGAAGATAGGAGCATTGCTCCCCCTGCTTATAATCACAGATATATAACAATAAAGAAATGTATGCCAAAAGCTCCCCCTGTCAAATAGAATAAATGACACTAAAGAGTATGTAAAGGAGGTAAGCAAACCAACCAATCATAAATAGTACAAAGAACTCATGATTAGCGACTTATTTTCCACACACCAAAACATGAATGTTGTTTCAACTGTGCATTGATCGTAGAAGAAATAAACTAAACACAATACGTCACAAATCATCACATAAGCATTTGAAACTATATAGTTTTGCATAAACATAGATTCGTCCACAAGGTAGCAAACCACACACATAAATCCATAGAGTTATTACACTCAAACAAAATATAGCTTTCAAGTTTTACAACCCAGAAAGGAAATCAAAATAAATAAAAACATCACATAGAGGAACTCCAATCAGTCATCACCATCATCACCATTGCCATCACCATCATCATCATCATCACCACCATCACCATTGCCATCAGAAGATCCTGATCCTTCAGCAGAGCCCTCCTCAGAGTCAACTAGAAGAGGGATCCGGAATCCCTAGAGACTGACGCTGATATGAAAGAATTGTCCTAACATCCCTTTGAATAGTTGAGACCTGCTTCTGAACGTTTGAGAACTGAGTCTCAAGACGGTCCAGACGGTCACAAATATCAGAAGAGGATGAGGTAGAGGCTCTAGAACGGGAGCGAGTGGAATCAATGGACATATTCATTCTAGAAAGAGAAACCTTATCAAAGAAGTCCTTTTTGGCTTCAATTTTTGGTTCATTGGTGAGATTAACACCGAAGTGTTGAAAGATAATAGTGAGAAAGGAACCAAAAGGTAGAAATTTTGTATGCTTTGATGCCATGTTATTGAGAAACACAGTTGCCCAATCTACTTTGATTTTGGCAAAAATGGCGTAGATAGCATTAATCTTATCAGAAGCAAAGTGATCAAAACTACCGGTCTTAGGAATTAAGTTTTGAGCAAAATTCTAGCAATGAGTTTGGCAATTGGATTGAGTGAATTGTTGTTCATAGGATAAAAGAATCCGGGTTTAAACATGAGTTGGTTGACAGCTGGATCACTAAGCTCAATAGACCTGAGATCAACGTCACCTGTTGGGATTTGAAGAATCCCCGCAAGTTCGTTGGCAGAAAAGGTTATTGCAACATTTTTAACAGAGGAGGTAATGGTCAAACTACCATCAGCAGAGGATGATGTGGACAGGTTAGCATAAAACAGATAAACTAAAAAAGGATAATAAGGAACTTTAAGTCTCTCATCTAGCAATCTATCTAGCCCAACATTGTGAAGGATAGACTCAGTATCATACATGAATAACTGAGAATAAATGATATATCTAGTTGGGAGAATTTTCAATTTGCACAACTCCCTATATTTATTGATAAGAGATTTAAACAACAAATAATCCTCATAATGTGAAGCTTTTGTAGAGGAGGAACTAGATTCAGGTTTGGATCTCTTATTTGAAGGCTTGGGAGGCATGATAGATTAGGAATATGATTAGATATGAGATATTATATGAAAAATTCCTGTACAAAGAAATTTAGAGCAATTTTAAACAGCTGCCCTAAAAAAAGAAACCCTAGATTAAGAAGAATAAACACTAGATCAATGACATAAGATCAAATAGATTGGAAAGAGATAATTAACTAGCAAAATCCCAGATGAATTTGATGAGGAAGAACCGATTTCAGATCGGCGGATGACAGAAGCAGGCGACCGTGTGTAAAACCCTGAAAATTTGAATACTTTATAATAAATAATAATAAATATATTATACATTTATAAATAATATATTATGATGTTTGAGTATGCTAGGAACTGATTTGAGATCAATTCAATGTATATGTGTGTGTGTGTGAGTACAAATACACAAATCATGCACAAAGGCCAAGAGTGAGAATCTGGGAATTTTGACCAGTTGAGAGTTTCTATGTTTTTCACACTGATTTATTAAGAATCTGGAAAAGTGTATAATACCAAAGTTGTAAGTCTCTTCAAGAGCTTTCCAACAAATCATATATTACCTTATTCCTAGGTCGTATGAGAAAGTTATAGCCAAAATACTGAAGAGAATGTTCCTAGTCAGACTAAATTTCCAGTTTTGGGTTTCGGGTTTCGCGTTTGCTGCTATATATATACATGTTATATCACAAAAATCACCTCTTTTCTTCTGTTTTACAAACCCTAGCAGCCCCTCTCTTCTCTCCCAAACCCTAGATCCGTTCTTGGCGATTTTTGAGGAGTCTCGAAGGGTTTCAGCGGGATTTGGAGCGATTCTATCGAAGGAGGAGCATGCTCACGCACGCGTGTTCAGGAGTTCTACAATTCCCCCTCAGGCGAGTAACATCTCGCCCAGTCCTCTCCTATGTTCTTAAAAGTTTTCTAATCAGTTTTAATGGGATTTGTTGAGCCTAAAACGTATATGTGAGTATAAAAATATGTTCTTTATAGCATATGATGCGAAAATCTTGTGTTTCAGTTTATAAAAAGTCCACCAATGTTTTGGGTAATAAAGTTCATCAATGTTTTCTTCGTATATGGTTATATAATTATTAGAAACATTAGTATTTTAATATCAAATAAAAATTTTCGTGTTTACAGGTTTAACAGCTGACAGAAAACCCAGATTGGGTTTCTGTCCGCTTGGCGGTCGACCGGTGCGGTCGACCACTGAGCTCGCTGTAGGGGCAGAATTTGTCTGCGGTCGACCGCACCGGTCGACCGCGATGTTCTGTCGGTCGA
>NC_033800.1:99896879-99903201 GCF_001876935.1 Asparagus officinalis
TATCAGTGTACGGTCGACCGAGTCGGTCGACCGACGCACTGTCTGTTGCAATTTTCCTGTTCTGTGTATTTTTCTCATATTTGCGATTTTGTCTGGATCATATGACCCTGGTTTTTAGTCTTATTATGTATCCATGCATGATAGATGACCTGAGGGTACCAAATGTGGATATACACACTGATTTTATTGTGAATTGATATAGGTAGATTTCACTATGTATCTCAGCGATACTTTCACCATTTCTCAGTCCTCGTGTTGGACAAGCATTACCTTTTAGTCCTCGTGTTGGACACCCTTCCCACTTAGTCCTCGTGTTGGACATGCATTGCTATTTAATCCTCGTGCTGGATATGCATTACCATCCGGTCCGTGCGTTGGACAACGGTAAATTTCTAAATACTAAAACCCTCTTTAGTAGGATCAATGATTTTAGATCTATTATATATATTATCTGTATTTTCTTATACAACGAGCCCTGTTCCCTTGGGGTTGGTTGTGATGTTACTCGCTAGCGCTTTGACGCTCGTTGTCCCTCCCCCTTTCAGGTAATGAGCCAGGAGCCGGAGAGTCGCAGGTTGATGGGGATGCATTTTAGCCTCCGCCGTCTATTTAGTTATATATTTTTTTTTTCTGGAGTTCCATAGTAGATTTTTGTTTAGACATTTGAGAGTCTTGTTCTAGAAGTTGTAAAGGCTGTGTGCCTTATTTCCTTTTCGCCAGATATTTGTATTTGAGAATTGTTGAGTATTCCGGTTTGTCTACTCAGATCTTGACTATGTATTTCTGTACGTTGGATGATGAGATATTTATGTGACTATTATCATTTCATCAGTATTCCTTGTATTATCTTTTACCTGTTTTGTACCTACACCAGTTGTTGACTCTACTAGATAGATGTTAATTGTGATGGTGAAACATGTTATTGCACGGTGTGGTGCATGGCAGGTTTGACATTCTTGGTTTCACCTTGGACTGCAGCCTTGTGTGAACCCAGGGGCGTCACACCGTGGGAAAAACCGAACAAATTGGGGAAATTTTCAAAATGAGGGGAACGTGAAGAGTCGGGTCAAGGAGAAGATGAGGGAACGACTGATTCAAAATAAGAAAAAAACAAAACAAACCATCAAAAACAAAAGAAATACTATATAAGTCTTTTTGGTACCCAAATCATTTTGGTACCACTAGAACTTGGGACATGACCCCTATCATTTAAATCCAATGCCCTAGGGTTATGAACCCGTTTGGGCGTATTTTGTGCACCGATATGATCAAAGCAAAAATTGTAAACGTGACCCATACGATTGCAATTTGTGCAATGTAGAGGTTTAAATGGTTTACGTTGACCGAAATAGAATGCACGTGGTTTATTTGCAAAAATAGATTTTTCTTTGTAATTATTTTGCAAACGAGAATTTCTTTTCAAATCGAAACAAAACATGGCCAAATGGCCAACACGACCACAATAATCACATTTGTACACATAAGCATGTTTATGATTTACACTATGTGTGTGTACATGTGTATGTGATGAAGAAGCTTGATGGGATGCACAATAATGTGTAGGCTTGTTAATTTTTGGTGCATTATGACAAAATTGAGCTAAATGGCCTTTAAGACCGCAAGTAGAACATTTGTGAATTTTGTCATACATATGTGCATAGTGAATAGGTTTCTTAGAAGAACTAACATTGAACTTTGCACATAAGTCCATAAGCTTTTTATTATTAGCAATACAAGTGTTTAGTGTTGAATCTAAAGTAGATATTCTTTTTCTCATTTGATTAAACTCATCATTGTGCATACAAGCATTGCTACTAGAAGTAGAATAAACAAGATTACTCATCATAGATTTCAACATATCTACTTCTAACATAGCATCACGTTTTTCATGAAGCAAACTAGCATTTTCAATTTTCAAATTTTCATTGCATTCTTTAAGAATTATATTTTCATTTGCAATGAGGTTAAACTTAGTAGCTAGTGTTTCATGAGTGGATTTTATATTAACATACTTACTCTTTACATCAATATAGCAATTGTGTAATTTTTCAAACTCAAGAGCAAGTTCATCAAAAGTAAGAATATCATCGTTATCGCATACCTCACTAGGGTTATTACCTAGTGGTATTGTACATAGGGATGAGGCTTCCTTAGAGCTTAAAGCGGGATTTTCCAACTCTTGTTGAATAGCCTCCAATTTTCCTTCATGTGCTTCAATAAGTTTCCATAGAGCGTAAGCACTATCAAAATTAGCAAATTTGTTAGAAAACGATGAGTGAAAAGCGCTAATCAAATATTCTAACAAAAGCTTATTCATGTTAAACAATCTTTTGTCATTTTTACACCATTTTGATTTTTCCAAAATGGGAACAACATAGGCATCCTCAATAATTTCCCATAAATCAAATTGATTAGATTAAACTAAAAGTTTGAATCTAATACGCCATTGAGCATAGGAAAAAATATCCAAACGAGGAGAAATATTAATAGCATATCCTAAACAAGATGAATCATACATATCCATAAAGATGAAATGCAAGAAGCACAATGAGATCAAAATTAGATTAGCACAAATACAATAACTTGGATATTTAACTCAAGGCGGTTAGTCCTTAAATCAAAGAGCACCAAGCTCTGATACCAATTGTTATTCCCTAGAGGGGGGGGGTGATTAGGGTCTTATGCTAATCTAATCCCAATAAAATCCTAATTAAAATTATATAGATCAATGAAATTATGTACGCCAACCAAAACACAAACACACGATATGTTTACGAGGTTCGGTCCCCACGACCTACGTCCCCGCTCCTCACCTCGAGGAGATATCCACTATCACAATCCGGTTTGGAAGCCGGAACTTCTACACACTCGGTTTACAAGTTCACCGAAAACTCTCACACTACACAATCACTCAACAATCACACTTTACACACTAAGTGTAGGAACCTAGCCCGTGTCCTCCTCCTCAAGTGCTCGATTACAACCTCTCCCTAGGTTCGTCAATCGACGCTACTCCTATTGGATTTGACCCCGTCTCTCTCTCCTCACACTTCTCTCGGTGTACAAGTATATTACGAGTGATTCTCACAAATAAAGGTTAAATACAATGATTTGTTCTCAAATAAAAAGTGAGAACTCAATGAAGCTCACACTCACTAAATCACACCCCACAACCTACGATATATAATATGAGAATATTAAGCTCAATAAGTGTGTGTGACAATGGTGAATGAAACTCAATAACTATAACTCAATAAATATAGCTATGAAATAATAAGCTATATAGGAGAGAGTTTAGAAAACTTCTCAATGAACAAGGAGAGCTGAAGAAATGATGATCTCAATAGAATTTGAAAGCCTCTTCTTGTTGTAGAAAAACTTCTCTTGAAAACTGATTAATGAAACAACTCTTAAACAGCTCTTAAACACGATTAATATCTTGTTAAACAACAAACTTGGATTCCTTGGTTATATAGAGGAAGAGCAGCAATGGGGTATATATAGCACCCCAATACAACAGCTAAAAGTAGGCAAAAGTAGGCAAAAAGACCAAAAAACTCATTTGAAAAACTAGCCGTTATACACATCTGACAACTCGGCGGTCGATCGGTCCGGTCGACCGGAAAGCTCTCTGTAAAATGGCTTTGAAAAAGAACCACTGTCGGTCGACCGTATCGGTCGACCGAAATCTGATATATGCAATACTGACAGGTTTTGGGCAGTTTTAAAAATTCGTTAAAAAATATCAAATCACATCCAAAAATAGTGAAACTTTGGGAAAAGTTTCTAAATGATGAAATGAACATGTTTGAAAAGGAATTTTTGGAAAAAACAATTTTCGTTTGTGAAAACTACCTATTTTTGAAAAATGCTTAGAAAACCTGTATTTTTATGAAAGTGAAAGTTGATATATGACTTGTAAATATGCATATATATATTGTGCATGTATTGTATGTATATAATGAAGTAGGAAAGAGCTGTAAACATGAGATAAAGTATTTTAACAACGTTTGATGAAAAATCATCTATATGATAGAAAACGTCAAAAATCGTGTTAAGTGTATATATATTGAGCTTAGATATAATCATACAATATATGTAAGTAAACCAAACATATACCTAGGTAAATCCACACGAATGAACTTGAATCTTTAACGCTTGAGTGACGTGTGTTGAAATACCTGAAAAGAGAGCATATACACAAAACACTAGAAAACTTATTAGTGATAAATTGTTTGCTAAATCATCATCAAAACTATAGGGTCAACAATAAAGCCAACGCTCATATCACCGGATAATTAACTGTTCACAAATCCCCTACCTGCATCCAAACCCGCGAAACGGTTTGGTGAGAGGACTACACGCAATCCGATTTCGGCCTGGTTCGAACTCAAGCAAAACTCGGGTGACGAAACGATTTCACTAACCAAGTGCGAAACGGTTCACTTGGCCCAACAAACTAACCCCAGTGCGAAACGGTTTACTGGTTCTAGTCTGGAAGATACATGAACATTCTTATCCGATCACATAAACATTAACTTCCCCATCCCAACTCTTCTCGCTTTCTAAGTCAACATACACACATGTTTCTAAGTCTTAAACAGGACACACCAGGCCACACTAGTCATGAATTTCTAACGGTTCTCAAGCATAACAAATAGTAATAAATGCAACTAATCATATACAACAAGATCATAGCATATCACATAATTAAAATTCAGAACATAAATCATGAATAATTCATAATAATCCCTTTTCTAAAATAAATCCTTTAAAATTATTTATAAATGTTCTAAAATAATTCCTTTTATAAAACTCTCTTAAATTATTAAAATTATTCTAAATTGATACTTATTCTAAAATAAATTCTTTTAAATTATTTACAATTATTCTAAAATAATTCTTTTGTCAAATAAATTCTATTAATTTATTATAATTACTCTAAAATGATTTTTCACCAAAATAATTTATTATAATTATTTTAAAATGATCCTTTCACTAAAATAATTTATTATAATTATTCTAAAATGATTATTTTGTCAAATAAATTCTTTAAAATTATAAATTATTCTAAAATAATTTTATTTTATTTTATCTTTACAGTATCTATTGTCAAAATATTATTTTTAGTACTTTTCAATATCATTCGTCAAATAAATCCGTGCAGGTCAGCATAGTATATGTATTACAATGTGAATGGTCATACGTCATTGTCCACAGTCCATTTCGTTCACAACAATTCTATACGTTATAGTTCTTAGTTCAATATGTTCACGATAGTTCTATATTTGTAACGAGTAATTATTTGGGTAACGAGTTCGTATGCATAATTAATCTGTGATCAATCTAAAATTATACTGCGCAAGAATAGGGATCTTGCGTCGCGGTTTTTGTCGAACGAATCAACATCGACGTTGGCGGCGCGGATCAGATACTAACGCGGTGGTGCGCCGTGTCGGGGAACTCCGCGAGGGCTGCGGGATCTCGCGACGCTCTTCGATGAAAGGGGGGGACTGGGACTGAGCACGCACACGGCGGCGAACAGGGTCCGACGAGGAGCAGGTCGACCGGGTGGAGAGAGCGACGGGTCAAGGGTTGCAAGGAGGTGCGGTGACTGGTTGAGGGCGAGGGGACTGCACCGAACGGGTCTTGGAGTTCGCTGGTGAGGGTGGAGGTTGGGCTCCGCGAGGGGCTGTGGAGCGAGGCTTGGTGGGGTGCGCATCGATCTGAGAGCAGAGGAGGAGAAGAGGGGGAAGCGGGCAGCGGTTCGTCGGGCTCGACGGCTGTCAACGGGGTAAGGCCGGCTGGCCTGGGGCGGGGCAACGGCGTGGGGGATGAGGCACGGCTGGTGGGGCGTCGGGCTAGCTGACGCGCGGTTGAGAGGAGGCAGCACGGCTGGGGGGCGGCGAGTCTCGGGAGGACGGTGGCGTGGTCGGAGGGGGCGCAGTCATGGTGCAAGGCGGCGAACAGAGGAGGAGCTGGGCGGAGCTCGATCGATCGATCGATCGAGAGAGAGAGAGAGAGAGACGAGAGAGAGAGAAGAGAGAGTAGTGTGTGTGTGTGTGGTGTTGTGAGGGAGGAAATGTGATCACGAGAGGAGAGAGGGGGGAGGTTAAATAGATATTTTTTTGAATAAAAATTAATAAAATAAAATAAAATATTGAAAGATGATGCGCGTGGACAGCCGTCTTCTTGGAAAAAATGAGGAGAGAGAAAACGTGATTATGGGGAATGGTTGTTAGGTGTTTGACGATGTAGGCATATAAAATTGCTTATAGGTCCCTTAACACGGCTCAACACGAACTAATCGGGCGACGTATCT
>NC_033800.1:99904201-99955275 GCF_001876935.1 Asparagus officinalis
GCCCCCTGCATTTTCCCGCGTGGTGACAATTATTTGGGTTATCACTCTAAATATTAGCTGTAATATTCTTCAAGGAAGCTTCCGGTAATGAGTTATCCTGAATGTAACTAGGGATAGTCTTTTTCAGAACTTCCCATTTATTGGCCATTAATTGCCTTTGGCGCCCTCTTGAGTGGATCAGCCGATAATGCACCGTTTGAATAGACTTGTGTCTATTACAAACGTCCTTCCATTTGGGTTCGAATTTACCTTTCTTCTTGTGAGGTGAGAATATAATTGGTCGACGAGCAGCGAGGACCAGATCTCCTTCCTTGAGCTTCTCTGTCGGACTCTTCTTGTTAAAAGCCCCTGACATCCTGGCTTGGTAAACTCGACATGTTTGTTGTATTGAGCCTCCAAACGCTTTTCATCCAACCTCTCGAGCTCTTCGAGACGCTTCTGATGTCTCTGTTCTCCGTCGTCATCTCCGTTGCGGAGGGCGATTCCGAAGGGGACGGAATCTGAATTTCCAGCCGTAGCCCAGTCATTCCGATACACGAATACGGGGTAGCTCCCTGTAGGCAGTTGCGTATGGTGGCGGATAAAGCCAGAGTGCTTCACCGAGTTTATCGTCCCAGTCGTTTATTGCGTCTCACGAGCTTTGACAAGATCTTTGCATGATCGTCTTGTAACGCCTCGCTAATCATTCGCGGCCGGGCTCCATAAGGTGTTGATGAACGTCTTCAATTTTTGAACTTGTTAACAAATCTGATTGAAGGCGTTGCTTATAAATTGCGGACCAGTTGTCTCGATGAATGATCCTTTCTTGGCACGTCGCGCGTGTCGGTAAAGTGACATGATGCTTGATGAAATTAAATGACGTTGTTCGTCTTCACTTCTCTAAGCGGAATCGCTTCAGCCCACTTTCGAGAAATAAATCTGCTGATCGACGAGGATGAAACGATCACTTTGACTGAAGGCCGGCGAAAATAGGACCGACTATGTTCCATACCCAAGGTCATCGAACGGCCATGACGTGTGTTGACTGTGTGCGCAATGCCGTGGCGGTTGATGCAGTATAATTTCGCCATGTATCTGGCAAGGTTGCATTCTGTGCGTATTCGTTGCGTCAATGAACCATCGTTGCCAAGAAATATCCCCATTCTCCTGATGCAGATCATACAGTTAGGACGGTGTCATGCGCACCAATTCTCCTTCGTGTGCTTCCTTAATAACTTCCTTTCGCTTCTCTGTCGAAGGCATCGGAGTAAAGACCGTCGCTACCCTTCGGGTATAATGACGGGTCTCGTATTGTAGAAAAGATCTCGTGAGCTCTTCGACGGATTGATTCCTTTTCTTTAGTTTCTGCAGAATTACCATACTGGACGTAGTCGATGATTATGAAAACGCCAATCTCGGGGACTCAGACCCAATTTTGAGTTGAATTCACTCTTTGGCGTTCACGTTTCTATCCTCTTTCTTCAATCTCCGTATACTTAATATGGTACGCAGAGTTGATGCGTCAGTACTGGTAAGCAGCTCAGCTTCGGGACGGCTGAGCCAGTGATTACTGCTAGGCCGCCAGTGCGTCTGCATAGCGTATCTGGAGACGAGGCGATATATTTCGATGTTTTTTATTCGTTTCGAAAGATTTTTCTGCCATTTTGATGGTTCCTGTGGTACGCGATCACGGTCTTGGTTCCTGACTTCATACTCGCCGCGCAACTTGGCTTGACTTATTCAATTGCGAATCCCCAAAGCTTCGAGTATATTCAACCCCAGCTCCTTTTGCGAATGGCTATGAGAAGCGCGACCCTTGTTTTCGCGCAACATTAATTAGAGCACGCATACGTCAACCGAATAGCCCGAGGTCATCACGCGTGCTTTCCGGGGGGAGATCTAAGGACAACTCCAACGGCCAGAGGAAATTGTGCGCTGTGAGTGTGATTGTTACCTCGTAGGTTTCATTCCGGCAATTGTCCATCATTACCCTTCTGTCCGTCATCTCCTCCGCACTCACGCTGTGTCGGGTTTGCCGCCAAACGTCACCCAATTGCCTGTCCTGTTAATTCGACTTCTGTATGCTTGAAGTGCAACATCGTATTGGGAAAGAGAAGGGGCCACTTCGCCTAGCCGCAATTATAGAAGGCCGGTTTGAGTCATAACACCGTTACTGGATTTACGTGGAAAATAACGTTAGATCGTCTGTCCCCACCAGGTAATGCGCATCTTTTGCATTCGCAAATACCAATGCCAGGCATTTCTTTCTCAATTTCATCGGATATCGAGACTCAGCCCTCCAAGCGCTCCGACTGAGCGGTAATTTAACTGCCCTGTTCGTGAGGCGTTATCATCGTCATTAGCGCTGAGTAAGGCACTTATCGAGTGGTTCATCGCTTTGCGATAATCCAGGAACGGTTTACCCAGACTTCGGTGCAACGACGAACAGGAGGGTTCGCCAGATATGTTTTGATATCTTTCGAACGCTTTTTTGGCAGGCGTGTCCCAGATGAATGATACTACTATTCTTGTTCAGCTTAGGAGAACGCGGTTGGCACTTCCCAGAAAGATTTGGAGATTGACGCCGGATATAGCTAAACGCCCTTGACCTTGCAATCCTCTGAGTTCTCTCAGATTCCTCGGGCGGCTGACAATTCAATGTATCGCCTCTCCACCTTATCAGGATCGACATCACTGCTTCATACACCCTTATGGTGACGCGAACCCAAGAATTTTCCCCTTGGACATTCCAGAAAATGATTTTAGTGGGTTCATCTTCATGATGACTCTCGATGAGATCTCGATCATTGTCTTCAAATCCTTTGATGTGATCTTCCTTGTTGCGGCTTATTCACAATCAAATCTCAACGTAACATCTTCGACTGTTTTCCGAGATGTTCTTGGAAAATCTTAGTCCATCGCCCGGCTGGTATGTAGGCACCGGCATTCTTCAGGCCGAAGGCATCACCGTATAACAAGAAACACCGAGGGTGTTCTAAACGCCCGTTATCTCTCATTCCTCTGGATGACTCTGATCTTGGGTTTATATCCTAAAAATCCATCCATGAAGGACATCTTATCAAATCCACATGTATTGTCATAATTGACATCTGTGATCGGAGAGGGAAATCGTCTTTACGGACTGTTCATTCAGGTTCCTGAAGTCGAGCAAATCCTTAGTTTTTTGCCATTCTTCTTCATGACTGGGAAACGATCGTTGGCTAACCAGTCGTGAGATGTTGTCCTCTCGGATAAATCCTGATTCGATTACTTTTAACTCCGCCTTCATTGGCTTCCATAATCTGCGGACGAAAACCGTCTTGTTGTTGCTTTGACAGGTTTGGGCATCCGGCTGATATCGACGGCCAGTGCATTGCGACATTTGGGTCGAAGCCTGGCATGTCTGCATAAATTCCATGCGAAGACGTCTGATCATAATTCCTGATGAGAGCAATCAATTTCCTCCTTCTCATCTGCGGCGAAGACTGTCGCGCTGATGAATATAGGCTTTGGGTTAGCTTCACTCACCCATGTTCAATCTGGACTATTTTTATCTTCAGTGGGTGGTTTCTTTGCCTCGAACCTATCGCGCATATTGCATATTAGATGGTGACCACGGCGTCTTTCCCATGTGGCATCATTGATCGTCGTCTTCCATGGTGGATGGTCGGTGTAGCCAATATTTGAATTAGGGTTTTTTGAAAACTTCTCCAAGACTTGATCGGAGCCACTGCTTGAAGCAATCGGCGAAGAGTATCCTTTCTTGGCTTTGTTAGCAATTTGATCGATGATTTGCCAACACATTCGTCATCTGCATTGAAACATAACTAGCCTCGGCCATATTTATATAATCCTCAAGGTTTACCTTTTGGTACATATACTGCTTTGGCTGGATTACCCGATGCTCGATCGAAGTATAAACCTTCTCGAGTGTGAATCGTAACCCTGCTTTTCATGAGAGCTTGCGCGGTTCTGGACGTATACTTGGATAGTTTGTCGACACAGGTTGTCATCATCTTCGTCTTCACTTAGGAAATGTCTTGGTCAACCGGAGAGCTTTTTCCTTTACCGTAAATACTTCTTTAGCACCTAGCTTACTTTGTTCGGGATGACCAATGGTTGTTCCGAAAGAATGCTGAAGGTGTTTCCTGGTTACATTAGGATGATCGGACGGCTATACAACTCAGGAATTATCCATACAGCCCTTTTCATCACATCATAAGAGACCAAGGAGTACTCAATCATCTTTTATTGCAATATCGGCAAGTTGCACCAGCTTACAACCTCCATCTGACGATTGTTTCATCGGTCAAGTGATTACAAAGGGTACAATGTCATTTAAAACAAACCGCATTGCTAATACGAATCCCGGCTCAGAATCAGCTTCTTTCCGCTCGTACTGTGCCTGGAGCCGATGTTCAGTTATCGATTCGTTACCTAAAGGAGAGATCGGTGAAACTAATTCTCGTTACCCTTTGAAATGGTTGTTTATCCGCGCACCGTGCTAACTCATTGTCGTGTCGACAGCATACTTCAAACACTGATGGATGAGTAGATGAATTATCACGTACTATGGATCAAGGCCGGACCAATAGTTAAGTTGTATGAGCTCCGATCGATTACATAACACTGACTTCTGTCGTTCAGATCTCCCATCTGGCACTTCACCCGAGATCTTACCCAAGGGTCTGGGGACCCACTTAGTGTTGAATCCATAAATACAGTGCCTGTGGACGCCAACTTGCTTACTGGGAATGCCGAGAAATGCATGCAATTCGACAGCGGCATCAATTACTCACAGCAACACCGATCACTTGGATTCGGTTGACTTGGCTGGAGCCCAATGTATCCGACGAAATATAACGGGCCGGCATCGTGGTTCGGAGTTCTTCGTCTGCATATCTTCTCTTGGTAATAGTAATGCAGGCGGAAGGTTCTTCGTCGCTATGTTGCCACTGTTGATCAGCGGTTCTGGCCTGTCTTTCATGACGGCTTGACTTGAGTCAGGACAAGTACCTCTGCATTGGCCAAAGGCCCTTCTTGTAGTGGCTCCTGGTTCTTGATAGCCCAGCAATCCAATTACAGCGTTATCCGGTGCAGGTAATGTTGGCCTAATTGCGCCCATAATACTCAGAAGCTATGCGGAGTCTTCGGCCTTTCGTTTGTCTCTTCCAATTGGACGACTGAAACGATGACTGCTTCGGATTCTGTACTCTTGGGGGATTCTCTTTGGTTTATTCACCGGTTGATAAGTAGAGCTTTCTTTACCCTGTGTGGGGACCTTGCAATCACTTCCCATCTCCGTGAGAGTTTTGGCTGCGTCCCGCTTGTCACCCCCTGCTCACTAGGTGGCGGGATATTGTAGTGGTATTCATTTCCGCTCCGTGTCGCAAAAGCTTCTTGCTTCTTCTTCAGAGAGTAGGAAATGGAGATTCTTTCGTCATCTTCCATGGGAAGCAGCAACTCCTACAAGACTTCCTTTTCCTTTAGCTTCCTCCGCGATGACGAACCGGGCCATTGTCATCTTCCAATCAGATCTGGATCGAACCAAAGGATTGCGCATTTGGGGTGTGTGCGGCACAAAGTCCTTTTGGCGCTGTCCGTGCGGATCGTCATTCACCTTTCATCCGACTTTCGGTGCGCGTTTTGGCTCGAAACCAAGTTTGTAGCACTGACCAAAACTGATTGACACGCTGTTGGCCACCACTTCTTGGCTGTGTTTCGGGGTTATGACTCTACATGTTAACGCCTGGATCTTGTCCTCTGAGGTGGTAGCATGATCTCGTAGGTGAGTTGGACGCTCCTGTGGTACGAGTACGTACCTTTGGATCCATGACTTTGCTGGCCCCTTCTTGTCCACGTCGCCGGCACCTGATCTTGTTGTTCTCCACAGGTATTTGAGATGCCCCGGAACTTCTATCCCTTGAAGGAGACACTTTAGGAAATCCTCGGCTCCGCCAAGAGTTTCTGCTTTCTGAGCCGTTAGTTGCCATTGTCTCGAGATTGTTGAGGTGCTTGTTGCTGGCGCTGCTTGTTGCTGTCGTTGCAATTGAAAGGTTGGATTAGCATACCTGCATTAGCTTGTGCCTTACCTTTCCCCGAGGGACGAAGTATTGTTTTGGAGCCATCATCGCGGTTGGCCGCTTTTACGCGCTTCTGCCTCTAAGGAAACGCTTAGCTTGCTCTCCCCCGGAGTTTCAAGTCTTCATGTATGGATCGGTGCCGTCCCCATTGTTCTGACGTCCAACGAGGTTGTTGTAGGCAGTTCATGGCAGGATGGTTCCTCGGTGATCGAGGTCCCGGCAATTATCGCCTTGTTCCGGAATCTGGTTGACGAGGTATCGGACTAACTCTCCGTCCTTCTGTTCTCATCGAAGCACAACGATCCGATAAGATATCTCGGCATCTGTCGTCGTTCGAAAGAAGTTTGGCGGTGGAAACTTTGGTCTCCATGTCATCCCAGTGTTACATGACCTGGGCTTGACGGCAGCGGATACGCAATCGGAAGGCGGCTCCGCGAAGAGTGCCAGACGAAATGACCGCACCATCAGAGGCTCATTTACAGAGATCACCCCAAATTGCGATTTGAAGTTAAATCAAATGCCTGCGGTAGGTGAACCATCCCATTAAACGGCAGTGAAGTTAATTAGATTAAACTGTCGCGGATATGGATCGATTCCCATTCTCTTGCGGTACTGGGCAAGGAAGCTGGTTTTCTTCATCTCTTGAGCGGAATTAGTGTGTTGATTTTTGCTCTCTGAGGTTCTTGATCTTCAGGTTTTCGCGGTTTCTCGCCAGCATTGGCTCATTACCACCCCCTGCCGTTGCGGCGAGGATCATTGGTGTTCGAGATTTGTATCCTCATCTTCACTATAATCGGGTTACGATGAATCTGCTCGCCTTGTTGGTTCGCCAATGCTTGGATCTGTTGGTCATGATTTCTCCTCTGCTGCAATGGCCATGCTCCATTTCAAAATTGAACTTTCTTTTGTTTAGCCAAAGCGTCTTCAAGCTCTTGGCATCTGCTCCGCACTTATCATCAGGGCTCGCGGGGTTGTCCTCGCTGGATACTGTATTATCTGATGCCACTGCGGCCGGCAAAAATTTTTTTTAGTTTTCCAGGGGAGATTCTTCATCTTCTGACGGGCGTCTTGTCGAATCCTACCATAAGTTGCTCGCTCTATGGCTTCGGACGGCAAGACGGGTCTCTAGGTCGGGAAGCTTTCAGAATACGATTCGAATATCTTCTGGTGCCGTATTCTTTGCTCGGTTCATATGGTTGGTGGTGACCCCTCGGAATTCTCCATCTTCAATCACCCTTCTTCTTCGTTGGAAGCGCCTAAGGCCTGGGGGTTTTGGCTGTTTCCGCATTGAGTCTTTCAAAAACTTTGAAAACGCTTTCGGGGACCGCCTTAATGCAATTGCATTCCGACATACCGCCCGAATGAGTTTGGAACAGGGACATTTGATTTCCCAGGTTCTCGGCGACTCCTCTTCTGTCTATTCGTACCCCAGCACGATAGTAAACTCGTCATTTTGACAGTCAGAATAAGCCTATCGTTGCGGGCACGCCTTCTCAGGTACAACACAATCACTATCAGATGAAATGTTTCCGATCTGAAGTATTTGACTTGCCTTCTTTGGGCTTTCAAAGGTACCCGCTCAAAAACTGCCTTTTTTGGGTGTGAATTTTCCGGCGTGATCTTGGACTTCAATGCGCCAAATTTGGTGCGCGAGTGCCCTGAGGTCTTTGTCCATGCTGGATGGTGATTTGGGCGCCCCCGTATGTTGAGTCGTCCTGGCTTCTTCATCGGCCCAAAACGCTCTGTGAATTGGAGCTTTGCCTCTCACGTCAGGAATGGGACGATGGCGCTCAAAATTGGTTTCTTCTTGCGGGATGACCTGCATGATTCCCGGAGAAGTTATTGGGCCATTGACGGCGACTTTGCGTTGACTCGCCCCGAAGTTGACCTTTCCTAGAGGCTGATGGTTGTGTTTTTTTGGACCTGAGTCGCCACTTCAGACTTTAGGCTTCCAGACTTGTTTGTTGGTGGTGGCTTCTTCTCCACCTCCTTTTGAGCTTCCTCGGGCCTTCCTGAGCTGAGCCCGTGCCTGCGCTGGACATCACGCGACGCTTGCGAAGGGCGCTCTTCAAGCGTTGAAACGGTTCCGTTTGACGCGGACCCATTCTTTCTTTGGGGCTTGGAAGCATCGCCAATTCATTGGTGGCTTGAGGCTGTTTGCCTTTCTGTTCTATCAACTCCGCGTCGGTTTAGCGGAATCCGTCCGTAGACTCCATCGCACTTAGCGAATTGCCGCGCAAGCAGTTTGACGAGCCTCTGGCGGCTCGTCTTTGTGAGAGTCACCAACGCCTCCCTGAACTAGTGAGGCGTTGCGGGAGTTGGTTGACCTGAATTGGAGGTCGGATGGAACTTCACTTTGACGCAAACCTTCGGCGTCAGTTGGGGTTGACGGCTTCGTGGGCTTTCCCGCAGCAGCTTCAAACCACACGAACTTTATCTCCCGTAGGAGAACTTCTTGGATATGCGCGGGGAGATAGAGCGGACGAGGACGACGTACTTTCCTCGACTTGGCTGTCGAACTCGTACTCGACCTCCTCCACGACCCGGGATTGCAGATCCGCCGGCTTGCCGACGCATCGATTCTCGTTGGCGAGATCGTCGGCTCCCACTGTGGTCGCCAGATTGTTGCGGGAAAACCGTGGCTTTCTTCATAATAATGGAGATATGGTCATCTGAGTTACAACTTTTGAGTACAAAAATCCGGTCTTTCTATAGATCGGTGTACATACTAAATCAAAGAAAATAAGAAAAATTACAACCTCTCTCTCGTGGAACAAATCACGAGTCCTGTTTTTGCGGTCGCTCGCTTTGGTGTTCTTTGCCTGCCCGGGTTTAATCTGTGGACCACCGCGCGATCTGATCCTTGGTCGGAATTTACACGAGTATGCGGGTATTTTCCATGAAGGGAATAATAGCCGGGGGATTAATCACCAATGGAATAATCGGCTCCGGATCTCGAGATCTAAGACAAGCTAGATCGGGAGTGTAGCCTCGTCGTAGATCTCAGATCTGTTCTTTCTCTTCCTCTTCGAAGGTCCTGCCCCTTTTCTGACGGATCGGTCGGCTGAGGATCAATCTGAAATGGTGCAGTCTTTCTGGTCTTCATAGCTCAGAGTTCATCTTCAATCCCGGTAGAGTTTCGAGCTTTGAAAGTTCACCTCGAAATGAACATCTCTTAGGCCTATTTATAAGCTCTCAGGACAGTGGCTGCAAAAAGAGAAATCGTCGGCCACTCTGCCACTGTCGGCCACTCGGAGTTCACTGTCGGCACCTCGGGGGTGGCCGACACGTTGCTAGCACTGTTGGGGTGGCTCGGCCACGAGCCACCCGGAGGTGGCGGGGGGGCTCAGAATTGGCCGAGCCACCTTGGGGTAGGCTCGGCCTTAGGCAGCCCACCTTGCGGCCAAGCCGAGCCACCCCGAGGTGGCTCGGCCGCCGAGTGCCACCCAAGGTGGCTCGGCTCTTGGCCGAGCCACCTTGGGGTGGCTCGGCCCTTGGCGAGCACCCCGAGACGTGGCTCTGGCCACCGAGACACCTCAAGGTGGCTCGGCTCGAGGGTACGTGCACCTGGGTGTTCGGCTCTTTGGGCCGAGCCCCACGGGCGGTGGGTTTCCACTTTTCTTCGAGTTGCGATTTTTCCGCTTTGGGTCTTTTTCTTTCCGCTGTTCGGTTTATGCTTGTAGACTCTTTGATTTTGATGAATTACTGAATTTTTGCTCTCGGCCGAGTGAAGTTGGCACTTCCTGATTTTTGGCAAGTAAATCCGCTTTCTGAGTTTCGAGTCCGAAATTGATCTCTGATTCGATCGGGATTCGTCCGAGTCCGCTCCTCGCGTTTGGATGACTGTGGATTCCTCAACTCATTAGATTAATTCTGCACTCTGGGATGGATTCACTCCGTCCGCTTCTTATGCCGATTCCGTCGATGCTTCGTCGCCTCGTTGGTTACCCGCGCTCTCCCGCTCTGCCTCCTGCGCCCGCCGCCTTACGCTAGGGGACCCTCCTCATAAAAAGCATTCCTTTATTTTACTTATGCCTACACAACCATTCTGGACGACTTGGGCGAGTTGAAAAAATGACCTTAACTCGTTGCACGGCGTAGTTAAGTAATTTGTTAGGCGGAGCCTCTGCGACTGCGTGAACTGACTGCACTGGAACCGCCCGAGGCGGGCCACTTTGATGCTAGGTTTACTATCTTCTTTTCCCTCACGTCCGTTCGGGAATTGGCGAAGGCCCATCCCTATACTGTGACAGCTGCCGCCCAAAACCTAGTACTTCTGTGGGTGAGTTTGGCGTACTTGTTGTTGACACGACCGATCACCTGGATATGTAGGCAACTTCAGCTCTTGAGAAAACTTGACTCGTGCAGGCGAGTTTGGTATGCGAGTGAGTTTCGCTTGCGCTGGCGAACTCAACTCTTGGATAGGCTTGACTCGCGCTGGCAAGTTTAGTGTTCAGGCGGAATTTAGGCCTTTTGCTACTAAGGAAATTTTTACAGTCTACATGGAGTGCTACTTTGATGTCTTTCCAGAAAGTAAGTGAAAGAGGCTGTCAAGGAAGCTCACGATGGGACGTGTGGAGCACATCAATCTGGGGCTAAGTTGGGAGATCGCCTTCGACAAATTGGCTCTTATTGGCCAAAGATGTTTTCAGATGCAGTTGACTATGCTAAGCGTTATCACACGTGTCAAATCTATGGTGATTTCATTCATCAAACGTCAAGGAACCTATATCCCACATCTACGTCTTGGCCGTTTGAGATGTGGGGCATGGATATTGTAGGACCAAATTCTCCTCCGACTTCTAAGGGACATCAATTTATTTTGGCTGTGACCGATTACTTCTCTAAATGGGTGAAGACAATCCCGCTGAAAGAAGTCAAGACTTCGAATGTGATTAAATTCATCAAACATCACGTCATCTACCATTTTGGAGTCCCGAGACGAATAGTCCACGACAACGGAACATAATTTGTCAGCTATGGATTTTAGAGGTTTTATGACATGTTTAGAATCCAAAGTGTTGCATCTACGGCATATTATCCATCGGTAAATGGCCTCACAGAAGCTTTTAACAAGACCATTGTGAAGCTTCTCAAAAAATTCGTTTCCAAGAGCCGACATGATTGGGATGAAAAACTTGGCGAATGTCTTTGGGCCTACCACACGACGGTGAGGACCCCTACAAGAGCCACCCCGTTCTCTTTAGTATACGGCTGCGAAGCTGTGCTACCATTAGAATTTAGATCCCTACCCTGAGAGTCACTATCGCGACCGAAATGACAGAGGAAGAGAAACATCAATGGCACCTTCAGGAACTTGAAGCCTTTGGTGACAAACAACTCCAAGCTCAGCAGCAGATTGAGCTATATCAAGCCTGGATTTCTAAAGCCTACAATAAAAAGGTTAAGGAACGGATTTTCGAGAAAGGCGGTTTGGTCCTAGCCGTCAGATGACCCATGGTGATGACGCACAAGACCAAAGGGAATTTCAACCCCAAATGGGAAGGGCCCTTCGTAATAGAATCAGTCTCTTCAAACGGATCTTATCGCCTTATCTATCAAAAAGGCGATAGGCTAATGATGCCAATTAACAGAAAGTTTCTTAAGAAATACTTTCCGTAGGCAATGAAGCCCCCTTTTCTCTTAATCTCCGGCCAAGTCGGGCTGGGGGTTGCTTATTCAGAATTTGTTACAGAGTAAATGTTTAGTTTGCCTGCTTTGTATGTCATCATGTTAACACTACACCACTGACGATTGAAATTTTTTGGAATTATTCTAAGTAGTAATAAAGAGAATTTTGAGTTTACGCCAAGGTAACATCACACCTATAACATTTGCAATACTTTTCATTGTGCTAAGTTGGAATTCAACAAAGACTATGAAAGACAAAATGATATCATTTTTATTCAATTTTGATAACTTGATATAAAGTGACGAGAATTGGAATGAAAATGATACAAAAAATTATTCCTCAGCTAAAAGCAATTCAAAACTTAAGCATCATGGCTCATCAGCTTAAAGGACTTGAGCTTGGACTTCAAAGCTGATATGTTCTCCTCACGAGCCTTTTTGACTTCTTCAGTTATCTTTCTCTTGAGTTCTTCTTCATCAGGTGCTGCTTCTGCAATCTCTCATCGAATCTTATCGGCAGCGATGATCTCATTACAGTAGTTTTTGAGAAGCCCGTCACAGTGAGCAGCTAATCCTTTTATAGCTTCCATATCTTCAGCCAGCTGGGCATTCCTCTGAGATAGCTCGACCCCCAGGCGAGCGAGTTCTGCTACAGCATCCCAGACACCCATAGCGAGGCTGCCCATGTCTATTTGTATCTGAGTGTATTCCTCTCGTAGGCTGGCAACCAAAGATTCTTTCTCAGACAAGCTCTTCTGAAGAGTCTCATGGCGTTGTGCTCTCAAAGCTTTAGCCACAAAAAGAGCATGTTCCACTTCTTCACCCAAATCATCACGTTGAAAAATTGAAAGCATCTCTAATTCCATTTCCAAAATGATGATACCTTCCATGTAGTTCTCATTCCATAATATATTCCCATGACTTCTGATGTCCATTAAGCTTTCAGTCAGGAGGGGTCTAAAATGCTCAAAGGGGACCTGCCCTAAGCTAACAATATCAATCGTAAACTGTATTTTCATCTCTAGCTGCCTGATGCACTCTCTCAAAACTCTCGAGCATGGGGAGGAGCAGTTGGATAGATCAGACCCGTACACTCATTACGAGTAGATTGAGAAATAACATCGGAAGGAAAGTCTTCATGTGTACCCTGATTATGGATTAGAGGAGAAGAAGCGGACTCTAAACCCCTAATAGGCAACGTCTCTTCAGCTCCCACACCCTCAGGAATGGAAGGAATTAATCAAAGCACTTCGTCCTATCTATCAGTTAAGAGCGCGACAGGTGCAGACTTCATGGCGTCCCCCATCAACTTGGTCCTCTTAGAGTTCATGGCTGCAACGAGCTTCCACTTACGAATTCTCCTATCATATTCGCCTTCCTCTCAGCAGTAAGGGCCTTCTTCCCTGATGATCTTAAGGAGAGGGACTCAGGAAGGGGTGCTCCCTCAAGAATTTCTTTAGTTGCCTCTTCTTCAGAAGGCTCAGCAGCTGATAACTCCCTTGGGACCTCTCCGACTCTGATCGCTTCTCGTTCGTAGGATAGATACTCCTCTACTCCCGGTAAATGAGTCTTGGCGGAACCGCTTCTCGATTTATATAATTCCCGAATCTCTCTTATGTAGGTGTATAAATTGCTTATAGGTCCCTTAACACAGCTCAGCACGGTGATTCGACAAATCAACGAACCGTCGGGTGACGTATCTAAACGTGAGCGTTAGTCCACAATACTGAAGCCAAGTGACACGCGACGAATGAGGTGACGAGGCTAACGAACCGCACGCAAACAATGGAATAGATCCACCAAAGCCGAGCCACCTTGAGGTGGCTCGGTGTCCGAGCCACCTCTAGGTGGCCGGCCTAGATCTGTGCCAAGGCACAGATCTGAGAGCCTATAAATAGGAGGGCATGGTTCATTTTTGAGGGGTTGGAACTTTTGGAGCCGAAACTCTGCCGAATTGAGAACTGAGCTTGGAGTTTTGAAGACTTGAAGACTTGGACATTCAGATCTGGTTCTTGGCGAGCGTCCACATCACAAAAGGCAGGAGCTCGAGAGAGAGAAATCAGATCTGAGATCTACACGAAGTAATACTCCGGATCAAAGCTTGGCCTTTGATCCCGAGAACTAAAGGCTATTATTTCCTTGGTGAAATAGTACCCCCCGGCTGTTATTTCCTTAGTGAGATAACACCCATCAAATCGTGTAGATCCGACCGGATCTAGATTGCGCGGTGGTCCACGGATTAACCCCGGCGTTGGCAAAGAACCCACAAAAGCGAGTGACCGCAAAACAGGAGCTCGTGATTCGTTCGAAAGGAAAGTTGTAATCTTTTTATTTTTATCTTTGATTTTGTTGTAACCGGATCTTATTAAAAGACCGGATCTTTTGTAATAAAAAAGCAATTACTTGAGAGAACAATGACATCAATGAAGAACACAATTTTTCCCGCGAACAATCTTGCGACCACAGTGGGAGCCGACGATCTCGCTGCCGAGATCGATGCGTCGCAGCCGCGGATCCCGATCCCGGTCGAAGAGGAGGTCGAATATGAATTCGATCAACAGAAGTTCGAGGAGTATCTGTCATCCTCGTCCGGATCGACCTCCCCCCGCAAGTCCAAGAAGTTCTCCTCCAGGAGAAAGGTACGTTGGTACGAAGAAGTTGAAGCTACCAACGACGATCTCACCCCGATTGACGCCAAAGCTGCGTCGGGTGAGGCTCCACCAACCTCCAACCAGATCAAGCTGGTTCTAACCAATTCCTCCGTCACCAAAAGAGCGGTAACTCTCTCACAGAGAGCCCGCCAAAGGCAACGCCAACGCTTGGCCAAAGAATTCGCCAAAGCGATGGAGTCCACCGACGGAATCTGCTACAATGCGGATCTGAAGAACAGGAGAGGCAAACAGCCTCAACAACTGAAGAATGGCAGGTCCTCCAAGCCGCCAACGAACGAATGGATCCGGGTCAAACGGAACCGTTCGACACTTGAAGAGCGGATTCACAAACGCCGCGCGTTACTTGCACAAGCAAAAATTCTTGTGCAGGAGGCCAAGAAATTGGAGGAAGAAAGAGTGGCCAAAAAGCCATCACCAACCCGCCAAGTATGGAGGCCGAAGCAGCCTCCAACAAAAGTTCAACCACCGGCGAATCAACCCAAGCCGCCGATGATTCCAGTAATTACTCCGGGAGATCACGCAGAATCATCCCGAAAGAAGAAGCCAATTTTGGAGCGCCTTGGTCCAATTCACGATGAGAGAGGCAAAGCTACCATTCAAGAACGTTTGGGCCCGATGAAAAAGCCCCGAACGACTCAACATGCTGGGGGTCGCCACCACCTTCAGCACAACAAGGAGTTCAAGGCAGCTGTGCACGCCAATTTGCGCATCGAAGTCCAGGAGCCCGCTGAGAACTCACGCCCAAAAGGGCATGTTTCGAGGCGCGTGACTTTTGAAAGCCCGAAGAAGGCAGTCCGCCCTCAGAAGGAAACATTATTGTCTGATGACGATAACGTTATACCTGAGAAGTCATGCCCACACACGATAGGTTACTCCGACTGTCAAGCTGACGAGTTGTACTATCATGATGGAAGTACGAGAAAAACCAGGAAGAGGAGTCCTCGAGGACTAGAGACCCAGTGCCCCTGTTCCAAACTCATTCGGGCAGTATTATCTGAGTGTAACTGCATCAAGACGGTCCCCGAAAGAGTTTCGATTTTCGAAAGGCTCAGCACCGAAACGTCAAAACCAAGGCCTAGGCGTTTCCGACGAAGAAGAACGGTGGTTGAAGACGGAGAATTTCTGAGAGTCACCACTAACATGACCAGCAGAGGGACATCGGCACGGGATAATCTCGAGTCAATTCTGAAAGCATCCCAGCGTATAACCCGTCTGCAGTCCGGAATCATCAAGCGAGCAACTTATGGTAGGGTTCGGACAAGACTACCTTCAGAAGATGAAGAATCCGATGCCGGTTCGGCGGTCGCATCAGATAATACGGTATCCAGCGAGGGGCAACCCCGCGAGGCACTTATGATAAGTGCGGAACAAGTAGCCAAGATGCTCGAAGAAGCCATGGCTAAACAACAGGAAACCTTCTGTTCGCGGGGAAAGTTGGTGTTTTCTTCATTATCGATTCCATTGCACTCAGTTAACAACTTTATGCGTTACAAAGAGATCCGGTCTTTTTATAAGATCCGGCTTACAATGAAAATCAAAATAAAACAAAGAAATCAAAATTACAACTTCTCTCTTTTATGTTCATTGGGGGAATCGAGAGGGGATTTTGACTGTGGTCCTAACTGTAAGAAGGTTTGACCAAGTGGGTGTTTTGAGACAATCCTAACTGTAGGAAGGTTTGATCGCTCAATTTGTGGACCTCTCGTTCATTGGGGGAATCGAGAGGGGATTTTGACTGTGGTCCTAACTGTAAGAAGGTTTGACCAAGTGGGTGTTTTGAGACAATCCTAACTGTAGGAAGGTTTGATCGCTCAATTTGTGGACCTCTCGTTCATTGGGGGAATCGAGAGGGGATTTTGACTGTGGTCCTAACTGTAAGAAGGTTTGACCAAGTGGGTGTTTTGAGACAATCCTAACTGTAGGAAGGTTTGATCGCTCAATTTGTGGACCTCTCGTTCATTGGGGGAATCGAGAGGGGATTTTGACTGTGGTCCTAACTGTAAGAAGGTTTGACCAAGTGGGTGTTTTGAGACAATCCTAACTGTAGGAAGGTTTGATCGCTCAATTTGTGGACCTCTCGTTCATTGGGGGAATCGAGAGGGGATTTTGACTGTGGTCCTAACTGTAAGAAGGTTTGACCAAGTGGGTGTTTTGAGACAATCCTAACTGTAGGAAGGTTTGATCGCTCAATTTGTGGACCTCTCGTTCATTGGGGGAATCGAGAGGGGATTTTGACTGTGGTCCTAACTGTAAGAAGGTTTGACCAAGTGGGTGTTTTGAGACAATCCTAACTGTAGGAAGGTTTGATCGCTCAATTTGTGGACCTCTCGTTCATTGGGGGAATCGAGAGGGGATTTTGACTGTGGTCCTAACTGTAAGAAGGTTTGACCAAGTGGGTGTTTTGAGACAATCCTAACTGTAGGAAGGTTTGATCGCTCAATTTGTGGACCTCTCGTTCATTGGGGGAATCGAGAGGGGATTTTGACTGTGGTCCTAACTGTAAGAAGGTTTGACCAAGTGGGTGTTTTGAGACAATCCTAACTGTAGGAAGGTTTGATCGCTCAATTTGTGGACCTCTCGTTCATTGGGGGAATCGAGAGGGGATTTTGACTGTGGTCCTAACTGTAAGAAGGTTTGACCAAGTGGGTGTTTTGAGACAATCCTAACTGTAGGAAGGTTTGATCGCTCAATTTGTGGACCTCTCGTTCATTGGGGGAATCGAGAGGGGATTTTGACTGTGGTCCTAACTGTAAGAAGGTTTGACCAAGTGGGTGTTTTGAGACAATCCTAACTGTAGGAAGGTTTGATCGCTCAATTTGTGGACCTCTCGTTCATTGGGGGAATCGAGAGGGGATTTTGACTGTGGTCCTAACTGTAAGAAGGTTTGACCAAGTGGGTGTTTTGAGACAATCCTAACTGTAGGAAGGTTTGATCGCTCAATTTGTGGACCTCTCGTTCATTGGGGGAATCGAGAGGGGATTTTGACTGTGGTCCTAACTGTAAGAAGGTTTGACCAAGTGGGTGTTTTGAGACAATCCTAACTGTAGGAAGGTTTGATCGCTCAATTTGTGGACCTCTCGTTCATTGGGGGAATCGAGAGGGGATTTTGACTGTGGTCCTAACTGTAAGAAGGTTTGACCAAGTGGGTGTTTTGAGACAATCCTAACTGTAGGAAGGTTTGATCGCTCAATTTGTGGACCTCTCGTTCATTGGGGGAATCGAGAGGGG
This sequence comes from Asparagus officinalis, assembly GCF_001876935.1. Classification (NCBI taxonomy): domain Eukaryota; kingdom Viridiplantae; phylum Streptophyta; class Magnoliopsida; order Asparagales; family Asparagaceae; genus Asparagus; species Asparagus officinalis. The sequence goes on from NC_033800.1 coordinate 99,921,795, forward strand.
ATTTTGACTGTGGTCCTAACTGTAAGAAGGTTTGACCAAGTGGGTGTTTTGAGACAATCCTAACTGTAGGAAGGTTTGATCGCTCAATTTGTGGACCTCTCGTTCATTGGGGGAATCGAGAGGGGATTTTGACTGTGGTCCTAACTGTAAGAAGGTTTGACCAAGTGGGTGTTTTGAGACAATCCTAACTGTAGGAAGGTTTGATCGCTCAATTTGTGGACCTCTCGTTCATTGGGGGAATCGAGAGGGGATTTTGACTGTGGTCCTAACTGTAAGAAGGTTTGACCAAGTGGGTGTTTTGAGACAATCCTAACTGTAGGAAGGTTTGATCGCTCAATTTGTGGACCTCTCGTTCATTGGGGGAATCGAGAGGGGATTTTGACTGTGGTCCTAACTGTAAGAAGGTTTGACCAAGTGGGTGTTTTGAGACAATCCTAACTGTAGGAAGGTTTGATCGCTCAATTTGTGGACCTCTCGTTCATTGGGGGAATCGAGAGGGGATTTTGACTGTGGTCCTAACTGTAAGAAGGTTTGACCAAGTGGGTGTTTTGAGACAATCCTAACTGTAGGAAGGTTTGATCGCTCAATTTGTGGACCTCTCGTTCATTGGGGGAATCGAGAGGGGATTTTGACTGTGGTCCTAACTGTAAGAAGGTTTGACCAAGTGGGTGTTTTGAGACAATCCTAACTGTAGGAAGGTTTGATCGCTCAATTTGTGGACCTCTCGTTCATTGGGGGAATCGAGAGGGGATTTTGACTGTGGTCCTAACTGTAAGAAGGTTTGACCAAGTGGGTGTTTTGAGACAATCCTAACTGTAGGAAGGTTTGATCGCTCAATTTGTGGACCTCTCGTTCATTGGGGGAATCGAGAGGGGATTTTGACTGTGGTCCTAACTGTAAGAAGGTTTGACCAAGTGGGTGTTTTGAGACAATCCTAACTGTAGGAAGGTTTGATCGCTCAATTTGTGGACCTCTCGTTCATTGGGGGAATCGAGAGGGGATTTTGACTGTGGTCCTAACTGTAAGAAGGTTTGACCAAGTGGGTGTTTTGAGACAATCCTAACTGTAGGAAGGTTTGATCGCTCAATTTGTGGACCTCTCGTTCATTGGGGGAATCGAGAGGGGATTTTGACTGTGGTCCTAACTGTAAGAAGGTTTGACCAAGTGGGTGTTTTGAGACAATCCTAACTGTAGGAAGGTTTGATCGCTCAATTTGTGGACCTCTCGTTCATTGGGGGAATCGAGAGGGGATTTTGACTGTGGTCCTAACTGTAAGAAGGTTTGACCAAGTGGGTGTTTTGAGACAATCCTAACTGTAGGAAGGTTTGATCGCTCAATTTGTGGACCTCTCGTTCATTGGGGGAATCGAGAGGGGATTTTGACTGTGGTCCTAACTGTAAGAAGGTTTGACCAAGTGGGTGTTTTGAGACAATCCTAACTGTAGGAAGGTTTGATCGCTCAATTTGTGGACCTCTCGTTCATTGGGGGAATCGAGAGGGGATTTTGACTGTGGTCCTAACTGTAAGAAGGTTTGACCAAGTGGGTGTTTTGAGACAATCCTAACTGTAGGAAGGTTTGATCGCTCAATTTGTGGACCTCTCGTTCATTGGGGGAATCGAGAGGGGATTTTGACTGTGGTCCTAACTGTAAGAAGGTTTGACCAAGTGGGTGTTTTGAGACAATCCTAACTGTAGGAAGGTTTGATCGCTCAATTTGTGGACCTCTCGTTCATTGGGGGAATCGAGAGGGGATTTTGACTGTGGTCCTAACTGTAAGAAGGTTTGACCAAGTGGGTGTTTTGAGACAATCCTAACTGTAGGAAGGTTTGATCGCTCAATTTGTGGACCTCTCGTTCATTGGGGGAATCGAGAGGGGATTTTGACTGTGGTCCTAACTGTAAGAAGGTTTGACCAAGTGGGTGTTTTGAGACAATCCTAACTGTAGGAAGGTTTGATCGCTCAATTTGTGGACCTCTCGTTCATTGGGGGAATCGAGAGGGGATTTTGACTGTGGTCCTAACTGTAAGAAGGTTTGACCAAGTGGGTGTTTTGAGACAATCCTAACTGTAGGAAGGTTTGATCGCTCAATTTGTGGACCTCTCGTTCATTGGGGGAATCGAGAGGGGATTTTGACTGTGGTCCTAACTGTAAGAAGGTTTGACCAAGTGGGTGTTTTGAGACAATCCTAACTGTAGGAAGGTTTGATCGCTCAATTTGTGGACCTCTCGTTCATTGGGGGAATCGAGAGGGGATTTTGACTGTGGTCCTAACTGTAAGAAGGTTTGACCAAGTGGGTGTTTTGAGACAATCCTAACTGTAGGAAGGTTTGATCGCTCAATTTGTGGACCTCTCGTTCATTGGGGGAATCGAGAGGGGATTTTGACTGTGGTCCTAACTGTAAGAAGGTTTGACCAAGTGGGTGTTTTGAGACAATCCTAACTGTAGGAAGGTTTGATCGCTCAATTTGTGGACCTCTCGTTCATTGGGGGAATCGAGAGGGGATTTTGACTGTGGTCCTAACTGTAAGAAGGTTTGACCAAGTGGGTGTTTTGAGACAATCCTAACTGTAGGAAGGTTTGATCGCTCAATTTGTGGACCTCTCGTTCATTGGGGGAATCGAGAGGGGATTTTGACTGTGGTCCTAACTGTAAGAAGGTTTGACCAAGTGGGTGTTTTGAGACAATCCTAACTGTAGGAAGGTTTGATCGCTCAATTTGTGGACCTCTCGTTCATTGGGGGAATCGAGAGGGGATTTTGACTGTGGTCCTAACTGTAAGAAGGTTTGACCAAGTGGGTGTTTTGAGACAATCCTAACTGTAGGAAGGTTTGATCGCTCAATTTGTGGACCTCTCGTTCATTGGGGGAATCGAGAGGGGATTTTGACTGTGGTCCTAACTGTAAGAAGGTTTGACCAAGTGGGTGTTTTGAGACAATCCTAACTGTAGGAAGGTTTGATCGCTCAATTTGTGGACCTCTCGTTCATTGGGGGAATCGAGAGGGGATTTTGACTGTGGTCCTAACTGTAAGAAGGTTTGACCAAGTGGGTGTTTTGAGACAATCCTAACTGTAGGAAGGTTTGATCGCTCAATTTGTGGACCTCTCGTTCATTGGGGGAATCGAGAGGGGATTTTGACTGTGGTCCTAACTGTAAGAAGGTTTGACCAAGTGGGTGTTTTGAGACAATCCTAACTGTAGGAAGGTTTGATCGCTCAATTTGTGGACCTCTCGTTCATTGGGGGAATCGAGAGGGGATTTTGACTGTGGTCCTAACTGTAAGAAGGTTTGACCAAGTGGGTACTTTACGTCCAGACTCTAACAGAGAGAGTGTTGAGTGCATAGACATGGTGAGAATGGGAGTTCTTATTCATTACATTGCTGTGGTTTTGGGAACTTCCCGTTACATAAATCGTCCACCCCCAGTTTCCTCTGCGGAACTGGTTCGGACATTATTATCAGTTAACTAACCGGGTTATCCTTAAGAATATTAGCTTAATATTCTCCAGGAACTTCCCGTCAAAAGTGGGGAAACAGTTTAGACTCATATACCTATTGGAGTATCAGGGAGTAGTTTAACCTCTTATACCGGTCGGAGGATTGAGAAACAGTTTATACTCGTATACTCTTTGGAGTTTTGCCGTTCTCAATTGGCTTACCTTAGCGTTATGACGCCGGCTTCAACCAAGGTCTGAATGCTATTCTTGAGAGCAAAGCAATCCTTGGTGGGATGAACGACCCTCCTGTGGTATGCACAGTACTTTGGGTCCGTAGTGTTGTCAGCTTCCTCCTGATTTGTGATAGGTGGTAGCTTGATCTTGTTACCTTCAAGGAGGGATTCGAAGATGGCTGGAACGTCTTCGTCCTTGAAGGAATACTCTCTTTGGAGTCTCGGACCCGAAGTCTTTTGCTGCCTTCGGGATTGCTGTTGTGACGCTTGATTAGCACCACCAGTAGCTGCAGGTGTTTTGCCCTTACCACGAGAGGCGAAATTTGAGTCCAGCGGATTAACCGTCGGTTGGTTCCTCTCGGCCTTCTTCCTTCTAAGGAATCGCTCAGCCTGCTCCCCTCGGGCCTTCAGATCCTTCCAAGTGTCAGACGGTGCTGTTCCCATTGCTTCCAACACGTCCAACGCAAGGTTGTTGTGGCAAGTTTGGAGGATGAATTCCTCTGTGATCGGGTCCCGGCAATTCATCGCCTTGTTCCGGAATCTTTTGACGAAGGTATCGACTAACTCTCCGTCCTTCTGCTTCTCATCGAGCAACGATCCGATAGATATCTCGGTGTCGTCGTCGAAGAAGTTGGCCAGGAACTTGGTCTCCATGTCATCCCAGCTGTTTACGCTGCCTGGCTTGAGGCGGCGATACCAATCGAAGGCGGCTCCGCGAAGAGTGCCGACGAATGACCGCACCATCAGAGGCTCATTACCAGAGATCACCCCCAAATGCGATTTGAAGTAAATCAAATGCTGGGTAGGTGAACCCATCCCATTAAACGGCGTGAAGTTAATTAGATTAAACTTCGCCGGATATGGGATCGATTCCCATTCTCTTGGGTATGGGCAAGGAATGCCTGTTTTCTTCGTCTCTTGAGCGGAAATTAGTGTGTTGATTTTGCTCTCGAGGTTCTTGATCTTCAGGTTTTCGCCGGTTTCTTCGCCAGCATTCTCATTACCACCCCCTGCGTTGACGGGAGGATCATTGGTGTTACGAGCATTTGTATCCTCATCTTCCACATTAATCGGGTTACGATGATTCTGCTCGCCTTGTTGGTTCGCCAATGCTTGGATCTGTTGGTCATGCATTTCTCTCATCTGCTGCATGGCCATCTCCATCTCAAATTTGAAACTTTCTTTCTGCTTAGCCAAAGCGTCTTCAAGCATCTTGGCCATCTGCTCCGCACTTATCATCAGGGCCTCGCGGGGTTGTCCCTCGCTGGATACTGTATTATCTGATGCCACCGCGGAGCCGGCATCAGATTCTTCATCTTCTGAAGGGCGTCTTGTCCGAATCCTACCATAGGTTGCTCGCTCTATGGTTCCGGACTGCAGACGGGTTCTAGGTCGGGAAGCTTTCAGAATCGACTCGAAATCTTCTCGTGCCGATGTCCCTTTGCTCGTCATGTTGGTGGTGACCCTCGGAAATTCTCCGTCTTCAATCACCCTTCTTCTTCGTTGGAAGCGCCTAGGCCTTGGTTTTGGCGTTTCCGCATTGAGTCTTTCAAAAACTGAAACTCTTTCGGGGACCGCCTTAATGCAATTGCATTCCGACAATACCGCCCGAATGAGTTTGGAACAGGGACATTGAATTTCCCGTTCTCGGGGACTCCTCTTCCTGGTTCTATTCGTACCCCCAGCACGATAGTACAACTCGTCATTTTGACAGTCGGAGTAACCTATCGTGTGTGGGCACGCCTTCTCAGGTATAACACTATCACTATCAGATGATAATGTTTCCATCTGAGGGTGACTTGCCTTCTTTGGGCTTTCATAGGTTACCCGCCTCAAAACATGCCTTTTTGGGCGTGAATTTTCGGCGTGATCTTGGACTTCAATGCGCAAATTGGTGCGCGCAGCTGCCTTGAGGTCTTTGTCATGCTGGAGGTGATGGCGACCCCCAGTATGTTGAGTCGTTCTGGGCTTCTTCATCGGGCCCAAACGCTCGTGAATTGGAGCTTTGCCCAGTATGTTGAGTCGTTCTGGGCTTCTTTATCGGGCCCAGACGCTCGTGAATTGGAGCTTTGCCTCTCACGTCAGGAACTGGACCGAGGCGCTCCAAAATTGGTTTCTTCTTTCGGGATGACTCTGCATGATCTCCCGGAGAAGTTATTGGGATTGACGGCGACTTTGGTTGACTCGCCGGAGTTTGACCTTCCTTAGAAGGCTGCACTGGTTGCTTTTTGGCCTGAGTCGCCACTTCAGACTTAGGCTTCCAGACTTGGCGTGTTGGTGGTGGCTTCTTCTCCACCTCCTTTTGCAGCTTTCTACGGGCTTCCTGAGCTTGAGCCCGTGCCTGCGCTGACATCGCGCGGCGCTTGCGAATACGCTCCTCGAGCGTCGAACGGTTCCGTTTGACGCGGACCCATTCGTTCTTTGACGGCTTGGAAGAGTCGCCGTTCATTGGTGGTTGAGGCTGTCTGCCTCTTCTATTCTTCAACTTCGCGTTGTAGCGGAGTCCGTCCATAGACTCCATCGCCTTAGCGAGTTACCGCGCAAGGCGTTGACGACGCCTCTGGCGGGCTCTCTTTGAGAGAGTCACAACGCCCTGAACAGTGGAGGCGTTGGCGGGAGTTGGGTTGACCTGATTGGAGGTCGGTGGAACTTCATTTGACGCAACTTCGGCGTCAGTTGGGTTGAGAGCTTCGTGGGCTTCCCGAGCAGCTTCAAACCAACGAGCTTTTCTCCCGGAGGAGAACTTCTTGGACTTGCGGGGGGAGATAGAGCCGGACGAGGACACGTACTCCTCGAACTTGGCTTGGTCGAACTCGTACTCGACCTCCTCCACGACCGGGATTGCAATCCGCGGCTGCGACGCATCGATCTCGTTGGCGAGATCGTCGGCTCCCACTGTGGTCGCCAGATTGTTCGCGGGAAAAACCGTAGCTTTCTTCATTAATGAGATAATTGTCATCTTGAGTTACAACTTTTTGTGATATCGTGTAGATCTCAGATCTGTTCTTTGTCTCCTCTCGAAATCCTGCCTTTTCTGACGTAGGTGCTCGCCGAGGATCAGATCTGTACGTGCAAGTCTTCAAGTCTTCAAAGCTCTGAGTTCACTCTTCAATCCGGCAGAGTTTTGGCTCTTGAAATTCTAACCCCTGAAAATGAACATCCCCTCTCCTATTTATAGCCAAGCGTCACTGTGCCCGTGTGCACGTGTGGCCAGCACATGGATGGCCGGCCACCTCAAGGTGGCTCGGCTCATGCCGAGCCACCAAGAGGTGGCTCGGCCGGCCACCTTGGTGGCTCGGCCACCGAGCCACCTCTTGGTGGCTCGGTGGTGGCCGAGCCACCTTGGTGGCCGCCGAGCCACCAAGGAGGTGGCTCGGCCTCCGAGCCACCATTTGGTGGCTCGGAGGTGGCCGAGCCACCCCAAGGTGGCTCGGCCACCGAGCCACCTAGGTGGCTCGGCCGAGCCACCACTTGGTGGCTCGGCCACCGAGCCACCTTGGTGGCTTGGTTTCCGAGCTCCTCCGGGTGTTTGGTTTTCCGTTGTTTCCGGTTCTTTCTGTGATTCGGTTGATTGAGACTCTGATTTGTTGATCTGATTTGGCAGTGAGTCGGATTCCTGATTTGGCAGTAAATCCGCTTCTGAGTTCGAGTCCGAAACTGATCTTGATTCGATCGTGATTCGTCTGAGTCTGTTCTCGGTTGGATCACTCGTTGACTTTTCAACACTTAGCTTGGTTCTGAACGCGAATGGATGTATTCCGTTGCTTGCGTGTGTTCGTCGATCTCGTCGCCTCGTTGGTTCGTCGGTTTATGCCGAACTGTGCTAAGGGACCTATAAGCAATTTTATATGCCTACACCCGGGAAACGAACTCTCATTGTCTGTGTGCCAAGCTTATCAGGGTAGTATTATCAGCGTGTAGCTGTCCCAAGACCGCTCCACAGAGGGTCTCGGTATTCGAGAGAATCTCTAACAGAAAGGTTAAGTCTAAGCCAATGCGTTTCCGTAGAAAAAGATCAGCTACGCAAGAGGACGAACTCCCAGAGGTAACCATCAATATGGTCGACAAGGGAAAGTCTGTGAGGGGTACAAATGGCTCCAATCCTGATTTCTCTCCAAGAAGAGAAGTCAGTTCGGGAATCGCCCAACCAATATCTCGGCTCCAGCTAGAAGCCGTCAGACATAGCAATTTCCTGAAAAACCACCAAGGAATCCATTCTGATGACGAACTCTTGGACTCTTGTTCTGCAATCGCCTCCGACGACACAATGTCTAGCGAGGGGCAAGCTCGGGAAGTGTTTATGGTCAACACCGAACAAATGACCAAAATCATCGAGGATGCCTTGGCTAAGCAAAAAAGAGAACTTTAAGTTCGAAATGGAAATGGCTATGTTACGAATGAGGGAAGAGCATGACCAACAAATCCGAGCCTTGTCGAATCAGATAAGTGAATCCAGTCATCGCCACAATGTTAGTCAAGCAGCTAGCGATTCAGATGTAGATGAACACCTTAATGCTGATAACCCTTTCGTTGGCCAGAACGCTGGGGGTGGCCCCACTAAAGTAACGACGCTGGGGGTAGTACCGCCAAAGATGATAATACTGGGGGTGGCTGCGTTGAGGACGAAAAGATGAAAAACCTCGAGAGTAAAATCAACGCTCTGATGTCTGCTCGAGAGGTGAAGAAGACCGGGATTCCGTGTCCTTACCCAAGAGAATGGGATTCGATCTCGTATCCGGCAATGTTCAACCTGATCAACTTCACGCCGATCGATGGGAAGGGCTCGCCTACTCAACATTTGATCTATTTCAAATCCCACTTGGGCATGATTTCTCGCAACGAAGCCTCGATGGTTTGGTCATTCATTGGCACCCTTCATGGGCCCGCCTTCGATTGGTACCGCTGTCTCAAGCCTGGAAGTATCAACAGCTGGGATGACCTGGAGAACTTGTTCCTCTCTCACTTCTTTGATGATGACATCAAGGTGTAAATCAAAATACTCTTAGATGAGAAACAAGAAGATGATGAGACAGTCGACGACTTTGTCAAGCACTTCCGGAATAAGGCGATGAACTACCGAGATCTGATCATAGAGGACTTTATCCTCCAAACCTGTCACAACAAGCTCTCTTTGGACGTGTTGAAAGTTATGGGAGTAGCACCCTCCAATACCTGGAAAGAGTTGAAGGTGCACGGAGAGCGGGCCGAACGCTTCCTCAGAAGGAAGAAAGCAGAAAGAAGCCAACCGACGGCTAACCCTCCGAACTCGAGCTTTGTCTCCTGTGGTAAGGGGAAGGCACCTGCAATAGTCATTGACGTTAATCAGACGTCACATCAACAACCCCGAAGACAGCAAAAGTCTTTGAAACCGAGACTCCAAAAGTAGTACTCCTTCAAGGAAGAAGACGTTCCAGCTATTTTCAAATCCCTCCTTGAGAACAACAAGATCAAGCTACCACCACCTATCGCAAATCAAGAGGAAGCTGACAATACTATGGATCCGAAGTACTATGCATATCACAGGAGGATCCTTCATCCTACCAAGGCTTGCTTCGCTCTTAAGAATAGCATCCAAACCTTGGTTGAAGGATCCTTCATCCTACCAAGGCTTGCTTCGCTCTTAAGAATAGCATCCAAACCTTGGTTGAAGCCGGTGTCATAACGCTCAATTAAGTCGAATGAATTCGCTCTTAAGAATAGCATCCAAACCTTGGTTGAAGCCGGTGTCATAACGCTCAATTAAGTCGAATGAAAACTCCAAAGAGTATACGAGTATAAACTACTTCTCAATCCTCCAACAGGTATATGAGGTTAAACTGCTCCCTGCATACTCCAACATGTATATGAGTCTAACTGTTTTTTTTCTTTCACGGGAAGTTCCTAGAGAGTGTCATGTCTGGTATTCTTAAGGATAACCTGGTCATCCAACTAAGTACAATGTTAGACCCAGTTTTGCAAATGAAGCTGGGGGTGGATGATTTATGTAATGGGAAGTTCCCGGAAGAATGTTACATGTAATATTCTTAGGGTTAACCCGGTCATTACGAACAAAGTGATAAATACTAAACTCCCACCATGATTTCCGAACACTCTTTTGCTAAGACGAGATTCAATCACTTCGTTGGATCAATTTCCCCTCACAAAATTCTCATTGGTGTTTGACGACTCACAGTCTTCCACCACAAAATCCCCCACCGATCAGACTAATTGATGATGGGACCATCAAAATTCCTTTCGGTTGAATCCACTCAAATTCCTGCTACGTCTGTGCACTCAACACTCCCATTGTTAGAGTCCGGACATAGTACTCGGAATTTTAATATCCTGATCATTAACGATTGTTAAACCCTTTTGTGTTAAGTATTTGTCACTTAACACCAGGAACCCTCATTGAGTGATCTATATGAATCAACACTCCCACTGTAATTTGTAGGGCTTGCCTACTCTGAGCAGTCTGTTCGCATCAGGGATATGACCTGAGAAGCGAAACTGGCCTGAGGAGGTAGGCTCGCCCGTTCTGACTGGCTTGCCTGAGTGGCTAAGTTGGTCAGAAATACTAGCCGACACGGGGGATATTATGATCAGAGCGAAGTCCGCCTGAACAGGAGGGTTCGCCTGATTTGGCGAGCCCACCCGCGTTAGGAGGGTTGCTTCTCTACCTTTCAGACCCGAATAATAATTCGGGCTGTCGTATGAGGCGAAGGTTCGGGCCTCCTGTCGAGCGAGGACCTGTCGTCGCCTCTGGCGGGCTCTTCTGGAGGGAGGAACGTCTATGCGGGCCGTGACGGTGTGGTCTGCGCCAAGCTGAACCACCATCTCTTCCTGAGCGGGGGCCTGTGAGGGTCGTTTGGCGACCCATCCGACAACCTTTCGTCCCGTGCTCTCAACCTCTAGCTTGGCTTCGATCAATTCGGAGGGAGTAGGCTCTCCCGGCGTGACTCGAATAAAGTCCTCAGGCGTGAAGGCTTTGACCGTTTGAGGTCGGCTTCTACACACAACTCTATGGCGTTTGCGGGACGCATCACCACCAGAGGAGGAGGAAGACAAGTACTCTTCGTACTTGGCTTGGTCGAACTCGATTTCTAGGGACTCCACAGTCGTCCTAACAGCAACCTCGTCGAACTGCACTACCACCATTTCGGTTGAAGAAATAGTTTCTCCCACTGTGGTCGTCATCTTCTGTAGGTGTAAATTTTGATTTCCCGAAATGGGGATATTGTTTGTATTGATAAGAATAGCTTATTATAAACTAATGAATCAAAATTATAACAGAAGCGAAGGGAAGGCCCTCCTTGTTTAACGTGGGGACTTTGGTAGCGATAGGATATCTCGCTCGGTTCTCGTACCGAGTCTGCTTCCCTTGAACAATTCGATCGAGGTTGCTGGTGAGCTTCAGTACGCAGTAGAAGCTCGTGCTGGTCGAGTTCAAGTTTTCGAGTTCGATGGCGATTAGGGCCCAAAGCTAGGAGAGGATGCTACAGTGCAAAGGTCATGCAAAGAGCTTGTCGTCAACTCGGTCGGGAGTCAAGAGCTAGTGGTTCAGCTAACTGATTGAATTAATCAATTAACTATGAGCGAACCTCCTTTCTGTAGCTAGGAGAGGTTCTTAAATAGAGGAGAGACGGCATGGTCAATCCCCTGAATCATGGGATGTAACCATGTACTGTTGGGAGATACTATGCCTTTTGCTTGTACCATGAGCGACGGCTCGCAGCACTGTACTCCTTCCCTTCACATCGTGAGGAGTGGGAAAGCACATCCTCGTACGTGCTATTATGGCTGCTAGGTACTCTGGTTAGCTCGGCGAGCTTGTTGATCGTGGGTGGATTCAGCTCTTGACTCGTACAGGCGAGGGGAGCTTCAGTCGTGAGCATGCAGGCGAACTTGGAGGTTGCATGGATTTGACTGGTAGCTCGTACTGTGAGTGGCTACTTGATGGGCTCGGATTACTGTGTCCCTTCCCTTCACGTCATGGGAAGTGAGAAGGTCCATCCCTGTACGTGACATAGCACCTGCCGAGAACCCTGGCGAGTCTGGCGAGTTTATCGTTTATAGGAGAATTCGGCTCTTGACTTGTGCAGGCAAGGCGAGCCTCAGGGTGAGGGGGTTATATGAAATTTACCCAAAAATGGCAAATTGACCACAAATTCTTCTTATCTGATAGTTACTAGTATGAAACCATCATGCATGCTCAACTCCCTAGCTGGAGTTAAAAGTACTACCATTTGTTATCAATTATAATCTATACTTAGGAGTTCTCAAGATAAATTATGGCCAATAATATTTGTACAGTGCTTTATCTGTTGTTGTTAAGATTTCTATGTCTTGAGTTGTTTTTTCTTAGGACTTCATTAAATTTGCATCTTGCTAAATATATATTCAGGATATATGCGTAATCTGCTTGCATGTTCAACTTTTTAGCGAGTCAAACACACGGGTGAGCCCGATTTTCAAGTCGTGCGGGCGACTCGAATACGCAGGCGGATTCCAGTCTTATCTGCAAAGGTAATTTTTACCGTCTATAATCCTGCTCTTCAGCTCTATAAACAGCTGATTGTGGTGGTGGTGCCTTCATAAGTATTGCTTCTTTACTTTCACGATGGGTACGACCGGTGATGGAACTCCTGAAAGTGGTATTGCTGACGAAAACGGATACACTTCTTGCTCCTCGAGTGTTGTAAGATCTTGTTGCTAACGGTGCCATGAAGTCGTTCAAATATTGTGGAGCCTGTTGTAGCTCGGCTCTGCACGCCCAGCTCTCCAGGTACGAGTTTTACCTCGATCACACCCTCATTTTGATATTTATAATATCAAAAGGAGAGCTTAATTATCACAGTAAATGAGATAGCAAAAATACATACATTTTTGATATTTATAATATCAAAAGGAGAGCTTAATCATCACAATAAATGAGATAGCAAAAATACTATATATATATATATATAACGTATCACAATACGAATTCATAACACATAGTATTCACGCAAATACATTCAAATAGTTGTTATAAAAAAATATTCTCAAATTTTGAGATATACGCATATATCGTCCTCACTCATACTAGGAAATCCTTAGTGGACTCTATACATGAATCCTAGGAAACTCTAACCTGGCTCCACGACTCGACACAGAATGGTCCTAAGGATACTAGAACTAGAGCTCTGATACCAATTGTGATGCCCTAGGATTCACACAATGCTGCAGTCTAAGGTGAAACTCGAATTGTCAAACCTGCCAAGCACCAAACACCATGCTACGATATGTTTCACCATCACAGTCACTATCTCTCTAGTGGAATCAACACATAGGTGAAGGTACTAAACAGGTAAATAATGGAAGTAGAGCAAAAACTAGATATACACAGAAGAAGTATGAAAATAATCATCATTGAGCCCAACAAAATAAGATAGAGATATCTCTGAGTCTGAAATAAACCTCAAGTACAAAGAGTCAAATAAGGTACCACTATGGCTCTCAATCTCTACAAAATAAAATACAAGTCTAGAATCTGACATAAACAACTAACTGTGGAGTTCTAAAATAACTACTAAATAATAAATAACTTGATGGAATCTATGAAAAATTCTTATCAACCTGCGACTCTCGTGCGCCGGACTCGCTGCATGAAAGAGGGGAAAACAACGAGCGTCAAAGCGCTATAGTGAGATCATCTCCACCTCTCCCAGGGGAAGGGGTAGGAGAATATAGAAAAAAATAGAGTTAATACATATACATATGAAATCATTCATAAAATTCTAACTGGAAATTAATATTTAGGAAATCATAACACGAGAGTTAGTACGTCGAGCGAAATAATCCAAACAAAGAAACCCTTATGTATATACCATGTCTCAAATTGTGACTTCCTAAATACCAACTCCGAACCCTATGAATGAAAACAGTAAACCAAAAGGAAAACACTCCAAACCTCAATCAAATATCCGTCTCAATTTATACTCGAAAAGACAGCTCTAACATAAGAGGGATCTCATCCAAAACAAAAATCAACTATGAGCCATATCATGTGAGCCACGATCCCAAAGAAAATACCCTACTCACCGGAATCCAATATGAAATCAAAATACGACAAATAAAACTTACATGTGTGTGTAGGCATATAAAATTTTTTGTAGGCATATAAAATTGCTTATAGGTCCCTTAGCTCAGCTCGGCACGAACCGACAAACCAACGAGGCGACGAGATCGACGAATCGCACGCAAGCAACGGAATACAGGTATGTATTAGGATGACAAAGAAAGGGAAACAAATTGCATCTCATTCAAGATCATATGTTGTGTGGAATCGTGATATGGACGCAGCTTTAGCCAATGTGTTGTACGATCAAATGAACCAAGGATTAAAAGTCGATGGTACTTGGAAGCCTCAAGTGTATCAAGTTGCGGTTGATGCACTAAAATCATTTAATAGCAACTTGAACAAAGATAACGTGAAAAATCGACTCAAAATTTGGAAAACCCATTATAATGTTATCTATGACATTAAAAATAAAAGTGGTTTGACGTGGTGGGATGATGAGAAGAAAATGGTGATTATACCCGCTAGTGAGCAAAAAGTATGGAACGACTATGTTACGGTAATATTGCACTTTATATTTATTAATTTGAATTATTAGTTTGTTGCATATATCTAAAAAATATTTGTGAATGTTCTTATATTGCAGGCTAATCCAGATGCAAAAGGCTACCAGAATCGTTTGATTAAAAATTAGGATGATATTATGGTGTTATGTGCAAAAGATAGAGCCAACGGTGAAGGTGCAGAAACTTTTGAAGAGGCTGCTAACACAATGCAACATGATGAATCTGTGGCACAATCTGAAACAAACGAAGATGGAAGCTCTTCAAGGAAACATCTTCCTGGAACATCAACTAGTGGTGAGACAAGTTCAAAGAAACAAAAGAAGGGGGATAAATTGGTTGATTCACTTGCAGTGATGGCAGCTTCTGTGACTGAGTATTTTAATGAGAGAAAGAAGGAAGTAGTAAGAAAACCACCAACCGGTGAGGAGATTCATCACGTGGTCTCAAAAATACCCAACTTAAGTCGCATTCAAGTGTTCAAGGCATTTGAGAAGCTAATGGATAGCAACCCGGAAAAATTTTATTTGTTGAAGTCACTTCCTGATGATGAAAAAAGAGATTTTATTCTCTTTATTCTTAAGGAGTAGCTTCTAGTTGGATGGCAAGAACCCCCAAATCTTTGAACCCATTCGAGTAAGTTCTCTCTTGGATTTCTTTTTCTTTTTTAGGCATATTTTAACTCTCATTATTTTGTCATTTATGTTAGGATGCAAACTTATAGTTGTGACTTTTGGAGTGAGTGATGCTGGCTACGGGGCTTATCGGCTTTTATTCTTCTGCAGGTTTGACCTAAATTTTAAATAGATGACTTGTGAGTTGGTTACATTCTGCTGTTAATGTTGGTTTGA
The DNA here is from genome assembly GCF_001876935.1 of Asparagus officinalis. Lineage (NCBI taxonomy): Eukaryota > Viridiplantae > Streptophyta > Magnoliopsida > Asparagales > Asparagaceae > Asparagus > Asparagus officinalis. The sequence goes on from NC_033800.1 coordinate 99,936,908, forward strand.
CCTAAATACCTGTATTTTCATAGCTGACTTGTGAGTTGGTTACATTCTGCTGTTAATGTTTCTGGTTTCGTAATTTCTTAGTAATACTATAAATGCTTTGGTTAAATGTTTCTTAACATTCTTTTAGTTACCTACCCGAAGTTATTTTACCTAAATTTTAAATAGATTATGAGCTTATATTGGTGATACTGGCTATACCGGACTTATCGGCTTTTATTCTTCTGCAGGTTTGACCGTCCAAGATCTTTGAAGCTTGGTAGTAGATGGTTGATCAGCCTGCACCGTTGAACTTTAGCATTTTCTGAAACTTCATCTGATTATGTTGTTATTCAGTACTTATAATATTTTTGCTTTGCTGGAATTATGTTTTCTTTTCCGAGGACAAAAGTTTGGTGATGATTGGAGCTTCCTAGTGAGCAAATTTTGTAGCATGTTGAAGTTTTTTATTTATCAAACTCGTTTTTAACTGTTGGTCTTGAGCAGAAATGTGGGTTGGTTATTTATCAAACTCGTTTTTAACCGTTGGCCTTCAGCAGAAATGTGGGTTGGTTATTTTGTTGCTTGCTGTTGATGTTTCTTCGAGTGATTTAATATTTCTGAATATCTTTTCTGATTGTGATTGCAGAGTTCTGGTTTCTTATTATTATAAAATTATGAAACCGAAATGACTTGGTAACGTGTGACGTTGAAAAATGTTCCAACAGGAGCTGGAATGAAATGACTTGCGGTGATTTTCAGCTTTAGCGTGGAGTAGGAGAGCATAAATTATTAAGGAGTTAAGAGAGAGCATAAAATTTTTTAAAACACCAATTTCAAATCCAAATTCATGTATAATAAAGTGCATCCAAACATCAGATTTTAAATCTGTGATTTCAAATCCTTGCATTTAGTGATGACATCCAAACAAAAGATTTTATCAAATCATGGATTTCAAATTCTAGATTTGAAATTCCATGATTTTAAATCAACTTCCCAAATCCAAATCAACATTCCCAAACATAGCCTTAATGCAAAATTTGATTTTATTTGTAAATTAACTCATGTTTTAGCTTTTTTTAGCTCTTGGATACCGCTCAAATGTGTGATGTCAGCATTCAAGGAATTAGTTTTTCCAGAGAACTGAATGGTTTTTTTTTCTGACAAGGAATAGAAGTAGTCTCTATTTTCTTTACTTCGTAACTGCTTGCTTTTGACATTATTTATATATTCTGAAGTTTTTAAGACTTGCATTTATATATCATTACTTATTTTTGCAACACTTATATAGAAAATAAATGGAAAGTAGAAAATAAAAAGAAAGTACTTTCGCTTTATTTTCTATAAATATTAAGTTCGTGCTCGCACGGATTATTTTGATTTTTTTTGTTTATACACAATGGTTTATACACCCTTTAAGAGATGATTGATTATATTCATTTGTACATTATATCTTACAAATCATCCATTAATTAATACATTATTAAATGCTTTTGAAGAAAGAGACAGTTATGACCTCTTTTTGCTATATGATGAGAAGAAAAAAATAAAGTTTCTTTTTAATTTGTTAGGGCCTCTTTTTTTTCAAGGAAGTAGTTATGAAGTATTTTTTCAAGGAAGTAGTTATGAAGTAGGTGAAATAAAGGAAATAGATGATGCTTCTATTACTTCTAAGGGCATGTTTGTTTTGCCAACCATAAAAAATAAAATTAAAAACATCATGGAAATCATATTTCATTGTATTTTATAGATTTCCTCAAAATAGTTATTTTTTGTTTGTTTCACAAAGAAAACATGGGTGTAGAAATATACCCCTTATATTTCCTCAATTTCCTATGATTGGTTGGGGAGTTAAAACTTAGAAAATAAAACAACAAAAATTTGACCAAATAACTAATTTTTGTGTTAAATATTAAAGTGGTTATTAAAGTGGCATTACCATTATAAACCCTCAAGCCATGAGGTTGTGACTTAGATAATGTATCTTGTAGAACCCTATAATCATTGGCGGAACCCTCCCACCCGGTTAATACATAAGAGAAAAACCTGTTAAGTGTATAAGCTGCATTCTCCTTAAAAAAGTAAATACTATCACCATTACAGAAAATGCAGCCTCTAAAACCATTTTCATAATCGTTTCCTCATCAACTATGTCACCATCCATCTACAATACCCACAACTATGTTACACACATAGTTATCATCTATATAAATCATATGACCATTTACAGGAAAAAAACAGACTTAAACAATTCCTTTAGCTATACAATAATTAGCATCAAACTTAGAGTTGTCAAACGACATGAATATTGTCAAAATTTCTAAGAGAGGAATTCGGTTGTTACCATCATAGACAATAAAAAACCAGAAAAATAATATATTACTGTCTTTGATGATATCACTATATCTTCAACATCATTTGGAGTACAAATACTGCTAAGATGATAATTAGTTAATCTAAATAGTTGATACATCATAAGCGCGTAATTAAAAGATCTTGGTGTCATTCTGTCACGCCCATGTTTTCACACATGGCTGTAGTCCAAGGTGAACGTAGAGATGTGAAACCTGTCATGCACCCACACTATGCAACAACACGTTTCACCATCACAGTAATATCTTTCTAGTAAAATCAAATACAAGTGCAGGTACAAAACATACAAAATAAGGGAAATAAATGCAATAGACATGATGTAGAAAGAGATATCTAATATATATAATCATGTCTCAACTGAATACACTGAATACAACTGATGTCTGAAATAAATGTGAATTATCTCAATATGAGTCAACGGAAAATAAACTAAGGCACACAACCTTTACAAGATGAAATACAAAACTCTAAATATGTATAGATAAATCTCAATTACAATGGAGCCTCATCTACTAAAAATATGTGACGACGACTATGCTGGAAGTCCGTCATCATGCGGCTCTCCGGAACTTTGAGCTGCTACCTGAAAAGAATTGAAAAATAAAAAGAGAAACAACAAGAGCATCAGAACGCTACAACAAGATCATCTCCATCCCCCCCCTCCCAGGGGAAGGGCTACTAGATGTGATAGAGACTATTTATTAAGCATAGTCTACCTAGATCATTTACCCTGTATCTAAATGGAATTAATATTTAGAAACCTACAGCACGAGACGTAGTACGTCGAGCGAAATGATCCAAATAAGAAAACCCTCATGTATATACCATATGTTTCAAATTGTAGATAACTAAATATCAATACCGGACTAAGAATAAACAATCTAAATAGAATCAATAGCTAGAAACTCACAACACAAAACTAGTACGTCGAGCGAAATAATTCAAACAAGAAAACCCTCATATATATACCATATGTCTTAAATTGTGAATCACTAATCATCAATCCCAACTAAGAATAAATGATATCAATACAAGAAAGTAAAATCATCACAATATCGGACCAAAAATATCTTCCACTATCCTTTGGAAGATAATGTAAATAACTGTATATAATCATGCGTACTTTCAAGAGTAAAGTACCCCGGTCATATATAACTCAACTATGAGTCATGTTCATAAATGACGCCCACCAAGACTTAGACTATCAGATAATTATCCTTGCAAAGTTTATAATTCATCGCATTATCATGCGAGATGGACTACCAAATCGGCATTCTAAAAGTGTACACGACTCATTAGCCTCATCGCATTAACGCGCGGGACGGACTACCAAATCAGGCATTTTAGGTATACAGCTTACAAGCCTCATCACATCTACATGCGAGACGGACTACTAGATCAATCATCTTAAAACCCGACTCAATGGCCTGTACTAATAGTATATCGACGCACTATCCCAAGTAGTACTGAGCGGTGCTCATTAACGATATCCATACAAATATATAATATTTAAATAACTCATATCTCCCTTGTAATTGAAACAATAAATGTATTAATCCTCTTCGGGATACCCATGTGTGTATTACGACACTATACGTGTATACTCATGATTGTACGTGTATCATCGTGCGTCTCGAACCCCACGTTTGAAAACAAAAGGTGTAAAAAACAACACTTCAAACAAAAGGTGTAAAAAACAACACTTAGTTAATCATATTTGCATAACAGGGATTAACTCGATATGATTTAAACTCTTGAATTAATATAGTTAGGGTTTAACATCTCAATTAACCAAAATTTCTCAAATAAAATATAAATTATCAACATGATTAACTAAGCATGATTGGAACTAATCATTGAACATCACTTAGGTATCACAAACCTAGGGTTTATACATCTTAAATTAACAAGAAAACTCAATTAATTATTCACTTAGGTATCACAAACCTAGGGTTTATACATCTTAAATTAACAAGAAAACTCAATTAATTATTAAACTAGGGTTTAAACATGATTTTTTATACATCTTAAATTAACAAGAAAACTCAATTAATTATTAAACTAGGGTTTAAACATGATTTAAGAATACTTAATAAATTAAAATGAAAATAAAAGCAACCCTAATGATCATGATCATCAACTAATATAAACAACAACTATAACTACAGATTTTCACATTGGTTTAGAGATTAACATCATAAACTAAGATTTTAAAACATCGGGCTAAGCTTAAACATGAGATTCATCAATTAAACATATTAAATCTTGAATTAGCTACAGAGAAAGGTTTGTAGAAATATGATTTTTCCTTAAACGTCGTGTTGAACTCCTGAACATGTGCGTGCAAGATCCCTCTTCACCAAAGTCGCAAAATCCCGCATTCCTCTTGACAAACGCCTCAAGAACTCTCCCAAATCTCAGAAATTATGATTAGGTTGAGAGAGAGGAAGAAGAGCTACTAGGGTTTGGAATACTGATGAAAAGATGTATTTTTCGTGTGTAAACATGTATATATATAACTACAAACCCGAATCAAAATTGCCCAAATCCGAAACAGGAAACCTAGTCAGGCTAGGAAAATAGTTTTTAGTATTTTGGCTGTAACTTTCACGTACGACCTCGGAATGAGGTGATTTAAGATGCGTTGGAAATATATTGAAGATACCTACAACCTTTGTCTCTTCAATTTTTTCCATATTCAAACTGTATTGGTGTGTAATGCAGATATACTCTTAACTGGTTCTTTTTCCAGATTTCTTCATTGTGCATATTTAACCTTCGTATACTCTCATATATACTCTTAATTAATCTCAAATTTATTGTTAGCATAATAATTCATCTATAAATAATATTCATATTAATTAGAGCTTATTTATTAATATAATTCACACTATTTTCTAAAATTCACGGGGTTTTACATTCACCCCCCCCTTAAAAGAATTTCGTCATCGAAATTCCACAATTGTATCTTAGAGATTAATAATATGAGAAATGCACGATGAGGGGATAATCCAGATAAGGAAACCCTGCTGTACACATCTCGTACCATTAATCCCTAGATATGAAACATAAATGTTATTTACACTTAACAATTTAGAATGTAAATACTCTCACTTAACCCTTAATTAAATGGAACTAGTACGTCGGCGAAAATCGAAACAAGGAACCCCTCATGTATATACCATATGTTCCGAATGGTTAAGAGCTAAGTGTTAATACCCCCATTCCAGGATTAAATGTAAATGTGGCTATACAAATAATATGAACACAAAAAATCATAGTTAATATTTGACCTGCTCAAACATGTGTGGGTAGTTATGACGCATATCCTCCTTGCGCTCCCAAGAAGCTTTCTCAACTCCTTTCCGGTTCCACTGGACTTTAACTAAAGGAATCATATTATTTCTAAGTCTTTTGTCCTCTCTAGCAAGAATACAAACTGAAATCTCGATGGTGGTCAAATCAACTTGAATCTCTAAGTCTGGTGCATCAATCACTCTCTGTTGCTCCTCATTACGTAAATGCTTCTTAAGCATCGAACTATAGAAAACATCGTGTACACCCGACATCGATGCTAGAAAATCTAGCTAATACGAAACGGCTCCAACACGATCAACGATCCTAAATGGTCCAACATATCTCGGGCAAGTTTTTCCCCGTTTGCCAAATCGCTGAACACCTTTCATAGGTGACACCTTCAACATAACATAATCTCCAACCTGAAACTCCAATGATCATCGCTTCTGATTTGCGTAACTCTTTTGCCGACTCTGTGCCATAAGGATATATTCCCGAATCAACGCCACTTTCTCCTAGTCTGTCTCACGAGCTTTGATCCAAGTAATATGCTATCCTATGGTTCTGCCCAACAAATCGAGGATCTAAAAGGCCTCCCATACAACACCTCATCAGTGCCATACCTATCGTCACTTGATAACTGTTATTGTAGGAAAACTCAATCAATAGAATATGATCCTCTCAGCTACCTTAAAAATCAATAACACACGCCCGCAACATATCCTCCAACACTTGGTTGACTCTCTCCATCTGGCTATCTGTATACGGGTGAAAAATGCTACTATATGATAACTGAATGCCAAAAGAGTTCTGGAAGCTCCTCCAGAAATACGACGTGAAAACTGAGTCTCGATCCAACACAATCGTCTCCGAAACTCCATGTAATCATACTATCTCCTGGATGAAAATCCTCGCATAAGTCTCTGCCGTGTAAGTCATCTTCACTGGTAAGAAATGTACCGACTTCGTCAATCGATCTACGATTATCCAAATCGAATCGTTCCCTTTGCAGGACCTCAGTATCCCTATAATAAAATCAATCGAAATATCTGCACACTTCCACTTTAGAATGGGTAAAAGCTGTAGGGTTTCTGCGGGTCTCTAATGTTCTGTCTTTACTTGCTGACAAGTAAAACACTTAGCCACATACTCCGTGATATCCCTACGCATACCGCTCTAACAAAAATGCCTCTTTAGGTCCTTATAAATTTTGGTTGTGCTTGGATGCACTGTGTACCTAGTGCGATGTGCCTCATCAAACAATTCCTTCTTCAACTGTGGATTATTCAGCATCACTAACCGACCATTCATTTGAAAGCCCCCATCTACTCTGATTGTCCAATCAAGCTTAGGCTCTTTAGAAAATTCCTCCTTTCGGGGTTGAATCCAAGAGTTATCCAATTGAGTGTTGATTACTCTATCCATCCATGATGACTGTACAACTAATGCTCCTAATTAAAACCTGCCTCCACTTTGGCTGGATTAACTATAATGCTTTTCTTGCTAATGACATGGCCCAAAAGTCTGACATCTAAATACCAAAACTCACACTTGCTAAACTTAACGTATAATTGGTGCTCCTGCAAGGTCTGCAATGCCAATCAAAGATGTTGTTCGTGCTCTGCCTCCGATCTTGAATAGATAAGGATGTCGTGAATGAATACGATCACGAACTGGTCCAAGTATGGACGGAAAAACCCGGTTCATCAAATGCATAAATACTGCGGGTGTATTGGTTAGCCCAAATGACATGACAAGAAACTCAAAAGACCCATATCGAGTCAGAAAGTTGGTTTTGGGAATATCCATCTCCCGAACCCGTAACTGATAATAGCTAGAACGAAGATCAATCTTCAGGAAATACTACGCTCCCTGCAACTGGTCGAATAAGTCATCAATCCTTGGTAGTGGGTACCTTTTCTTGATGGTGACCTTATTCAACTCACTATAATCTATACATAGACGCATACTACCATCCTTCTTCTTCACGAAGAGAACCTCCGCTCCCCATGGAGAATGACTCTGGTGAATAAGACCATGAGATAAAAGCTCATCCAGCTGAGTCTGTAGCTCCCTCATTTCAGCAGGTGCCATATGATAAGGTGTTCGGAATATCAGTGTTATGCCCGACTGCAACTCGATGCAGAACTCAACCTCTCTCATAGGAGGTAACCCAGGTATGTCCTGGAAGACATCCTGATACTCTTAGATGACTCTAGTCTTGCATATATCGGCACTCTGATCCCTCAAAATCACCTCTTCGATGTACACCAGGAATGACTCTGCAAGCTGGTTGCCCTGTGAAGTTGCTACAAGCAACTCAGACTCATCAGACGCTCGCAAGCTGACTGTTTTAGCAAAACAGTCGATAGTGATATGGTAGAATAATACCCAATCCATACCGAGAATGACGTCAAAATCCAACATCAGCAAAATGATCAAATCAATGATAAACTCAGACTCATCTAGACCGATGACACATCTCCTACAGATACTATCTAATAGGGATACTACGCCTAAAGGAGTAGAGACTGATAATGGTACATCTAAGGGATGTGCTACAAGCTTAAAGCTTATCCATGAAGGTATGAAAAATAAAGGAATACAAAGCTCCTGAATCGAACAAGATCTAAGATGGGAAGGAGTTCACTAAGAAAGTACCTTTCACTATGGCTCCACTCGCACCATGATCGCGTGGTACGACTACGTGAACCCTGCCGTTGGCTGAAGACTACGATGATGAAGGAGGTAGAACGTATGAGACTATTTGTCACTGAGAAATCTTCTGGATAGAGTGTATCTAGCCTGCTGTCCCCTCAATCCTCGGAATGGTAGGCAGTGTCTCGATCCTTTGCTGCTGTCCGTAACCGTGGCCCTACGACTGCTAACCCTATCCACGGTTCTGTTGCTGCTGTCCGTATCCATGGCCATGCTACTGGCCCTAGCCTCTACTCTGCTGGCCTCCTACTGATGCACTACGAAAATCCTTAGCCCTATGTCCGATCTTGTTACAGTTGTAATATACACCCTGAATCCTGCGATGTTGTGGCGCTCTAGAACCCTGTTGCAATCGCTTCTTGTACTGTCCATGCTGCTGATGGTGAAAATCCTTGCCCTGCTGCTGGGGTCCTTCAGGTCCTGTAAAAGGTCTCTTGTCCTTGCCCTTGTCACTATGTTGTCTTGCCTTAGAACTACCTTCCTTGGTCTTCTGAAAAATTACATTCTCTGTCTCCTGTGAAATAATGATGTCAGCTATCTCTCGAACTGAGTGGAACCATCTAGAAACGAGGTAGCAATGAAGGCTTGGTCGAAGCCCCATAAGAAACATCTGAGCATGGTGCTCTCCTGTCTTCCACATGACCGTGAAGCGATGTAAACTCATGAATCTGCTCTCGTAGTCGGCTACGAACATGTCTCCCTGCTCCAGTCTAGATAGGTTTAACCCTTTCCTAGCCCATGCCACAGAAGAAATATATTGCTCATCAAAGAAAATATACGAAATCCTCCCAAGTGAGTATCATCCGGTGCTCCAGGGTGAATTGAAGCCTATACCATTATCTGACATCACTCTTAAGACTGAAAGCTACCAACCTCTGCTTTTAGACTGAGTTGACATTAAATAAGTCGAGAATATTCCCCACGTCTTCCTTCCACTTGTGAGATACTAGTGAGTCTGACGATCCCTGAAACTCTGGTACCCTCATCTTCTGGTATCGTTTAACTAGACGGAGCCAAATCTCCTGTTCTGCGACCCTATCAATTGCTGGTGGTGATGTAACTCCTGGTGTACCTTCTGGGGACTCCTCTGCAATAGGTATAGTTGGAATCACTGGTGGTGGAACCATAGGTGGTGATGCAATTAGTGGAGTCTGGTTCGCTACTCGCTCCTCAAGTGCTATTATCCTGGCTGCTGTGTGTGCCATGAGTTCAATCGGATACTGTAGAGCCTGCTGCAGAGGGACATATGTTAGACTCTGCTTGCCCCAGCTCTCCGGATACGAGCTTCTGTATCTCGACCACATCCTTACGTCCAACATTTATCGATACCAGGAGAGGAGAGTCTCTATTAGACACACACAACACATAACACACAACACACACACACACACACACACACACACACACACCACACACACACACACATATATAAATATATATATATAATATATATAAATTTATAATATATATATATATATAATATAATATATATATATATATATAATATATATATATATATATATATATATATATAACATAACATATCACATATCACATATCATTCACGCAAATACTTTATAATCAAAGTAAAATAGTTGTCATATAAAAAAAATTCAAATTTTTTTGAAATACACGTATATAACATCCTCACTCATTCTAGGAATTCCTAGTGGACTCTATACATGCATCCTAAGAAACTCTATTCTAGCTTCACGACTCGACACCGGATGATCCTAAGAATGCTGGAACTAGAGATCTGATACCAACTACGACACCCTTTTTTTCACACATGGCTGCAGTCCAAGGTGAATGTAGAGATGTCAAACCTGCCATGTACCAACACTGTGCAACAACATATTTTACCATCACAGTAATATCTCTCTAGTAGAATCAAATACAAGTGTAGGTACAAAATATGCAAAATAAGGGAAATAAATACAATAGACATGATGTAGAAAGATATATCTAATATATATAATCATGTCTCAACTGAATAAACTAAAGTCTGAAATAAATATGAAGTATCTCAATATAAGTCAATTGAAAATAAACTAAGGCACACAACCTTTATAATATAAAATACAAAACTCTAAATGTCTAGATATAAATATCAATTACGGCGGAGTCTCATCTATTAAAAATATGCGACGATGACTATACTAGAAGTCTGTCATCCTGCGGCTCTCCGAAACTCTGAACTACTGCCTGGAAGGAATTAAAAAAAATAAAAAGAGAAACAAAAAGAACATCAGATCATTACAGCAAGATCATCTCCATCTGCCCCTAGAGGAAGGGCTACTATATGTGATGGAGGCTCTATCTATTAAGCATAGTCTACCTAAATCATTTACCCTGTATCTAAATAGAATTAATATTAAGAAACCTACAACATGAGACGTAGTACGTCGTGCGAAATAATCAAAACAAGGAGACGTTCATGTATATAACATATGTCTCAAAATGTAGATAACTAAATATCAATACCGAACTAAGAATAAACAATCTAAATAAAATCAATAACTAAAAACTCACAACACGAGACTGGCACGTCGAGCAAAATAATCCAAACAAGGAAACCCTCATGTATATACCATATCTCTCAAATTATGAATCGCTAATCATCAATCCCAACTAAGAATAAAGGATAGCAATACAAGAAAGTAAAATCATCATAATATCGAACCAAAAATATCTTTCACTATGTAAACAATTGCATATAATCCCACATACTTAAAAGAGTAAAGTACCTCGGTCATACATAACTCACCGATGAGTCATGTTCATAAATGACGTCCATCAAGACCCAGGCTATCAGATAATTATCACAATGCAAATCTTTTCAAAGTTTATAATTCATCGGGATTATCATGCGGGACGGACTACCAAATCGGCATCCTAAAAGTGTACACGGCTCATTAGTCTCATCGTATCGATGTGCGGGATGGACTACCAAATCAGACATCCTAGGTATACGGCTCACAAGCCTCATCACATCTACATGTGGGACGGAATACTAGATCAAGCATTTTAAAACCTGACTCAATAGCCTGCACTAATGGTATATCGACGCACTATCCCAAGTAGTACTGAGCGGTACTCATCAACGATATCCATACAAATATATAATGTTCAAATAACTCATATCTCCCTTGTAATCAAAACAATAACTGTATTAATCCTCTTCGGGATACTCATGTGTGTGCTACGACACTATAAGTGTATACTCATGGTTGAACGTGTATCATCGTGCGCCTCAAACCCCACGTTCGAAAACAAAAGGTATAAAATACAACACTTCAAATAAAAGAGAACACATGTTGGTCAACCGCCCCTAGGGTGTTGTTTTTGTCAAAAGTAGTCTTCATTATCAAGTTCATTACAACTTTGATCATTTACAATGAATTCAAATAATAAAAATAAAGATTATAACTTTTTAGAAAATAAACGCAAGAACTGTTTATCAACTCTTGCTTGAGAGGGGTCTTCGCCTGTGCCGAGGATGTTGATAACCGTGGACAACCGTAAATCAGATCCGGTTGTCGAAAAATTGATGAAGCTCCTACTTCACCAAGGAAGTATTCGCTTAAAGCACTGTAATCGACCAAGCAAAATCAGTAGCTCTTCTCGAGATTAAGACTAAGCCTAATCTCAAGGAACGGTGGAAACAAGCTTCAGATCATTCGAAAGACTCCTTCTTTATGCCAAAGTTTGCCAGGATCTCGCTAGCCCTTGCTGAAATTCGTGGCTCTTGGCTTTGAAGTTCGGCAACACCTTCTCGTCTTGATAATAATTTGCTCCCTCAAAATAGAGGCCCTGGGCTTGTAGGGCACCGGATGGGGGTATTTGGATAAGAATGGATGATTTGACCCTATCTTCAGTTAATAACGGCCTAACCATGTTTGTGGATGATATCCAATCAGTTGAGACACTCTAGAATGAACAAATCCCGAGAAAATAGCAAAATAACCGTAAAAAATTTTGTTTGAGGGTCAAAACTGCACGACACGCACTGCTGACCCATAGGGGGCACGGGTCAGCCGCAGCTGACCCGCGGGCGGGTCGACTCGTCCTGACCCACCGCTACACGGGTCAGTTTGGCACTTGGGCATTCGTTATGTATTTTTTTTCCATTTTGTGTATTTGGTTGTCTTGTTGACTTGTACGCTTCGGTGATTGACGTGCGCGAGCTGACTGACGAGCACGTTCGGTCACTTGGAACGATGCGCACGAGCTGACTGATGAGCACGTTCGGTCACTTGGAGCTGACCGACGCGCGCGAGCTGACTGACGAGCGTGTTCGGTCACTTGGAGCTGACCGATATGCGCAAGTTTGGCTGATGAGCATGTTCGGTCTCTTGGGGCTGACCGACGCGCGTGAGCTGGCTGATGAGCGCGTTCGGTCACTTAGAGCTGACCGACGAGCGCGAGCTGACTGACGAGCGTGTTTGGTCACTTGGAGCTGATTGACGCACGTGAGCTAACTGACGAGCCTGTTCGGTCACTTGGGGCTGACCGACGCATTCGGTCACTTGGAGCTGACCGGCAAGCAGGGCCACTCGGATAATCCTTCTTGACCCGGATGATGATGTTCATCGTCTTCTCTTCGTCTCGAACTACGTGCAGACACCTATAGGTATTTTTAGACGTCTACAGATACCCCCTCCAAAGTATTTTAGACTCTTTCTTTTATAGAGGAGTCTGGAATACTTTGAATAAGATAGGCCTGGTTTTCAATCTCTTCAGTACTTTGTGGAGGAGATCGGGTAGGACCTGTGAATGGCTTCAATTATTGACTTCTTCAGTCTTCAATCCACTTAATATTTTGTTGAATAGATGAAGTTCTTCCGGCACTGTGTCTATCGTCTGACCATTGTTAAAGTCTTGAACTGAAGTTGGTATGTAAGTTTCTAAACGTAGCTCGTGTCATTGAGTTGACATTGAACTGATCATCTTCGTTAGGAATTCATATCTGGATCGCAATTGAACTCCCTGGAATCATCCTTTAATCCGGAATTTTTCCTTAGCTTTACTTTGGCAAAATTGTCGATGCGTTGACTAGCGTTAACACAGTTTATATTCGTACATTTGCTGGAGTCTACATAGTTTAAGCTCTTAAGGTATTGAAGCATGGCGGTACCAAATGTTAGGGCTGCAGGACCAACTATTATAGCTGATTCATCTGCATGTATGGCTCTTATTCTGAAGTTGTTGGATGCTCAAGTCACGAGACCAACTAATAGGGCTGATGCATTAATGACTCTCATATTTATAGGATTTTTGGCAAACTCTTACCCATCAATAGGTTTGATGAGCTTTTACCGATTACCGTTTGAGTCGGGCTAGCATGCGAGTTGTTTAAGTCCGTTCTGCATGTAAAGTTATGCTAAAATAGTTAATTCTTTTAGTGCTACGATATTGAATACGTAGACTTCATCTTTCTCATGGGAATAGACTACCCGGCAGCATGTATCAGATACAGACTTAGTATTTTTGGCAAATCTTCAGCCATCAACAGATTTGATGTGCCTTTGTCGATTACCGTTTGAATCGGGCTTGCATGCAGATTGTTTAAGTCCGTTTCGCATGTGATGTTGTGCTAAAAGAGTTAACTCTTTTAGTACTATGATATTAAATATGTAGACTTTGTCTTTCTTATGGGAATAGACTATCTGACAACGCATGTTAGGCGCTGACTTATCCCTTCTTAGGATTCGGGATAAAAATCCCTAGACTCGAATTCTGGTGTCTTTTTCACTCGGCGAAAGACTAAACCGGTAACGTGTGTTAAGCATAAGCTTATCTCTATTTAGGAGTCGAGATAAAGTTTTCGCGCGTGTAAGGTATGGATTATGGTGTTATTAATAACAACCTACCATAATATCGAATATGTGGGCTTTTGTCTTTTTTATGGTCAAAGACTAACTGGCAATGCATGTTAAGCGCTGACTTATCCTTACTTAGGCTTCGGGATAAAATTCTCCAGACTTAGATTCTGGTATCTTTTTCACTCGATGAAAGACTAAACCGGCAACGCGTGTTAGGCGTTGACTTATCCTTACTTAGGATTCGGGATAAAATTCCCCATACGTGTGAAGCATGGATTTTGGAGTTGAATGATGGTGTCTTCTCTTGGGGCAAAGACGAACCCGATACTGAAAAGGAAGAATTTTATATTCTATCTCCAGTTACAAAAGAAACTCAAAGTGGGATTTCCACTTCAAGAATCCGAGAAGGTGAAACTAGGAGTGTGATCTCCACTCTGAAAATCGAAGAGATTCGAATAATCCTAATTGTCGGAAAGTTGGATTACCGAACTAAAGATGAATTTCTCATTTATCGATAGTAAATTGTGGTTTTGGTCCTAACTGAAGGAAGGTTTGACCAAGAAGGAGTTTGAGGTGACCCTAACTGTAGGAAGGTTTGATCACTCGATTTGAAAGTGGACCTCTCATTCATGGAAGGAATCAAGAGAAGATTTTGGTTTTGTGGTTCTAACTGTAGGAAGGTTTGACAGATTAAGAGGTTTGAGATGATCCTAACTATAGGAAGGTTTGATCGCTCAATTTGTGGACCTCTCGTTCATTAGAGGAATCGAGAGGGTATTTTGGTTGTGGTCCTAACTATAGGAAGGTTTTACCAAGTGAACAGTGAGAGTTGGAGTACAAATTATAACGGGAGTGTTGATTCGTACAAATCACTCAAAGGGGGTTCCTAGTGTTAAGTAACAAATACTTAACACGGAGGGGTTTGACAATTGTCAATAATCAGGAGATTAAAATTCTGAATACTATGTCCAGACTCTAACAATGAGAGTGTTGAGCGCACAGACGTAGCGGGAGTTTGAGTAGGAGTTTCTTATTCATCACCTTCTTGTAGTGATCGGGTTATCCCTAAGAATACACTATATAGAATTCTTTCAGGAACTTCTCGTTACATGAATCATCCACCCACAGCTTCCTTTGTGAAACCAGGTCTAACATTGTACTTAGTTAAATGATCAGGTTATCCTTAAGAATACCATGCATGACACTCTCTAGGAACTTCCCGTGAAAGAAAGGAAACAGTTTAGACTCATATACCTGTTACAGTATTGAGAAGCAGTTTATACTCGTATACTCTTCGGAGTGTCAGAAAGAGCAGTTTATACTCTTATACTTGTCAGAGTCTTCATTCGGCTTAATTTAACGTTATGACACCAGCTTCAACTAAGGTTTGTATGCTATTTTTGAGAGCAAAGCAAGCCTTGGTAGGATGAAGGATCCTCCTGTGGTACGCACAGTATTTTGGATCCGTAGTATTGTCAGCTTCATCCTGATTTGCAATAGGTGGTAGCTTGATCTTGTTGTTCTCAAGGAGGAATTCAAAAATGGCTAGAACGTCTTCGTCCTTGAAGGAATACTCTTTTTGGAGTCTCGGATCTGAAGTCTTTTGCTATCTTCGGGGTTGTTGTTGTGACATCTGATTAACGTCAACAACTGCTGCATGTGCCTTCCCCTTACCACGGGAGACGAAGCTTGAGTTCAGAGGGTTAACCGCCCGTTGGCTTCTTTCGGCTTTCTTCCTTCTGAGGAAGCGTTCGGCTTGCTCTCCGTACACCTTTAACTCTTTCTAGGTGTTGGATGGTGCTACTCCCATAACTTTCAAAATATCAATGGATAGGTTGTTATGACAGGTTTGGAGGATGAAGTCCTCTGTGATTGGATCTTAACAATTCATCACCTTATTTCGGAAGCGCTTGATGAAGTCGTCGACCATCTCTTCGTCTTCTTGTTTCTCCTCAAAGAGTATCTGATGGAGACATTAGCGTCATCATCAAAGAAATTGCCGAGGAATGAGCTTTCCATATTGTCCCAGTTGTTGATGCTTCCAGGCTTGAGACGATGGTACCAATCGAAGGCAGGCCCATGAAGGGTGCCAACGAATGACCGGACCATCAAAGGCTCGTTGTCAGAGATCACTCCTAAGTGGGACTTGAAATAAATCAAGTGTTGAGTGGGAAAGTCCTACTCGTCGAACGGCATGAAGTTGATCAAGTTGAACTTCGCTGGATACAGGATCGACTCCCACTCTCTTGGATAAGGACACGGAATACCAGTCTTCTTCACCTCTCGAACAGACATCAGAGCATTGATTTTGCTCTCGAGGTCTTTCATCCTCTCATCATCGTCTGTATCATGCTTTGGATGATTTCTAAGAGGAGCAACGCGGCCACCCCCGGTATTGTCATCTTCAGTAGGACCACCCCCAGCATCGTTATCTTTAGTGGGGCCTCCCCCAGCATTTTGGTCAGTGGGAGGGTTATCTGCATCGATGTGTTCGTCCACATATGAATCACTACCTGTTTGGTTAGCAATGTTGTGATGGCTGGATTCACCAATTTGATTAGACAAGGCTCGAATCTGTTGGTCATGCTCTTCCCTCATCCGTAGCATAGCCATTTTCATTTCGAACTTAAAGTTCTCTTTTTGCTTGGCCAAGGCATCCTCGATGATTTTGGTTATTTGCTCGGTATTGATCATAAACACCTCGCGGGGTTGTCCTAGGTTGGATACCGTATTGTTAGAAGCGACTGCAAAGTTAGCATCTGATGTTTCATCATCTGAGGATAATCCTCTATTCATCCTCTGATAGTCCTACGTCTAGTAGTCCCTGCGTGTAGCCGAGTTAGATGATGCGATATGAGGGGGTCAGAACTAGAAGGTCGAGTCGACTTTCCCTTGTCAGCCATATTAATCGTGACTTTTGGAAGTTCGTCACCTTGAACGACCGATCGTTTCTTGCAGAAACACTTTGGCTTGGACTTAGTCATTCTGTCAAAGATCCTCTCGAATACCGAGACCCTCTGCAGAGCGGTCCTGGGATAACTACACACTAATAATACCACCCTGATAAGTTTGACACACAGACAATGAAAGTCCATCTCCCGGGTATCCTTCTTTCGAGATCTGTTCGTACCCCCAGCCCGATAGTACAATTCATCGGCATGATGACCGGAGCAATCTATCGTGTGTCGACATGACTTCTCAGGTATAACGTCGTTGTCTGACGAACACGTTTCCTTCTGAAGACTTGCTGCCTTGATGGTGTTATCAAGAGTCACACGTTTAGAGTCATGCTTTCATGAGCATGGGACCTCAACGGGCTCTTGGGCACTGACTTGCAGTCCGAGATAGTCGATTATGGGAGTTTCCTCTTTACGAGAAGCCTCAGACTTATTATAAGGGCGAGTGTGACCCCCAGCTCGATGAGTTGCTCAGGGTTCAATCACCGGACACAATCGCCCTTTGATCGAAACTTTGCCTCGATCCTTGTGCAAAGGACCCAGATGATTTGCCATTGGCTTCTTGCTTTTGAACAAGTCTACACTATCGCGTGGCTTCACTGGAAGTATCGGGTCAATCAGCGTAGGGGCGGAACTCGACGGAATCAGAAAAACGAGTGCAGAATGTCTCCTGTCTTGACCCTGGCGCGAGTCAGACCTTGGTGACCCGCGGTTGGGCGGATCAGACTTGAGTGACCCACGGCTAGGAGGGTCAGATTTGAGTGACCGGTGGCTTAGAGGATTAGACTTGAATGACCCGTGGCTAGGATGGTCAGACTTGAGTGACCCACGGTTTGGAGGGTCAGACTTGAGTGACCCGTGGCTTGGAGGGTCAGACTTGAGTGACCCGTGGGTTGGAGGGTCAGATTTGAGTGACCCAGTGGCCCGCGGCTAGGAGGGTCAGACTTGAGTGACCCATGACTTGAAGGGTCAGACTTGAGTGACCCACGTCTTGGAGGATCAGACTTGAGTGACCTGCGGGTGGGAGGGTCCGACTTGAGTGACTCGCGGCTAGGAGGGTCAGACTTGAGTGACTCATGGCTTAGAGGGTCAGACTTGAGTGACCCATGGCTTGTAGGGTCAGACTTGAGTGACCCGTGGGTGGGAGGGTCAGATTTGAGTAACCCCCGGCTTGAAGGGTTAGACTTGAGTGACCTGTAGCTAGGAGGGTCAGACTTGAGTG
>NC_033800.1:99955652-99956726 GCF_001876935.1 Asparagus officinalis
GTCAACTTATTCCAAAGCCTTAGCAATTTGGCGTGCGAGGCGTTGTCGCCATCTCTGATGTGCTCTCTTTGATAGAATGAGCACGTTATCAACAGTCAACTCCTTCCACAAGGGGTTCAGATCTGCGGCTTTAGCCTCGTCGGATGCCAATGGGGCGTTGTGAGCCACAAGTGAAGTAGTGATGAAGAGATCTTCTTCTTGGACCTTTTATGCCGAAGTCTAGCGAGCTTTCTTGGAGTAGGCCTTCCTGCACCTACAAGGAGAGGCGGATCTGGAGGATGAGGACAAGTACTCTTCGTACTTTTGTTGGTCGAACTCATATTTGACCTCTTCTTCAACCGGGATGAGGATTCAAGGTTGCGACACGTCAACCTTCGCAGAAAAGCTGTCGGCTCCCACTGTAGTCGCCAGTTTATTTTCATCGAAAGTGGTCTTCATTATCGAGTTCATTACAACTTTGATCATTTACAATGAATTCAAATAACAAAAATAAAGATTACAACTTTCTAGAAAATAAACGCAAGAAATGTTTATCAACTCTTGCTTGCGTGGGATCTTCGCCTGCGGCGGGGATATTGATATCCATGGACGATCGCGGATATTGAGATCCGGTTGTAGGAAAATTAACAGAGCTCCTACTTCACCAAGGAAGTATTCGCTTGAAACACTAAAATCGACCAAGTAAAATCAGTAGCTCTTCTCGAGATTAAGACTAAGCCTAATCTCAAGGAGCGGTGGAAATGAGCTTCAGATCCTTCGAAAGACTCCTTCTTTATGATGATGTTCGCCGGGATCTTGCTAGCCCTTACTGAAATTCGTGTCTCTTAGCTCTGAAGTTCGGCAGCACCTCCTCGTCTTGATAATAATTTTCCCCCTCAGAATGGAGGCCCTGGGCTTGTAGGGCACCAGATGGGGGTATTTGGATAAGAATGAATGATTTGACCCTATCTTCAGTTAATAATGGCCTAACCATGTTTGTGGATAATATCCATTCAGTTGAGACACTCTAAAACGAACAAATCATGAGAAAACAGCAAAAGAACCGTCAAAAATACGTTTGAGGGTCGAAACTGT
>NC_033800.1:99957211-100054496 GCF_001876935.1 Asparagus officinalis
ATCTGTATCAACTCACCAAACCGGCTGCATCATAAATGACTGCCTACGTATCCTCTTGTCCAAGGAATCAAGCCTTCACGTAGTTCACCAAATGGCCTCCAAAGACCCTCAATCCAATAGAAGAGTTCTCAACTCTTCACCAACAAATCTATGGCCGATAGCTCTCCCAATGGCCCCAAAGTGAAACAAACCAAACGCCTCCACCTAAGGTGAACGAACGGCCATATCCAAATCTAAACTATGTCCACCAGCTACACTCGAATCAACCAACTCATCATCTGCATCCATATCAATATGATCCCCAAACTATGTTACCTCAGCTGGAATCTCAAATGATGCAGTATGATCTGGAGTATGTGGAGTAATCTCCACCCAATGTGGAGTAGCATCACCCTCTACCTGTGTTTTCATCGAAAGTAGTCTTTATTATCAAATTCATTACAACTTTGATCGTTTATAATAAATTCAAACAACAGAAATAAGGATTATAACTTTCTAGAAAATAAACATAAGAACTATTTATCAACTCTTGCTTGCGTGGGGTCTTCGCCTATGACAGGGATGTTGATATCCGTGGATGACCGCGGATCAGATCCGGTTGCCGAAAAATTGACAGAGCTCCTACTTCACCAAGGAAGTATTCTCTTGAAGCACTGAAATCGATCACGCGAAATCAGTAGCTCTTCTCGAGATTAAGACCAAGCCTAATCTCAAGGAACGAACGGGGGGAAATACGGGTTCAGATCCTTCGAAAGCCTTCCTCTTTATGCTGAAGTTCACCAGGATATGACTTGCCTTTGCTGTACATTCGTGCTCCTTTGACTCCTCAATCCAGCAGCACCTCGCCCTCTTGATAAAATTCCGCCCCTTGAAAGGAGGCCCTCATTTCATATTTATAGGCCACAAAATCGGTTAATTTGGATGAGAATGGGAGATTTGGCTTTATCTTCAGTTAATAATAGCCTACACACGTTTATGGATGATATCCAAACAGTTGAGATACTCTAGAACGAACAAATCCTAAGAAAACAGTAAAAGAACCGTCAAAAACGCGTTTGAGGGTTGAAACTACCTGCGCTGGCACGGGTTGGCTGATGCTGACCCACGCTGACGCGGGTTAGCTACCGTTGTCCTGCATTGGCACGGGAAATCTGGCCTTGGCTAAACTCTTAGTGTTTTTCAATTTTTGGCTGACCCGCGCTGGCGTGGGTCCATGCTGGCTGACCTGCGCTGGCACGGGTTGGCTGATGCTGACCCACGCTGACGCGGGTTAGCTACCGTTGTCCTGCATTGGCACGGGAAATCTGGCCTTGGCTAAACTCTTAGTGTTTTTCAATTTTCTGAGACTTGTATTTTCTGTTGTTTGTGTATTTGATCGTCTTGTTGACTTGCACGCGTCGTTAACTTGCTTCATGCGTTCGTTAGCTTCTTTACGGCACTTGGAGTTGATCGACAAGTGTGATAGGCGCTTGGAATTGACCGACAAGTGTGGCGGTCGACATGACTTCTCAGGTATAACGTCGTTGTCTGACGAACACGTTTCCTTCTGAAGACTTGCTGCCTTGATGGTGTTATCAAGAGTCACACGTTTAGAGTCATGCTTTCATGAGCATGGGACCTCAACGGGCTCTTGGGCACTGACTTGCAGTCCGAGATAGTCGATTATGGGAGTTTCCTCTTTACGAGAAGCCTCAGACTTATTATAAGGGCGAGTGTGACCCCCAGCTCGATGAGTTGCTCAGGGTTCAATCACCGGACACAATCGCCCTTTGATCGAAACTTTGCCTCGATCCTTGTGCAAAGGACCCAGATGATTTGCCATTGGCTTCTTGCTTTTGAACAAGTCTACACTATCGCGTGGCTTCACTGGAAGTATCGGGTCAATCAGCGTAGGGGCGGAACTCGACGGAATCAGAAAAACGAGTGCAGAATGTCTCCTGTCTTGACCCTGGCGCGAGTCAGACCTTGGTGACCCGCGGTTGGGCGGATCAGACTTGAGTGACCCACGGCTAGGAGGTCTTGACTTCTTTAGCCTTCAGCCTATTCAGTGTTTTATTGAATATATGAAGTTCTTCCGTCACTGTGTTTATCGTCTGACCATTGTTAAAATCTTGAATCGAAATTGGTGAGTTGGTTTTGGCCCGTGTTATTGAGTTGACTTTGAACTGATTATCTTCGTCGGGAATTCATATCTGCTCATGGCTTAGAGGGTCAGACTTGAGTGACCCATGGCTTGTAGGGTCAGACTTGAGTGACCCGTGGGTGGGAGGGTCAGATTTGAGTAACCCCCGGCTTGAAGGGTTAGACTTGAGTGACCTGTAGCTAGGAGGGTCAGACTTGAGTGACCCGCAGCTTAGAGGGTCAGGCTTGAGTGACCCACAGCTTGGAGGGTCAGGCTTGAGTAACCCGTGGCTTGGAGGGTTAGACTTGAGTGACCCGTATTTTTTGATCTTTTCGGCCACCGTCTTGGACTTTGGCCTGCATACTTTGTGCAGTCTTGGTGGCTTCTTTTCCACTTCTTCCTCCTGTAATTTTTGGCTTCTTGCATAAGAATTCTTACATGCGCAAGCAATACGCGACGTTTCTGAATTCGCTCCTGAAGAGTTGAGCGGGTCCTTTTGATGCGTACCTATTCATTCTTCGCTGATTTGGAGGAGGAGGGGTTGTTCGCTCGCTATTGTGGCGGTTGGCGCCTTCTGGATTTCAGATCTGCTTCGTAGCAAATCCCGAACTTATTCCAAAGCCTTAGCAATTTGGCGTGCGAGGCGTTGTCGCCATCTCTGATGTGCTCTCTTTGATAGAATGAGCACGTTATCAACAGTCAACTCCTTCCACAAGGGGTTCAGATCTGCGGCTTTAGCCTCGTCGGATGCCAATGGGGCGTTGCGAGCCACAAGTGAAGTAGTGATGAAGAGATCTTCTTCTTGGACCTTTTATGCCGAAGTCTAGCGAGCTTTCTTGGAGTAGGCCTTCCTGCACCTACAAGGAGAGGCGGATCTGGAGGATGAGGACAAGTACTCTTCGTACTTTTGTTGGTCGAACTCATATTTGACCTCTTCTTCAACCGGGATGAGGATTCAAGGTTGCGACACGTCAACCTTCGCAGAAAAGCTGTCGGCTCCCACTGTAGTCGCCAGTTTATTTTCATCGAAAGTGGTCTTCATTATCGAGTTCATTACAACTTTGATCATTTACAATGAATTCAAATAACAAAAATAAAGATTACATCTTTCTAGAAAATAAACGCAAGAATTGTTTATCAACTCTTGCTTGCGTGGGGTCTTCGCCTATGCCGGGATGTTGATATCCATGGACGATCGCGGATCAGATCCGGTTGTCAGAAAATTGACGGAGCTCCTACTTCACCAAGGAAGTATTCGCTTGAAACACTAAAATCGACCAAGTAAAATCAGTAGCTCTTCTCGAGATTAAGACTAAGCCTAATCTCAAGGAGCGGTGGAAATGAGCTTCAGATCCTTCGAAAGACTCCTTCTTTATGATGATGTTCGCCGGGATCTTGCTAGCCCTTACTGAAATTCGTGTCTCTTAGCTCTGAAGTTCGGCAGCACCTCCTCGTCTTGATAATAATTTTCCCCCTCAGAATGGAGGCCCTGGGCTTGTAGGGCACCAGATGGGGGTATTTGGATAAGAATGAATGATTTGACCCTATCTTCAGTTAATAATGGCCTAACCATGTTTGTGGATAATATCCATTCAGTTGAGACACTCTAAAACGAACAAATCATGAGAAAACAGCAAAAGAACCGTCAAAAATACGTTTGAGGGTCGAAAACTTGTGCGACACGCATGCTGGACGCAGAGGGCGCGGATTAGCCCACAGCTGACCTACGGGGGGCAGTGGTGTCGATCGTTCAGTGCTGACCGTCGCCGGTGGCCGGCGGGTTCGCGAGAGTACCTTCGATCGTGTAACCCACCACCGCGGTGTCAAGTTTGGGACTTGGCGCATTCGTTCCATCTTTTTCGTTTTGTATATTTTGGTCTGGTCTTGTTTGCTTGGACCTAAAAGGGGGGGGGGCGTGTTGGGCTCATAATTGATATAATGTGCAATAAAATTAAGACAAGCAAAATACCATATCCAAAAGCAATCAAAATAGAGGAGATAGAGTTAGGAATTGTTATCCTGTGACACGCGATGTGTTAACGAGGTTCGGTCTGCTGACCTACGTCTCCGCTCCCCACTCTCGTGGAGAAATCCACTACATAACCCGGTTTGGAAGCCGGAACTTCTTCTACACAGCGATCCCTTCACGATCTCACACTACACAGTTGATCTTACTAGATCACACTCCCACACAATTGATCTCTACAAGATCAAGCTCTCAAAATAGTAGAAATGGTGTAAAAACCCTCTCTTTACAATGTCCCTATGGCAAAGAGAAGATCACACTGAAGCTGGGATGTGAAACACAAAAACTCAAAAAGAAACAAGTTTGAAAATTGAGTTCTGTAAAAACGTTCTCTGAAATATTTTGAAAGAGCTGGGACACTGAGGAAGAAGAAGAGTATATGTTTAAATAGAAAATCACAGCTGTTTGAACGCATACCCAATCCCCCAAAACCTAGAAACAGAACCGCGCTGAGATCGTGTGAAATTAGCGCTGAAGTTCTGTACCCGATGACCATTAAACCTAAGCGGCGGTCGACCGTAACTTTTTCACGGTCGACCACGAGACAGTCCAGAAACTCAGTAAAGTCCAGAGACTTTAGCGGTCGACCGCGGCGGTCGACCGTGGGAAATTTCGAGCTCACGGTCGACCGTGATGGTCGACCGTGAAAGTTTTTGCTACCCACTGATGAATGAACTCAAGCGTGGTCGACCGTGGCGGTCGACCGCGGACTGATACATTCAAAAAACTGATTTATGACTCATTTAAAATATTGATGTAGCTTGAGTTGATGAAGCTTCTTATTGCATTTGGTGTTCTTGAATGAACGTTGCTTCATCACTATGCCTCCTCCTCCTTTGGATATCATCATTGTAGCGCATATTCTATCCAATCCTCCATTTGTGGTACTAACATGCTTGATATGTATATTAACTGCATTATCACTCAATAAGCAATTAGTACCGATAATGGTTGTTGTAAAATATCATCAAAACATAAGAACTAACAATCTCCCCCTTTTTGATGATGACAACCAACCATTATATAAGAGCAAAAATAAATATAGCTTATAGATAGATGCTCCCCCTATCTATGAGCTCCTCTTAAATATATGCAACAATTGAGGAGATTTCTCTCCCCCTTTGTCACCATCAAAAATAGGGTAAAGAGAAATGCATACAAAATGCAATGCAAACAAATAGAACTTTCACATATTGCATAAGCACAAGCCATTTCTTATGTGACAAAAATTATCTTCACTAAGAGGCTTAGTAAATATATCCGCTAATTGAGATTTGGTGTCAACAAACACTAGGGATACATCTTGTCGCTCTACATGATCGCGTAAGAAATAATGACACACATCAATATGCTTGGTTCTAGAATGCAAAACCAAATTTTTGGAAATATTAATAGCACTAGTGTTATCACAAAAGATTTTTATATTTTGAAAAATCAAATCATAGTCAACTAAGCTTTGTTTCATCCACAAAACTTAGGCACAACATAAGCCGGCGGCAATGTATTCCGCTTCCGTAGTGGACAATGCAACACAATTTTATTTCTTGGAAGCCCAAGAAACAAGAGAATTTCCTAAGAATTGGCATGTTCCACTCGTACTCTTGCGATCTACCTTACATCCGACAAAGTCGGCATCACAAAAACCATATAAATCAAAAAAGGTGCTCTTTGGATAAAATAAACCAAGATTAAAAATTCCATTAACATACTTAATGATCTATTTAACCGTAATTAAATGAGATGCTTTAGGAGAAGCTTGAAAACGTGCACATGCACACACACTAAACATGATATCGGGTCTACTAGCGGTGAGATAAAGAAGACTACCTATCATACCTCGATCTAGTTTTTGGTCCACATCTTCACCACTCTCATCCGCATCAAGCTTGACACTTATACTCATGGGAGTAGGCGCATGCTTAGAATTCTCCAAATTGAATTTATTCACCAATTCCTTAGCATACTTGCTTTGAGAAATGAATATCACATCCTTAATTTGCTTGACTTGGAGCCCGAGAAAGAATGTAAGCTCTCCCATCATACTCATCTCAAAATGATCTTGCATAACTTTAGAAAATTCCTTGCAAAAATATTCATTAGTAGCACCGAAAATGATATCATCAACACATATTTGAACTAAAATAAAATCATTTTTCCTTTTTCTCATAAAAAGAGTGTTATCAATTGTTCCTTTTCAAAAACCATTTTCAACAAGAAAACTAGAGAGGCGAGCATACCAAGCTCTAGGAGCTTGTTTCACCCCATATAAAGCTTTTTGAACCCGGTAAACATGATTAGGAAAAGCATGATCTATGAAACCGGGGGGTTGCTCAACATATACTTTCTCTTCTATAAAACCATTTAAAAAGGTACTTTTAACATCCATTTGAAACAATTTGAAATTTTTAAAGCTAGCAAATGCTAAAAACATCCTAATAGATTCCAACCTTGTAACCGGTGCAAATGTTTCGTCATAGTCTTGTTATCCCTTATGTTTTGATGATGTTTTACAACCACCATTATCGGTACTAATGGCTTATTGAGTACAAATATAGTGAATTCATATATCAAGCTTGTTAGTGCCACATATGGAGGATTGGATGGAATATGCGCTACAACGATGATATTCAAAGGAGGTAGTGATGAAGCAACGTTATTTCAAGAACAACAAATTTCAATAGAAGCTTCATCCAACTCAAGCTATATCAAGACTCAAGAATTGCATTCTATATGAGGATATTAGCTAGTTTTTATTTTTCTCTCTAGTGCTAGAATGTAGGCAAAGAGTTATTGATTTCACTTGAAGCTATTGGGATATCATACACACGTTTTCATACTTATATTTTTAAGCGTTTTTCATAAAATACTATTTCTTACAAGTATGAGAACCTATTTGCAAAATTTCTTTTCTAAACAATTTGTTTTTAGTATTAAAAATATTTTACAAAGTTTCATAATTTTCAAAAGTCAAATGAATATTTTATAAATTGTTAAAGTGTGTCAAATGAATCTTTCACGGCTCTAGAAGAATTAAACTTTGAATTTAAGAGAATGTCAAAAGAATACTCTTCTTTTAAAAAATTACATGCTTCTTGTGATATTAAGCTAGAATAATTAACAACCTCTCTTGCACTAAAAGATGAATTGCTAGGAGATCTCGATTTCGAGAATAAGCAATTAAGATCAAAGATTAAAAGACTAGAAATTGAGAGTGGTAGGACTAGACCCACTCATGCTTATGATAATTATAATCATCATGGTAGAAATAGATTTCATAGATCTCATGCTCATACACACAAGAGAAATTTTGTGTGCACATATTGTATGAAACATGGACACATTTCTACTCATTGTAGGATTAAAGACAACCATGATTTTTATGGAATGATATGGGTACCAAAAGGTACCAAGACTAATAACCACCAAGGACCCAAGACTTGGGTACCTAAAGCTACTACATCTTCATCTTCATCTCTTGTAGGGAACATCACGACAACGACATAAGGAGATGTAGTACCTTGATAGTGGTTTCTCACATCATATGACGGGCAACAAAGAGTTATTTACAACCCTATCAAGGATTGAAGGAGGTAGCGTCTCCTTCGGTGGTAGTGAGAAAGGTAAAATCATTGTTGTTGGTTCTATTGGTAAGAAACCCTATCCCGTTATAGAAGATGTTTATTTGGTAAATGGTTTGAATCATAATCTTCTTAGCATTAGCCAATTGAGTGAGAAAGATTTTGATATTTCCTTTAAACCGGATAAATGCATCATTAGTATGAATGGAAAAATTGTTTTTATTGCTAATCATAAATCTAATGTATACATTTTTAAGATGAATGAACTAGTGAATCAAGATGTGAAGTGCCTTGCGGCAATTGATGAAAACCCTTGGATTTGGCATAAGAGACTTGAACATGCAAATATGGAATTAATATCAAAATTGTCTAAGAGAAATCTTGTAAAAGGGTTACCTAGCTTGCACTTCATCAAAGATACCATATGTGAGGATTGTGCCAAAGGTAAACAAACAAAATCTTCCTTCAAATCGATCAATGAGGTATCGACTTCTAAACCTTTGCAATTGCTTCATCTTGATTTGTTTGGTCCTATGCGTGTTACCTCTCTTGGAGGAAAACACTATGTATTTGTGATTATTGATGATTTCTCTCATTTTACATGGACAATATTTCTTGCAAATAAAAATGATTGTTTTGAAGAATTTTCTAATCATGTCAAATGAATTGAAAATGAAAAAGATTTGAACGTTGTGAAAATTAGAAGTGATCATGGAGGTGAATTTCAAAATGAATTTTTCTATGATTTTTGTGCTCATCATGGTATAACTCACATGTTCTCCGCTCCTAGAACACCACAGCAAAATGGTGTTATTGAACGGAAAAATCGCACACCATACAAGAGATGGCACGCACTATGTTAAATTCATTTGATTTGCCAAAATATTTTTGGGCGGAAGCCGTCAACACGGCTTGCCATGTTTTAAATCGTGTTTTGATTAGACCAAAGCTTAAGAAAACTCCTTATGAACTTTTTTATGGAAAAACTCCTTTTATTGGATATTTTTTTATTTTTGGTTGTAAATGTTTTATTTTAAATACAAAAGATCACCATGATAAATTTGATTCCAAAATTGATGTTGGTATTTTCTTGGGTTATGCACCTCGAAGTAAGGCTTATAGGGTCTTCAATAAACGAAGTCTCGTTGTTGAAGAATCTATAAACGTTACTTTTAATGAGACTAATGTTGGTTCTCAAGTTGTTTTACCTAGGAAAGATGATGATGATGATGTTGAAGGAGGATTGGACTTTTTACAAATCAATGATACTCCCTCTATAGAAGCTCAAAAGAATGTGGATAGCTCCAATGCTCATGAACAAGTTGAACTTCCTAAAGCTTGGAAATTCGCATCAAACCATCCAAAGGAACAAATAATTGGGAGCCCTTCACAAGGAGGTGTTACTCGCTCAAAAGCTTTGAGTGAGTGTGATAATGTTACTTTCTTATCTCAACTAGAACCTAAAAAGATTAATGATGCTTTAAATGATGAATTTTGGGTTTTGGCTATGCATAAAGAACTAAATAATTTTCAAAGAAATGATGTTTGGAAATTAGGTCCTAGACCTAACAATGCTAGTGTTATTGGTACTAAATGGGATTTTAGAAACAAACTTGATGAACATGGCATTGTCACTAGAAATAAAGCTCGTTTGGTTGCCCAATGATACAATCAAGAGGAGGGCATAGACTATGATAAAACTTTTGCACCGGTTGCAAGGTTAGAATCTATTAGGATGTTTTTGGCATTTGCTAGCTTTAAAATTTTCAAATTATTTCAAATGGATGTTAAAAGTGCCTTTTAAATGGTTTTATAGAAGAGGAAGTATATGAAAAATTGATAATACTCTTTTTGTGAGAAAAAGGAAAAATGATTTTATTTTAGTTCAAATATATGTGGATGACATCATTTTCGGTGCTACTAATGAATCCTTGTGCAAGGAATTTTCTAAAGTTATGCAGGATCACTTTGAGATGAGTATGATGGGAGAGCTTACATTCTTTCTCGGGCTCCAAGTCAAGCAAACTAAGGATGAGATATTCATTTCTCAAAGTAAGTATGCTAAGGAATTGGTGAAGAAATTCAATTTGGAGAATTCTAAGCATGCGCCTACTCCCATGAGTACTAGTGTTAAGCTTGATGCGGATGAGAGTGGTGAAGATGTGGACCAAAAACTATACCGAGGTATGATAGGTAGTTTTTTTTATCTCACCGCTAGTAGACCCGATATCATGTTTAGTGTGTGTGCATGTGCACGTTTTCAAGCATCTCCTAAAGCATCTCATTTAATTGCAGTTAAAAGGATCATTAAGTATGTTAATGGAACTTTTAATCTTGGTTTATTTTAGCCAAAAACCACCTCTTTTGATTTATATGGTTTTTGTGATGCCGACTTTGCCGGATGTAAGGTAGATCGCAAGAGTACGAGTGGAACATGCCAATTCTTAGGAAATTCACTTGTTTCTTGGGCTTCCAAAAAATAAAATTGTGTTGCATTGTCCACTACGAAAGCGGAATACATTGCCGCCGGTTTATGTTGTGCTCAAGTTTTATGGATGAAACAAAACTTAGTTGACTATGATTTGAATTTTCAAAATATAAAAATCTTTTGTGATAACACTAGTGCTATAAATATTTCCAAAAATTCGGTTTTGCATTCTAGAACCAAACACGATCATGTAGAGCGTCTGGATGTATCCCTAGTGTTTGTTGACACAAAATCTCAATTAGCGGATATATTTACTAAGCCTCTTGGTGAGGATGATTTTTGTCGCATAAGAAATGGCTTGGGTTTATTATGCAATATGTGAAAGTTCTAAATTGCTTGCTTGTTTAGTTGCATTTTGCATTTCTCTTTACCCTATTTTTGATGGTGACAAAGGGGGAGAGAAATCTATTTATTTGTTGCATATACTTAGGGGGAGCTCATAGATAGGGGGAGCACCTATCTATAAGCTATATTTATTTTTTCTCTTATATAATGGTTGGTTGTCATCATCAAAAAGGGGGAGATTGTTAGCCCTTATGTTTTGATGATGTTTTACAACCACCATTATCGGTACTAATGGCTTATTGAGTACAAATATAGTGAATTCATATTTCAAGCTTGTTAGTGCCACATATGGAGGATTGGATGGAATATGCGCTACAACGATGATATTCAAAGGAGGAGGAGGCATAGTGATGAAGCAACTTTATTTCAAGAACAACAAATTTCAATAGAAGCTTCATCCAACTCAAGCTATATCAAGACTCAAGAATTGCATTCTATATGTGGATATTAGCTAGTTTTTATTTTTCTCTCTAGTGCTAGAATGTAGGCAAAGAGTTATTGATTTCACTTGAAGCTATTGGGATATCACACACACGTTTTCATACTTATGTTTTTAAGCGTTTTTCATAAAATACTATTTTTTACAAGTATGAGAACCTATTTGCAAAATTCCTTTTCTAAACAATTTGTTTTTAGTATTAAAAATATTTTACAAAGTTTCACATTTTTCAGAAGTCAAATGAATATTTTACAAATTGTTAAAATGTGTCAAAAATTATTTTTTGGAATGTATCAGTATGCGATCGACCGCACCGGTCGACCGTACTTGTGTTCATTCGTCAGTGGGTAGCAGAGAGTTTGTCGGTCGACTACCGCGGTCGACCGAAAGGTCGAGACTTCCCACGGTCGACCGCACCGGTCGATCGAAGAAGTCTCTGCTCGATTCTCAGATTGGGATCTGGATCGCGGTTGACCGTGAATTTTTTCGGTCGACCGCCAAGTGTTTTCAAACGGTAACAATCAGTACTTTTCAGCTCCGCTCAGTACAGATTTCAGCGATGATTGTTTCCAGATTTTGGGGGATTAAGGGTATGGGTTTAAACAGCTAGTTTCTTCTATTTAAACTCAACCTCTTCTTCTTCCTCAGTGTCCCAGCTTTTGCAAAAACCAGAGACGTTGTTTTTACTGAGCAAAATTTTCAAACCTGTTCTTTCTGAGTTTTTGTGTGTTTCACTTCCCAGCTTCAGTGTGCTTTTTCTCTTTACCATATGGACGTTGTAAAGAGAGAGTCTTACATCATTTCTACTATCTTGAGAGTGTGATCTTGTGTAGATCAATTGTGAGGGAGTGTGATCTAGTGAGATCAACTGTGTAGTGTGAGATCGTGAGGGGATCGCTGTGTAGACGAAGTGTTGGCCTTCTTGTTTTGATGATGTTTAACAAATAATTTACCAATAATGTTGTTTGTCTAGTATTTGTGTTTTCTTATTTATTATAGACAAACAACGTAGTTGGAGGATGGATGGAATAGCGCTTCAACGACGATATCAAATGTATATATATATATATATATATATAGTTATATATATAGTTATATATATATTCGTATATATATATATATATAGTTATATATATATATACATAAGTTTTGGTTTCTATGCATATATATAGTTATATACATTTATATACATGCATGGTTTTGGTTTTTCATGTTTATAATATGAAATCACATATTTCATAATTACTATTGTGTTTTTCGAAAACATTGCATAAAATATGCAATTTTGTGAAAATTCTATATTCTTAGTTTTTGGACTTAACAATAATCATATACATATTTTATTAAGTCTACAAAATCATTGTGCAAAGTTTTAAAACATGGTTTAGCCTAAATGTCAAAATTCATATGTTTACATTTTCGTTTTTTGGACTATTTTGCAAAATGATGATATTTTTCATTTGGGAAGTCCTTTTTGGAAACTAGTTATTGTAGCATGTTTATTATCATGTCTACAATCATTCCCAAAAGTTTTATATTTTTTTGGAATTTATTTGATATTTTTAAACAGTGTTTTAAAATCAGAAAAACAGTTTTCAGAACCAGTTTTTTGTAGTATCAGTTATCGGTCGACCGCACCGGTCGACCGCTCATATGTTCAGTCGATAGTGGGCAGCGGTCGACCGGTGTGGTCGACCGAGAGCTTGAAATTTCCATCGGTCGATCGCACCGGTCGACCGACGAAGTTCTGCTTGTATTCTCAGTTCTGCTTGTATTCTCAGTTTCAGATCTGGATCGCGGTCGACCACGAATTTTTTTGGTCGACCGCCGCTCTGTCAAATCTGTTTCCAATGGCTATTTTTGTTACCATTGCTGGGGCTATTTTTGTCATTTGGTTTGGGGTTTTTGACTGAGATTTTGAGTGGGTATAAATGCCCCATTGCTGTTCTCTTTCAAAGAATCTAAGAAGTTTTTAAACAAGGTTTGAAACAAGGGTTTAAGCTTGTTTAGTTTTGGTTTAAGTTTGTTTTGGGTTTGCTGTTACAAAGAGGAGTCTACATCAACTATTGAAGAGTTTATCTTCAACATTTCATCATCCTCTCTTTGTGTTTTTAGAGAAGTTTCCTTAACTCTATTTCCTAGCATTTCTACTATTGTATTTCATATCAATATTATTGCTAGTTCTTATTGAGTTAAGTTTTTATTTATATCTCATTGTTACACACACCCACTTGAGCTTATTGTATTTGCATACATAGTATATTAGGGTTGTGAGAGATTGTAATATTGAGTTGTGCTTAATTGAGTTCTCATCTATTGTAGAGAACACATTTATATTTGTTACATTGTGAGTGTTGTAAGGTTTTCGGTGAGCTAGAAAACCGAGTGTGTTGTGAATGTAAGGTTTTCGGTGAGCTAGAAAACCGAGTGTGTTGTGAAGTTTTCGGTGAACTAGAAAACTGATTGTAAGGAGTGACATTGTTCGGTGAGCGTTGAAAACCGACACTGTGAGGTGTAAACGTTATTCGGTTGAGCGTTGAAAACCCGGTTGTGATAGTAGATTTCTCCCTGGGAGTGGGGAGCGGAGACGTAGGACGAAAGGTCCGAACTCCGTGATCATATCTTGTGTTTGAGTGTGCTTTGGCGTTTATTATGTTACCCTTGTGTTTGCATATCCTTACATATATCATATTGTATATCTCTTTGATAGGATATATCATCTTGTGTTAGTTTATATATCCTTGCATATATATATTCATCATATAGGATATATCTCATTGTTCATATTGCTTATCCTAGCTTATATAGTTGTTATATTTCATACTTGCTAGGATAACTTGTTAATTAGTTTTTATTGGCATATAACAGGATTAGATTAGCATAAGACCCTAATCACCCCCCTCTAAGGTCTAACACGAAGTTCCGGCTTCCAAACCAGGTTGTGCAGTGGATTTCTCCTCGAGAGTGGGGAGCAGGGACGTAGGTCAGCGGACCGAACCTCGTTAACACATCACGTGTCACAGGATAACGATTCCTAACCCTATCTCCTCTATTTTGATTGCATTAGAATATTGTAGTTTGCTTGTCTTATTTTTATTGCATAATTATAGCCTCTTGACCCTAATCACCCCCCCTCTAGGTTCAAACAAGTCTATGCCCTCCTCTTGATTATATCATTGGGCAACCAAACGAGCTTTATTTCTAGTTACAATGCTATGTTCATCAAGTTTGTTTCTAAAAACCCAGGGCAACCAAACGAGCTTTATTTCTAGTTACAATGCTATGTTCATCAAGTTTGTTTCTAAAAACCCATTTAGTACCAATAACACTAGCATTGTTAGGTCTAGGAACTAGTTTCCAAACATTATTTCTTTGAAAATTATTTAGTTCCTCATGCATAGCTAAAACCCAAAATTCATCATTTAAGGCATTATTAACCTTTTTAGGCTCTAGTTGAGATAAGAAAGCAACATTACCACACTCACTCAAAGCTTTTGAGCGAGTAACAACTCATTGTGATGGGCTCCCAATTATTTGTTTCTTTGGATGATTTGATGCGAATTTCCAAGCTTTAGGAAGTTTAACTTGTTCATGAGCATTGGAGCTATTCACATCCTTTTGTGCTTCTATAGAGGGTGTATCATTGATTTGTAAAAAGTCTAATCCTCCCTCATCATCATCATCTTTCCTAGGTAAAACAACTTGAGAACCAACATTAGTCTCATCAAAAGTAACGTTTATAGATTCTTCAACAATGAGAGTTCGTTTGTTGAAGACCCTATAAGCCTTACTTCGAGGTGCATAACCTAAGAAAACACCAATATCAATTTTAGAATCAAATTTGTCATGATGATCTTTTATATTTAAAATAAAAACATTTTTAACCAAAGATACGAAAATAACCAATAAAAGGAGTTTTCCATAAAATAGTTCATAAGGAGTTTTCTTAAGCTTTGGTCTAATTAAAACAGGATTTTAAACATGGCAAGCCGTATTGACGGTTTCCGCCCAAAAATATTTTGACAAATCAAAGGAATTTAGCATAGTGCGTGCCATCTCTTGTATGATGCAATTTTTTCGTTCAACAACACCATTTTGTTGCGGTGTTCTAGGAGCGAAAAACATGTGAGTTATACCATGATGAGCACAAAATTCATAGAAAAGATCATTTTGAAATTCACCACCATGATCACTTCTTATTTTAACAACTTTCAAAATTTTTTTTAAATTCTTTTGACATGATTAGAAAATTCTTTAAAACAATCATTTTTATTTGCAAGAAATATTGTCCATGTAAAACGAGAAAAATCATCAATAATCACAAATACATAGTGTTTGCCTCCAAGAGAGGTAACACACATAGGACCAAATAAATCAAGATGAAATATTTGCAAAGGTTTAGAAGTCGATACCTCATTGATGGATTTGAAAGAAGATTTTGTTTGTTTACCTTTGGCACAATCTTCACATATGGTATCTTTGATGAAGTGCAAGTTAGGTAACCCTTTTACAAGATTTCTCTTAGACAATTTTGATATCAACTCCATGTTTGTATGTCCAAGCCTCTTATGCCAAATCCAAAGGTTTTCATCGATTGCCGCAAGGCACTTTACATCTTGATTCACTAATTCATTCATCTCAAAAATATACACATTAGATTTGTAATTAGCAACAAAAATAAATTTTCCATTCATACTAATAATGTATTTGTCCGGTTTAAAGGAAATATCAAAACCTTTATCACTCAATTGGCTAATGCTAAGAAGATTATGATTCAAACCATTTACCAAATAAACATCTTCTATAACGGGTGAAGGTTTCTTACCAATAGAACCTATACCAATGATTTTACCTTTCTCACCACCACCGAAGGAGACGCTACCTCCTTCAATCCTTGATAGGGTTGCAAATAGCTCTTTGTTGCCCGTCATATGATGTGAACAACCACTATCAAGATACCACATCTCTCTACGTCGTGGCTGTGATGTTCCCTACAAAAGATGAAGATGTAGTAACTTTAGGTACCCAAATCTTGGGTCCTTGGTGGTTAATAAACTTGGTACCTTTGGGTACCCATGTCATGCCATAGAAATCATGATTATCTTTGATCCTACAATGAGTAGAAATATGACCATGTTTCATACAATATGTGCACACAAAATTTCTCTTGTGTGTATGAGCATGATATCTATGAAATCTATTTCTACCATGGCCATGATGATTAGCATAAGCATGAGTGGGTCTAATCCTACCACTCTTAATTTCTACTCTTTCAATTTTGGATCTTAATTGCTTATTCTCAAAATCGAGATCTCCTAGAAATTCATCTTTTAGTGCAAGAGAGGTTTGTAGTTGTTCTAGTTTGATATCACAAGAAGCATGCAACTTTTTAAAAGAGGAAAATTCCTTTGACATTCTTTTAAATTCAATGTTCAATTCTTCTAAAGCCGTAGCTAGATCACATTGCATGTAAAAGGATTCACTTTCGGTGTCGGATATTACCTCTTGTTCAAGGGCCATGAAACAAATGTTGAGATCATGAAGAGCAAGTTTAGCTCCTTATTCATTACTATCCGAATCACTTGGTTCGGATTCCTCCCATCCGGCATACATAGCCTTCTTCTTCTTGTACTTCATGTACTTCTCCTTGAGCCTTGGGTAATCCTTAGCGATATGGCCCGGTTCATTGCATTCAAAATATTTTCCTATGCGTGAAGGAAATTTGTTGTTAGAACGGGGATTAAACTTCTTATTCATTTTTATGAGTCTTGAAAGTCTTCTAGAGAGATGAGCCACTTCTCTAGAAAAATCAACTTCACTATCCGATGACGAAGAGGAGTTATCATTAGCTCCTTTGAGAGCTATGGTCTTCGATTTTAGTGATGACTCCTCAACTTCCCGTGAGGGCACTTCTTCCTTCTCCTTTCCCTTGAGCTTCTTCTCATGAACCTTAAGCTTGCCGATGAGGCCATCGAGAGGTAGAGTGGTAAGATCATGAGCTTCTTCTATCGCCATCACCTTGGGTTCCCACATCGGAGTCAATGAACGAAGAATCTTGTAGTTCGTCTCTTGAATAGTCAATTTCTTATCAAGACCATGCAATTCATTGATAATGTTAGTAAAGCGAGAAAACATAGCATCAATTGATTCATTTGGAAGCATTTGAAATAACTCATATTCATGAATAAGCCCACTAATTTTGGATTCCTTAACTTGGGGGGTTCCTTCATGTGTAATACATAATTTCACCCATATTTCGTATACGGTTGCATAAGTGGAAACCCTATTATACTCATTGGGGGAAAGACCACAAATTAAGGCATTCATAGCCTTTGCATTGAGATTAGCTTGGTTCCTTTCTCCATCGGTCATCGTCCCGACTTTGGGCTTTTCTACATATTTCTTTTCTATGAGTTCTAGGATATCAAGATCAATGCAACGAAGGTAAATTCTCATCCTAGCCTTCCAATAAGCAAAATTACTACCGGTAAAAAGTGGTGGTCTAGTGGTGGATTGTCCCTCTAACATGTGCACATTCATGGAAGCCTCCATAAGATCTTTTCTCTAAGGTAATTAAACCAAAAACTAATATAGAGACCAAACTCTGATACTAATTGTTCGACTCTAGAGTGGGGTGATTAGGGTCACAAGGCTATAATTGTGCAATAAAATTAAGACAAGCAAAATACAATATCCAAAAGTAATCAAAATAGAGGAGATAGACTTAGGAATCGTTATCCTGTGAGGTGCGATGTGTTAACGAGGTTCGGTCCGCTGACCTACATCCCCGCTCCCCACTCTCGAGGAGAAATCCACTACACAACCCGGTATGGAAGCCGAAACTTCTTCTACACAGCGATCCCCTCACGATCTCACACTACACAGTTGATCTCACTAGATCACACTCCCGCACAATTGATCTCTACAAGATCAAGCTCTCAAAATAGTAGAAATGGTGTAAAAACCCTCTCTTTACAATGTCCCTATGACAAAGAGAAGATCACACTGAAGCTGGGATGTGAAACACAAAAACTCAGAAAGAAACAGGTTTGAAAATTGAGCTCTGTAAAAACATTCTCTGAAATATTTTGAAAGAGCTGGGACACTAAGGAAGAAGAAGAGTATAGGTTTAAATAGAAAATCACAGCTGTTTGAACCCATACCCAATCACCCAAAACCTGGAAACAGAACTGCGCTGAGATCATGTGAAATCGGCGCTGAAGTTCTGTACCAGATGACCGTTAAACCTAAGTAGTGGTCGACCGTAACTTTTTTGCGGTCGACCGCAAGACAGTCCAAAAACCCAGTAAAGTCCAGAGACTTTAGCGGTCGACCGCAACGGTCGACCGTGGGAAATTTCGAGCTCACGGTCGACCACGGCAGTCGACCGTGAAAGTTTCTGCTTCCCACTGACAAATGAACTCGAGCGCGGTCGATCGCAGACAGATACATTCAAAAAACTGATTTATGACTCATTTAAAATATTTGTAAGATATTCATTTGACATCTGAAAAATGTGAAACTTTGTAAAATGTTTTTAATACTAAAAACAAATTGTTTGGAAAAGGAATTTTGCAAATAGGTCCTCGTGCTTGTGAAAAATAGTATTTTGTGAAATACGCTCAAAAATATAAATATAAAAACGTGTGTGTGATATCCCAATAGCTTCAAATGAAATTGATAACTCTTTGCCTACATTCTAGCGCTAGAGAGGAAAATAAAAACTAGCTAATATCCTCACGAGAATACAATTCTTGAGTCTTGATATAGCTTGAGTTGGATGAAGCTTCTAATTGAATTTGGTGTTCTTGATTAAACGTTGCTTCATCACTATGCCTCCTCCTCCTTTGGATATCATCGTTGTAGTGCATATTCCATCCAATCCTCCATTTGTGGTACTAACATGCTTGATATGTATATTAACTGTATTATCACTCAATAAGCAATTAGTACCGATAATGGTGGTTGTAAAACATTATCAAAATATAAGGGCTAATATTGTTGACTAGTACGCTTCGCTGATTGATGAGCGCGAGCTGACTGACGAGCGCGTTTGGTCACTTAGAGCTGACCGACGCACGCGAGCTGGCTGATGAGCGTGTTCGGTCACTTGGAGCTGATCGACGCATGCGGGCTGGCTAAAAAGCGCTTTCGGTCACTTGGAGCTGACCGACGCGCGCGACCTGACTAACGAGCGTGTTCGGTCACTTGGGGCTGACCGACATGTTCGGTCACTTGGAGCTGACCAACAAACGTGGGCTACTCGGATAATCCTTCTTGACTCGGATGATGATGTTCATCGTCTTTTTTTCGTCTCGAGCTACGTGCGGACACCTATAGGTATTTTTAGATGCCTACAGGTGTCGGTCGGCTGAATGCAAACGTGCACAAAGTGCACTCACTTGATCTTGCCGGTTGACCGACTAGCCTTGGTCGGTCGACCGGACAGAGAAGATCTTCACTAATCAGGTTTTGACGTTTGTATTTTTATAATTTATTTAAAAACTTAATTTTATTAACATGACGCATATAACAAGATTTAAACCACTACAACAAATTACACTTTTCCCAATGCTTATTCCCGACGCATGGTTAAATACGTCACCAAAAATTATGTTTTTCCTGACGATTTTAGTTAGCGTTGGCAAAACATATATTTTTCCCTGTGTTTATAATTAGCGTCGCTAAAAGTGTATATTATTTGCGATATTTTAACTTAGCGCCGGTAAAAGTGTATGGATTTTCTAATATTTTTTATTTTCATCGATAAAAATATATATATATAGCGACGTTTTAGGATTGGCGTCGCTAATAGTGTGCATTTATCACGACGTATTAAGTTAACATTGCTAAAAGTCTTCTTTTCCCAACGTACCTACTTGGCGTCGCTAAAAGTTATATTTTTTACGATACTCCGCGTCGCCAAAAAACCCCTCTCCCCGCCGAAATTTTTAACCCATTCATTTTCACGAAGAGCCAAAAACCCAATAAATGGAGGGAAAATTCCCCCATTTATTTTCACGAAGAGACAAACCCCCCTCGTTCTCTCTCTCTCTCATCAGAAAATCGGCCCCAAACCCAACTGTGCTTCTTCTCTGAAGTTTTCCACCTTCGTCGAAGCTCACCGTCGCCAAACCCCCCTCTTCTCTCTCTCTCTCTCATCAAAAAATCGGCCCCAAACCTACCCGTACTTCTTCTCTGAAGTTTGCCGCCTCCGTCGAATCTCACCGCTGCCAATCCCCCCCGTTCTCTCTCTCATCAGAAAATCAGTCCTAAACCCGCCCGTGCTTCTTCTTTGAAGTTCGCCGCCTCCGTCGAAGCTCACCGCCACCATCGTTGGAGTTTGCCGCCTCCGTCATATTTCACCACCTCTCCTCCTCCTCATGCTCAACGAGGAGGATTGTGAGATCGAGCTGCAGGACCGTGGAAGGTACTGAATTTGTCCTAATTTTTTTTGGGTATCTTAGTAGTTTTCATTTGCTTTCAGTTGTAACCCTAGGGTTTCTATTGGGTCATGATTCTTGAATCTGTGCTTTTATTGTCTACAAAATATTTGAGGAAACAAGTAAGTTTTTAACTTCATCTTATGAGTTGATTCTTTGCTTTTAGTTATTGAATATTCTGGTTAGCCCACAAGAGAAGTAGGTGCAAGAGTTAGCGAATTTGAACCGATTCAAGGAATTTGAACTGATTCAAGGAATAATAGACATGATGGTTCCTCCTGATCCCAAGAACCATCCATCGAAGCGTGTGGAGCCCAATGATTGGGTATCGATGATCGATGTGTAGGAAATTGAAGAATGGAAGGTATAGATCTCAAATCACTTTATTAAATTGTCATGTTAATTTTATTTGTTTTGATATATTTTAATAATATATTTTATATTGGTTATTAGACAAAATCTTATAAAGCGAAGGAGAGTCGATCAAAGTTGCCCTACAATCATATATCTGATTCCCGATCATTTGCAGCAGCGATGTCACTAATTGTAAGTTTTGCTTTATAAGTATTTACTTTTTAAATAAATAGACTATAAATAGTTATTAACAACCATAAAGATAAATTTATTAAATTACAGAAATCAAAAAATGATGGGCAAGCTCCCTCTTTTCTGGAATTTTACAAGGAAACCTACTACCAAAAAAAAGGAAAGTATGGGTCAACGAGAAAGTACAAGATACCTATGTACGTATGTCCAATTTACTTTTGTTAAATCAATCTATAAAAAAACTTATATCTATTCATTAATGATATGGATCTTACATCTTTTAAAATAATAGGTGCGATTAGTCAACAAGACTATCGAACAATCTCAGCCCGAAGTTACATCCCAGATGAACGAGTTTGAGATCTCCATTGATGTACTTGGAAGGAGGCCAGGTTACATGAAGGGGTACGGGATCTACCTTAGAAGGAGTTCATCTACAAGGTCTATTGCAAAGCTAGCTGAGTGAGATGCTGAGGTCGTGGCTTTAAAGGAGACATTAGCTGTGCATGCCGAACAGATTGCCTCACAAGCTGAGCAGATTACCTCACAAGCTGAGCAGATTGCCTCACAAGCCGAGTAGATGAACACACAAGCTGAGCAGATGAACGCACAAGCTCAGAAGACTGCTGATCTTGAGGCTTTAGTGCATCATCTATTTGCACGTAGCCAGCCTGGAGCGAGTGGTGGTAGTAAAGATTTCTCATTGAGATGAGGTCAAACTTGCATTTAATTTTTCCTTATTAGACTTATTTATGAAAATTTTAGACATACACTATTAAATTTAATGCAAGGAAAAGCATAATACAACATTAGCCTTACACTTCCTTATATCATGGTCCTGGGATTGTTTGGATTGATAGCTAGTGACTCGTGAAAACATTTGGACACCTGATTACTATATCATGGTCCTGGGATTGTTTGGATTGATAGCTAGTGACTCGTGAAAACATTTGGACACCTGATTATCTTAGAAGGACTTTTCATTAAGAATTAAAAAACAAACATTATATACACATACATAAATGTGTCAAGTGTACCTACATCATTTGATTTATCATATGATTTGGATTCGGAAGCCGATAATAAGGTATGACTTAATATCAGAATTTTCATAATTAAACGTCCAATAAAGAAAGTTATTTTAACTTGACAACAATTCTTATTTGGCTTATTAATTTGCAAGAGGGTGATACATGCAAAGGATTAGATCAGTTTATGATGTTTTGTTTGTACATCAGAGGCCATGTGTCCTAATATTAATCAACTTGACAACTTTGAAAATATAAAAGTCCAATACAAAGTGGTTGTTTTGAAATGAACCAAGAAAAAAACGTACTGAAACTAATATTTCATTGGATTAATTATTGTTGTATATACATGTTTGCTATTTCTCCAAACTTATATTGGCAGAATCTAGATAGAAGTGTTACAGGTTTTCATATTCAGAGAAACTTAATTAGGCAGAAGAATGGCTATTGAAATGAGATTTATTCTACATTTGAAGCAGGGTTATGTGGAAGTAAATTGTCATATTGTATTTTCAATTTCAAGTTGATAACTAGTTATGAAAACTTAGGTAACTCTTCCTTTCAAGTGAACATAATATCTATGAGAAAAGGCACGGATGGCAATGATGATGAGCTGAGTGTTTTCTTTGTACAGGAGCTTTTGCGAAACAATGAGAACTCTATGTTTCTGTTAAAAATGTTTGAGCATGTCTCTGCAATTAATAATAGCTTTCTGTCCAATTAAACATTATTGAACATTGCCCTTCATATGCAAAGTATACCTCTCAGCGTACCAGCATTGCCATATGCTGTTATATGAAGTTGTTACTTCTAAATAATTCCCTATTTATACCTAAACCTGACTGTTTTTATGCAGTTTTTCGATATGAGTTCTCTACAGACAATAATACCATTTCCAGGGGTGCCTACTCCTCAACAATGGTTACCTTAAAGTTCCAACATCCAAGGTAAGTGCTTTGTTTGCAATAACTGATGCTTCATAATTCTTAGCATTTGTATCAAAATTTTGGCTTTCCGTTTACCTTATTATCACAGTGAACATTTACAATTTTCCAGGTGTACCGTACGTGGAAACTCAAGAACCTAGTTCTATGTTCTCGTAAGTTGCTTCCAGAAGCTTATTTGATTCATACTTGATTTATGCCTTCATCTCGTGAATGGTTTATAGTGATATTATCAGAAACGCACAAGGCACTAGCACATCTCGTCATGGGAATCCATTTTCTTAGATAGATATCGGCCAAGGCAATGTGACCGTTGTTAGTGATACCATGGATGCTTGCAAGTTTTGATAGTGCACTGACAAAACCTGTTGTTCCCTTCTTTCTTGTCATGAGGTTATAAGCAAACTGGAATATTTAAACAGTTGTTCTCTTCTTTCTTTTCTTTCACATTTTCCTCTCTTTCCATTGTGTTTCTTTTTTTCCTTCATAGATTACAAGTAAACTAGAATATGTAAACAGGTCCTTGAGTGTTGACTTAGAAATTAAAATGAATGTAACTATTTTGCAGTGGGAGTAAATTTTTTGTTTATCATAATATACAACTTGTTTGGAATATAATTTGATGTTTCGCTTCTTTGTTGATGTGAATGAGAGCAAATTTTTTGTGGATGTTCAGGTTCAATGTTCAGGTTTAGTGTAGGCTAAAAAGCGTCACTACAAGTAACACTTTTGCCGATGCTATATTGCGTCGTCAAAAGTAATATCTTTTAGTGACGCTATCTTTCATCGCCAAAGATATAGTTTTTAGTGACGCTTCATCCTACGTCGCTAAAAGCTACACTTTTGCCGATGCTAACTTGCTCACCAAAAGTATAATTTTTAGCGACGAACAATTTTGCGTCGCTAAAAGCTATGCTTTTGTCGACGCTTTCTTTTTTTACCAATGCAGTATGTGTCGCCAAAAGTACTACTTTTGCCAACGCACCCTTGCATTTGAGAAAATTCTACATACCTTTTGCCGATGCAAAATATTATGCGTCGCTAAAAGATGTACTTTTCCCGACGCATGAAGCGTCGCCAAAAGTGTTGATTTTTACCGACACAGGATGTTTTGCGTCGCAAAATACTTTTCTTGACGCGCTTTTGGCGGCGCGTTAGCGATGCTGTATTTTTCGTCGGGAAAGATTTTTCCCGACGTTTTTTAAACTTTTGCCAACGTTTTTGTTTTGTCGAAAATGCTGTATTTTGTTGTAGTGAACTTTCATATTTGCTTAACAGGGATTAACTCAACATGATTTAAACTCTTGAATTAATCTAGTTAGGGTTTAGCATCTCAATTAACCAAAATTTCTCAAATAAAATATAAATTATCAATATGATTAACTAAGCATGATTGGAACTAATCATTGAACAAATTTAAAATAATTTAAACACGTTCACATCACTTAGATTGGAACTAATCATTGAACAAATATAAAATAATTTAAACACGTTCACATCACTTAGGTATCACAAACCTATGATTTATACATCTTAAATTAACAAAAAATCTCAATTAATTGTTAAACTAGGGTTTAAACATGATTTAAGCATGATTAATAATTAAAACGAAAATAAAAGTAACCCTAATGATCATGATCATTAACTAATATAAACAACAACTAAAACTACAGATTTTCACATTGGTTTAGACATTAACATCATAAACTAAGATTTTAAAACATTGGGTTAAGCTTAAACATGTGATTTATCAATTAAACATATTGAATCTTGAATTAAATACAGAGAAAGGTTTAGAGAAAGATGATCTTGCCTCAAACATCGTGTTGAAGTCCTAAACACGTGCGTGCAAGATCCCCCTTCACCAAAGTCACAAAATCTCGCCTTCCTCTCGACAAATACCTCAAGAACTCTCCTAAATCTCACAAATTATGATTAGGGTTTGAGAGAGAGGAAGAGGGACTGCTAAGGTTTGGAATATTAATGAAAAGATGTGTTTTTCATGTGTAAACATGTATATATATAACTGCAAACCCGAATTAAAACAGCCCAAACCTGAAACAGGAAACCTAGTCAAACTAGAAAAATAGTATTCGGTATTTTAGCTTTAACTTTCACGTACGACATCGGAATATGGTCATTTAAGATGCATTAGAAAGATATTAAAGATACCTACAACTTATGTCATTTCAATTTTTACACATTCAAACTATATTAGTGTGTATTGCAGATATACTCTTAATAGGTCATTTTTCTAGATTTCTTCTTTATGCATGTTTAACCTTTGTATACTCTCATATATACTCTTAATTGATCTCAAATCAATTGTTAGCATAATCATTCATCCATAAATGATTTTCATTATAATTAGAGCTTATTTATCAATATAATTCACACTATTTCCCAAAATTCACTGGGTTTTACACATTCACATGAGTAAAACCAAGGCACTCCATCAGACAAAGACCTCGGTACCCTCTC
The DNA here is from genome assembly GCF_001876935.1 of Asparagus officinalis. Lineage (NCBI taxonomy): Eukaryota > Viridiplantae > Streptophyta > Magnoliopsida > Asparagales > Asparagaceae > Asparagus > Asparagus officinalis. The sequence continues at coordinate 99,982,652 of NC_033800.1, forward strand.
GGGATAAATCCAAGGCCCGCCAACCAATCGATCAGCTTTGACTTAAAAGACCTTGGTGTCATTTACATGAGTAAAATCAAGACACTCCATCAGCAGAAGACCTTGGTACCCTCTTAGGATAAAAACAAGGCCAGCAACAAGTTGATCGAATCAAAAGATTTTGGTGTCATTCGCATGAGTAAAACCAAGGCACTCACTTAACACTAGGGACCATGGTACCAATCTAGGGAAAAACCAAAGACACTCTAACAATTCAGCCGACTCCAAATACCTTGGCCTCATCCATGAGTAAAACCAAGGCATACAACAAGATTGAGAAGCGACACATGCTATGCACGCAACCAAGTCACCTAGGTCTTAAGAATCAACACACCAATTGTAAATCTCACATTGAGGTAAAAATGTAGACAAAAACAAATAGAGGTATACCAATCAGTAAGGCAAAAGCCTAATTTTGATTTCTATATCAATATATTTACATTGCTATCCACATTGGTATTTACAATAACAAATATATAGCAAGAAAAAAGATACATTAGGATCTCAGGGACCCTAACCCCTGTGCAATAGGAGGGCCGACTTCATCCTAATGGTTCCTTTTGGGATCTTCCCCCGATTCCTTATCTCCCTCATCCCCGTCATCCACATCTAGCACTATTTCCCCTCCCTTTGCTTCTATCTCCTTTAAAATGTCAAGGCAATTGGCGATGCGAGAGGGATAGTAAAGCCGATCTGGGTTGAGTCTAGATTTTTGAGGAAGTTATACCAGAAGATAGTCGATAGCCTTTTAGGCTAGCGACACTTCTACCTTACCTATAGGGCTATCACGATATTTTTTTCACAAATTACCCTTATAGGCCTCTGACTCCAAGAAAGTAATGTGATCCTGCAGAGACTGGATGTTAGCTAGGGATGTCTTATGAGCCAACTGCTCCTCCTCCATCTCGACCTTTAAGGACTGGGTAGAAAGCGATCTGATAAGGCACTTTCCTAAGCACTGAGCCTCTCATGCATATCAACCTTGACCTCTTCACGAAATGGCTGACCTCTTCCTTACGCTTGGCAATCGTGGTCGATTACTTGTTGTGATGCCCTTAGAAACCTTCAATTATTTTCTGTCGAGTCTCAAGCTCTCGACGCCACTTACCCTTGCTCCTACTCTAAGCCATCCGCTCAGCCTCCAAGGACGCAACTTTCTGCTCGGCCACCTCCTGAGCTGTCCTCTTATCCTTCAACACCTTATTAAAATTGTCAAGGAGGCATTACACAAGCTCGACCTGAGAAAACAACTCCTGCTCGATCAAAGCCCCTCATATCAGATAACCCTTCAGGGCTTGGTGGAGGCCGACACTAGGCATATTTGAGAGCATCTCATCATCCCTAGTGAGGGAGAACTGCTAGAATGCTTGAGACTGGGCCGCCTGGGACTCCAGGACTGAGCTTCACTTATCAAGATGCTTATGGGGGATGAACTGGTATTTCACCGACGGTTCCCCGTCGTACCGAGGGCCTTTCCCCGACATGCCCATTAGCATGGCATTCAACCTCCCACACTGTGGGGTCGAGTTCATCAACATAGTGGTGGAAGGGCCATGCCCAGTTGCCTCCAAGGATCGGAGCCGTGTCGACCTATGTTGACTCCTCCACAGTTGGAGGTTGGACCGTCTCCCCCATGGCTGAGACCCATACGTCAGTAGGCTCCTTCCCAAACCTATAGGATGACTCCCCATCCTAAACTTCACCCTCAATGGGCTCCGCCACTCTTCTCCCCCTACTAGCTGAGTAGGAGAAGCCTCATCAAGGATGACAACCTCGGTCAACTCAGAGGGAGGGATGACTGGATACGACTTGTGACGTCCCTAGTTTCACACAAGGCTGTAGTCCAAAGTGAACCCAAGGATATCAAACCTGTCATGCACCAACACTATGCAATAACACGTTTCACCATCACAGTAATATCTCTCTAGTGGAAACAAATAAAATAATGTAGGTACAAGCCGATATAAAAAAGATGAAAACAAGAAAATAGAACATAAGAAATAAATGATCAACATCAGAGATAATCAAGTCTCAATATAAATAGAAGAAAATATATCCAACAATTTGATACAAGGTAAATAACCTCAACTACTGGAGTCAACTGAAAAGTACATAGGTTCTTAACTCTCAAAATGAAAAACATTTCTAGTAATCGACTAAAATCATAACTAAATAACTATGGAGCAGACACTACTATAAATAAATGACGGCGACTATGCTAAAAGTCCCTCAACCTGCGGCTCTTTGATACTCTGATCCGCTGCCTGAAAAGACGGGAAATCAACAGCATCAAAGCACTAGCAAGATCATCTTCATCTGTCCCTAAGGGAAGGACTACTAAGTGTAATGGAGACTCTACCTATAAGTACATAGTCTACCTAAATCATTTGCCCTGTACTATTCAGGATTTATATTTATAATCTCGTAACACTATACTGGTACGTCGAGCGAAATAATCCAAACAAGGAAAACTTCATGTATATATCATGTGTCTCAAGTTATGAATTTCTAGATATAAATTCCAACTAAGAAAGAAAATAATAAAGGAAAATAATACAAAAATGTGTCATATCAAAAAACTCCATAAATACCATCCGACTCCTCACACTACCCTTAGTAGATGAAATAGATACCAATAAACAATCATGTGTACCCACGATGTGAAGCACCTCCACAATGATTTATATCAAACAAAACTCAATAATCGCCTGTGATTCAGGTTATCAACAAATTCATAAAAATCATTATTCACTGAAATTCTTCAACTCATCGCACCATCATGCCGATCGACAAATAGGTATATTGACCTCTGCGCATAACCATGCGGAAATAAAGATATAGGTATATCGATCTCTGCGCACACTCATGCAGAAACAACGATGCATTACAGAGTGAAGTCCATCGCGGTCTCATTACGGTATATACTGACTAACGCACTCAGAGTGTAGTTCATCCGCGGTCTCATTGCAGGTACCGACTAACCCCACTCAAGCATCCATGACTATAGTAAACTGTAATAATCGTCACTCATAACGATGTAAACTATTTGACTACTCCAAATGAGGAATTCATATGTACTCAACTCAAGTATGTGTACTCCTCAAAACATGCGTATGTATCAACGTACGATTTGCACTTCACGCTCGTAAATCAAACCCATGAAAAAGAAAGCAAGAGTTCACAAACAGGGTCTGGTCAGTCAACCGACATAGAGCTTCGGTCGACTGATTAGCAACACGCACAAGACAGAAAGCACCCCGTTGGTTGACTAACACTCATGGTCGGTCGACCGATCAGACCGAAACTGCATGTTGTGTTTTTTTGTCTATTTTTCCTCAAAACTGGGATTTATTATTAATATAACTAATGAAATTGATTTCAAACTCATGAATACTTAACAAGAGATTCATTTAAATAAGATAAATCATGTAGATTCAGAAACCTAGGGTTCAACATTCTAATTAACAAAACACTTGTTTAATTTGATTAATTAGAGTATTTAAATCAAATTAAAACGTAATTAACAAGTTAAAAACAACTCTAATGATCATGATCATCTAAACTCAATAATTACAGATTTATACTACTGTTCTTGGCATTGATTTAAGATTAAACATCATAAACTACTTTAATACATCATATTAACACTAAACATGAGATTAATACATCATCTAAACTCATCGCACCATCGTGCTGATCGACAAATAGGTATATCGACCTCTGCGCATAACCATGCAGAAACAAAGATATAGGTTCATCGACCTTTGCACAGACTCATGCAAAAACAACTATGCATTACGGAGTAAAGTCCACCACGGTCTCATTACGGTATACTGACTAACATACTCAAAGTGTAGTCCATCCGCGGTCTCATTGCGGGTACCAACTAACCCCACTCAAGCATCCATGACTATAGTAAACTATAACCATCGTCAATCATAACGATGCAAACTATTTGACTACTTCTGAGGATGCCAACAAGGCTTTGCATCCCCAGAAGAAGACATGTCCATCAAAGATAACGTTATACCTAGGAAGTCACACCAACTAGCAATAGGTTGCTCCGGTCATCATGCTAATGAGTTGTACTATCAGGCTAGGGGTGCGAAGAAATATAGGAAGAGACTATCCAAGAGACAAACTCTTATTATTAATGCGAGATGCTTATCAAAGCAGTATTATCAGAGTGTAGTGTTGGCCTTCTTATTTTGATGATGTTTAACAAATAATTTACTTCTAATGTTGTTTGTCTAGTGTTTGTGTTTTCATATTTTTTCTAGGCAAACAACGTAGTTGGAGGATGGATGGAATCGAGCCTTAACGATCATATCAAATGGAGGTTGGCGGAATTGTGGAGTGAAGCAACGTCAATTCAAGTTAAAGATCCAATTACAAGCTTCTTCCGCAAAGTTTACCAAGTCATGCTCATTGAAGACCTCCATCAAGCTTGGGTATATTTAGTATAGGTTTATATTATGTGTGTTTAATACTCTAAGCTCAATATCATATACACACACAATATTGGATTTTCTCACGAAATGAGCTATTTTGAGAAAACTTTGTGATATTGTTTTATTAACCATATTTACTTTATATTCATGTGTTATAATATTTATGAAGACATTTCATAAACTTTCAATATGCGTTTAAACTCTTTTTGTCAAAAACATGTTCTTAACAAATTCATATTCATGCATGTTTTTACAAAATAATAAGTTTTCACAATTGAGAAATGAAAATAGAAAATTTATTTTTGTAACATGTTTGTTTTCATGTTTATAAATATTTTGCAAAGTTTCATCAAGTTTGGAATTGATTTGTTATGTTTAATGGAATTTACAAAATCATGTTTTTGTTTGTGCACATGTTCGTGCATGTTTTACAAAACAGATGCGTTTTTATAAATGGTAAGTGATATTCAAGAAATTCTTTATTTGACATGTTTATCTACATGTTTAGAAACTTTCCTCAAAATTTTACTATTTTTGGAGTTGATTTACTATGCCCAATTGATTTTACAAAATCGTGTATGTCAGCAATTTTTCAGAAACTGTAAATCTGTGTTCAAACATTTATTTCTCTCAACTGGGAAATGATTTTTCAGAAATTATTTCTCTAACATGTTACTCTACATATATATAACCTTCCCACAAAATTTCATATTTCTTGGAGCTGTTTTACTATTTTTAATTGATTTTACAAAACTAAAACGTAGTGCTACAGTACCAGCGGTCGACCGGTAGGGTCGACCGCCAAACTCTCTGGACGTGATTACTGTAGTTTGGTCATTTCCTTGGGGTTTTGGCTGATGTCTTGGGTTGTTATAAATACCCCATTGCATTTACCTCTCCTACCTAATAAGAGAAAAGTTTTTAAGAGGTTTACAAGTTTTGTTTAAGGGTTTAGTGTTTGTTTAAAAAAGCTTTTAAGCATTTACAAGAGTTTGATTTGTGGAGCAAATTTCACAAGAGCAAGTGGAGATCATCCTTTGGTGTTTGAGCATTCACTCTTCTCCTACTCTCTTGTCATCTTTAGAGAAGTGTTTCTAAACTCAATCTAGCTTTACATTTATATATAATTGTTTGATTATCATTTTATTAAGCTAGAATTTATTTGAGTTTAGTTTGATTTGATTTACTCTTTGTTTACACACACAACCATTGAGCTTATTGTATTTGCATACATTATATAATTAGGTTGTGGGATAGTGTGACATTGAGTTGAGCCTAATTGAGTTCTCACCTTGTTAGAGAGAACAATCATTTGTTATATTATGCTTAATTATGAGGATCACTTGTAATACACTTGTACACCGAGAGAAGTGTGTGGTGAGAGATGGGGTCGAATCTAAGAGAAGTGACGTCGGTTGACGTGCCTAGGGAGAGGTTATAACCGAGCACTTGAGGAGGAGGACACGGGCTAGGACCAACACTTAGTGTGTGAGGTGTGATTGCATAGTGATTGTATTGTGAGGTGTAAACGTTGTTCGGGTGAACGTAGAAAACCTGGTTGTGATAGTGGAGATCTCCTCGAGGTGAGGAGCGGAGACGTAGGTCAAGTGGTTAGACCGAACTCCGTGATCATATCGTTTTGTTTGTGATTGCATTGGCGTTCTTATTATTGTTTTCATATCTTATATCGCCTTTGTGTATTGCTCATTATATTACCCTATCACTTGTGTAGATTGTTTATTTTACCCTTGTGTTAGTTCATATATCCTTGCTCATATATTTGTAATATCTCATTGATAGGATATATTCATTTGTTCATATTGCTTATCCTAGCTTACGTATCTTGTTGTATTTTATACTTGCTAGGATAACTTATTAATTAGTTTTAATTGGCATTTAATCGGATTAGATTAGCATAAGACCCTAATCACCCCCCCTCTAGGGTCTAACAATTGGTATCAGAGCTTGGTGCTCTTTGATTTAAGGTCTAACCACCTTGAGTTAAAGATCCAAGTTATCTTATTTGTGCTAATCTAGTTATGATTACATTAGTCTTGCTTGCATATTTTCACATATATATCATGAATATGAATAAACTTTAGAAATTTATAGAAGCACATCAAGGGGACTTGGAGGCTATCCGACAAGCTTTGGAGGATCCGGCTTTAAGTTCATATGGAGCATCATGCACACGGCCACTAGGCGATAGCCCTAGTGAGGTTTGCGAGTTCGAAACCATTAATGATTTCCCTAATGATGAACTTGCTTGTGCAAGTGAAAAATTATTGCATGCCTTTAACAAATTGCAAAATGATTTTATTGATCTAAAAAGCAAGCATGAAGATTTAAAATCCGATCATGAGAAGTTAGCTTCCAAATTTGATATCATTTCTCAAGAAAGTATTGCTCTTCAAGAAAACAATGATATGTTAAATTTGGAAAACAAAAATTTGAAATTGGATATTGCTAACTTGACTCATGATAAAAATAATGTCAACTTAGAAGTAGAGAACATACAAAATGATACTGCTTCCTTTATAAATGACTATTTATGTTCTACTTCTAAAAATGCATATGTGCCTAAAAATGAAGATTTGAATCTTATGAATAAAATCATTTTATCTTTAGATTCAACTTTAAAAACATGCATTAATAATCATAAGAGGCTTATGGATATGTGTGCCAAGTCTAAGTCATCATCTACTCATTATGCACACATGTATAGCAAAACTTATAAGTGTTCTATTTGCGACCGTCAAGGCCATTTAGCTAAGTTTTGTTATGATGCACACAAACATAAGAATTCTAACGCTCCTTATGCATCTCATGTAGCTTCTTCATCACATACACATGCATATGCTTATCATGCACATCATAAACATGCTCATGTGTATAGATGTGATCTTTGTGGACGATTTGGCCATTTGGCAAAATTTTGCTATGATTTGAAAAAGAAATCTCCTTTGCCAAATGATTTTATTAAGCCACAAAAGTTTAAATGTGATGTTTGTGGTAGATATGACCACTTAGGAAAGTTTTGTTTTGATAAGGTTTCTCATTTGCAAAATAATTTTAAAAGACCATCCATGTTTGTAAATGTTTCTAATATTTCCCGTGCTCGAGCTAATGGTCCACAAAACAAATGGATCTCTTTCATTGCACATATTGCAATCAGAAGGGTCATTTGAGCGATTATTGCTTTGAACGTGTTAGTGCACTACATGTGCCCAAGAGGGTTCATAACCCTAGGGCTTTGAGCTTAAATGATAGGGGTCATGTCCCTAAATCTTTTGGTACTAAGAGTTCTTGGGTACCAAAACAAATTTAAATTTTAAACCAAGATTTTAGTGTTCTTATTTTTTTCCTTTCTTGGTTTTAAAAATTATGCCTTAAAATCTTTTGATTATGAAAACAATTTTTTTAATTGATCAAATCTTTTGTTTTCATGATTATTTGTTTTGTTTTTTATGAGAGGACTATGTTTATATAACCCTCCAGAGTTATTGGGTGTTTATTCCCAAACATTGTTTGTGCTTTATAATGTATTCTATGAGTGGTTTGATCAAGTTCTTCATTGATCAAACATTGTTTTTGGATATAAATCTTGATTTATGATTTCATTAATTACTTTGTTTTCATTTGAAAACTTTTTGCATGATTCTCATGTTCCTCTTCTTTTGATTTCATAAATCTATTCTTTTATATGGTTTTTATATTTTTTTGTTAATGAGACACTATTTTCATATTGACATATTTATATATGTTCTCATTATCTTCATGTATGTGAGTAAATTTTTTAGCATGCTCTTATCAATGCTTGCTCATATATGTTTGCCATGATCTTCATTGCATATATTCTATATGGCATTTTGATAGGGGGAGCATTCCCTATAATTGTTTTATACTCACCCATGCTTATTTGTAGGGGGAGCTTTCGCTCTCTTAATTCTTTTGTCCCCTTTTTGATGTTGTCAAAGGGGGAGAAATATTGTGAGTATATCTATCTTGTTTGTTTATATGCATGTGAATTATAATTTATATATTCATTTCTTTTCATGCATATATCTTTTTTGTAAATTGTTTGTCATCATCAAAAAGGGGGAGATTGTTGGCCTTCTTGTTTTGATGATGATTTACAAACAATTTACTACTAATGTTGTTTGTCTAGTGTTTGTGCATTCCTATGTATTGTAGACAAACAACGTTGTTGGAGAATGGGTGGAATCGAGCCTTAACGATCATATCAAATGGAGGTTGGCGGAATTGTGGAGTGAAGCAAATTCAATTCAAGTTAAAGATCCAATTACAAGCTTCTTCCGCAAAGTTTACCAAGTCATGCTCATTGAAGACCTTCATCAAGCTTGGGTATATTTAGTATAAGTTTATATTATGTGTGTTTAATACTCTAAGCTCAATATCATATACACACACAATATTGAATTTTCTCACGAAATGAGCTATTTTGAGAAAACTTTGTGATATTGTTTTATTGACCATGTTTACTTTATATTCATGTGTTATAATGTTTATGAAGATATTTCATAAACTTTCAATATGCGTTTAAACTCTTTTTGTCAAAAACATGTTCTTAACAAATTCATATTGATGCATGTTTTTTCAAAATAATGAGTTTTCACAATTGAGAAATTAAAATTAAAAATTTATTTTTGTAACATGTTTTTTTCATGTTTATAAACATTTTTCAAAGTTTCATCAAGTTTGGAATTGATTTGTTATGTTTAATGGAATTTACAAAATCATGTTTTTGTTTGTGCACATGTTCGTACATGTTTTACAAAACAGATGAGTTTTTATAAATGGGAAGTGATATTTAATAAATTCTTTCTTAGACATATTTACCTACATGTTTAGAAACTTACCTCAAAATTTTACTATATTTGGAGTTGATTTACTGTGCCCAATTGATTTTAAAAAATCGCGTATGTCAGCAATTTTTCAGAAACTGTAAATCTGTGTTCAAACATTTATTTCTCTCAACTGGAAATGATTTTTTAGAAATTATTTATCAAACATGTTACTCTACATGTCTATAACCTTCCCACAAAATTTCATATTTCTTGGAGCTGTTTTACTATTTTTAATTGATTTTATAAAACTAAAACGCAGTGCTACAGTAGGGGTCGCCGGAGAGTCGAACCGCCAACTCTCTGGAACGTAGTTTACTGTAAGCACAATCGCTATATTTTCAGATTTTGAATATAATCCGTTATTTTGTCTTTTTGGCTTGGGTTTTTTTCTTGTTTTTGGGCTTGTATTCATAGCCTATAATTACTCCATGGGCCATCATACTTCAAGTGTATCTCGAAGAAATATTTAAAACAAGTTTAAAGAGTTTAAACAAGTGGTTTAAGTGTCGTTTTAAGTGTTGTTTTGGTTGAAGATGTTTTCAGAAGTGAGAGATCCATCTTTCTTTGTTGGGTCCAATCTCCATCTAATTCCATCTTGTTCATCTTTGGAAGTTTTTCTAAACCTCGTAATCTAGCTTTTCACAATTGCTTTAGTAATTGATTATCATTGCTTAAACTTAGTTTTATATTAAGTTTAGTTTATTGATTTACTCTTGTATTACATCACACAACCATTGAGCTTCATTGTATTTGCATACATTAATATAATTAGGTTGTGGGCTATGTGTGACATTGGTTTGAGCCTAATTGAGTCTCACTTGTTTGAGAGAAACAATCATTTGTATATGGTGCTTAAATTAATAGTGATTCACCTTTGTAATAACTTGTACACGCTGAGAGAAGTGTGTGGTGAGAGACAGGGTCGAATCAGGAAGTGACGTCGTTGACGTGCCTAGGAAGCAGGTTATAGACCGAGCAGCTTGAGGAGGAGGACACGGGCTAATGGAACAAACTTAGTGTGTGAGGTGTGAATCTGCATAGTGATTGTATGGAGGTGTAAACGTTATTCGGGTGAACGTAGAAAACCCGGTTATGATAGTGGAGATCTCCTCGAGGTGAGGAGCGGAGACATAGGTCGTGGGGACCGAACTCCGTAATCATATTGTTTGTTTGTGATTGCATTGGCGCACTTCCTTTTATGTTCATAACTTATATCGCCTTTGTATATTACTTGTTGATTATATTGCCCACTATCTAGTTTAGATTGTTTACCCTTAAGTTTATATATCCTTGCACATACATTTCCTATATCTCTTTGTTAGGATATATCTTGTTGTTCATATTGCTTATCCTAGGTCATATACATTGTTGTATTTCATACTTGCTAGGATAACTTGTTTAATTGGTATTTAATCGGATTAGATTAGCATAAGACCCTAATCACCCCCCCCTCTAGGGTCTAACAATTGGTATCATAGCTTGGTGCTCTTTGATTTAAGGTCTAATCACCTTGAGTTAAAGATCCAAGTTAGCTTATTGTGCTAATATAATTTTAAGCTTTTTTTGTATCTTGCTTGCCTTTTATATTATGGATATGCATGGTTTAGGTTATGCCATTAATATTGCTCCTAGATTAGATAATTTCCCCTATGCCCAATGGTGTATTAGATTTAAACTTTTTGTTCAATGCTCCTAGATTAGATAATTTCCCCTATGCCCAATGGTGTATTAGATTTAAACTTTTTGTTCAATCTAAATACTTTGATTTATGGAAAATTATAAATGATGCTTATATTGTGCCCATTTTGGAGAAATCCAAGTGGAATAAGAATGATCATCGTATGTTTATAATGAATAATATTTTGTTAGAATATTTGCTAAATGCTTTTAATTCATCTATGTATAACAAGTTTGTTCATTTTGATAGTGCTTACAAACTTTAGAAATTTATAGAAGCACATAAAGGGGACTTGGAGGCTATCCGACAAGCTTTGGAGGATCCAGCTACAAGTTCATATGGAGCATCATGCACATGGCCACTAGGCGATAGCCCTAGTGAGGTTTGCGAGTTCGAAACCATTAATGATTTCCCTAATGATGAACTTGCTTGTGTAAGTAAAAAATTATTGCATGCCTTTAACAAATTGCAAAATGATTTTATTGATCTAAACAGCAAGCATGAAGATTTAAAATCCGATCATGAGAAGTTAGCTTCCAAATTTAATATCATTTCTCAAGAAAGTATTGCTCTTCAAGAAAACAATGATATGGTAAATTTGGAAAATAAAAATTTGAAATTGGATATTGCTAACTTGACTCATGATAAAAATAATGTCAACTTAGAAGTAGAGAACATACAAAATGATACTGCTTCCTTTATAAATGACTATTTATGTTCTACTTCTAAAAATGCATATGTGCCTAAAAATGAAGGTTTGAATCTTATGAATAAAATCATTTTATCTTTAGATTCAACTTTAAAAACATGCATTAATAATCATAAGAGGCTTATGGATACGTGTGCCAAGTCCAAGTCATCATCTACTCATTATGCACACATGTATAGCAAAACTTATAAGTGTTTTATTTGCGGCCGTCAAGGCCATTTAGCTAAGTTTTGTTATGATGCACACAAACATAAGAATTCTAATGCTCCTTATGCATCTCATGTAGCTTCTTCATTACATACACATGCATATGCTTATCATGCACATCATAAACATGCTCATGTGTATAGATGTGATCTTTGTGGACGATTTGGCCATTTGGCAAAATTTTGCTATGATTTGAAAAAGAAATTTCCTTTGCCAAATGATTTTATTAAGCCACAAAAGTTTAAATGTGATGTTTGTGGTAGATATGACCACTTAGGAAAGTTTTGTTTTGATAAGGTTTCTCATTTGCAAAATAATTTTAAAAGACCATCCATGTTTGTAAATGTTTCTAATATTTCCCGTGCCCGAGCTAATGGTCCACAAAACAAATGGATCTCTTTCATTGCACATATTGCAATCGGAAGGGTCATTTGAGCGATTATTGCTTTGAACATGTTAGTGCACTACATGTGCCCAAGAGGGTTCATAACCCTAGGGCTTTGAGCTTAAATGATAGGGGTCATGTCCCTAAATCTTTTGGTACTAAGAGTTCTTGGGTACCAAAACAAATTTAAATTTTAAACCAAGAATTTTAGTGTTCTTATTTTTTTCCTTTCTTGGTTTTAAAAATTATGCCTTAAAATCTTTTGATTATGAAAATAATTTTTTTAATTGATCAAATCTTTTGTTTTCATGATTATTTGTTTTTTTTTATGAGAGGACTATGTTTATATAACCCTCCAGAGTTATTGGGTGTTTATTCCCAAACATTGTTTATTCCATACGTGGTTTGATCAAATCCCACAAAGAAAATTTTCTTGATTGATCAAACATCGTTTTTGGATTTAAACTTTGATTTATGATTTCTTTTGGTTGATTTGTTTTCATTTGCAAACTTTTTACATGATTCTCATGTTTCTCTTCTTTTGATTTCATAAATCTACCTTTACAAATGGTTTCTATGTTCGTTGATATGAGACACTATTTTTCACTTTGATATATTTATATATGTTCTCATTATCTTCATGTATGTGAGTAAATTTTTTAGCATGCTCTTATCAATGCTTGCTCACATATGTTTGCCATGATCTTCATTGCATATATTCTATATGGCATTTTGATAGGTGGAGCATTCCCTATAATTGTTTTATACTCATCCATGCTTATTTGTAGGGGGAGCTTTCGCTCTCTTAATTCTTTTGTCCCCTTTTTGATGTTATCAAAGGGGGAGAAATATTGTGAGTATATCTATCTTGTTTGTTTATATGCATGTGAATTATAATTTATATATTCATTTCCTTTCATGCATATATCTTTTTTGTAAATTGTTTGTCATCATCAAAAAGGGGTAGATTGTTGGCCTTCTTGTTTTGATGATGTTTAACAAATAATTTACTTCTAATGTTGTTTGTCTAGTGTTTGTATTTTTGTATTTTTTCTAGGCAAACAACGTAGTTGGAGGATGGATGGAATCGAGCCTTAACGATTATATCAAATGGAGGTTGGCGGAATTGTGGAGTGAAACAACGTCAATTCAAGTTAAAGATCCAATTACAAGCTTCTTCCGCAAAGTTTATCAAGTCATGCTTATTAAAGACCTTCATCAAGTTTGGGTATATTTAGTATAGGTTTATATTATGTGTGTTTAATACTCTAAGCTCAATATCATATACACACACAATATTGGATTTTCTCACGAAATGAGCTATTTTGAGAAAACTTTGTTATATTGTTTTATTGACCATGTTTACATTATATTCATGTGTTATAATATTTATGAAGACATTTCATAAAGTTTCAATATGTGTTTAAACTCTTTTTGTCAAAAACATGTTCTTAACAAATTCATATTCATGCATGTTTTTACAAAATAATGAGTTTTCACAATTGAGAAATGAAAATTGAAAATTTATTTTTGTAACATGTTTTTTTTCATGTTTATAAACATTTTGCAAAGTTTCATCAAGTTTGGAATTGATTTGTTATGTTTAATGGAATTTACAAAATCATGTTTTTGTTTGTGCACATGTTCGTACATGTTTTACAAAACAGATGGGTTTTTATAAATGGGAAGTCATATTCAATAAATTCTTTCTTTGACATGTTTATCTACATGTTTAGAAACATCCCTCAAAATTTTACTATTTTTGGAGTTGATTTACTGTGCCCAATTGATTTTACAAAATCGCGTATGTCAGCAGTTTTTCAGAAACTGCAAATCTGTGTTCAAACATTTATTTCTCTCAACTGGAAATGATTTTTCAGAAATTATTTCCCTAACATGTTACTCTACATGTCTATAACCTTCCCACAAAATTTCATATTTCTTGGAGCTGTTTTACTATTTTTATTTGATTTTATAAAACTGAAACGCAGTGTTACAGTACCGGCGATCGACCGGTAGGGTCGACCGCCAAACTCTCTGGACGTGGTTACTGTAGCACAATGGCTATATTTTCCATATTTTGATATATCTGTTATTTTGTCTTTTTGCTTGGTTTTTTTTGGTTTTTGGGCTTGTTTCATGAGCCTATATATACTCCATGCCATCATACTTCTAAGTGTACTCAAGAAATGTTTTAAACAAGTTTAAAGAGTTTTAAACAAGGGTTTAAGTGTGTTTTAGTGTTTGTTTGGTTTGAAGATTGTTTTCACAAGTGGAGGAGATCATCTTCTTGTTTGGGCTCCAATCTCCATCTCTCCATCTTGTCATCTATTGGAGAAGTTTTCTAAACTCTATCTAGCTTTACATTTGCTTAGTTATTTGATTATCATTCTTTAAAGCTAGTTTTATATTAAGTTTAGTTTGATTTGATTTACTCTTTGTTTACAAACACAACCATTGAGCTTATTGTATTTGCATACATTATATAATTAGGTTGTGGGATAGTGTGACATTGAGTTGAGCCTAATTGAGTTCTCACCTTGTTAGAGAGAACAATCATTTGTTATACTGTGCTTAATTGTGAGGATTCACTTGTAATACACTTGTACACCGAGAGAAGTGTGTGGTTAGAGACGGGGTCGAATCCAAGAGGAGTGGCATCGGTTGATGTGCCTAGGGAGAGGTTGTAACCGAGCACTTGAGGAGGAGGACACGGGCTAGGACCAACACTTAGTGTGTGAGGTGTGATTGCATAGTGATTGTATTATGAGGTGTAAACGTTGTTCGGCTGAACGTAGAAAACCCGGTTGTGATAGTGGAGATCTCCTCGAGGTGAGGAGCGGAGACGTAGGTCGTGGGGACCGAACTTCGTAATCATATTGTTTGTTTGTGATTGCATTGGCGCACTTCTTTTTATGTTCATATCTTATATCGCCTTTGTATATTGCTTGTTGATTATATTACCCACTATCTAGTTTAGATTGTTTACCCTTGAGTTTATATATCCTTGCACATACATTGCCTATATCTCTTTGTTAGGATATATCTTGTTGTTCATATTGCTTATCCTAGCTCATATACATTGTTGTATTTCATACATTCTAGGATAACTTGTTAATATATTTTAATTGGTATTTTATCAGATTAGATTAGCATAAGACCCTAATCACCCCCCCTCTAGGGTCTAACATGTAGCTGCTCCAAGACTGCTCCACAGAGGGTCTCGGTATTCTAAAGGCTTTCCACCGAAGCGTCAAAGCCAAAATCAAGAAGCTTCTGCAAGAAAAGATCAACCGAATTCCCCGAAGTCACCATCAATATGGCTGATAAAGAAAAGTCAAAACGACGTTCGACCAACTCTAGTCCCGACTCTTATCCGGGGATATCCCAACGTATAACTCGGCTCCAAATGGGAATGATCAGACGTAGGGATTATCAGAGGATGCATAAAGGAATATCCTCAGATGATGAAGTATCGGACGCTTGCTCCGCAATCGCTTTAGATGAAACAATGTCTAGCATGAGACTAACCCGCGAGGCATTCACCACCACTCCTGATCAGCTAGCTCAAATGCTTCAAGAAGCTCTGGCTAAGCAGAGAGAAGAATTTTGAGCTAAAATGAAGATGTAGATGGAATTAGCCATGCAGCAGCTGAGGGAGTTGCAAACTCAATCTCAACAACATGAGCCAAGTTAGCGAGCTGAATCTAGCCGTCATGCTCAAAATAACATAGATGATAGCGACGCAGATGTGGATGAACACATTTTTGCTGATCCTCCTCCCAATATCCATAACACTGGGGGTGGTCCGATTGATCCTCCTCAACGCCCCCCGAAGAAAAATGAGGATGGAGATAATAAAATGATAGAAGTGCTCGAGAACAAGGTAAACGCCTTGATGTCAGCTCAAGAGGTGAAAAAGACCGGTATTTCACACCCATACTTGAGGGAGTGGAAGTCAATGCCATACCCACTGAAGTTCAGTTTGATCAATTTCACGCCATTTGACAGAGCTTGAGAACAAGGTCAACGCCTTGATGTCGACTCAAGAGGTGAAAAAGACCAATATTCCATACCCATACCTGAGGGAGTGTGCTATACCCATCGAAGTTCAGTTTGATCAATTTCATGTCATTCGACGAGAAAGGCTCTCCTACTCAGCACTTGATCTACTTCAAGTCTCACTTGGGTATGATTTCTGGTAGTGAGCCATTGATGGTACGGTCATTCGTAGGCACCCTTCGCGGGGCCG
Source organism: Asparagus officinalis (assembly GCF_001876935.1). Classification (NCBI taxonomy): domain Eukaryota; kingdom Viridiplantae; phylum Streptophyta; class Magnoliopsida; order Asparagales; family Asparagaceae; genus Asparagus; species Asparagus officinalis. The sequence continues at coordinate 99,999,241 of NC_033800.1, forward strand.
CCTTCGATTGGTACAGACGCCTCAAAACTGAGGGTGGTCTGGTTAATCCTCCTTAGCCTCCCTAACGTCCCCCAAAGAAAAATGAGGACGGAGACAATAAAATGATGGAAGAGCTTGAGAACAAGGTTAATGCCTTGATGTCTACTCAAGAGGTAAAGAAGACTGGTATTCCTTGCCCATATCCGAGAGAGTGGGAGTCAATCCTGTATCCGACGAAGTTTAATCTGATTAACTTCACGCCTTTGACGAAAAAGGCTCACCAACTCAATAATTGATCTACTTCAAGTCTTACTTTGGTATGATCTCTAGTAATGAGCCCTTGATGGTACAGTCATTCGTAGGCACCCTTCGTGGGGATACCTTCGATTGGTATCGACGTCTCAAGCCAGAGAGCATTAATAGTTGGGAGACATGGAAAATCTCTTCCTTAGTAACTTCTTCGACGATGACACTAAGGTATCAATCAGAACTCTTTTAGACGAGAAGCAAAAGAGTGGAGAGTCGCTCGACAACGTCGTCAAGCGCTTCCAGAATAAGGCGATGAATTACCGGGATCCGGTCATAGAAGAGTTCATCCTCCAAACTTGCCACAATAATGTTTCTCTAGATGTGTTGGAAACCATGGGGGTGGCGCCATCCAAAACCTGAAAAGAGCTGAAGGTATGCGGAGAACAAGTTGAATGCTTTCTCAAAAGAAAAAAAATGCTAAGAGAAGTCAACCGACAGCACTTGCAACTGATGTGAACGCTAATCAAACGTCACAACAGCAATCCCGAAGGCAACAAAAGACTCCCGATCCGAGATCCTAGAAGGAGTATTCTTTCAAAGATGATGAAGTTCCATCCATCTTTAAGTACCTCCTCGCCAACAACAAAATCAAGCTGCCCCCTATTGCGAATCAGGAAGAAGCTAGCAAGACTTCGGACCGAAAATACTGTGCATATCACAGGAGGGTTCAACATCCCACCAAGAACTATTTTGCCCTTAAAGACAGTATTAAAGTCTTGGTTGATGCCGGCATCATAATGTCAAAACAAGCCAAATGAGAATGACGAAGACTCCGATGATCACACGCGTATAAACTATTTCTCCATGTTCCTCCGATGGATATACGAGGTTAAATTGCTTCCCTTATTTTCAACAACGGGAAGTTCCTGGAGAATTCTATACATGGTGTTCTTAAGGATAACCCAACAACATGGCTGAAAATAATGCGCTCCTCATTGGATTTAGTTTCACCAAAAAGGCTGAGGGTCGATACGAAGTTCGAAGAGAATAAAAAGTTAGGAACCAAGACCTGATTCTGTAGCAGTGTTGCCCACCAACGGGAAATTCCTCAAGAATATTATGCGTGATATTCTTAAGGATAACCCGACATGGGGAAATTACTAGAGAATATTACATGTAGTATTTTTAAAGATAACCCGATACGGGAAGTTCCTGGAAGATACTATGCATTGTATTCTTAAGGATAACCCGAGATTAGCTAATTATTCAAGATGAAGACCAGTCATCTGAATAATTCATTCTTAATCATGATAAAAAATGATTAAGAACCTCCCAATGTGGGTTTTTAATCATTACCAAGATGATTAAAACCCTCACATTGTAACTTTCCGAGCACTCTTTCGTTGAGATGAGATTCAATAACTTCATCAGGTCAATCTTCCCTCACAAAACTCTCATTGTGACTCTAAATCCTTCCAGGATGAAGCACATGGCATCTGCTTCAACCCACCTAGGAGCAAGCTGCCAAAACCCTTTTCGGTCACCAGCATCTCTCTGATAATCAGGATTCTCTTGCGAAGTGAAAGATAACAGAATATCTTATTTCCTTCATCCAATCCTTGGTTGGTTTCAATCACTATGATCAATCCCATCCACTCCTGCTGTGTTTTTAGTGCACTCTTTTGTTAAGATGAGATTCATTGACTTCATCGGGTTAATCTTTCCTCACAAACCTCCTACGGTGTAATTATAGAGTGCTTGATGACTCATGATCCTCCACCACAAAACCCCTTACTAATCAAATTAATTAATGGTGGGTCCACCAAAATTCTCCATGGTTAAATCCATTCAAACTCCTATTGTGTCTAGCCTTTAACACTCTAACTGTTAAAGTCCTGACACGACACTTAAAATTTTAATCAATTGATCCATGGCAATCATTGAACCCCCTTTGTGTTTAGTCCCTGTAAACTTGACACCAAAAAAACCCCACTAAGTGATTTGTACAAGTCAACGTTCCTAAGTGATTTATACAAGTCAACATTCTCACTTTATTTGTATCTCCACTCTCACTTTTTCTTAGTCAAACCTTTTTACAGTTAGGACCAAAGCTAAAATCCCCTCTCGATTCCTTCCATGAACGAGAGGTCCATTTTCAAATAGATCGATCAAACCTTCCTACAGTTAGGGTCGTCTCAAACCCCACTTGGTCAAACCTTCCTACAGTTAGAGTCAAAATCGGAGTTTTCTTTCGATAACGAGAGGTCTTCACCCAAATTGAGTGATCAAACCTTCCTACAGTTAGGATCATCTCAAGTCCCCATTTGGTCAAACCTTCCTGTAGTTAGGAACAAAACCGGAATTCCTTCTCGATAAACGAGAAGTCTACCTTTAGATTGGGTAATCAAACCTTCTGACAGTTAGGGTTATCTGAATCTTTTTGATTCTCGGAGTGGAGATCCCACTCTTTATTTAACCTTTCAGATTCTCGAAGTGGAGATCCTACTTTTAGGTTTTTTTTGAAGCATGAGATAGAAAATAAATTTCTTTCTCTATAGCACAAAATGGGTTTGTCTTTGCCCCAAGAAAAGACAAAACGGTTCGTCTTTGCCCCAAGAGAAGACAAAATGGTTCATCTTTGTCCCAAGAGAAGACAAAACAGGTTCATCTTTGCCCTAAGAGAAGACAAAACGGGTTTATCTTTGCCCTAAGAGAAGACAAAATAGGGTTCATCTTTGCCCCAAGAGAAGACAAAACGGGTTCATCTTTGCCCTAAGAGAAGACCAAATTCCAAAAGCCTATACATGTAGCCAGTACACATGTTTAGCCAGATGTTATTATCGACTTAATAACAACTGAATCTATGCCTCTCTGGCATAAGGGACTTTATCTCGGTCCCTTATTAGAGATAAGCATGCATCTAAATATCATGCCGGGTGGTCCGTTCTCGTAAAAAATGACGAAGTCTATGTATTCAACATCGTAGCCACCAAATCCATGTCTTTCACGTATGGGGGACTTTATCTCAATCCCTAATTAGAGATAAGCCTATGCCTAATATGTGTTGTCGGGTGGTACGTCTCCGTGAAAACGACAAAGCCTACGTTGTTTTTGTCGAAAGTTTGCTTCATTGTGGAATTCATTATATCTTCGATCGATTACAACAAATTCAAAAGAAATAGCCTTTTTATAAGACTTCTCTTACACAACAAAAAGAAAATTACAACTCTCTAGAAAATAACACAAAAATCGTTTATCGACTTCTGCTTTTGTGGGACTTTGCCTGTGTCGGGGGTGCGTTAGCCCGTGGACCACCAAATCACAGATTCTGGTTGAATCGTGAAGGTTTTGAGGATTCTTCCTTCGTTTATCGAAGTAAGAATTTGAAGCGAATATCTTATCAATGTAAGATGTTCACTCTTCTAAAGATCAAGTCAAAGCTTAGATCTCTAGGAATCGCCAAAAGCTTCTTGAGGATGTTTGTGAAGAATGAAAACTCTCTCGCTTGCTCCAATTCACCAAAAAGCTCAAGTCTCTCTGCCTTAATTACTCTCCCTGCCTGGCTCTCTGTCAATGATGGCCCTAGGGGTTATTTATAGCCTCATTGGATGATAACTAAAGAAAATAACTGATCAGCAACTGCCCCTTTGGGCGCGGCAACCAGGGGTGATGCAGCTGAAGAAGTGACTTTGGCGCGGCAGCCATAGGTGACACGGTTAAAGAAATTCCTTTGGCATGACAGTCGCCGCTGGCGCGGTCAAAGGAGTGGTTCCCCTTTAGTTTGTAACCGCCATCCCATGACTTTAAACTCCTTAAATGCAACTATTTTCGTGGGTAGTGGGCATGATTTTCGTTCGTAACTGCTTCTCCCACGTTCATAAGTAAACCCCAGTAGTTAATAAACCATGTGGGCCGCACAAAACTTGAGAAAACTATCAAAAATAACGTTTTTAGCTTCTCAGTGGGCGCGACAAGGGGCGGTGACGCACATTATCGCGGCAGTTACCACTGCCCTTCTCAGTGGGCGCGACAAGGGGCGGTGACGCACATTATCGCGGCAGTTACCACTGCCGCGCACCTCCCGGGTATTTTGGCTCTAACTTCTTCATCTGATATCGGAATAAGGTAATCCAAGATGCGTTTGAAAGATAACAAATAGATCTACAACTTTTATGTTTTAAGATTCTTCAGATTTGGATCATATCATAGCTTAAATGTGCGATATATTGCCACGGCAGTCGCCGCTAACGCGCATCTCCGAGACCGTTCGCGCTGTCTCGGCTATTTTGGCTCTAACTTCCTCGTCCGATCTCGGAATGAGGTGATCCAAGATGCGTTGGAAAGCTAACGAAGAGATATACAACCTTCTATAGGAATGTCACTCTATTTACTTGCGTATAACTCTCCACTGTCACGCTTATACGCATCAGTGTACACTGCCGCGCACATCTAAGGCAATTTGCGTTGTCTCGAGTATTTTGGCTCTAACTCCCTCGTCAGATCTCGGAATGAGGTGATCTAAGATGCGTTGAAAATATAACAAACAGATATACATTCTTCCATAGGCGCATCACTCTGTTTACTTGTGCATCACTCTCCACTACTGCGCCTATGCGCATCAGTGTACACTGCCGCGCACATCTGAGGCAGTTTGCGTTGTCTCGAGTATTTTGGCTCTAACTCCCTCGTCCGATCCCGGAATGAGGTGATCCAAGATGAGTTGGAAATATAATGAAGAGATCTACAACCTTCCACAGGCACATCACTCTATTTACTTGCGTGTCACTCTCCACTATCATGCCTATGCGCGTCAGTGTACACTACCGCGCACCTCTGAGGCAGTTTGCGTTGTCTAGAGTATTTTGGCTCTAACTCCCTCGTCCGATCTCGGATTGAGGTGATCCAAGATAAGTCGGAAAGCTAGCGAAGAGTTATACAACTTTCCATAGGCGCACCACTCTGTTTGTTTGCACAACACCTTTTGTTTCTGTGCCTATACACGTCAATGTTCCTTGTCACGGGTGTTCATATTGTTCTTCTATGTTGTTTTACCTGTTCCTTTACTTCTTTTGGCTTTGGATGATCCTCTCTGACTTAGATAGTGACATTCATACCTACAGGTATTTTTAGATGCTTACAGATACCCCCTCCAAAGTATCTCAGACTTATTCTTTTATAGAGGAGTCTGGGACACTTTGGATAAGAATTCTTTTATAGAGGAGTCTGGGACACTTTGGATAAGATAGGTCTTACTTGCAATCCCTTCAGTACTTAGTTGAGGAGATCATGTAGAAGGACCTACTTTGGATAAGATAGGTCTTACTTGCAATCCCTTCAGTACTTAGTTGAGGAGATCATGTAGAAGGACCTGTGAACAGCTTTAACTCTTGACTTCTTCATCTTTTAGTCTACTCAGTGCTTTGTAGAATAGATAAAATTCTTCCGGTGCTGCGTTTATCGCTTGACCGTTGTCGAAGTTTTGAACTAAAACTGATGTTTTGATTTGTGAATTAGCTCTTGTCGTTGAACTGATGTTGAACTGATTGTCTTCATTAGGAATTCATATCTGGATCGCAATTGAATCTCCTGAGATCATCCATTGGACTTTTTTCCTTAGCCTTATTTTGGCAAAAATCATTGACGCGTTGACAGGTGTTAACATAGTTTATCCTCGTGTATTTACTGGAGTCTACACAGTTTAAGCTCTTAAGGTGTTGGAGCATGGGGGAGTAGTTTAGGCTCTAGGACTAATTGTTTAGGTCAGTTCATCTGCAGGTATGGATTTTATCCTGAGTTCGTCGTATTCTCAAGTCACGAGACTAACTACTGAAGCTAGTGCGTCAGTGATTATCGCATTTATAGGATTTTTGGCAAACCCTCAGCCATCAACGGGTTTGATGAGCCTTTACCGACTATCATTTGAATCGGGCTAGCATGCAGATTGTTTAAGTCTGTTCTACATGTAACGTTGTGCTAAAAGAATAAACTCTCTTAGACTTGGTGCTATGATGTTGATTACATAGGCTTGGTCGTTTTCGCGGGAACGGACCACCCGGTAACGCGTGTTAGGCGTAAACTTATCTCTAATAAGGGATCAAGATAAATTCCCCCATGCATCAAACATGGATTTGGAAATGGGTTAAGTGTTTTTTGGTGAAAAGATAAACCCGATACTGGAGAGAAGAATTTCATATTCTATCTCATGGTCTCTTTTTTATTGGTAGAGATGAACCCAATACTGGAGAGGAAGAATTTTATATTCTATCTCCTGATCTCTTTTTTATTGGTAGAGATAAACCCAATACTGGAGAGGAAGAATTTTATATTCTATCTCCTGATCTCTTTTTTATTGGTAGAGATGAACCCGATAATGGAGAGGAAGAATTTTATATTCTATCTCCTGGTCTCTTTTTTATTGGTAGAGATGAACCCGATACTAGAGGAATAATTTTATATTCTATCTCCTGGTCTCTTTTTTATTGGTAGAGATGAACCCGATACTGGAGAGGAAGAATTTTATATTCTATCTCCTGCTGTAAAAGAAACTCAAAGTGGGATCTCCACGTCGAGAATCCGAAAAGGCAAAACTAAGAGTGGGATCTCCACTCCGAGAATCTGAAAGATTTTGATAACCCTAACAGTAGGAAGGTTTGATTACCCAAACTGAAGGTGAGTTCCTCGTTTATCGAGATAACATTCTAACTTCGGCCCTAACTGTTTAAAGGTTTGGCCGAGAGGAGAATGTGTGGAAACCTTTCATTTATCGAGAGGTGATTCCGATTTTGGTCCTAACTATTTAAAAGTTTGACCGAGTAGGGGTTTGAGACGATCCTAACCGTTTAAAGATTTGATCGTTCAATTTGTGGACCTCTCGTTCATGGAACGAGTCGAGAGGGGATTTTAGCTTTGGTCCTAACTGTTTAAAGGTTTGACCGAGTAGGAATTTGAGACGATCCTAATTGTTTAAAAGTTAAATCGTTCAATTTGTAGACCTCTCATTCATGGAAGGAATCGAGAGGGGGTTTTGGCTTTGGTCCTAACTGTTTAAAGGTTTGACCGAGTGGGAGTTTGAGACGATCCTAACCGTTTAAAGGTTTGATCGTTCAATTTGAGTGGACCTCTCATTCATAGAAGGAATCGAGAGGGATTTTGGTTGTGGTCCTAACTGTTTAAAGGTTTGACCGAGTGGGAGTGGGAGTACAAATCATAATGAGAGTGTTGACTTGTACAAGTCACTCAAAGGGGGTTCCTGATGTTAAGTGATAAATACTTAACACGGAGGGTGTTGACTTGTACAAGTCACTCAAAGGGGGTTCCTGATGTTAAGTGATAAATACTTAACACGGAGGGGGTTTAACAATTGTCAATGATCAGGATATTAGAATACTAAGTATTATGTCCAGACTCTAACAATAGGAGTGTTGAGTGCACAGACATAACGAGAATTTGAGTGGATTCAACCGAAAGGAATTTTGATGGTCCCACTATCAATTAGTCTGATCGGTGGGGGATTTTATGGTGGAAGACTGTGAGTCGTCAAACATCAACAGGAGTTTTGTGAGGGAAGATCGATCCAACGAAGTGATCTAATCTCATCCCAGCAAAAGAGTGTTCAGAAATCACGGTGGGGGTTTAGTGTTTATCACTTTGTTCGTAATGATTGGGTTATTCCTAAGAAAATTACATGTAGCATTTTTTTGGGAATTTTCCGTTACATGAATCATCCACCCCCAGCTTCCTTTGTGGAACTGGGTCTGACATTGTACTCAATTATATGATCGGGTTATCCTTAAGAATATTACGTATAAAAAAAATTCTCCAGGAACTTCTCGTCAAAGGTAGTAAATAGTTTAGACTCATATACCTATTGGAGTATCATGGTCTCTTTTTTGTTAGTAGAGATGAACCTGATGATGGAGAGAAAGAACTTTATATTCTATCTCCTGGTCTCTTTTTTATTGGTATAGATAAACCCGAAATTGGAGATAAAGAATTTTATATTCTATCTCCCGTTGCAAAAGAAACTCAAAGTGGGATCTCCACATTAAGAATCTGAAATTTTATATTCTATCTCCCGTTGCAAAAGAAACTCAAAGTGGGATCTCCACATTAAGAATCTGAAATGGTGAAACTAAGAGTGGGATCTAGTGGGATCTCCACATTAAGAATCTGAAATGGTGAAACTAAGAGTGGGATCTCCACTCCGAGAATCAAGATGATTTAGATAACCCTAACTGTTTAAAGGTTTGATTATCCAAGAGAAGATTTCTCGTTTATCGAGATTGAATTTCAAATTTGGTCTTAATTGTTTAAAGGTTTAACCAAATGGGGATTTGAGACGATCCTAACTGTTTAAAGGTTTGATCGTTTAATTTGTGGACCTCTCATTAATGGAAGGAAACGAGAGGGGATTTTGGCTTTGGTTCTAACTGTTTAAATGATACGAGTCGCTGTGCGAGCACTCTTGATCGCGGAATTATCAAGAGTGGGTAAAGAAGAAAACAACTGAAGAACACAAGAGTTTAATTAGGGAGAAGGAAAATACCTTCTCTAGATTATGAGAATCAATTAGATTTACAAAATCCCTCTCTCACAATCTCTCTAGATCAAAGAACAACCTCCCTGATCTCTTTTCTGATTACAATCTTAGTTCTAAACCCTAGAAAAGTCGTGTTTCTATTTATACTAAACAGAAATCCCAACTGGAGTAGGAAACTAACCTAGGCCCGGAACCGCTACGCGGTCGACCGCAGTGCCCAAGGCGGTCGACCGGTCAGAACGACGAAAACTGGAAAAATCGATTATAGTGTTTCCGGTCAACCGCAGCGCCACCATCGGTCGACCGCTCTCAGTCCTGAGACATAGTCTGGGTCTGTGCACTAAGCGGTCGACCGCCGTGACCAATCCGGTCGACCGGCCAGAGTTCAACTGTAAATCCTGCAGTTTTGACGAATCCTTCGACTTCGTCACCTCCAATGGCCTCGTCCACGACTCCTCTACTCTATTCTCAAGATATCATGAGAATCATCTATCCTCATGCTCCCATGAGGATCGCTAATCTCCCGAAGAGAAGATACACCCGTATCATGGGTCCCCCTTTAGGAACTTGAAGTCCCATTCAAGTTAGAACTTCAGCTGAGGGAACTCACGAGCCCCTCCTTCTCTGTTGAACCACTTGGCCTTGCTAGGGACCTGACCTTGACATCCAATGAGAAACGACTCCTTCGTCCCCCGCCTCGTCTTGGTCGTCTTCTGTTCCAACATGCAATCTTCTTTAAGTGGTTCCTCTCTATCAAACCACAAGTCTTCAACATGCGGTAAGATCATCTTGTCATCACCTTCATCATCCAATAAGGGAGGCTCAAACAACTTCAAGTACTCGGCATTGATCACCGAATACATGCCTAAGTAAGGTGGCAAATCTAAACGAAAAGCGTTGTCGCCAATCTGATCGATAATCCGAAACGGACCATAACGAATAGGCTTCAACTTCTTCCCTTCTCCTTTGAGCCTCTCCTTACTCAATTTTAGCCATACCATATCGCCTTTACCAAAGTTACAAGGAACCTGATGTTGATCATGCTTCGCCTTGTACTTAGCTTGCGATTTCTTCAATTGAGCTTCAACTGTGGCATGAATATTTGCAATCTTCTCAAGAAATCGCTGAGCACATTGTCTTTCACTCCCCTCCTTGCCGTCCACTGTGGCTTCACTTGAAAACACAAGATCGAACGGGCTTGGCGGTAAAAATCCATAACAAGTCTCAAACGGTGACATTCCGGAAGATCCATGAATTGCCCGATTAGAAGCAAACTGCAAATATGGTAAACTCTCATCCCAAGTCTTAGGATGCCTGGAATTATACCCCCGCAACATATGCACCATAGTCCGGTTGACTACCTTCGTTTGTCCGTCTGTTTGTGGATGAAAGGTCGTGCTCTTCTTCAATTTAGTGTCCATCAAACTCCACAAAGAATCCCAAAAATGCCCAAGAAAACAGCTATCCCGATCCGAAATAATCGAGCTCGGTAACCCAAAGTGCTTCCATACATGCTCAAAGAACAGTGTGCTGCACCCGCTCCCATCACGGTCTTCTTACAAGGAATCAATATCACCATCTTGCTGAACCAGTCCACTACAACGTACAAATAGTCATGCCCGTGCTTCGTAGTCGGCAACCCTCCTAGAAAATCCATAGAAATGCTCTCCCACGGCCTAGAAGGAACCGGTAATGGTAGGTACAATCCCCTCTTTCTGTTAGAAGGTTTTGAAATACAACATAACTTACACCCTCCAACATACTTGGTCACATCAGCAAGCATCCGTGGCCAAAACACATGTCGCCGTAGATTGAGAAGCATTTTCTGAATGCCAAAATGCCCTTACACACGCGAGGTATGTGCTTCCCGAATCCATTGCAACCTATCACCATCTTCCGGAATGTATAGTGATGTCCCACGATACAACAAGCCATCTTCTCCAAGTGCATACTCCCCCCTTCGACCAGCCTTCGCCTGCTCAAACACACTACCGAAGTCCCTACTGGATGCATACAGCTGTACATACTCCAAAGGAACCAAGGGCTGAATACGCGTCGCCACCAATAAAGACCTTATCGGCGGACGAGATAACATATCGGCCAACTTGTTCGTCGCTCCTTTCTTGTACCTAATAATAATGTTGAAAGCCATCAAATAGGACATCCATTTCATGTGTCGTGCCTGCTGTAGCTTTGTCTGGGCATGTAAGAACTCCAATGGCTTGTGATCCGAATGCACGACCACCTCCTTCCCTAACAAGTACACCCTCCAATGCTTAATTGCTTGATATAGTGCATAGAACTCCTTGTCGTAGGTTGGGTAGTTCGCAATAGCACCCGAAAACTTCTCAGAATGGTATTCCACCAGTTTCCCATCCTGAATCAACACCGCGCCCATCGCATAATTAGACGTGTCGGTCTCCACCTCGAAAGTCCGCTATAAATTCGGCAACGCCAACACCGGTGCCTCCGAGATCTTCCTTTTTAGCAACTGAAAAGCCTCCTCATGCGTCCTTCCCCACTCAAACTATACTTTAGCCTTTGTGAGGCCATGTAACGGTGCCGCATAAGTCGAAAAATGTCGAATGAACTTACGCAAATACTAACAAGCCCCCATGAAGCTCCTCACCTCAGTCACTGTCTTCAGCGTCGGCCACTTTGTGATCACCTCCACCTTGCCTGGATCTATCCTCCGCTGGCCCTTCCCTACGATGAAGCCGAGATACACCAACTCGTCCTTCCCGAACTCGCACTTTTTCCCGTTGAGCTTCAGCTGTCCGTCCTGTAACACCTCAAATACCTTCTCAACATGAACGAGATAATCCTCCCAAGTCCTGCTGTACACCAAGATATGATCAAGGTAAACTATTACAAAATCCTCTATAAAGGGTCACAACAAATCATTCATAAGCCTCATAAAGGTAGCCAGAGCATTCCACAATCCAAACGGCATCACCAACCACTCGAACAGGCCTTGCTTGGTCTTGAACGCAGTCTTCCAAGTGTCTTCCTCCCGAATCCTCACCTGATGGTAACCAGACTTCAAATCCAGCTTCGTGAAAAACCTCGTTCCCTCCAACTGGTCCATAAGATCATCGATCCGTGGTAATGGGTAGCGATTCTTGATGGTTATCTTGTTGAGCGCCCGGTAATCCACGCACATGTGCCAGATTCCAGTACTGATGTGCGGTATAGGCCTATGTTAGGTAAGGAACTCTCCCCGGTCAACATAATCTCATGCTCTACACCTCGATGTGGTGGTAGTCCCATGATCTCCGAAAACAAGTCCGCATACTTGACCTTCAACCTGTCAAGATCTCCCTCCTGGAGCTTGCTCAAGGTGGACAAGCACATCCTACTCAGCTGCTCTTCATACGGCCGAATGAACAATAAAACGAACTTCCTGCCCGCGTTCACCAACCTCTTAGCCTGAGTCACTGTCACCAAGCTCGTCTCCTGTGGGAGAGATGCTGAACGAAAAATGAATTGCTCGCCATCCTTGTTGAACGTGTACTTTTGGGCTCGCCGATCATATACTGCGTATCTATCCCACAAATAAGGATTGCCCAAAATAACTTGGCAAACATCCAACAGAACCACGTCGCATGTGACCTCGTCAATATACGACTCATGGAGTGCAAATCTGAATGAATACTGGTTCACCACACTCAATCCCACCTCCTTTTGAATCCACCCTAATGGATAGGGCTTCAGATGCTTCACCGTCTTCAATCCAGCTTCTGTACTAATGCCTCAGATATCAAATTTTTCTGACTCCCTGGATCTACAATAGCATCCACTAAACTGGTCTTGACCTGCAATTTCAGAACAAATAGCTACTCCCTCGGGTCGTCATCTTCTTTGGTGGCCTGCTTCACCGCCATAAGGTTGAGACTGCTATTGGGTTCAGTCATCCCGGGAACCTCCTTCGGACCCTGTGCTATCACGTACGCCTTCTTCTCCTCCTTCTTCTTTAATCCTTTTGGCTTCAGATGAGGATACTTATCCCAGCAACGATCAGCCACATGCCCTGTCTGCTTGCAGTGATTGCATGTCAATCCTGCTTTCCCCGAGTCAACCTTCTTCTTCTCATCCTTAGACTGAGAGCCACCCGTCTTGCTCCCCGATGGTTTGGAATCCCCCTTTGTCTCGTTGCCCTTCTTCTGCCGGCCCTCAATGGCAATGGCCTTCACGCTCGCCTCTGCGATTGTCTCCACTGAAAACAGCTTCATCTCCTTCCGGATGTAATCATTCAGACCCGCCATGTACTTCATGAAGATGGGGTACTCGGACGTTGCGATGTTTAGGACCATCGCCTGTTGCTGGAATTCCGTTGTGTACTCTTGAACGGTCTGATTAAATTTTTGGCGCAAGCCATACCACTTGTACCAACGCTCCTCAAGGAACCCCACTGGATAAAACTGTTTCCGAAGTAGCTCCTTGAACTTGTTCCACGACGCCGCTTTCTTCTCCTGTTTGCAATAGGATTTCCACCACGTCAACGCGTGCCCTGAAAGCTTCAATGTCGCAAACACTATTTTCTCCTTGGACGAATATCCATAGAGAGTGAAGTACATCTCCATGCGTTCGATCCAATCATCAAGCTTCTCCACATTGATACTCTTATCATAAACAGGAATCTTAACCTTAAAGTCAATCTTCAGATTCTGGTAATGATTCTTACCCCCTTGATGTCCAGCAGTCTTGACAATCTCAGTCTCCCCCTCTGAATCAGCTTTCTCGCTCTCCTCATCGGATTCGAAGAGTCCCTTCTTACCCTTCGAAGAAGATTCCTCCTTTTTGTCTCCTCCGTTGATGAGGCCCACGAGTTGGGTAAGAGTCGTCCCGGTCGTCTCAATCTGCTTCTCCATGGCATCAAGTCTTGTTGAATTATCTGCTTCAGACATCTTCTTCTTCCTTAATTTCTGGACCCCCTCCGAGGAATTAAGGATCTCGCCAAGCTTCTTGTACTGTGAGCGAGTAAGGACCATACACAGTTCCCCCCTTCACAGGATCTAGTGCTCTGATACCAACTTGATATGAGTCGCCGTGCGAGCACTCTTCTCTAGATTATGAGAATCAATTAGATTTACAAAATCTCTCTCTCACAATCTCTCTAGATCAAAGAACAACCTCCCTGATCTCTTTTCTAATTACAATCTCAGTTCTAAACCCTAGAAAAGTCGTGTTTCTATTTACACTAAACAGAAATCCCAACTGGAGCAGGAAACAGACCCAGGCCCGGAACCGCTACGCGGTCGACTGCAGTGCCCAAGGTGGTCGACCGGTCAGAACGACGAAAACTAGAAAAATCGATTACAGTGTTTCCGGTCGACCGTAGTGCCACCATCGGTCGACCGCTCTCAGTCCCGAGACATAGTCTGGGTCTGTGCACTAAGCGGTCGACCGCCGTGACCAAGCCGGTCGATCGGCCAGAGTCCAACTGTAAATCCTGCAGTTTTGACGAATCCTTCGACTTCGTCACCTCCAATGGCCTCGTCCACGACTCCTCTACTCTATTCTCAAGATACCATGAGAATCATCTATCCTCAAGCTTCCATGAGGATCGCTAAGCTCCCGAAGAGAAGATACACCCATATCATTAAAGGTTTGACCAAATTGGAGTTTTGAAATGATCCTAACTGTTTAAAGGTTTGATCATTCAATTTGTGGACCTCTCGTTTATGGAAGGAATCGAGAGGGGATTTTGGCTTTGGTCCTAACTGTTTAAAGGTTTGACCAAATGAGAGTTTTGAAATGACCCTAACTGTTTAAAGGTTTGATCGTTTAATTTGTGGACCTCTCATTCATGGAAGGAATCGAGAGGGGATTTTGGCTTTGGTCCTAACTATTTAAAGGTTTGACTAAATAGGAGTTTTGAAACGATCCTAACTGTTTAAAAGTTTGATCGTTCAATTTGTGAACCTCTCGTTCATGGAATGAATCGAGAGGGGACTTTAGCTTTGGTCCTGACTGTTTAAAGGTTTTGACATCATGAGGATTTGCCAATTATCATGGCATTGGAAGATTCTTAGGTGTTGTGTCAGAGCTCAATAGTGGGAGTGTTAAAGGCTCGGACACAGCGGGAGTTTGGGTGGATTTAACCACGAAGCGTTTTGGTGGACCCACCATTAGTTAATTTGATTGGTGAGGGATTTTATGGTGGAGGATTGTGAATCATCAAGCAATTCACAATTAGACCGTAGGAGTTTCGTGAGGAAAGACTAACCCGATGAGGTCATTGAATCTCATCTCAATGAAAGAGTACTTGGAAAGTCACAGTGGGAGTTGACGAAATTTATCTCGATGATTGAAACCAACCAAGAATCGGATGAAGGAAAAGCAAATGGGACATGCTTCATCCTTGAAGGATTTCAGAGTTTCGTGAAGGAAGATTGACTTGATGAAGTCATTGAATCTCATCTTAATGAAAGAGTGCTCTGAAAATCACAGTAGGAGGATTTTAATCATTTTGGACATGATTAAATTGCCACAGCGGGAGGTTCTTAATCATTTTTATCATGATTAAGAGTGGATTATTCAAATGATTAGTTTTCACATTGAATAATCAATTAGTTTCAGGTTATCCTTAAGAATACCATATGTAGCATTCTCCAAGAAATTCCCGTTAAATAGGTTACCCTGAATGTATTGGGGATAGTACTTTTTCAGGAACTTCTCGTTTGTGAGCAATGTTGCTGTTCTTGATACAGAATCAGGTCTTGGTTCCTGCCTTCGTATTCAGCCATGATAGCCTCGTATCCACCCCCAGCTTTTAGGTGAACCTGAGTCTAATCACATTTGGTTACATTTTTAGAGCACACAATTTAAGGAAGCAGTTTTTAACCTCTTATATTAGTCGGAGGTTCGAGAAACAGTTTATACTCATGTACCCAATGGAGTATGGGTCGTCTTTATTTGGCTTGTTTCGCCGTTATGACGCCGGAGTCAATTAAGGCTTGGATTTTGTTTTTGATCCCAAAGCAAATCTTAGTAGGATGAAAAACCCTTCTGTGATATGCACAGTAGTTTGGATCCATAATCCTCTTAGCTCCCTCCTCGTCTTTAATAGGTGGTAGCTCGATCTTGTTGTTGGCGAGGAGGTATTTAAAGATGGCTGGAGCTTCATCATCTTCAAAAGAATACTCCTTTTGGAACCTCAGATCAAGAGTCGCGTTCACAGCAATTGCAGATGTCGTCGGTTGTCTTCTCTCAGCTTTTTTTCTTTTAAGAAAGTGTTTAGCTTGTTCACCGTGTATTTTCAAATCTTTTCATGTTTTGGATGATACGACCCCCAGGGCTTTCAGGACATCGATGGAGAGATTATTATAGCATGTTTGTAGGATGAATTCCTCTGTAACAGAATCTCTGCAAATTCATTGCCTTGTTACGGAAGCGCTTGACGAAATTGTCGACTGACTCTCCGTCTCTTTGCTTCTCATCAAGAAGGGTTCCGATTGACACTTCGGTGTCATCGTCAAAGAAATTACTGAGGAACAAACTTTTCATGTCATCCCAGCAGTTAACGCTCCCAGATTTGAGACGTCGGTACCAATCGAATGCGGGCCTACGAAGGGTGCCAACGAATGACCGGACCATTAAAGCCTCGTTTCCAGAGATCATGCCCAAATGAGACTTGAAATAAATAAAGTGTTGAGTGGGCGAACCTTTCCCGTCAAATGGAGTGAAGTTAATCAGATTGAATTTTGGGGGGTAAGGAGTTGAATCCCACTCCATTGGATACGGAATACTCGTTTTCTTCACTTCTTGAGCCGTCATCAAAGCATTGACTTTGTTTTCAAGCTCCTTCATTTTCTTGTCCTCATTTTCATCTCTCTTTGAGTGATGTTGAGCAGAAATAATTAGGTCACCCCTAGTGTTATTAAGAGGTGCAATTGAACAACTCCCAATATTGTTGTTGGGAGGATCCATTGAACCACCCCCAGCGTTATTATCATTGGGAGGTGTATCAGCCATAATGACTTCATCCACTTCTGGATCGCTGTCATCTATGACATTCTGAGTGTGGTGGCTGGATGCAGCTTGCTGACTGGACTCAGGAGGTTGAGGCCGTTGAGCTTGCAATTCTCTCATTTGTTGGATAGCCAACTTCATCTCCATTTTCATTTCAGCTCTAATTTATTCACGTTGCTTGGCTAAAGTTTCTTGAAGCATTTGAGCAAATTGATCAGGAGTGATTGCGAACACTTCTCTGGCTTGCCCCGTGCTAGATATTATATCATCCGAAGCAATCGCAGAACAAGTATCCGAAAGTTCATCTTCTGAGGACATTCCTTCATGCATTTTCTTATAATCCCTACGTTTAATGACTCTTAACTGGAGTCGAGACATCTGTTGAGCAATTCTTGAATTGACTTTTCCTTCCGGGGAAAAGTCAGGATTTGATTCATTTGAATGCCGCTTAGACTTTCTTTTATCAACCATGTTGATGGTGACTTTAGGGAATTCGTCATCTTGGACAGTTGATCTTCTATTACGGAAATGTCTCAGCTTAGGCTTCGACATTTCGGTGAAAAGCCTCTGGAACATCGAGACTCTTTGCGGGATGGCTTCTCGTTTAGAGTAGTCACATTCCGACAGTACTACTCTAATGAGTCGCATACAGAAACAATGAGAACTCATTTCTCGGACAATCCTCTTTTGAGTTTTGTTCACACCCCCAGCTTGATAGTACAACTCATCGGTATGATTACCGGAGAATCCTATCGCCTGTTGGTATGACCTCCCAGGTATAACGATGTCTTTTGATGAACATGTCTTCTTCTGAGGATGTAAAGCCTTGTTGGCGTTCTCAGGACAACTTGTTGTCGCATTTGAGCGATCCAAGGTCACGTTAGGAGTCGCATGTTTAGAACTACCCCCTTGCGGGTGCAGAGTCTGAGTTTCGTTACAAACTTCCAAACGGGTAAAAATTGGGGTTTTCCCATCCTAGAGTTGTTCTGACTTGATAGGAGGATATTTACGACCCCCAGTGTAAGAATCTATTTGGGGTTCATTCACCAGACCCAAGCGTTCTTTGACTGGAAGTCTACCCCGATCATCAGGTAAAGGACCGAGGCGATCCGCCATTGTGATCTTAAATTTTAACAAGTCGGGATTGACCCATGACTTCACTGGTAACATATCAGAAGTGATTGTAGTAGATGAACCAGGAATGGATGTCGATGGAGTCAAAAGAGAGGCGTTGGAAATTTCCTTTTGGCCGCGATAATGGAGACTGCCGCCGTTGAAGAAGGTGTCGCGGCAGTGGGGACTACCGCGGTTGAAAGAGGTGTCGCGACAGTGGGGACTGCCGCAGTTGAAAGAGGTGCCGTGACAGTAGGGACTGCCACGGTTGAAGAATATGCCGCGACAGTGAAGACTGTCGCGGTTGAAGGATTGATCCCGCTAATCCAATTTTTGTGTAAGTTTGGATTTGGGGATCCATACTTGGCTTATTTTGGTGATTTTTTAGACACCATTTCCTCCTTCTCTACTTGTCTCTGTTGCAAAAGAGCACGGGTATGAGCGGCGTTTGCAAAACGCTTTTGTATACGTTCTTTGAGAGTTGAACGAGCCCTTTTGACGAGAGTCCATTCCTCCGTCGTGAGTTGTGTAGAGATATGAGTGGTTTGACATTGAGGCGACTAAACCACTTGATGTTTCCTCGATTCTAAGTTCGCATAGTAACGAACTTCATCGGTTTGTTCCAAGGCCTTACCCAATTGATGAGCGTGACATTGGCGTTGCCTCTGACGAGCTTTCTTCGTCAGTGTTGGCGAACTTCGATCGAACGATTCCTTATTTATGGGGGAATCATTATGAGCAGAGCTTTTGGCTTTGGGGGTCGCCGGGATAATGTTGCGAGGGGAGGCCTCAGCAACAATTGGGTGAGAGTCTTTACCTTTAGCCTTCTTTGGCGTGTAAGCCTTCTTCAATCATGAGATCCTCTTGTACTTGTGAGACAAAGAAGATCTTGAAGAAGATGATGAAAGATATTCCTCAAATTTGGCCTGGTCGAACTCGTACTCGACCGTGGATTCAACTGGGATCTTGATCGGCTGCGACACAACGGTCTCGGCAGCGAGACCGTTGGCTCCCACTGTGGTCGCCAGTTTGTTTTTGTCGAAAGTTTGCTTCATTATGGAATTCATTATATCTTTGATCGATTATAACAAATTCAAAAGAAATAGCCTTTTATAAGACTTCTCTTACACAACAAAAAGAAAATTACAACTCTCTAGAAAATAACACAGAAATCGTTTATCGACTTCTGCTTTTGTGGGACTTTGCCTGTGCCGGGGGTGCGTTAGCCCATGACCACCAAATCACAGATTCTGGTTGAATCGTGAAGGTTTTAAGGATTCTTCCTTTGTTTATCGAAGTAAGAATTTAAAGCGAATATCTTATCAATGTAAGATGTTCACTCTTCTAAAGATCAAGTCAAAGCTTAGATCTCTAGGAATCGCCAAAAGCTTCTTGAGGATGTTTGTGAAGAATGAAGACTCTCTCGCTTGCTCCAATTCACCAAAAAGCTCAAGTCTCTCTGCCTTAATTACTCTCCCTGCCTGGCTCTCTGTCAATGATGGCCCTAGGGGTTATTTATAGCCTCCTTGGATGATAACTAAAGAAAATAACTGATCAGCAACTGCCCCTTTGGGCGCGGCAACCAGGGGTGATGCGGCTGAAGAAGTGACTTTGGCGCGGCAGCCATAGGTGACGCGACTGAAGAGACGCGGCTGAAGAAATTCCTTTGGCATGGCAGTCGCCGCTGGCGCGGTCAAAGGAGTGGTTCCCCTTTAGTTTGTAACCGCCATCCCACGACTTTAAACTCCTTAAATGCCATGATTTTCGTGGGTAGTGGGCATGATTTTCGTTCGTAACTGCTTCTCCCACGTTCATAAGTAACCCCCAACAGTTAATAAACCATGTGGGCCACACAAAACTCAAGAAAACTATTAAAAATGACGTTTTTAGCTTCTCAGTGGGTGCGGCAGTGGGCAGTGACGCGTATTTCCGCAGCAGTTACTACTACCGCGTATCTCCCGGGAATTTTAGCTTTAACTTCTTTATCCAATATCGCAATAAGGTAATCCAAGATGCGTTGGAAAGATAACGAAGATATATATAACTTTTATCTTTTAATCTTCTTTAGATTTGGATCATATCATGGCTTAAATGTGTGATACATTGCCGCGGCAGTCGTCGCTGACGCGCATCTCCGAGACCGTTCACGCTGTCTCGGGTATTTTGGCTCTAACTTCCTCGTCCAATATCGGAATGAGGTGATCCAAGATGCGTTGGAAAGATAACGAAGAGATCTACAACTCCTATAGGCGCATCACTTTGTTTACTTACGCATCACTCTCCACTGCCGTGCCTATTCGCGTCAGTGTACACTGCCGCGCACATCTGAGGCAGTTTGTGTTGTCTCGAGTATTTTAGCTCTAACTCCCTCGTCCGATCACGGAATGAGGTGATCCAAGATGCATTGGAAAGCTAACAAAGAGATATAAAATCTCTCATAGGCACGTCACTCTGTTTACTTGTGTGTCACTCTCCACTTCCATGCTTATGCGCGTCAGTGTACACTTTCGCGTACATTTGAGGCAGTTTGCGTTGTCTCGAGTATTTTAGCTCTAACTCCCTCGTCCGATCTCGGAATAAGGTGATCCAAGATGCGTTGGAAAAATAACGAAGATATCTACAACCTCCCATAGGCGCGTCACTCTGTTTACTTACGTGTCACTCTCCACTGCCGTGCCTATGCGCGTTAGTGTACACTGCCGTGCACCTCTGAGGCAGTTTGCGTTATCTCGAGTATTTTGGCTCTAACTCCCTTGTCCGATCTCGGAATGAGGTGATCCAAGATGCGTTGGAAAGCTAGAGAAGATCTCTATAACTTTCCATAGGTGCACCACTTTGTTTGTATGCGCAACACCTTCTGTTGCCATGTCTATACGCGTCAATGTTCCTTGTTAATGGTGTTCATATTGTTCTTCTATGTTGTTTCACCTGTTCCTTTGCTTCTTTTGGCTTTGGATGATCCTCTCTGACTTAGATAGTGACATTCATACCTATAGGTATTTTTAGATGCCTACATACGTATTTAATATCGTAACACTAAGTCTAAAATAGTTTATTCTTTTAGCACAATGTTACATGTAGAACGGACTTAGAAAATTTACATGCTAGCTCGACTCAAATGGTAGTCGGTAAAGGCTCATCAAATCTTTTGATGACTAAGGGTTTGCCAAAAATCCTATAATAAGCAGCTCGCTATGACATATTCGCTCTCAATTTGTATAGAGTCTGCGGTGGTAGTCAAGGCCTTGGTAACCTCCTCCTCCATAACATTACTTTAATAGTCACTGATGCACCAGCTTCATCAATTGGTCTCGTGACTCGAGCACCTGGGGTAGCTTCAGAGATAGTAGCTGTATCAGCACCAACGGCTGGTCCTACAATCAAATTTTTCACAAAGAGTCAACCTAGCGAGCCTCTGATGCATTCTCAGCTTAGAAATAAAAGTGACAAACGACGCATGACATTCAATGTCATCAAAAGGTCACTTCAGTTATGACCTATCACTTTCTCCATAAATGCTTCTTGAAACACGCTATCCGACGATTATTTGAATTCTCATTTCTACTCAACCAGTCGAATTTGAGTGCGATGATCTAGCACATCGAGATATTAATCTACCTACTGAAGTCACTGCGTGTTTAACTTTACAGACAAATGACTCAAGCAATTGCTCCTGTGATCAACCTCGTGGATTGACAACTCATGGGGCCAACTAGGAATGCGATGTTAGTCAACCCTTGTTAAGATCAACATGGATAACAAAGACGCTTGCCTTTATTATAGCAGAACAAGTTGAATCGATCCATTACATCCAATCCAAAGCTTTGGCATTATTTATTAGCTAAGGATGAAGCCTATTACTCCCGGGTGTTCAAACTAAACCTACTCAAACGAGATATTTTTTCACAAGCTCATAGGCATTCGATCTTTTGACCTATATCAATGCAAAACACTGATGTCATGTTCATAGAAAACTCAAGTGCAACTACAAGACCTTGGCATTTTCTCAAAACCCAAGGCCTATGTCACTAGTGTAGAGAATCATTATGTACACCCTCATTATGAAGGCGAGTCGACCAATAATCTAAGACTCGTAATCAAGTCATCCCCATTTGAAAAGCTCAAAGTATAATTCAACATAAAGAATGCAAGATACATAGCTTAGACTAAATTTTTTTATTTCTTATTCATGTTCTCCAAGTGATTACAATACAAAAAAAAAGAAACAACAAATGACAAAAATAAAGATACAATAACTAAGAAGCAAGATTTAAGTCGACACCAAGACCAGGGGACAGGAGTAGAGAAGCATTAGCAGTAAAGGGCACTTGAGTCGACTGAACCTCAGACTCAACTCCTCCACCTTTCTTTTTTTTTCTAGGGAGATCACCCAATTGTCTTGAGTAGAACCCTCACTAGCCTGCTCGACTAAGCTCTCACCTACCTCCCGGACCTCTTTGGCAATGTCCTCATCGTTCTCCTCCTCTGCCACCTAGCTAGAGCTCCCCTCACTATTCCTCTATCTCCAAGAGCACCTCCAGGAAGTTAGCAACACTTAGAGGGTAGTGAAAATGGTTGGGATCGCTCCTCATCTTCACTAGAAGCTGTGCCTCGAGATAGTCATATCCCGCCTTGCAAGCCAGTTCCACCTCCACTTTCCCAAGAGCGCTGTGGCGATAATCCTCAATGATTTCAAACCCATGAGCATCAAAATCCAGATGAGTAAGGCGGTATTGGAAAGCTCAAACCTCTACGAGAGACGACTCGTGCTATGGCTTAGACACCAATGCGGCTGTGATGCCCCAGAGTTCACACAAGGCTGCAGTCCAAGGTGAAATCCGGATTATCAAACCTACCAAACACCATACACAATGCTACGATATGTTTCACCATCACAGTCATTATCTCTTAAGTAGAATCAACAAATAGGTAAAGATACAAGACAGACAAATAATAGAAGTAGTACAAAATTAGATATACACAGAAGAAGTATATCAATAAATGAGCCCAACTGAAATAGAATAAAAATATCTCTGAGTCTAAAATAAATCTTAACACAATGAGTCAAATGAAATCTCACTAAGGCACTCGGCCTCTACAAAATGAATACAACTCTAAAGTCTGAACAATGAACATAATTATATAGTGGAGTTTCAGCTGCTAAGACTGTGCGACGACGACTATGCTAGAACTCCGTCATCCTACGGCTCTCTGAAACTCTGATATACCTAAAAAGATAATTTAAATAAAAAGAACAATAACAAGAGCGTCAGAGCGCTATAACAAGATCACCTCCATCCGCCTCCAAGGGAAGGGCTGCGAGATGAAGTGGAGGCTCTATCTATTAAGCATAGTCTACCTATATCATATTCCTCATATCTAATGGAGTTAATATTTAGACATCTATAAGACGAGACGTAGTACGTAGAGCGAAATAATCCAAACAAGGAAACCCTTATGTATATACCGTATGTCAAAAATTATAGGTATCTAAACATTAAAACCGAACTAGAGATAAACAATCTAAATAAAATCAATAATTAGAAACCCACAACACGAGACTGGTACGTCGAGCGAAATAATCCAAATAAGAAAACCCTCATATATATATACCATATGTCTCAAATTGTGAATCCCTAAACACCAATTCCAACTCTATGAATGAAAACAATACTCAAAAGAAAATATTCCAAACCTCATCTGTATAGCACCATTATCACATCTCAAACTACCCTCGAGTAGTCGGCGCAATAATAAGAGAAAATCACCCAACTCATAATCACCATGGTCATATCATGTATGCCATATATTAAAAGATGTACCCTACTCATGGGCAATCTAATATGGGAGCAAAATTATAACTGTAGCGTATATATATGTATGCATCTCTACGAACAATAGCTATACTTTTGTAAGGCTCGGACAATACTATGCGGACAACAGATACAATCCTCGCTCAGCGACAATAGGTTTTATTCCTTATTCCGGGCACACAAAATAACAATACTTTTGTAAGGCTCGCATAATACTATGCGGATATCGGATACAACCTCCTTACTCAATTGTCTTTACGGCAAATAGATTTTATCTCTCTTATTTTCGAATGCTCATTCGTCCAACGGTAATAAGTTTTATCTCCCTATTTCCAGATATGCTTCTAGATGATCGTACAACGGTGAATAGGCATATCAGCCAACCTAAAAAACATACACTGATCATCTTTAAGTATTTGGTACAACCAAGGTCTCGTTATGGAAAAAACAACCAAATACCCCTAGTGTGGTACAACCGAATCTCTCATTACGGATAAACACCCACACTAAGAATCCATAACCATGAGCAATACTTTATCATATATTAATTCACTTTCACCAACTCAACTTGTATCAACTATCTTAATAATTCTACACAGGAATGATCCTAAGAATGATGGAACTAGAGCTCTGACACCAACTGTCACGCCTCAGAGTTCACACAATGCTGCAGTCCAAGGTAAAATCCAGAACATCAAACCTGCCAAGCACCATACACCATGCTATAACATGTTTCACCATCACAGCCACTATCTCTCTAGTGGAATCAACAATAAGTGAAGTTACAAGACAGACAAATAATAGAAGTAGTACCAAATTAGATATGCATAGAAGAAGTATATCAATAAATGAGCCTAACTAATATAGAATAAAAATATCTCAGAGTCCGAAATAAATATTAACACAATGAGTCAAATAAAATCTCACTAAGGCATGCAACCTCTACAAAATGAATACAACTCTAAAGTCTGAACAATGAACAAAACTATATAGTGGAGCTTCAGCTGCTAAGACTGTGCGACAGCGACTATGCTAGAACTCTGTCATCCTGTGACTCTCCGAAACTCTGATCTGCCTAAAAGATACAATTTAAATAAAAAGAACAATAACAAGAGCGTCAGAGCGCTATAGCAAGATCACCTCCATTTGCCCCCAAGGGAAGGGCTGCGAGATGAAGTGGAGGCTCTATCTATTAAGCATAGTTTACCTATATCATATTCCTCATATCTAATGGAGTTAATATTTAGACATCTATAAGACGAGACGTAGCACGTCGAGCGAAATAATCCAAACAAGGAAACCTTCATGTATATACCGTATGTCTCAAATTGTAGGCACCTAAACATTAACATCAAACTAGAAATAAACAATCAAAATAAAATTAATAATTAGAAACGCACAACACGAGATTGGTACGTCGAGCGAAATAATCCAAATAAGGAAACCCTCATATATATACCATATATCTCAAATTGTGAATCCCTAAACACCAATTCTAACTCTATGAACGAAAACAATACTCAAAAGAAAATACTCCAAACCTCATCTGTATAGTACCATTATCACATCTCGAACTACTCTCGAGTAGTCGACGTAATAATAAGAGAAAATCACCCAACTCATAATCACCATGGTCATATCATGTATGCCATATATCAAAAGATGTACCCTACTCATGGGCAATCTAATATGGGAGCAATATATATATATGTATGCATCTCTACGAACAATAGCGATACTTTTGTAAGGCTCGCACAATACTATGCAGACAACGGATATAATTCTCCTTACTCAATCGCTCTGTGACAATAGGTTTTATTTCCTATTCCGTGTACACAAAATAATGATACTTTTGTAAGGCTCACATAATACTATGCGGATATAGAATACAACCACCTTACTCATTCATCCTTACTTCAAATAGATTTTATCTCTTTATTTTCAGAATGCTCATTCGTCCAACGTTAATAGGCTTTATCTCCCTATTTTCGGATATGTTTCTAGATGATCGTACAACGGTGAATAGGCATATCAGCCCAACCCGAAAAACATACACCGATTATTTTTGAGTATTTAGTACAATCGAGGTCTCGTTAAGGGAAAAACAACCAAATACCCCTAGTGTGGTACAACGGAATCTCTCATTATGGATAAACACCCACACTAAGCATCCATAACCATGAGCAATACTTTATCATATATTAATTCACTTTCACCAACTCAACTTGTATCAACTATCTCAATAATGCGAGTCAAAACAACATAAACTAAGTGTACGTGCACATATCTCGGTGTGCGTGTCAATATGAACAATACTTGTCAAAATCCCCTTTTGGGTTTCTCATATGTGTGCTACGACACTATTCATACGTGCCCATGACTGCACGTGTAACATTGATACGGGTGTATCTTCTCTTCGGAAAAGAGATCCTCATGGGAGCTTGAGGATAGGTGATTCTCATGATATCTTAAGAATAGTAGTGTGAAGCGACACGACGGAGCACAAGTGGAAGCGTAGAACGAGACGACGAGCAGTAGATTCGAAGAATCCAGATTTCAGCTCATGAGTCGACTCATACATGTACATGAGTCGACTCATCAGGTTGAGTCGACTCATGACTGTCATGAGTCGACTCATGAAACCCAGCCATTTTGTCAAAAGCTTCTGCTCGATTTACTCATCAGTTTATGAGTCGACTCATCAGTCATGAGTCGACTCATATGCAGTCATGAGTCGACTCATCGAGCTTTCCTGGGCAGACTTGGTTTCTGTTTTGAAGGAATCCTAGTTGGGTTTGGTTTTGGTTATTTACCAGATTGCCACCATGTTGTAAACCCTATAAATAAGGACCATTTAGGGTTTTAAACAGGAGGGGAGAGACTAAGATGTAGATCTAAACGGTTTTAGGTCTAAGTGAGATCCTAATCAAAAGGATTAGGGTTTAGATTGTAAGGATCTACGAGATCTTAAAATCAGAGGTAATTAAGAGAGATTCTAATCATTGTATTAGGGTTTAGTGAGAATTGAGAGTTTATTCTCGATTATTGTATTAGGGTTTAGTGAGAATTGAGAGTTTATTCTCGATTCTAGTGAGATTGTGAGAGAGGGATTGTAATCTTTTCATACTCATTGAGATTGTGAGAGAGGGATTGTAATCTTTTCATACTCATAATCTAGAGAAGGTAATTTCCTTCACCATATACTAAATTAGCTTGTGTTTTTGTCATCCTCTTCTCAACCCACCTTTGATAATTCGCAATCAAAGGTGCTCACACGGCAACTTGTATCAAGTTGGTATCAGAACAATCAGATCTGGTGAATGGGCATCCTGTGTATGGTCCTGACTCGATCGCAATACAAGAAGCTTAGCGAGATCCTTTTCTTTGGAAGGAGTTCTGAGATTAAGGAAGAAGAAGATGACTAAAGTCAACAAAGATGGAGGGGCTCGAGAGTTTCCTCAGTTGAAGTTCTAACTTAAACGGGACTTCAAGTTTCTAAAGAGGGGACCCATGATATGGGTGTATCTTTTCTTCAAAAAAGCGATCCTCATGGGAGCTTGAGGATAGGTGATTCTCATGATATCTTAAGAATAGTAGTATGAAACGACACGGCGGAGCACAGGTGGAAGCGTGGAACGAGACGGCGAGCAGTAGATTCAAAGAATTCAGATTTTAGCTCGTGAGTCGACTCATACATGTACATGAGTCAACTCAACAGGTTGAGTCGACTCATGACTGTCATGAGTCGACTCACGAAACCTAGCCGTTTTGTGAAAAGCTTCTGCTCGGTCGACTCATCAGTTTATGAGTCAACTCATCAGTCATGAGTCGACTCATATGCAGACATGAGTCGACTCATCGAGGTTTCCCGGGTAGACTTGGTTTTTGTTTTGAAGGAATCCTAGTTGGGTTTGGTTTTGGTTATTTACCAGATTGCCATCACGTTGTAAACCCTATAAATAGGGACCGTTTAGGGTTCTAAACAGGAGGGGAGAGGCCAAGATGTAGATTTAAAGAGTTTTAGGTCTAAGTGAGATCCTAATCAAAAGGATTAGGGTTTAGATTGTGTGGATCTATGAGATCTTAGAATCAGAGATAATTAAGAGAGATTCTAATTATTGTATTAGGGTTTAGTGAGAATTGAGAGTTTATTCTCGATTCTAGTGAGATTGTGAGAGAGGGATTGCAATTTTTTCATACTCATAATCTAGAGAAGGTAATTTTCTTCGCCATATACTGAATTGTGCTTGTGTTTCTATCATCATCTTCTCAACCCACCTTTGATAATTCTGCAATCAAAGGTGCTCGCACGGCAACTCGTATCAAGTTAAGAAGAGGATGACAGAAACACAAGCACAATTCAGTATATGGCGAAGGAAATTACCTTCTCTAGATTATGAGTATGAAAAGATTACAATCCCTCTCTCACAATCTCACTAGAATCGAGAACAAACTCTTAATTCTCACTAAACCCAAATACAATGATTTGAATCTCTCTTAATTACCTCTGATTCTAAAATCTCATAGATCCTCACAATCTAAACCCTAATCCTTTTGATTAGGATCTCACTTAGACCTAAAACCCTTTAGATCTACATCTTGGCCTCTCCCCTCCTGTTTAGAATCCTAAACGGTTCCTATTTGTAAGGTTTACAATGTGGTGGCAATCTGGTAAATAACCAAAATCAAACCCAACTAGGATTCCTTCAAAACAGAAACCAAGTCTGCCTAGAAAACCTCGATGAGTCAACTCATGACTGCATATGAGTCGACTCATGACTGATGAGTCGACTCATAAACTAATGAGTCGGCCGAGCAGAAGCTTTTGACAAAATGGATGGGTTTCGTGAGTCGACTCATGACAGTCATAATTCGACTCAACCTGATGAGTCAACTCATGTACATGTATGAGTCGACTCATGAGCTGAAATCTGGATTCTTCAAATCTGCTGCTCGCCGTCTGATTCCAATCTTCCACCTGTGCTCCGCCGTGTCGCTTCACACCACTATTCTCAAGATATCATGAGAATCACCTATCCTCAAGCTCCCATGAGAATCGCTTATCCGAAGAGAAGATACACCCGTATCATGGGTCCCTTCTTTAGAAACTTGAAGTCCCGTTCAAGTTAGAACTTCAGCTGAGGAAACTCTCAAGCTCCTCCATCTTTTTTGACTTCAGTCATCTTCTTCTTCCTTAATCTCTGAACTCCTTCCAAAGAAAAGGATCTCGCTAAGCTTCTTGTATTGCGATCGAGTCAGGACCATACACAGGATACCCATTCACCAGATCTGATTGCTCTGATACCAACTTGATACGAGTTGCCGTGCGAGCACCTTTGATCACGGAATTATCAAAGGTGGGTTGAGAAGAGGATGATAAAAACACAAGCACAATTCAGTATATGGCGAAGGAAATTACCTTCTATAGATTATGAGTATGAAAAGATTACAATCCCTCTCTCACAATCCCAGTAGAATCGAGAACAAACTCCCAATTCTCACTAAACCCTAATACAATGATTAGAATCTCTCTTAATTACCTCTGATTCTAAGATCTCATAGATCCTCACAATCTAAACCCTAATCCTTTTGATTAGGATCTCACTTAGACCTAAAACCTTTTAGATCTACATCTTGGCCTCTCTCACCCTGTTTAGAACCCTAAACAGTTCCTATTTATAGGGTTTACAATGTGGTGGCAATCTGGTAAATAACCAAAACTAAACCCAACTAGAATTCTTTCAAAACAGAAACCAAGTCTGCCTAGGAAACCTCGATGAGTCGACTCATGACTACATATGAGTCGACTCATGACTGATTAGTCGACTCATAAACTGATGAGTCGACCGACCAGAAGATTTTAACAAAATGGCTGGGTTTCGTGAGTCGACTCATGATAGTCATGAGTCGACTCAACCTGATGAGTCGACTCATGTACATGTATGAGTCGACTCACGAGCTGAAATCTGGATTCTTCGAATCTGCTGCTCGTCGTCTCGTTCCACGCTTCTACCTGTGCTCCGTCGTATCGCTTCACATCACTATTCTCAAGATATCATGAGAATCACCTATACTCAAGCTCCCATGAGGATCGCTTTTCCGAAGAGAAGATACACCCGTATCGAACATCATGTGGCTCAAACTCCACGAACACAAACAAAACAGCACAAACAACACTCAGAAAATAAACTAGATTGCCTAGCGGTCGACCATCGCTAAGCCCACGGTTGACTGGTGTAGGCGTATAAAACTGCCTATGGGTCTCTTAGCACAGCTCGGCATGGTGATTCGACAAACCAACGAACCATCGGGTGACGTATCTAAACACGATCGTTGGACCACAACACCGAAGCCAAGTGACACGTAACGAAGCGGATTAACGAGGCTACGAGGCTAACAAACCGCACGCAAACAACGGAATACATCCACTCACGTACGGAATCAAGCTAACGGTTCGGTGAGTCAACGAGTCATCCAACTATAAAACGGATTCGAACTCGAACACCGAAGCGGATTTACTGCCAAATCAGGATTCGAACTGCCAAATCAGAGTTCAGATCAACGACGAAGCTCAGATAAACCACAAAACCGGAAAACGGACACCACGACACACCCCGGGAAAAAGCTCGGCCAAAACCGAGCCGCTCAGGTGGCTCACCGAGCCACCAAGTGGTGGCTCGGTGGCCATCTGAGATCCACACGGTTATCCTCCGGATCAAAACTTGGTTTTTGATCCCGAGAAGAGTATCGATTTCGCTTGGTCGATTTCGATTACTAAAGGTTATTATTTCCTTAGTGAAATAGTACCCCCGGCTGTTATTTCCTTCGTGAAATAATACCCGTCATACCGTGTAGGTCCGACCGGATCAAGATCCCGTGGTGGTCCACGGATTAACCCCGGCGCAGGCGAAGAACCCACACAAGCAAGAGACCGCAAAACAGGATCTTGCGATTTGTTCGAAAGAAGGAGAGTTGTAATTTTTCTTTTTTCTTTGATTTTGTTGTAACCGGATCTTATAAAAAGACCGGATCTTTGTAACGCATAAAGTTGTTAACTGAGATAGCAATGATATCAACATCAATGAAAGCTACGATTTTTCCCGCGAACAATCTGGCGACCACAGTGGGAGCCACCGATCTCGCTGCCGAGATCGTTGCGTCGCAGCCGCGGATCTCAATCCCGGTCGAGGAGGAGGTTGAGTATGAATTCGACCAACAAAAGTTCGAGGAGTATCTGTCATCCTCGTCCGGATCCACCACCCCCCTCAAGTCCAAGAAGTTCTCCTCCAGGAGAAAAGTCCGTTGGTACGAAGAAGTGCAGAGTACCAACGAAGATCTCACCCCAATTAATACCGAAGTTGTATCGGGTGAAGCTCCACCGACCTCCAACCAGGTCAAATCTGTTCTCGCCAATGCCTCCGCCGCTGAGGGCGTAGTAACTCTCTCAAAGAGAGCCCGCCAGAGGCGACGTCAACGCCTGGCGCGGCAATTCGCGAAGGTAATGGAGTCCACTGACGGAATCTGCTATAACGCGGATCTAAAGAGCAGGAGAGGCAAACAGCCTCAACAAACAATGAATGGCAGATCCTCCAAGCCGCCAACGAACGAATGGATCCGTGTCAAACGGAATCGTTCAACACTTGATGAGTGCATTCACAAGCGCCGCGCACTGTCAGCACAAGCACGGGCTCAAGTCCAAGAAGCCCGCAGAAGACTGCAGAAGGAAGTGGCCAAAAAGCCGCCACCACAAGAAGCCCGCAGAAGACTGCAGAAGGAAGTGGCCAAAAAGCCGCCACCAACCCGCTAAGTCTGGAGGTCGAAGTCTGAAGTGGCGATTCAGGCTAAAGAGCAAACTTTGTAGCCTTCAGCAAAAGTTCAACCTCCGGCGAACCACTCTAAATAACCGATAATTCTCATGGCTACTTTGGGAGATCACGCAGAATCATCCCGAAGAAAGAAGTCAGTTTTGGAGCGCCTCGGTCCACTTCCCGATGGACAATGCAAAGCTCCAGTTCAAGAGCGTTTGGACCCGATAAAGAAGCCCCGAACGACTCAACATGCTGGGGGTCGCCGCCACCTTCAACATGACAAGGAAATCAGGGCAGCTAAACGCACCAATTTGCGCATTGAAGTCTAGGAGTCCACTGAGAACTCACGCCCACAAAGGCATGTTTCGAGGCGCGTGACTTTTAAAAACCCAAAGAAGGCAGTTTGCCCTCAGAAGGAAACATTGTCGTCTGATGACGATAATGTTATACCTGAGAAGTCGTGCCAACACGCTATAGGTTACTCCGACCTTCAAGCAGACGAGTTGTACTATCGTGTTAGGGGTACGAGTAAAAACAGGAAAAGGAGTCCTCGAGAACTAGAAACTCAATGCCTCTGTTCCAAACTCATTCGGGTAGTATTGTCGGAGTGCAACTGCACTAATACAGTTCCCAAGAGAATTTTGGTTTTCGAGAGGCTCAGTACTGAAACGCCAAAACCAAGGCCTAGGCGTTTCCGACGAAGAAGAACGGTGGTTGAAGACGGAGAATTTCCGAGGGTCACCACTAATATGACCAGCAAAGGGACATCGGCACGGGATAATCTCGATTCGATTCTGAAAGCACCCAGGCGTATAACCCGTCTGCAGTCTGGAACCATCAATCGAGAAACTTATGATAGGATTCAGACAAGATTATCTTCAGAAGATGAAGAATTGGATGCTGGCTCCGCGGTCGCATCGGATAATACAGTATCCAGCGAGGGACAACCCCGCGAGGCACTTATGATAAGTGCGGAACAAGTGGTCAAGATGCTCGAAGAAGCCATGGCTAAACAACAGGAGAGCTTCAGGTTCGAAATGCAGATGGCTATGCAGAATATGAGAGAAATGCATGACCAACAAATCCAAGCACTGACAAACCAGCAAGGCGAACCAAGTCGTCGTAACCAGGTTAATCAGGAAGATGAGGATACAAATGCGAATGAAGTTCATAATGCCAATAATCCTCCTGTCAATGCTGGGGGTGGTAACGAGAATGCTAGAGAAAACACAGGTGAAAGCTTGAAGATTAAAAACCTCGAGAGCAAAATCAATACATTGATTTCCGCTCAAGAGATGAAGAAGACGGGCATTCCTTGTCCATACCCAAGAGAATGGGAATCGATCCCGTATCCGGCGAAGTTCAATCTAATTAACTTCACGCCGTTTAATGGGATGGGTTCACCCACTCAACATTTGATTTACCTCAAATCACACCTGGGGGTTATTTCTTGTAATGAGCCTCTGATGGTACGGTCCTTCGTTGACACTCTTCGTGGAGCCGCCTTTGACTGGTATCGCCGCCTCAAGCCAGGAAGCGTGAATAACTGGGACGACATGGAGACTAAATTCCTCACTAACTTCTTCGATGATGACACCGAGATATCCATCGGGTCGTTGCTTGACGAGAAACAAAAAGACGGGGAATTGGTTGATACCTTCGTCAAAAGGTTCCGAAACAAGGCGATGAACTGTCGGGACCCGATCACTGAAGAGTTCATTCTCCAGACTTACAACAACAACCTTGCATTGGACGTGTTGGAAGCAATGGGGACAGCACCGTCCAAAACATGGAAGGATTTGAAGGTCCGAGGAGAACAAGCCGAGCGATTCCTCAGAAGGAAGAAGGCGGAAAGAGGCCAACAGGTGACGAATGCTCCGCAACAGAATTTTGTCCCACGGGGGAAATGTATGGCACATGCTAATGCAGTTGATGCTAATCAAACTTTCCAATTGCAACCTCAGCAACAGCAGCAGCAACGAGCACCACAACAGTTGCAGTCGCAATAGCAACAACGGCCTCAGAAGAAGAAGTCTTCGGAGCCAAGATTTCCTAAAGTGTACTCTTTCAAAGATGACGAAGTTCCCGGCATCTTTAAGTACCTGTTGGAGAATAACAAAATCCAGCTGCCGTCAATTGTGGATCAAGAAGGGGCTAGCAAAGTGACGGATCCGAAGTATTGCGCATACCATAGAGCGGTCCATCACCCTACCAAGTCATGCTACCATCTCAAGGATAAGATCCAGGCGTTAATTGATGTCAGCGTCATAACCCCGAAGCCGTCCAAGAATGTTATAGCAAATGCGGTTTCAATCAGCTTTGGATCGGTGCCCACAGCATGGTTTAAACCAGAGCGCATCACCAAAGTAGGAATGAAGATGGTGAACGACGACCCACACGGACAGCGCCAAAAAGGACTTGTGCCACACACAGCCCCAAACGGAGAAATCCTCTAGGTTCATCCCGATCTAATTGAAGATGACCAGTGGACAACTTCCTCGACCAGAAAGGGTAAAGGCAAGTCCTGCAATGCTACCTCCACAATCTTCGAAGAGGATGGTAATGAAGCTCCTACCTTCCCGCTCTCTGAAGAAGAACAAGAAGTTTTTGCCACTAGAAGTGGAAATGAGTATCACTTCAACTATCAATCACCTAGTGATCAGTTAGCTGAGCAGGGGGTGACTAAGCAAAGACCAGCCAAAACTCTCACGGAGCTGGGTGTGATTATAACTCCTAAACCGGTTGAAGAAGCTCGACGAAAACCGGTTAATCAACAGAAAGAAAAGAGGCCCTAGGAGGTGCAGAATCCGAAGTAGTCTCGTTTTAATCACCCGATTGGAAGAGATAAACCGGAAAGCTCGAACACTCTGCACGTCTTCGATATTATGGCTCAATTATCTAACATTCCAGCACGAATAACATTGTATGAGTTGCTACGGTTGTCTTAAGAAACCAGGGAAGCCTTGCAAGAAGCCTTGGCCAATTCGGAAGTGTTCATTACTCGGATCAAGCCGGAACTTAAAGAGCCACAACTGTTAATTCAACACTGCAATATAGCGGCTAAAAACCTTCCCTGCATTACCTTCACCAAAGAGGATATCAAATGGTAGATTTGAAGACAGAAGTCACATGTTATGTGATCGATGCCGAGACTTCATATAACTTACTATTGGGTCGGCCTTGGATCCATAGTAACGTTATAATTCCCTCCACTCTCCATCAGTGTTTGAAGTATGTCGACACTGATAATAAGGTTAGGACGGTGGTCGCGGATAAGCAACCATTCAAAGGGTATGAGAATTATTTCACTGATTCTCTCCTTTATGGTAACGAATCCGATACTGAATCATCGGCCCATGGCACGGACAGCGGAGAAGAAGTTGATACCGAAGCCGGATTTGATTACAATGGAGGTTATGTTTTAAACGACATTGTACCCTTTGTAATCAACCTTGATGATGAACAATCGTCAGAGGGCAGTTGTAACTGGCAACTTGCCAATAATGAAATAAATAACGATTTAGAGTACTCCCTGTCTCTTGATGATGTGATAAAAGGTTTGTATGATAATCCCGATTTATATCTTCCGCTTCGATCGTCCTATATAGCAAAGGAACGCCTCCAGCATTCTTTCGGAACAACCCTGGTCATCCTGACCAAAATAGGAGGTGAAAAAGAAGTGATTTACGGTAAAGGAAAAAGCTCTTCATTACCAGATCATTTCTTAAGGGAAGATGAGAATGATGACAAACCAGGTTGGCATTTATCTAAATATAGTCCGGAAGCGCGCAAGCTCATGGAAAAGCAGGGGTATGATTTCACACTCGGAGAAGGTCTATACTTCGATCGAGGTCCTCGTATTCCACCCAAAGAGACATACGTACCAAAAGGGAAACCAGATGATTATTATAAATACAGACGAGAGTTAGGGTATGAATCTTCTTCAGAAGACGAATGTTCCTAGTTAATCAATAACCAATCATCTGAGCAATACAAAAATGGGTACTCGTCAGACTCCTCGGAATGGGATTCCGATACAAGTCTGGGGGAAGCATTCAAAGCCCTAATGGTGAACATGGCTACAGCTGATCCGTCCACAATGGAGAATGATAATCAAATGCCAACATGGGAAGACCCGTGGGTTCATCACCTGAACATGCAGTATGGTGATAGGTTCGAACAGAGAGAACCCCCCACGGTAGATAAAATAATCCAAGTTAACATGGGTGACGAGGTCAACCCAAAACCTATATTCATCAACGATAGTCTTCCCCCAAATGAGAAGGAGGAATTAATTGCTCTCATCAGGGAATATATTGATGTCTTCGTATGGAACTATGAAGATATGCCAGGGCTCGACCCCAATGTGGCAATGCACTGCCTCGATATCAAGTCGGATGCCAAACCTGTCAAACAATAGCAAAGACGGTTTCGTCCACAGATTATAGAAGCCATCGAGGCAGAGGTTAAGAAATTGATCGAATCAGGATTTATCCGAGAGGAGCAACATCCAGACTGGCTAGCCAATATTGTTTCAGTCATGAAGAAGAACGGTAAAATTAGGATTTGCATCGACTTCAAGGACCTGAATACGGCATGTCCAAAAGATGACTTTCCTCTCCCAATCACGGATGTCATTATCGACAATACATGCGGATTTGAGAGAATGTCTTTTATGGATGGTTTTTCACGATATAACCAAATCAAGATGCTCCCAGATGACGAGAAGCATACAGCGTTCAGAATGCCCCTTGGTGTCTTTTGCTACACGGTGATGCCTTTTGGTCTGAAGAACGCAGGTGCCACGTACCAGCGAGCAATGAAGACAGTCGAATGCTACGTTGATGATTTGGTTGTAAAAAGCCACAACAAAGAAGATCACATCAAGGACTTGAAGACGATGTTCGATCTCATGCGGAGTCATCAATTGAATAGCACAAG
This sequence comes from Asparagus officinalis, assembly GCF_001876935.1. Lineage (NCBI taxonomy): Eukaryota > Viridiplantae > Streptophyta > Magnoliopsida > Asparagales > Asparagaceae > Asparagus > Asparagus officinalis. The sequence continues at coordinate 100,035,657 of NC_033800.1, forward strand.
ACGATGATAATGGTCACGAACAGGCAGTCTATTACCTAAGTCGGACCTTGGTAGGCGCCGAGTCTCGATATCCGATGATTGAGAAAGAATGTCTCGCATTGGTATTCGCAATGCAAAAGATGCGGCATTATTTGGTTGGACAGACGATTTACGTCATTTCTAACGTTAATCCAGTACGGGTATTTATGACGCAACCGGCCTCTATGAATTGGTGGTTAGCGAAGTTGGCCCTTCTTTTGTCTCAATATGATTTGCATTTCAAACAGCAGAAGTCGATCAAAGGACAAGCGATTTGTGATCTTTTGGCGGCAAACCCGACAACAGATACGGTAGAAGTATATGATGACTTGCCGGACGAAACCCACGAGGTTAACACTACGTCGCACCAACAAGTATGGTAGTTATATTTCGATGGTGCTTCAAGGGCAGTTAATAGGGCAATAACCCCCGGATGTTCTAAAGTCTCTTCCAGAGTTGGAGTTGTCTTAATTTCCCCGAGGAAGCATGTGATGCCTCAGGTTTATTCATTGACTAGTCCATGATCCAATAACGTAGTTGAGTACAACGCACTTCTCATTGGACTCAGTTTCGCCAAAGAGCTGGGGGTCGAATATCTCGAAGCTTTTGGGGATTCTCAATTGATAGTCAACCAAGTACGTAGAGAGTATGAAGTCAGGAACCAAGACCTGATCCCGTACCACCAGGAAGCCATCAAAATGGTAGATTCTTTTGAAGAATTCTTTATTGAATACATCCCTCATCTCCAGAACACTTATGCGGATGCACTGGCAGCACTAGCGGTATCACTTGCGCAGCCTCCCGAAACTGAATTATTAGTCACAGTAAGGACACATCAACTCTGTATACCCATATACGATATAGATATTGAAGAGGAAGATGATAGAAACATGAGCGCTAAGGAGGTGAATTCAACTCAACTTGGGTCTGAGTCCCGAGATTGGCGTTTTCCTATCATTGACTACGTCTAATATGGTATTTTACCGGAGGACGTAAAAGAAAGGGAATCAATTCGCCGAAGAGCGCCAAGATTCTTCTATAATACCGAGACTCATACATTATACCATCGAGGGTACGATGGTTTGTTACTCCGATGCCTTTCGAACAAAGAAGCAGAAGAAGTTCTTGAGGAAGCACACGAAGGAGAATGTGGTGCGCATCAGCCCGGTCCCAAACTGTATGATCGCATCAGAAGAATGAGATATTTTTGGCCAATAATGGTTCGTGACGCAATCGAATACGCCCGAGAGTGTCATGCTTGTAAAGTACATGCAAATTATATGCACCAACCACCAGAGCGTTTACACACGTCAACCACGTCTTGGCCGTTCGAGACATGGGGTATGGACATTGTCGGTCCTATTTTTCCCCCTTCAGTCATAGGTGATCGATTCATTCTCGCAATCACGGATTACTTTTCGAAGTGGGCTGAAGCAATTCCACTTAGAGAAGTGAAGACGAACAACGTCATCAATTTCATCAAACATCATGTCACATACCGACACGGCGTGCCAAGACGGATCATTCATGACAATGGTCTACAGTTCATAAGCAGCGCCTTCGTCAGGTTTTGTGACAAGTTCAAAATTCAAGATGTTTCGTCAACAGCTTATTATCCCGCTGCGAATGGATTAGCTGAGGCGTTTATCAAGATGATCATTAAGATCCTGTCAAAGCTCGTGAATGGGAAGGACCGTTTGTAATAGACATAGTCTATTCAAACGGCGCATATCGCCTGATTACTCAAGAGGGCGCCAGGCAATTAATGCCAATAAATGGGAAGTTCCTGAAAAAGTACTATCCCTAGTATGTTTAGGATAACCCATTTACCGGGAAGTTCCTTGAAGAATATTACACTTAATATTCTAGAGGATAACCCAAAATCATTTTCACCACCAAAATCCCTCACTGATCAATTTCAATTGACAGTGAGTCCACCAAAAGTGTCTTTCTGGCCCAAACCACCAGCTATTTCCCCTCTTGACTCTTTCCATGAACAAGAGGTCCACTTTCAGTTCAGAGTCCCCTTTCGATAAACAAAAGAACTTCCTTCTTTTTCTCTTTGGTTAAGCCTTCTCATGGTTATAACCGAAGTTGAAATTTTATTTCGATAAACGAAAAATTCGTCTTCTGATTAGATAACCAGTTCTATAAAAGGTAAGTTTATCTAGATCTTCCAGATTCTCGGAGTGGAGATCCCACTTCTAGTTTCTTTTGCCCTAGAAATAGAATATAAAATTCTTCCTTTCCAGAATCAAGAAATAAAATATAAAATTCTTTCTTCTTTGTATTCGGGTTCGCCTTCACCCTAAAAGAAGACCGGGTAACAGAATATAAAATTCTTCCTTTCCCACACCAACCTTTTCCAAGAATTTATCAATCTAGGATTCATCCTAGGAAGTTTATCCTGAATCCTAAGCAGTGATAAGTCCGCGCCTAACACGCACTGCCGGTTTAGTCTTTCTCCGTAGAAAAAGACACCAGAGTTCGATTCTGGGGTATCCTATCCTGAAACCTAAGCAGGGATAAGTCTGCGCTTAACCCGCGCTACCGGTTAGTTCTTAACCATTAAAAAGAACACCCGTCCACATATTAAACATTGTGGTAGGTTGTTATTAATAACACCAAAATCCATGCCTTACACGCATGGGGAATTTCATCCTGAATCCTAAGAAAGGATATGTCGACGCCTAATACGTGTTGCCGGGTTAGTCTTTCTCCATAAAAAAAGACACCAGAATACCAGTCTGGGGTATTTTATCCCGAAGCCTAAGTAGGGATAAGTCAGCATCTAATACACGTTGCGGGGTAGCCTATTCCCGTAATAATGGCGAAGCCTATGTATTCGAAGCCATAGCACAAAGTCTCAGAGAATTCACTCTCTTAGCACAACGTTACATGCGGAACGGATTTAGACAATCTGCATGCTAACCCGACTCAAACGGTAGTCGGTAAAGGCTTATCAAACCCGTTGAAGGCTGAGGGTTAGCCAAAAATCCTAAAGTCGATGCCTAACACGCGTTGCCGGGAAGCCTATTCCCGTAACAATGGCGAAGTCTACATATTCGAAGTCGAAGCATCAAGTCTAAGGGAGTTCATTCCTTTAGCACAACGTCACATGCGGAACGGACTTAAAACAATCCGCATGTAAGCCCGATTCAAACGGTAATCGCTAAAAGCCTGTCAAATCCGTTGAGGGCTGAGGATTCGCCAAAAATCCTAAGTCAACGTCTGATACACGTTGCTGTTTAGTCTTTTCACAGGAGAAAGATGAAGTCTATGTATTCAATATCGTAGCACTAAAAGGGTTAACTCTTTTAGCATAACGTCACATGCGGAACGGACTTAAACAATCCGCATGCTAGCCCGACTCAAACGGTAGCCGGTAAAGGCGCATTAAACCCATTGATGGCTGAGGGTTTGCCAAAAATCCTGTATATGCGAAAGTCACTGACGCACTAGCCCCATTAATTGGTTTCGTGACTTAGACATCCAACAAATTCAGGATAAGATCCACACGTGCAGATGAATCAGCTTTAATAGTTGGTCCTGCATCCCCATATTTAGGACCGCCATGCTCTAATACCTCAAGAGCTTAAACTATGTATACTCCAACAAATGTCAAGTGATCCGAAACCCTAGGTCAACGCTGGTCAACGTGTAACCCTACGTCAACACCAATCAACGCGTTGCGATCAAAAAGTCAACATATGACGTTCGAAACCCTAGGGTCAATGCCAGTCAATGCGTAACCCTAGGTCAACGTCAGTCAACGCGTTGCGATCAAAAGTTAATGAATAGTGATCTGAGACCCTGAGTCAGCATGATATGACGGAGATAATCAGTTCAAACGAGGCTGAACCAGACCAAACCAGGTTGAACGAGTCTTGAACCAGATTAAACCAGTTTGAACCAGATTTGGACCAAAAGTCAAATTGGAGCTGAATCGAGTATCGAAACGACTTCAAATCGACCGATGGCCGATTCAGCTCATTATCAGGCCGGTTCAGCTCATTCGGGCACAAAAAATACTCCAATAAGGTATACGAGTATAAACTATTCCCTATTTTTGGTTGAGAAGTTTCTGGAGAATATTTTTCTAAAAATATTCTTAAGGATAACTCAACAACACTATGCCGGACAACGTGTCGCAAATAAAGACTCAACGCCAACAATCGATGGTCAGTTCTATGTTGAACCAACAAACACGAGCTAAAGATCAGAAAATCAGGAATCGACTTCAAGTTCAAAATTCTGACAACGGCCAGACAATAAATGCAGCACCGGAACCCTTACAGACATTCGACAAAGTACCGAATAGCCTGAAGGATTGAAGGAATCAAGAACAAAAGCCATTCCAACGTCCCGTTACACCGTCTGAAGGTTGGGACAATCATATCCAAAGTATTCCAGACTCTTCTCTAAAAGAATGAGGCTGAAATACTTTGGAGGGGGTATCTGTAGGCGTATAAAACTGTCTATGGGTCCCTTAGCACAGCTCGACACGGTGATTCGACAAACCAACGAACCATCAGTTAACGTATCTAAACACGATCGTTGGACCACAACACCGAAGCCAAGTGACACGTAACAAAGCGGATTAACGAGGCGACGAGGCTAACGAACCGCACGCAAACAACGGAATACATCCACTCGCGTACGGAATCAAGCTAACGGTTCGGTGTGTCAATGAGTCATCCAACTATAGAATGGATTCGAACTCGATCACCGAAGCGGATTTACTGCCAAATCAGGATCCGGACTGCCAAATCAGAGTTCAGATCAACGACGAAGCTCAGATAAATCGCAAAACCGGAAAACGGAACCAAATCAGAGTCCAGATCAATAATAAAACTCAGACAAACCACGAAACCGGACAACGGACTCAACGGAACACGGCACCACACCCGGAAGAGCTCGGCCAAGTGGCTCACCGAGCCACCAAGGTGGCTCGGTGGCCGAGCCACCTAGGTGGCCGGCCGAGCCACCTTTTGGTGGCTCGGTGGCCGAGCCACCTGGTGGCCGAGCCACCCCCCTCTCGAGCCATGGATCTGGGTCCAGATCTGAGCCAAGATCCGCTTTCAGAAGCCTATAAATAGAGGGGGCATGGCTTATTTTTCAAAGGTTGGAGTTTTGGAGCCGAAACGTTCCTGGATTGAGAACTCACCTTCGGATTTTCAAACTTAGAAGACTCGACTTCCAGATCTGGTTCTTGGCGATCATCCACGCCAAATAAGGTAGGAGTTCGAGAGAGATCAGATCTGAGATCTACACGGTTTTACTCCGGATCAAACCTTGGCCTTTGATCCCGAGAAGAGTCTCGATTTCGCTTGGTCGATTTCGATTACTAAAGGCTATTATTTCCTTGGTGAAATAGTACCCCCGGCTGTTATTTCCTTCGTAAAATAACACCTGTCATACCGTGTAGATCCGACCGGATCAAGATGGCGCAGTGGTCCACGGATTAACCTCGGCGCAGGCGAAGAACCCACACAAGCAAGAGACCGCAAAACAGGATCTTGCGATTTGTTCTAAAGGAGAGTTGTAATTTTTATTTTTTCTTTGATTTTATTATAACCGGATCTTATAAAAAGACCGGATCTTTTGTAATCGAAAAACTATTACTTGAGAAAGTAATGACATCAATGAAAGCAATTTTCCCCACGAACAACTGGCCAACGTTCGTGTGCAAACATGCACGAACAGGCTCGGCGATCGACCGTCGCTAAGTGTGCGGTCGACCGGACAGGACCAAAGCTGATTCTCAGGCTTTGAACTTGCAAAACTTATAACTCATCAAAAACATGTATTTTGTCATTATAAATCATATGGCAAGATTAAGACTTGATTTCAACATATTAGAAAAATTATCCCATGATTTTTCTTAAACTCTTGATTTAATCTAATCAAGCTTAACATCCCAAATAAGCAAAATTTTCACAAGAACCTTAGTTATCGACAAAATTAGCATAAATATACTTGCATGAAACTGAAAAGAGATGTAACAATTATTTATCCATGTTTTCAGATCTTGTTTGCCCCAAACCTAGGGTTTTAGGCTTCTCTAATCAACATGTAAACTCGTTAAAACATAATTCTAGGGTTTAAACATCTTTAAAACATGATTAACAAGATAAAAACGAATTTAAAAGCAACCCTAATGATCATGATCATGCTTCTATTATAAACAGCAAGAAAAACATGTAGATCTAACATTTGTTTATAGTCTAACATAAAAAATCTAGTCTTTTAACACTTCAGGTTAAGATTTAGACTTATAAACGCAAATTAAACATCTAAACTAGTTATTTAACTATGGGGATGGGTTTGGATGCAAGTGATCTTGCCTTTGCACCTGAACACGCCTATGAAACGAACAACAAAAGATCTATTGATACGAGTCGCCTTGCGAGCACCCTTTGGTCACGGAATTACCAAAAGGTGGGTTGAGAAGAGGATGACCAAAACACAAGAATAACTCAGCATAAGGCGAAGGAAGATACCTTCCCTAGATTATGAAGAACAAAAGATTATAATCTCTCCGTCACAATCTCACTAGAATCGAGAACAACCTCTCAACTCTCTCTCTCTAAACCCTAATACAATTATTAGAATTTTCTCTTGATCACTTCTCTCCGAGATCTGATTGTTTAGAACCCTAAAACAATCATATTTATAGATGTGCAAACATGGATCGCAATCTTGTAAATAAACAAGCCCAAAAGAATCAGGAATCCCTGTCAAAACAGAATCCAAAACGAAACAGGAAACCCAGAAATCGCGATCCGGTCGACCGCCAGACTTGGTCCGGTCGACCGGCCAGAGAGTTTTCTCAAACCATGCACCGTTTCAAGTTAGAACTGAAACTGAGGGAACTCGCGAGCCCCTCCTCCTTTTCTGAACCACCTGGCCTTGCTAGGAATCTGACCTCGACGTCCGATCGGAAATAACTCATTCATCCCGCGTCTCGTCGTAGTCACTTCTCGCTCCAAGTTGTAATCCTTAATCGATGGCTTTTCTGGAAGTCTAATGCACAGCGAGACAAACTTCTTGCTTGCATTCACTAACCTCTTCGCTCGCGTCTCCGTTCCCAAGCTTGTCTCCCTCGGAAGAGATGCCGAACGAAATATGAACTTTTCACCACCCTTGGTGAATGTATACTTCTGAGCCCGCCTCTCTAGATCGCATATCTATCCCATAAGTATGGATTGCCCAGTATAATCTGACAAACATCCAATGGAACTACGTCGCATGTGACCTCGTCAATATACGACTCATGGAGCGTAAATCTTACAGTGCATTGATCAACTACACTTAGCTTCTCCTCCTTCTGAATCCACCCTAATAGATAGGGCTTTGGATGCTTGACCATCTTCAGACCCAGCTTCTGAACCAAGGCTTCGGATATCAAATTCTTCTCGCTGCCCAAATCAACTATGGCATTAACCAAACTGGTCTTCACTTGCAACTTAAGAACAAAGAGCTGTTCTCTCGGGTCGTCGTCCTCTTTCGTAGCCTGTTTCCCCATCATAAGATTGAGACTGCTATTAGGCTCTGTCATCCCCGGGACTTCTTTCAGAATTTGAGCTATCATGTATGCCTTTTTCTCCTCCTTCTTCTTCAACCCTCTTGGTTTGAGATGAGGATACTTCTCCCAGCACCGATCAGCTTCGTGTCCTGTTTTCTCGCAGTGACTACAAATCAGCCCTGCTTTCCCTGGATCACCCTTCTTCTTCTCCTCCTTAAACTGAGAACCACTAGACTCACATCCAACTTGCTTTGCATCCCCCTTTGCTTCGTTGCTCTTTGTAGGCGTATAAAACTGCTATAGGTCCCTTAACACAGCTCAGCACGGTGATTCGACAAAACAACGAACCATCGGGTGACATATCCAAGCAGGATCGTTAGACCACAACACCAAAGCGGATTTACTACCAAATCAGGATCCAGACTGCCAAATCAGAGTCCAGATCAACAATGAAGTTCGAATAAACCGCGAGATCGGAAAAGATGGCAAAAATCAAACACCAGGAGGATTCGGCCTTGACCGAGCCACCTCTGGGTGGCTCGGTGGCCGAGCCACCACTTGGTGGCTCGGCCAAGGCCGACCCCTGGCCGAGCCACCTTTTGGGTGGCTCGATGGCCGAGCCACCTAGGTGGCCGAGCCACCTAGGTGGCCGAGCCACCTAGGTGGCCGAGCCACCTAGGTGGCCGAGCCACCTAGGTGGCCGAGCCACCTAGGTGGCCGAGCCACCAGATCTGAGCCCAGATCTGGTTTGAGGAGTCTATAAATAGACCCCTAGGCTTATTGTTTAAGGGACTTGGAACTTTTGAGGTGAAACTCTGCCGGATTGAGAACTGAACTTCAGAGTTTTGGAGCTTTGAAGACTCGGACTTTTCAGATCTGGTTCTTGGCGATCATCCATGTCAAATAAGGCAGGAGTTCAAGAGAGATCAGATCTGAGATCCACACGGTCATCCTCCGGATCAAAACTTAGTTTTTTGATCCCGAGAAGAGTATCTCGGCTGTTATTTCCTTTGTGGAATAACACCCGTCATACCGTGTAGATCCGACCGGATTAAGATCGCGCGGTGGTCCACGGATTAACCCCGGCGCAGGCAAAGAACCCACACAAGCAAGAGACCGCAAAACAGGATCTTGTGATTTGTTCGAGAAAAGGAAAGTTGTAATTTTTTATTTTTTTTTTGATTTTGTTGTAACCGGATCTTATAAAAAGATCGGATCTTTTGTAACCGATAAACTGTTGCTCAAGAAAACAATGACTTCAATGAAAACGATTTTTCCCACGAACAATCTGGTGACCACAGTGGGAGTTACCGATCTCGCTACCGAGATCGTTGCGTCGCAGCCGTGGATCTCAATCCCGGTCGAGGAGGAGGTCGAGTATGAATTTGACCAACAAAAGTTTGAGGAGTATCTGTCATCCTCGTTCGGATCCACCTCCCCCCTCAAGTCCAAGAAGTTCTCCTCCAGGAGAAAAGTCCGTTGGTACGAAGAAGTGCAGAATGCCAATGAAGATCTCACCCCAATTGATTCCAAAGTTGCATCGGGTGAAGTTCCACCGACCTCCAACTAGGTCAAATCTGTTCTCGCTAATTCCTCCGCCGCTGAGGGTATAGTGACTCTCTCAAAGAGAGCCTGCCAGAGGCGACGTCAACGCCTAGCGCGACAATTCGCGAAGGTAATGGAGTCTACAGACGGAATCCACTATAACGCGGATCTGAAGAGTAGGAGAGGCAAACAGCCTCAACAAACAATGAATGACAGCTCTTCCAAGCCGACAACGAATGAATGGATCCATGTCAAACGGAATTGTTCGACACTTGAGGAGCGCATTCGCAAGCGCCACGCACTGTCAGCGTAGACACGGGCTCAAGTCCAAGAAGCCCGCAGAAGACTGCAGAAGGAAGTGGCCAAAATGCCGCCACCAACCCGCCAAATATGGAGGCCAAAGTCTGAAGTGGCGATCCAGGCTAAAGAGCAACTATTGCAGCCTTCAGCAAAAGTTCAACCTCTGGCGAACCAACCTAAATCGTCGATAATTCCCATAGCTGCTCCGGGAGATCCCGCAGGACCATCCCGAAGAAGGAGGTCAGTTTTGGAGCGCCTCGGTCCACTTCCGATGAGTGATGCAAAGCTCTAGTTCAAGAACGTTTGGGCCCGATAAAGAAGCCCCGAACGACTCAACATGCTGGGGGTCGCCGCCACCCTCAACATGACAAAGAGATCATGGCAGCTAGGCGCACCAATTTGCGCATTGAAGTCCAGGAGCCAGCTAAGAATTCACGCCCACAAAGGCATGTTTCGAGGCGCGTGACTCTTGAAAGCCTAAGGAAGGTAGTTCGCCCTCAGAGGGAAACATTGTCATCTGATGACGATAGCGTTATACCTGAGAAGTCGTGCCAACACACGATAGGTTACTCCGACCTTCAAACCGACGAGTTGTACTATCGTGGTGGGGGTACAAGTAAAACCAGGAAAAGGAGTCCTCAAGAACTAGAAACTCAATGCCCCTGTTCTAAACTCATTCGGGCAGTATTATCTGAGTGCAACTGCATCAAGACAGTCCCTGAAAGAATTTTGGTTTTCGAAAGGCTCAGTACCAAAACGCCAAAACCAAGGCCTAGGCGTTTCCGACAAAGAAGAATGGTAGTTGAAGATGGAGGATTTCCGAGGGTCACCACTAATATGACCAGCAAAAGGACATCAACACAGGATAATCCCGAGTCGATTCTGGAAGCACCCCGGCATGTAACCCGTCTGCAGTCTGGAGCCATCATACGAGGAACTTATGGTAGGATTCGGACAAGATTACCTTTAGAAGATGAAGAATCGGATGCCTGCTCTGCGGTCGCATTAGATAATACAGTATCCAGCGAAGGACAACCCCATGAGTCACTTATGATAAGCGCGGAACAAGTGGCCAAGATGCTCGAAGAAGCCAGGGCTAAACAACAGGAGAGCTTCAGGTTCGAAATGCAGGTGGCCATGCAGAATATGAGAGAAATGCATGACCAACAAATCCAAGCACTGACAAACCAACAAGGCGAACCAAGTCGTCGTAACCAGGTTAATCAGGAAGATGAGGACATAGATACGAATGAAGCTCATAATGCCAATAATCCTCCCGTCAATGCAGAGGGTGGTAACGAGAATGCTAGCGAAAACACAAGTGAAAGTTTGAAGATTAAAAACCTCGAGAGCAAAATCAATACGTTGATTTCCGCTCAAGAGATGAAAACGACGGGCATTCATTGTCAATACCCAAGAGAATGGGAATCAATCCCGTATCTGGCGAAGTTCAATCTAATTAACTTCACGCCGTTTGATGGGGAGGGTTCACCCACTCAGCATTTGATTTACTTCAAATCACACCTAAGGGTTATCTATGGTAATGAGCCTCTTCGTTGGCACTCTTCGTGGAGCCGCCTTCGATTGGTATCGCCGCCTCAAGCCAAGAAGTGTGAATAGCTGGGATGACATGGAGACTAAATTCCTCACCAACTTCTTCGACGATGACACCGAGATATCCATCGGGTCGTTGCTTGACGAGAAACAAAAAGACGGAGAATTAGTTGATACCTTCATCAAAAGGTTCCGGAACAAGGCGATGAACTGTCGGGACCCGATCACTAAGGAGTTTATTCTCCAGACTTGCCACAACAACCTTGCATTAGACGTGTTGGAAGCAATGGTGACAGCACCGTCCAAAACATGGAAGGATTTGAAGGTCCGAGGAGAGCAAGCCGAGCGATTCCTCAAAAGGAAGAAGGTCAAGAGGAGCCAACCGATGGCTAATCCTCCGAACTCGAACTTCGCCTCCCGTAGTAGGGGCAAGACACCTGCGGCAGTTGTTGATGCTAATCAAACGTCGCAACAGCAGCCCCAGAGACAGCAGAAGACTTCGGATCAGAGGCTCCAAAAAGAATACTCCTTCAAGGACGAAGATGTTCCAGCCATCTTCGAATCCCTCCTTAAAAATAATAAGTTCAAGCTGCCACCCATCACAAATCAGGAGGAAGCTGACAATACTGCGGATCCAAAGTACTGCGCGTACCACAGGAGGATCCTTCATCCCACCAAGGCGTGCTTTACTTTAAAGAATAACATCCAAACCTTGGTTGAAGCCGGCGTTATAACGCTAGGGTAAGCCAATTGAGAACGGCAAGACTCCGACAAGTATAAGAGTATAAACTACTTCTCAAGACTCTGACAAGTATAAGAGTATAAACTGCTTCTCAAGACTCCGACAAGTATAAGAGTATAAACTACTTCTCAAGACTCCGGTAAGTATAAGAGTATAAACTGCTTCTCAATCCTCCGACCGGTATAAGAGGTTAAACTGCTTCTTGATACTCTAACATGTATATGAGTCTAAACTGTTTCATTTCTTTCACGGGAAGTTCCTGGAGAATTTTTATACATAATATTCTTAAGGATAACTCGGTCATGTAACTGAGTACAATGTCGGACCCAGTTCCACAAGGGAAGCTGGGGGTGGATTATTCATGTATCGGGAAGTTCCCGAAAGAATACCACGGGTGATATTCTTAGGGATAACCCAATCACTATAAAAGTGATAAGTAAAACATCCACATTTAAACTCTAAATGTCGGAATATTTTCCATTATTGTTATCAAATTCACCAATTCTCATGAGTTATCTTGTTGAGACGAGATTCGATCCTTTTGACAGATTAATCTTTCCTCACAAAAATCCCCCACTGATCAAGTCAATTGACGGTGGGTCCACTAAATTTTCTGTCCGCCAATTCATGGCAATTTCCAAAGCTTGACGTGTTAAGTCCTGATTACTTAACGTCAAAACCCTTCATCGAGTGGCCAGTACAAACCAGTATTTCTACTGCTACTTGTATTCCACTCCCTTTGCTTTCAGGTCAAACTTATAAAAGTTAGGGCCACAACTAAAATCCCCTCTCGATTCCTTCAATGAACGAGAGGCCCATAAATTGAGCGATCAAACCTTCCTACAGTTAGGATCGTCTTAAACCTCCCATTCGGTCAAACCTTCCTACAGTTAGGATCAAAACCAAAATCGCCTCTCGATTCCTCCAATGAACGAGAGGTCCACTTTCAAATCGGGTGATTAAACCTTCCTATAGTTAGGATCACCTCAAACTCCCGCTTGGTCAAACCTTCCTACAGTTAGGGCTAAAACCACAGTTCACTCTTGATAAACGAGGAATTCACCTTTAATTCGGTAATCCAACCTTCCGACAGTTAGGATTATCCGAATCTGTCCGATTCTCGGAGTAGAGATCCCACTTCTAGTTTCTTTTGTGCTGGAAATAGAATATAAAATTTTTTCTTTCCAGAATCAAGGAATATAATATAAAATTCTTCCTTCCTTGTATTTGGGTTCGTCTTCACCCTAAAAGAAGATCGGGAAATAGAATATAAAATTCTTCCTTTCCCAAACCAACCTTTTCCAAGAATTTATCAATCTAGGATTCATCCTAGGAAGTTTATCCCGAATCTTAAGCAGTGATAAGTCTGCGCCTAGCACGCGCTGCCGGTTTAGTCTTTCTCCGTAGAAAAAGACACCAGAGTTCGATAAGTCTGCGCCTAGCACGCGCTGCCGGTTTAGTCTTTCTCCGTAGAAAAAGACACCAGAGTTCGATTCTGAAGTATCCTATCCTGAAACCTAAGCAGGGATAAGTCTGCGCCTAACCCGCACTGCCGGTTAGTTCTTAACCGTTAAAAAGAACACCCGCCCACATATTCAACATTGTGGCAGGTTGTTATTAATAACACCAAAATCCATGCCTTACACGCATGGGGAATTTCATCCTGAATCCTAAGAAAGGATATGCCGAAGCCTAACACGCGTCGCCGGTTTAGTCTTTCTCCATAGAAAAAGACACCAGGGTTCGATTCTGGGGTATTCTATCCTGAAACCTAAGCAAGGATAAGTCTGCGCTTAACCCGCGCTGCCGGTTAGTTCATTCCCGTAACAATGGTGAAGCCTATGTATTCGACATCATAGCACAAAGTCTTAGAGAATTCACTCTCTTAGCACAACGTTACATGCGGAACGGATTTAGACAATCCGCATGCTAGCCCGACTCAAACTGTAGTCGGTAAAGGCTAATCAAATCCGTTGAAGGCTGGGGGTTAGCCAAAAATCCTAAAGTCAACGCCTAACATGCGTTGCCGGGTAGCCTATTCTCGTAACAAATGGTAAAGCTTATGTATTCGGCATCATAGCACAAAGTCTCGGAGAATTCACTCTCTTAGCACAACGTTACATGTAGAACGGATTTAGACAATCTGCATGCTAGCCCGACTCAAACGGTAGTCGGTAAAGGCTTATCAAACCCGTTGAGGGCTAAGGGTTTGCCAAAAATCCTGTGAGTATTATGGTCTGCCAATCATAGTATTCACGGAGGAAAAGAAGGTCTTTTATAGTATTGAACCAGACTGAACCGGATCAGATCAAGTTGAACCAGACTAGTCCAGACTAAATCAGTTCAAAGGAGGCTGAACCAGGCCAAACCAGGATGAATTAGTCTGAACTAGGCTAAACTAGTCCTAAACCAGTCTTGAACCATGTTGAACCAGTCCTGAACCAGTCTTGAACTAGGTTGAACCAGTTTGAACCAGATTTGAACCAAAATTCAAATTGGAGCTGAACCGAGTATCGAAATGACTTCAAATCGATCGATGGTTCAGTCCCTTATTTATTCATTCCTCTCCCACACATTCGGAAGGGTCGGAAGATTTTTTGAGCCTAATTACTGCCTTTTTTGTGTCATTATCGGACCGGTTCAGCTCATTCTTAATACTCCAATAAGGTATACGAGTATAAACTATTCCCTATTTTTGTTGAGAAGTTTCTGGAGAGTATTTTTTCTAAAAAATATTCTTAAGGATAACTCAACAATACTCCAAAAAGTATACGAGTATAAACTGCTTCTTAGTACTCCAATAAGGTATACAAGTATAAACTATTGCCTATTTTTATTGAGAAGTTTCTGGAGAGTATTTTTCTAAAAATATTCTTAAGGATAACTCAACAACACTCCAAAAAGTATAAGAGTATAAACTACTTCTCAAGACTCCAGCAGACGTACGAGTATAAACTGTGTCAAACGCCGGACAACGCGTTGCAAATGAAGACTCAACGCCAACAATCGATGGTTGGTTCTATGTTGAAACACCAAACACGAGCTAAAAATCAGAAAATCAGGAATTGATTTCAAGTTCAAAATTCCGACAGCGGTCAGACAATAAATGCAGCACCGGAACCCTTGTAGACATTCGACAAAGCACCGAATAGCCTGGAGGATTGAAGGAATTAAGAAAAAAAGCCATTCCAAAGTCCCGTCATACCGATTGAAGATTGGGACAATCATATCCAAAGTATTCCAGACTCTTCTATAAAAGAATAAGACTAAAATACTTTGGAGGGGGTATCTGTAGGCGTATAAAACTGCTTATAGGTCCCTTAACACAGCTCGGCACAGTGATTCGATAAACCAACGAACCATCGGGTGACATATCCAAGCAGGATCGTTAGACCACAACACCAAAGCGGATTTACTGCCAAATCAGGATCCGGACTGCCAAATCAGAGTCCAGATCAACAATGAAGTTCGAATAAACCGTGAGACCGGAAAAGATGGCAAAAATCAAACACCAGGAGGGTTCGGCCTTGACCGAGCCACCTCTGGGTGGCTCGGCCAAAACCGAGCCACCAAGTGGTGGCTCGGCGGGGGGCTCGGTGGCCGAGCCACCTAGGTGGCCGAGCCGGCCGAGCGGCCTGGGCCGAGCCACCAGATCTGGGCCCAGATCTGAGCCTAGATCTGGTTTGAGGAGCCTATAAAGAGACCCCTAGGCTCATTGTTTAAGAGACTTGGACCTTTTGAGGTGAAACTCTGCCGGATTGAGAATTGAACTTCGGAGTTTTGGAGCTTTGAAGACTCAGACTTTTCAGATCTGGTTCTTGGTGATCATCCATATCAAATAAGGCAGGAGTTCGAGAGAGATCAGATCTGAGATCCACACGGTCATCCTCCGGATCAAAACTTGGCTTTTGATCCCGAGAAGAGTATCGATTTCGCTTGGTCGATTTCGATTACTTAGGGCTATTATTTCCTTGGTGAAATAATCCCCTCGGCTGTTATTTCCTTCGTGGAATAACACCCGTCATACCGTGTAGATCCGACCGGATTAAGATCGCGCGGTGGTTCATGGATTAACCCCGGCGCAGGCAAAGAACCCACACAAGCAAAAGACCGCAAAACAGGATCTTGTGATTTGTTCGAGAAAAGGAAAGTTGTAATTTTTTCTTTTTTTCTTTGATTTTTTTAACCGGATCTTATAAAAAGACCGGATCTTTTGTAACCGATAAACTGTTGCTCAAGAAAACAATGACTTCAATGAAAACGATTTTCCCCCTGAACACTCTTCTTTTGCTTGCCCTCAATAGCAATGGCCTTCACGCTCGCATCTGCAATAGTCTCGACCGTGAATAACCTCATCTCCTTTCGGATGTAATCGTTCAATCCCGCCATATGATTCATGAACACGGAATATTCCTCTGTCGCAACATTAAGAACCATTGCCTGCTGCTGGAACTCCGTAGTGTATTCTTGAACGGTTTGATTGACCCTTTGGCGCAAGCCATACCACTTGTACCAATGCTCCTTAAGGAATCCCACCGGATAGAACTGTGTCCTAAGTAGATCCTTGAACTTGTTCCACGACACCACCTTCTTCTCCTGCTTGCAATAGGATTTCCACCACGTCAACGCATGTCCTGAAAGCTTCAAAGTCGCGAACACAATCTTCTCTTTTGACGAATAGCCATAAAGAGTAAAATACGTCTCCATCCGCTCGATCCAGTCATCAAGCCTCTCGATGTCAACACTCCCATCATAAATAGGAATCTCCACTCTGAAATCAATCTTCAGATTCTGGTAAGAATTCTTACCCCCTTGATGCGGTGCAGCCTTGATGGTCTTGTCCTCCTCGTCGGAGCCTGAAAGCTCGCTCGCTCCACCGGACTCTATAGGTTTCTTCTTAGACCTAGAAGAAGATTCCCCCTTTTCGTTCCCTCCTTGGATGAGACCGACGAGTTTTGTGAGCGTCGACCCTATCGTCTCGATCTGCTTCTCTAATGCATCAATCCTCGCTGAATTATCTCCTTCAGCCATCTTTTCCTTCCTTAAATCCTGGACTCCTTCCAATAAAATAAGGATCTCGCCAAGCTTCTTGTATGAGGAACGACTGAACTCTTTCCAAAGAAAAAGGATCTCGCCAAGCTTCTTGTATTGCGATCGAGTAAGGACCATCCACAGGTTCCCCCTTCCACAGTCGCACGACGACTCGTATCAAGTTTGATACGAGTCACCGTGCGAGCACCCTTTGATCGCGGAATTACCAAAAGGTGGGTTGAGAAGAGGATGACCAAAACACAAGAACAACTCAGTATAAGGCGAAGGAAGATACCTTCTCTAGATTATGAAGAATAAAAGATTACAATCTCTCCCTCACAATCTCACTAGAATCGAGAACAACCTCTCAACTCTCTCTCTCTAAACCCTAATACAATTATTAGAATTTTCTCTTGATCACTTCTCTCTGAGATCTGATTATTTAGAACCCTAAAACAATCCTATTTATAGATGTGACAACGTGGATGGCAATCTTGTAAATAAACAAGCCCAAAAGAATCAGGAATCCCTCTCAGAACAGAATCCAAAATGAAACAGGAAACCCAGAAATCGTGATCCGGTCGACCGCCAGACTTGGTCCGGTTGACCGGCCAGAGAATTTTCTCAAACCCTGCAGCGTGCAGGTTTTCCGGTCGACTGGCATGTGTGCTGCGGTCGACCGACCAGAGATCTGCCAGTTTACCCTATTCTTTTGCGTTTCGCTCCTGTTGACTTCTTTCGCCGTCTTCTTTGGCTCCATCCATGCTCCTATTCCCAAGATATGAGAATCTCCTATCCTCAAGCTCCCATGAGGATCGCTAAGCTCCTGAAGAGAAGATACACCTGTATCATCTATCGACGTTAAATGTCATAATTCCTCACCTTTCCTTCGACAAACACCCTGAGATCTCTCCCAAAACATATAATTAGGGTTAGGGTTTGAGGAGGAAGGTTGCTGGTATTAATCTCACGTGAAAGAGGGTTAAAAGAGTTTTAAAATAAATATATATACTTAGTGTAATAACTGGGTTTGGTATAAACAAAACTCAACCCGAAACAAACATGGCAGAAATAGGTTCGCCTAGTGGTCGACCGCCTCGACCACAGCGGTCGTCCGCACAGGATCCTGGGTCGTGCTCAGATTAGGGTTTGGTATATTATCTATAACTTTCTCATCCGACCTCGGAAGGAGGTGATCTAATATTTATTAGAAATCTATTGAAGAGACCTACAACTTTGATCTTTTACATGTTTGTAAATTCTAACTGTAGCGGTACGTAAAACATAAAAACTCTTAACTAGTCATTTTTCCCAGATTTCTCTTCGTGCATGTTTTGTGCATTTGCACTCATATATTCACAAATATACATTGAATTGATCTCAAATCAATTCTTATCATACTTAAATATTAAAATATATTATTTTTCACCAAAAAACATATTTATTATTATTTATCATAAAATATTCAAATTTACGGGGTTTTACAGTAGCCTCAACACTTTCCTCCCGAAGTGTCTTAAGGACCGCCCTCTCCTCCTCTAGTTCGGCTTTCAAGCGTTGGGCGGCATGACGGTCTGACTCGGCCTGGTCCAAAGCTCGGTCCCTCTCACACCTCCCAAGCACGACCTCCTCAGATAAATATTATATCCTATTATTCTGTTCATGGAGCTCGCAATTGAGCTTGTTGATCTCAGCTAACTTCTGGTTATCCAACACTGTCAAGAGTCTTTTCCAAATCGGCCTTTTGAGCCTCCGACTCGTCTAGAAGCTTTAGATAGGAAGCTCGAACTTGTTATGCCCGGCCGAACATCTCCTGCTCCACCAGAGCCCTACCAACTAGGAAGATCCTAAGGCTCAGGTGAAGAACGACATCGGGAATCTAGCCTAAATTTTTTTTACCATGGGGGAGATAGAATTGCTCCACCACTTTCGATTGGGTGAGCCAAGACTCAAGAACAGACCCCCTCTCGTCGAGATAACGAGTGGGCCTATACCTGTGCTCTAGAGTTAGCTCCTTGTTACGTCGGGGACTAACTCTAGAGGATCCTATCAACAACATCCTTTGTCTGTCCTATTTCTCTAGGTAAATCTCATCAGTACGATGAGGATATGGTCATCCAAG
>NC_033800.1:100054548-100118099 GCF_001876935.1 Asparagus officinalis
AGCCCATTCACTGCCTCCTTGGGTCTTAGTCTCCAACAAAATTCTACTCTCCCTTAG
This sequence comes from Asparagus officinalis, assembly GCF_001876935.1. Lineage (NCBI taxonomy): Eukaryota > Viridiplantae > Streptophyta > Magnoliopsida > Asparagales > Asparagaceae > Asparagus > Asparagus officinalis. Next base: position 100,054,606 of record NC_033800.1, read on the forward strand.
GGACCTCAGCCTTAGCCTCCGCCACCCAAAGGTCGGTCCTCTCTTCTTGTGCTGAGGACTCATCGTCAACATGGACGACTTTGATCTTCGCCATATCGATCGTCTTGTTGGGCCCTTAGCTACCAACCTTCCTCAGCCTTCTCTTCTTTTCGGCCTGAGTAGTCACAAGCTTCGTCCTCGCCAATCCAGTGGCTATCTCGGTCGCTTGAGCTTGAACCTTCATCGCCTTCCCAGGAACCAATGATACGGGTGTATCTTCTCTTCGGGAGTTTAACGATCCTCATGGGAGCTTGAGGATAGATGATTCTCATGGTATCTTGAGAATAGAGTAGAGGATTCGTGGACGAGGCCATTGGAGGCGACGAAGTCGAAGGATTCAGCAAAACTGCAGGATTTGCAGCAGGACTCTGGCCGGTCGACCGGCTTGGTCACGGCAATCGACCGCTTAGTGCACAAGCCTAGATTATGTCTTGGGACAGAGAGCGGTTGACCGATGAAGGCTCTGCGGTCGATCGGAAAACAGCGGTCGATCGATGGTGGCGCTGCGGTCGACCGGAAACACTATAATCGATTTTCCAGTTTTTCGTCATTCTGACCGGTCGACCGCCTTGGACACTACGGTCGACCACATAGCGGGTCCGGGCCTGGGTCTGTTTCCTGCTCCAGTTGGGATTTCTGTTTAGTATAAATAGAAACACGACTTTTCTAGGGTTAAGAACTTGGAGGGTAATCAGAAAAGAGATCAGGGAGGTTGTTCTTTGATATAGAGAGATTGTGAGAGAGAGATTTTGTAAATCCAATTGATTCTCATAATCTAGAGAAGGTATTTTCCTTCGCCCTAATTATAACTCTTGTGTTCTTCAGTCGTTTTCTTCTTTACCCATTCTTGATAATTCCGCGATCAAGAGTGCTCGCACGGCGACTCGTATCAAGTTGGTATCAGAGCCCTAGATCCTGTGAAGGGGGAAACTGTGTATGGTCCTTACTCGCTCACAGTACAAGAAGCTTGGCGATATCCTTAATTCCTCGGAGGGGGTCCAGAAATTAAGGAAGGAGAAGATGACTGAATCAGATAATTCCACAAGACTTGATGCCATAGAGAAGCAGATTGAGATGATCGGGACGACTCTTACCCAACTCGTGGGTCTTATCAACGGAGGAGACAAAAAGGAGGAATCTTCTTCGAAGGGTAAGAAGGGACACTTCGAATCCGATGAGGAGAGCGAGAAAGCTGATTCAGAGGGGGAGACTGAGATTATCAAGACTGCTGGACATCAAGGGGGTAAGAATCATTACCAGAATCTGAAGATTGACTTCAAGGTTGAGATTCCTGTTTATGATGGGAGTATCAATGTGGAGAAGCTTGATGATTGGATCGAATGCATGGAGATGTACTTCACTCACTATGGATATTCGTCCAAGGAGAAAATAGTGTTCGTGACATTAAAGTTTTCAGGGCACGCGTTGACGTGGTGGAAATCCTATTGCAAACAGGAGAAGAAAGAGGCGTTGTGGAACAAGTTCAAGGAGCTACTTCGGAAGCAGTTTTATCCAGTGGGGTTCCTTGAGGAGCGTTGGTACAAGTGGTATGGCTTGCGCCAAAAATTTAATCAGACCGTTCAAGAGTACACGATGGAGTTCCAGCAACAGGCGATGGTCCTAAACATCGCAATGTCCGAGTACCCCATCTTCATGAAGTACATGGTGGGTCTTAATGATTACATCCGGAAGGAGATGAAGCTGTTTTCAGTGGAGACAATCGCAGAGGCGAGCGTGAAGGCCATTGCCATTGAGGGCCGGCAGAAGAAGGGCAACGAGACAAAGGGGGATTCCAAACCATCGGGGAGCAAGACGGGTGGCTCTCAGTCTAAGGATATGAAGAAGAAGGTTTACTCGGGGAAAGCAGGATTGACATGCAATCACTGCAAGCAGACAGGGCATGTGGCTGATCATTGCTGGGATAAGTATCCTCATCTGAAACCAGAAGGATTGAAGAAGAAGGAGGAGAAGAAGGCGTACGTGATAGCATAGGGTCCGAAGGAGGTTCCCGGGATGACCGAACCCAATAGTAGTCTTAACCTTATGGCAGGGAAGCAGGCCACCAAAGAAGATGACGACCCGAGGGAGTAGCTCTTTGTTCTAAAATTACAGGTCAAGACCAGTTTAGTGGATGCTATTGTAGATCCAGTGAGTCAGAAAAATCTGATATATGAGGCATTAGTACAGAAGCTGGGATTGAAGACGGTGAAGCATCCGAAGCCTTATCCATTAGGGTGGATTCAGAAGGAGGCGGGATTGAGTGTGGTGAACCAGTGTTCATTCAGATTTGCACTCCATGAGTCGTATATTGACGAGGTCACATGCGACGTGGTTCCGTTGGATATTTGCCAAGTTATTTTGGGCAATCCTTATTTGTGGGATAGATACGCAGTATATGATCGGCGATCCCAAAAGTACACGTTCAACAAGGAGGGCGAGCAATTCATTTTTCGTTCAGCATCTCTTCCACAGGAGACGAGCTTGGTGACAGTGACTCAGGCTAAGAGGTTGGTGAACGCGGGCAGGAAGTTCGTTTTATTGTTTATTCGGCCGTATGAAGAGCAACTGAGTAGGATGTGCTTGTCCACCTTGAGCAAGCTCCAGGAGGGAGATCTTGACAGGTTGAAGGTCAAGTATGCGGACTTGTTTTCGGAGATCACGGGACTACCACCACGTCGAGGTGTAGAGCATGAGATTATGTTGACTGGGGAGAGTTCCTTACCTAACATAGGCCTATACCGTACATCAGTACTGGAGTCCGAGGAGATCAAGAAGTAGGTTCAAGAGCTCTTGGAGGCGGGAGTGATAATGCCGAGTTGTTCACCTTGCGGGTCACCAGTGTTGTTGGTGCCCAAAAAGGATGGAGGCTGGCGCATGTGCGTGGATTACCGGGCACTCAACAAGATAACCATCAAAAATCGCTACCCATTACCGCGGATCGATGATCTTATGGACCAGTTGGAGGGAGCGAGGTTTTTCACGAAACTGGATTTGAAGTCTGGTTACCATCAGGTGAGGATTCGGGAGGAAGACACTTGGAAGACTGCGTTCAAGACCAAGCAAGGCCTGTTCGAGTGGTTGGAGATACCGTTTGGATTGTGCAATGCTCCGGCTACCTTTATGAGGCTTATGAATGATTTGTTGTGACCCTTAATAGAGGATTTTGTGATAGTTTACCTTGATGATATCTTGGTGTACAGCAGGACTTGGGAGGAGCATCTCGTTCATGTTGAGAAGGTATTTGAAGTGTTGCAGGACGGACAGCTGAAGCTCAACGGGAAAAAGTGCGAGTTCGGGAAGGACGAGTTGGTGTATCTCGGCTTCATCGTAGGGAAGGGCCAGCGGAGGATAGATCCAGGCAAGATGGAGGTGATCACAAAGTGGCCGACGCTGAAGACAGTGACTGAGGTGAGGAGCTTCATGGGGGCTTGCCAGTATTTGCGTAAGTTCATTCGATATTTTTCGACTTATGCGGCACCGTTACATGGCCTCACAAAGGCTAAAGTTTAGTTTGAGTGGGGAAGGACGCATGAGGAGGCTTTTCAGTTGCTAAAAAGGAAGATCTCGGAGGCACCGGTGTTGGCGTTGCCGAATTTAAAGCGGACTTTCGAGGTGGAGACCGACACGTCTAATTATGCGATGGGCGCGGTGTTGATTCAGGATGGGAAACCGGTGGAATACCATTCTGAGAAGTTTTCGGGTGCTATTGCGAACTACCCAACCTACCACAAGGAGTTCTATGCACTATATCAAGCAATTAAGCATTGGAGGGTGTACCTGTTAGGGAAGGAGGTGGTCGTGCATTCGGATCACAAGCCATTGGAGTTCTTACATGCCCAGACAAAGCTACAGCAGGAACGACACATGAAGTGGATGTCCTATTTGATGGCTTTCAACATCATTATTAGGTACAAGAAAGGAGCGACGAACAAGTTGGCCGATATGTTATCTCGTCAGCCGATAAGGTCTTTATTGGTGGTGACGCGTATTCAGCCCTTGGTTCCTTTGGAGTATGTACAGTTGTATGCATCCAGTAGGGACTTCGGTAGTGTGTTTGAGCAGGCGAAGGCTGGTCGAATGGGGGAGTATGCACTTGGAGAAGATGGCTTGTTGTATCGTGGGACATCACTATACATTCCGGAAGATGGTGATAGGTTTCAATGGATTCAGGAAGCACATACCTCGCGTGTGTAAGGGCATTTTGGCATTCAGAAAACGCTTCTCAATCTACGGCGATATGTGTTTTGGCCACGGATGCTTGCTGATGTGACCAAGTATGTTGGAGGGTGTAAGTTATATTGTATTTCAAAACATTCTAACAGAAAGAGGGGATTGTACCTACCATTACCGTTTCCTTCTAGGCCGTGGGAAGCATTTCTATGGATTTTCTAGGAGGGTTGCCGACTACGAAGCGCGGGCATGACTATTTGTACGTTGTGGTGGACCGGTTGAGCAAGATGATGATATTGATTCCTTGTAAGAAGACCGTGACGGGAGCGGGTGCAGCACAATTGTTCTTTGAGCATGTATGGAAGCACTTTGGGTTACCGAGCTCGATTATTTCGGATCGGGATAGCCGTTTTCTCGGGTATTTTTGGGATTCTTTGTGGAGTTTGATGGACACTAAATTGAAGAAGAGCACGACCTTTCATCCACAAACAGACGGACAAACGAAGGTAGTCAACCGGACTATGATGCATATGTTACGGGGGTATAATTCCAGGTATCCTAAGACTTGGGATGAGAGTTTACCATATTTGCAGTTTGCTTCTAATCGGGCAATTCATGGATCTTCCGGAAAGTCACCGTTTGAGACTTGTTATGGATTTTTACCGCCGAGCCCGTTCGATCTTGTGTTTTCAAGTGAAGCCACAGTGGACGGCAAGGAAGGGAGTGAGAGACAACGTGCTCAGCGATTTCTTGAGAAGATTGCAAATATTCATGCCACGGTTGAATCTCAATTGAAGAAATCGCAAGCTAAGTACAAGGCGAAGCATGATCAACATCGGGTTCCTTGTAACTTTGGTAAAGGCGATATGGTATGGCTAAAATTGAGTAAGGAGAGGCTCAAAGGAGAAGGGAAGAAGTTGAAGCCTATTCGTTATGGTCCGTTTTGGATTATCGATCAGATTGGCGACAACGCTTTTCGTTTAGATTTGCCACCTTACTTAGGCATGTATTCGGTGATCAATGCCGAGTACTTGAAGTTGTTTGAGCCTCCATTATTGGATGATGAAGGTGATGACAAGATGATCTTACTGCATGTTGAAGACTTGTGGTTTGATAGAGAGGAGCCACTGAAAGAAGATTGTATTTTGGAACGAAAGACGACCAAGACGAGGCGGGGGACGAAGGAGTCGTTTCTCATTCGACGTCAAGGTCAGGTCCCTAGCAAGGCCAAGTGGTTCAACAGAGAAGGAGGGGCTCTCGAGTTCCCTCAGCTGAAATTCTAACTTGAATGGGACTTCAAGTTCGTAAAGGGGGGGCCCATGATACGGGTGTATCTTCTCTTCGGGAGCTTAGCGATCCTCATGGGAGCTTGAGGATAGATGATTCTCATGGTATCTTGAGAATAGAGTAGAGGAGTCATGGACGAGGCCATTGGAGGCGACAAAGTCGAAGGATTCGGCAAAACTAGCTGGACTCTGGCCGGTCGACCGCTTAGTGCACAGGCCCAGACTATGTCTCGGGACTGAGAGCGGTCGACCGATGAAGGCTCTGCGGTCGACCGATAGTGGCGTTGCGGTCGACCGGAAACACTGTAATCGATTTTCAAGTTTTTCGTCGTTCTGACCGGTCGACCGCCTTGGACACTGCGGTCGACCGCGTAGCGGTTCCGGGCCTGGGTCTATTTCCTGTTCTAGTTGGGATTTCTGTTTAGTATAAATAGAAACATGACTTTTCTAGGGTTAAGAACTCAGAGGGTAATCAGAAAATAGATCAGGGAGGTTGTTCTTTGATCTAGAGAGATTGTGAGAGAGAGATTTTGTAAATCCAATTGATTCTCATAATCTAGAGAAGGTATTTTCCTTCGCCCTAATTATAACTCTTGTGTTCTTCAGTCGTTTTCTTCTTTTACCCACTCTTGATAATTCCGCGATCAAGAGTGCTCGCACGGTAACTCGTATCAAGTTGGTATTAGAGCACTAGATCCTGTGAAGGGGGAATTGTGTATGGTCCTTACTCGCTCACAGTACAAGAAGCTTGGCGAGATCCTTAATTCCTCGGAGGGGGTCCAGAAATTAAGGAAGAAGAAGATGACTGAATCAGATATTTCAACAAGACTTGATGCCATGGAGAAGCATATAAAATTGCTTATATGTCCCTTAGCACAGCTCGGCACAAACCGACGAACCAACGAGGCGACGAGGTTGACGAATCGCACGAAAGCAACGGAATACATCCATTCGCGTGTAGAATCAAGCCAAGTGTTCGAAGAGTCAACGAGTCATCCAACCAAGGGCAGACTCGGATGAATCACGACCGAATCAAGATCGGTTTCGGACTCGAACTCAAAAGTGGATTTATTGCCAAATCAGGAATCGGATTTACTACCAAATCAGGTCAACAAATCGAGTCCAAACAAATCAACCGCACAACCGAATCACGGACAAAACGGGAACAACGACAAAACGACGGAACCCAAACACCCTAAGGGGAAACTTTGGGACTTCGGGGACTCACTCCTTCAGATCTGGTGCTCGGCGATCATCAACGTCAAATAAGGCAGGTGTTCGAGAGGATCAGATCTCAGATCTACGCAGGCATACTCCGGATCAAAGCTTGGCCTTTGATCCCGAGATTTGGACGATTATTTCCTTGGTGAACTAATCCTCCCCGGCTATTATTTCCTTGGTGAAATAATACCCGTCGTACTGCGTAGATCCGACCGGATCTAGATCTCGCGGTGGTCCACGGATAAACCCCGGCGCAGGCAAAGAACCCACAAAGCGAGTGACCGCAAACAGGAGCTCGCGATTTGTTCGATAAAAGGAGAAAGTTATAATCTTTTTCTTTATTTTTGATTTCGTTGTAACCGGATCTTATAAAAAGACCGGATCTTTGTAACTCAAAAAGTTGTTATTTAAAGATAGCAATGGAATCAATAATGAAGAAAGAGGCGATTTTTCCCGCGAACAATTACTCCCAAGACCGAGTTGTCAAGTAAGGCTTCCATCTTGCGAGAATCCATGTACGACTTACTCTTCTCCAGCACACGTATCTCGACACTGGTCAATGACCCCACCTTCAGAGCCTCTCTAGAGATATCGGGCCAGTTAGAGCAGCCCAAGTTTGAGTCGTTTCATGAAACCTATACGAACCTCTCCTTCCATTCCTTGTTCAACTCAGGAGGGTCGGCGATTATCTTGTATCCCACCAGAACCTAAAGATGATAATGAGCCTCACGCTGATGCACCTTGACATTAACATGATTACCAAGCAAGTTTAAGGCTGGTTCGACTCCTAAGCATTGACAGATGACAACGAACCCTACTAGGGTAGCAATCGAATTTGGCTTCACCTTCATTGGAGATACCCCCAAGCCCTTAAAAAACGATGGAGGAAAGGATGCAGAGGCAGGCATAAACCATATTCCAAATGCTTAGCGTACACCGAAGCCTGACTTGCATTATGGTCAAAACCGCCTGTGACTTCACCGACGCCATCAAAGTGAAAGCTTGAGGAATGTCGCACTTCTTGTACAACACCCTCAGCTATGATAGGGTCACCTTGGAGTGAAAGTTCTCCAACTAGCCTTATCAAACTCTAACAGTAGAAGCCACTATCAGAACTGTTTTAGAGATTGCCGGAGAAGATGGATGATTAGAATTTTTCCTCGATTAAGATTCAGAAATCTTCAAAAGCAATGTAGGCGCACAAATTAGAAATTGATAGAATCCCAATGGTTAACTCCTCGCCCAACCAACGGTGGAGATCAAACCCGAAATTAAAAGCGGCCACTCTAGGATCGAGGCACCCCTTGCCTTAATTCTCCCACATGCACGAAAAACGAAGTGACAACAGATAATAATTATACCATGATGACAACAACGTCAAATCTGAAAAGACTTTCAGTCACTCCTCATCAATGTGCCTCGAGAGTCGATAACTGGCAACTATTTAATCTTCCAGCAGTACTCGGCTAGCCGAGTTCAAGTGGAAGGGGGCCATCTGTTATAGCATAAAAATCACCAAGTACTAATCTACCAAGAGAAGCTGACACGTCTCACCCCCCTCACCTATTCAGACGAATTGAGACCGAGATGACTCATACTACTCCTATGACCTACTATATCAGCCAACAACTTGCGTAGCCGAGTTAAAAGGCGGTACTTGTCGGTCACCTCACCCGATCATCCCTACGAGCAACCCACAGTCAACCTACTGTGTCAACTGACAACTTGCAAGATAGACTAAAAAGGCAGTGTTTCTCGACCCTTGACCAAATAAATAGAGAGATGGAAGTTAGCTCGAACCCCTCGCTAGTCGACTGCTCGTGCATTAACTGATATGACAAAATCATCATTACTCTAGCTCTTATAGTCTTTATGACTCATCGGACCCAATTAGATCCAAGCTCCTGTTGTCATTCCCTCATTAAATGACTAGATGACTCACCTTCTTATGTGGCCAACACCTATAAAGGTATCTGCTGACTCAACAACTTGACTGGGCTCGGCTGAAGTTACCTTCACACCCCTCTGATCTACTATAAAAAGGGAACTATGCTACATGAGGTAACTTCTTCTACTTTTTAGCAACTTTGAATAACTACTGATACAATTTGTCTTTGGTTTTCCCACTTAAGATTAAAATACTGACTTGATCGTCGGATGAGCAACCGGAGAACCCAACTCCGCCCTCTTATGAGTTTTTTTATGTGTAGAGAAGAATAGCGGGCTCTAGAACCAGTCATCTGAAGGAGTTTGAGAACCATAAACACTCATAATTTGGTATGAACCCCCTATTTGATAACTGTCATCAGTAATACATTATTAGCATTTTTAAAAAGAATACAATAATTTAAAAAAAAATTCTTACTTGCAAACTTAATACGTTATCATAAATTCCTAATCAAAGTTTTGCAATCAAGAAAAACTAGAGAAAACAGAATATGCAATTTCGATCCCTTTTGATATCAATGAGGTCCTATATTATAAAATTACAGAGTATAAATACCAATCATGGTAGGCTTATACTATAGGTTGGTAACTCCCTACTCCAGGTCCACATAGGGTCAAATATTTATCAAGACCCACAAGAATTTCATATGTGCTCATTGATAGGATTTTATTTAGATTCTCGGAGAAATTCTCTAGCAATTTGGACCTACTCAAATCAAGGTTTCCAGAAATTTTGGGGTCAAAGCAAAAATATTCAACCATTATAATAATGTTCTAATATTTTTGGACCTACTTGAAACGGCAAGAAATCACAAGGGCCTAAAAATGAAGTTCAACCAAGTATTTATGGCTTCTTTAATCTGTAAATATTAACTAACATAGGGATTTAGAGCAAACTTTCCATTCCTCTTTCTTCTTTTGTTCTCTTCGTTCGTTCGTTGTTTTCTTTTCTTTTCCTGTTCTATCTTTGGTACAACCTTTCAATTAACTTCAACAAATTCAATACTCATTATACTCCAATTGAAATTCCTTTTTTTATCAACCAAACGTCCTTCAATTTCTATAACTAAAAGAATTAAGAAGTTAGGTTATACCTTTGGATCAATCGAGCTTCTCTACCAAATTCTATACTCCAGGCAAGTTACTCTTCCCTCTCTTTCTCTCTCTTCCATTGGATTTCTCCATTCTATGATGGAAGTAAGTGGGAGACTCGTGGATTTACGTCTTTTCTATTTCCTTCTTTTAGAGCATAAGGTGGTGCTGAAATTTTCTCCAATGGCCAATTTCCACCCGATCCCGTAGGGGTCCGTAAACAAGCCAAGTGATCGAGGGATTTTGCACAAAACCCTTTATCAATTTAGTAATTACATAAGTTCTCTTAGAATAAAACTAGATAAACAATTTCGTATAGTGATTATTATTATACTCTTCCCTCCTACCAAAAAGTTTCATCCTCAAAACTCGACATATTTTTGAATATTGAAAGAGTTCTAGATACTTCTCTTATATATAGAAACTTAGGGTCTCCCATGTACGGCTAAGCAAACTTTGGTTAAAACCGATCAAACTAACCGAACCCTCTGATTTTTTTTACAGTTCCATTCGATTCTATACAAAATTTGGTTTGGGTCAGGTTCAATTTCTTTTGAACTCGTAATTACCGAGTCCGCTAAACAGTGTTTAAAGCACACCCCATTACATATCCTCTCTCGCACTCTCTGAACCCAATTATATGCCCTCCCTCACACGCTTCGCGGGGCCCCCGAACTGCACACATCTGAGTGGTGATCGAACCTATTCCCTGGTTAATGAAAGCTATCCCCATCTAAATATTAGAGAGAAGTTAATGCCAACTGGCTCTTATCCTTCTCCCTCTACCCAAAAAGGAAAAATAATGCTCTTATCCACCTCATTCAAATTATGATGCAACCAACCAATTAAAATCCCAAACCCTTTCCCTTGCATTTCTTCATCTCTAATTTGCTTGTACTATTCTTTCTTCTCTCCTCCCACCCCCTCCCCATCAAGAGCATCTTGCTTTTAGGGTTCGTCGTCTCCATCCGCCTTAATAATGAAGCTCATTACAAGCTTGAAAATCGATCGAATCGAACCAAACCGAAATTAGTCGGTTCGGTTTAGTTTAGTTTAGTTATGCTTCTGGTTCGGTTCAATTTCGGTGCGAACAAAAGTAGGGATGTCAATTTTGACCCATACCCATTTACCCACCTGGCCCGCCCATTATTTGACCCGCCCAACGCCCACCCATTTAATTAAATGGGCCTAATTGGGCGGGTACATTTTACATTATTCTAAATGGGCACTAAATGGGCGGTGTTTATATGCCTGTTTGCCCGCCCACCGTATTCCCAAAACCAAAACAAACAAAACCCGATCCCAAATTCCAATCTCCTCTTTCTCCTCCGCCTCAATCCCAATCTCCTCCGCCTCAATCCCGATCCTAGAGATGTTAAATGGGTGGGTATGGGTTTTAAATGGGCGGGCCATAAATGGGCGGGCATGTTTTGCCCATTTACCCATTTATGGCCCATTTAACATTATTTAAATGGGCGGGTTTTTACCCGCCCATTTAATAAACGGGTCGCCCATTTGCCCATTTAACTATAGTAACTATATATGTATAATACTTTTGGAGTGTTTTTTGTAAACTTTTAGGGGTGTTTTTTGTAAACTTTTAGGGGTTTTTTTGTAAACTATTGTGGGCTTTTTGTAAACTTTTTGGGAGCTTTTTACAAACTTATTGGGGCTTTTGATAAAATACTAACAAAGATAGGAACATAAACAAAGATAAACAAAGGCAGACAAGTTCATGATTGAACCATTTACAAGCCTGGATAAAAGTACAGACCTCACACATTTGCAAAATTAACCTCAAATTTCCAAACCAAAAACCAGAAGATCAATAACAACAAAATTGCGAGAATATTTAAATGAATTAAGATAGAAAACACAAGGTATGCAAGGATCTGTATAAGATCAATAACTTGATATAAATGCCATCATAACTATCAGCAACACGATCACGATTAGTAAGGACAATCTACTTAATTACTTGATAAACTAGAAGAGTAGTAAGTTCGTCTATAAACAAAATAGTAACACAACCATAGTCCACTTATTTCCCATCTTTCAAATGTTCAGACATGAACAAGATCATGACAGAAGAAAGAAAAGACCATGAAACAAACATAACACTCAGTTGGACTCAATAGCAACATTAAAAGTACTGCAGCAAGCCTCATATGTGTCTTCATAGCAAGGGTTAGAATCCGAAATCACCATAGAGACCTCAATATTTCTCCTGCATCAATCATCCATAGAATTAGTTAATTTTGTCACAAACGTATGATATTGTCATAATAATGAAACACTAGATAGCAAGATGCGATCTTTGGGAACCAGGGGACTAAAGATCAGCTAAATACACAAAGAACTTATCAGATACGTAATCATATAACAAAATTATGGTTTTACGAGAACAGGAAACATGATAGTAAATACAGGAACCAGAGCCAAGAGACCTGCATGCATTGTTAATATGCTTGAACTTTGAGCAAAAGGCATGTGACACTCAGTTCAAGTAGTTTGAAAATCTAACAGCAAAAGGATTATATGACTTAATACAGCATAAAATAAGGCCGAACCTCGGTTGCCAAGTTCACCATCCAGTGATTCCTCATAAAAGAAGCTGAAAGGCCTTGCAGATAGTAATGATTTAGACAATAGCTCATAGGAAAACCACTCTTTTAAATTCTTCATCTTCAGTTAATCTGAAAAACAAAGCGAAAGTATAGAATTCAATACCCAGCAAATAAACGATAAGCAAAAGATTACTACATACAAGGAAAAACTTTTCAGGAAAAATCTAAAAGCTATTGTCTAAATCATTACTATCTGTAAATTTAGATAGCAAATTATTTGATACTGAAAGGTTATTATGCATTGTACTGTAAATTTAGATAGGATCGATCAATTTCCTGCACTTACATCTGACAGGGTAAGCAACAGTCCATAGGTATTTGTGATCCTATATTCTCTCACTATTTGTTTAACATTATCAAAAAACCAAATGTGAAGAGGAAAGGAAAGCCCATCAGCACAATTCTGAAGAGCATAAGCAGCTATAAAAAGGCGAAAAGGATCACTGCTTCACAATCTGAACTCGATGAATCTGAAAGCCAACAGTTCGATGTTGTTCCTGAAACTCAACCCGATTCCCTCTAAATGCATCCCCCCTTTCACTTTTTTGAACAGCCTTCGATGAGCTAGAAATATTCAGTTCAAGTACTCGTGCTGAGGTTCTGCAGTTATGTTTGTCAACTTGGAGAGCTAGATATATTCAGTTCAGGTTTTGGGCTGAGGTTTTGCAATTTTGTTTGAAAACTTAGGGAGCTAGAAAAATTCAGTTCAAATATTTGTTCTGAGGTTTCGTACTTGTATTAGCAGGCAATAGTGATGACAATTGCTCCAGTAGTTTTGTTTTGGTGCAGGCATATTTTAGTCCACCTAGTCAGTCGGTCTCTCTCTGCGTGTCTGTAAATTATCACTCGTCATTTTCTTCGAAAATGGAATATAGATCAGCAAATAGAAATATCAAAACAAAGAAAGTGAAAAAATGATTATGAGTTTACATCTTGAACAATAAACGTTGGGTTATCTTTCCTAGAGACTAACTTTAAAATAAGGGTCATTCCATGGAAATATCTTTTCAGTGTCAATGAAACCACCTTTTCATGAATGAACTCCATCTATCAGCACAAGCTCAAAAGTACTAATGGTAGTATAAGGATAATAATGAATGAACTCCATCTATAAGCACAAGCTCAAAAGTACTAATGGTAGTATAAGGATAATAATGAATGAACTCCATCTATCAATAACACAAGTTGCCACGATCACAGATTCACAATCAAGTTCACAGCAAACTAACGTATTATTAGCGTGTCTGTAAATTCTGAGACACCTAAGACATGCTTAGACACACACACAACTACGTAAGACAAAGATGTGTACAAAAACTAAGATGCACAACCGAACAAGAAAATATATGAAAGAACCACACGTTTAATCAAATAGAAAATATATCTAAAGAAATTGAGATATCTGAAGGTATGAAAGTAGTAAGCTAACCTAGAGGATAAGACACATACAACACACACACAGCTGAGTTCATACATCAGAATCAAAACAAACAAGATATAAATTTCCAGCTCTAAAGTTACATCACTCTCTAGTAATCAACAGAGTTAAAAGAAAATACTCCTACTAATCAACTACAAACCAAAATTGTGAAATAGTTCATAATAAATAAGCAGCAAATATCTGCAAGACTCCTTCACATTAGTCAAACTATGGAGTAGCTTTTCCTGCTTAAATTGCAAATTGTCAAAATTCGAAAGTGGCAACATCCAAGGGTCCTTTTACTTCAGAATTTCTAACTTTTGGTAGGAAACATAAACTTGTGAGAAATAAATACATATTAGAACAACAATCAATATTTAGCCAACAGCATTAGAAAAGCAAGTTTATGATGTACACTAATTTCATGGAACAAGTAAAATCTTACCTTAATCACTTTCGCCTTCCGATTCAGAAACCTCTAGATTACTGAAATCATGATCTGCTGGTTTATCTGCACAACAATACAAACAATCAACATGTAACATTCTCATGCCACTTATTGAGCCAAATCATGATTATTCATCTGCTGGTTTATTTAACCTCATATACTTCAGTGAATCTCAGAATACTAGTGACGTCAATTTTGGAAATTCTGGGAATACAGAAATAAATAGGAAAATTTGCATTCTTCAAGAATCTCACAATACTAAACAGGAAAATAATCGGGTTGTCTCTACTGTTGGATGCAATCAAACATCAACAGATGCTGTCTATATGCAATTGCTGCTCCTGTTATGGTTATGCACACTCATATGATCATTTCAGGCATTCTGTGCACCTGGTAATGAATGCACATGTTAATATGCATAGTTGTGCAGGGTTGAGCTTTTTACCAAGAACTATAAAAATAGTTTCCTGAGCTTCATAGTGAACTTTTGCTTCTCCCTATTGTTTGTGCTGCTTGGAACCTGATCACCTTGGGACCCAATAATTCAAAGATCTTATACGGCATAAAGCTTAATTATATATTGTTTTCTGATGAAACGAACACAGAAGAATCTGGATTCGGTGAAGACCATGGAAACAGAATTTAGATATGCATATTCAAGATGATTAATTGCCCGGTACACTCTGTAATACTACAAAATGTTTCCTACGGCACTTAAACCCCATAAAACTCCAAATGTAATTTCCCCACAAAAATGAAAAACAATCAATTTTGGTAGTAAACACATAATAAAGTGGAATATAAATTGACTCAACATGAAAATAGATCTATATATGTATTAAGAAATGAAAAACAATCAACATGTAACATTCTCATGCCACTTATTGAGCCAAATCAAGATGATTAATTTGCATATATGAAAAAGAATCTGGATTCAGTGAAGACTATGGAAACAGAATTTAGATATGCATATTCAAGATGATTAATTTGCATTCTTCAAGAATCTCACAATACTAAACAGGAAATAAACAGGCAAAATAAAATAATGCAAGGACTATGATCAGAGATACCAGGGGTGGCGGCGACTTCAGCGGCGACTTGAGGTGGCGGAGGCGGCGACTTCAGGGACGACTTGAGGTGGCGGAGGCGGCGACTTCAGCGGTGACTTGAGGAGGCATCGGAGGCTCTGGGTTCGAGAGGCGATTGATGTGGCGGAGGAGGAGGCGGAGGAGGAGGGATTGGGGTCGGAGGCTCGGGTTCGAGAGGCTGTTGAGGCGGTGGCGGAGGAGGAGGAGGCGGAGGAGGAGGCGGAGGAGATTGGGATCGGGATTGAGGCGGTGTTGTATGTGTCTTATCCTCTAGGTTAGCTTACTACTTTCATACCTTCAGACATCTCAATTTCTTTAGATATATTTTCTATTTGATTAAACGTGTGGTTCTTTCATATATTTTCTTGTTCGGTTGTGCATCTTAGTTTTTGTACACATCTTTGTCTTACGTAGTTGTGTGTGTGTCTAAGCATGTCTTAGGTGTCTCAGAATTTACAGACACGCTAATAATACGTTAGTTTGCTGTGAACTTGATTGTGAATCTGTGATCGTGGCAACTTGTGTTATTGATAGATGGAGTTCATTCATTATTATCCTTATACTACCATTAGTACTTTTGAGCTTGTGCTTATAGATGGAGTTCATTCATTATTATCCTTATACTACCATTAGTACTTTTGAGCTTGTGCTGATAGATGGAGTTCATTCATGAAAAGGTGGTTTCATTGACACTGAAAAGATATTTCCATGGAATGACCCTTATTTTAAAGTTAGTCTCTAGGAAAGATAACCCAACGTTTATTGTTCAAGATGTAAACTCATAATCATTTTTTCACTTTCTTTGTTTTGATATTTCTATTTGCTGATCTATATTCCATTTTCGAAGAAAATGACGAGTGATAATTTACAGACACGCAGAGAGAGACCGACTGACTAGGTGGACTAAAATATGCCTGCACCAAAACAAAACTACTGGAGCAATTGTCATCACTATTGCCTGCTA
Organism: Asparagus officinalis; assembly: GCF_001876935.1. Lineage (NCBI taxonomy): Eukaryota > Viridiplantae > Streptophyta > Magnoliopsida > Asparagales > Asparagaceae > Asparagus > Asparagus officinalis. The sequence continues at coordinate 100,070,908 of NC_033800.1, forward strand.
ATACAAGTACGAAACCTCAGAACAAATATTTGAACTGAATTTTTCTAGCTCCCTAAGTTTTCAAACAAAATTGCAAAACCTCAGCCCAAAACCTGAACTGAATATATCTAGCTCTCCAAGTTGACAAACATAACTGCAGAACCTCAGCACGAGTACTTGAACTCCTTAAATCATGAGATTACAAATATTAAGTTCTTTATATATTAATACAGTTCCCATGGTTCATGAACTTTACTTGGTTAATTGTTTAATTTGATAGTTTGACTTAGCAATCTCATTAATAGTTTATATATGAAATGTTCTTATGACTCATGCCGCGTAACACTTAACTAAGTTGATAAACAGGGTCATTCAACTGCTGCTGCAGCAAATGTTCGAAAATTGAACAATTAACCAAGTAAAGTTTCATGATTTTTAGTTGCATTTGGAGCTGAAGTTGCTGTTGTTGCTGATGCAATTCTTGTTGCTGCTGCAGCTGTTGAAGATGATGTTGCTCCTCTAACTGAAGTTTCAAAAATTGCTCCAACTCTGGCATATACTGGTTAACTGACTGTTGATGCTGCAGAGAACCTTGAATTTGTTCAATAAATGGCACAGACGAATTCTGACGAGAAAGCAAGCGCTGCTGCTGCTGCTGAAGTTGCTGATGCTGCTGCTGCTGAAGTTGCTGAAGCTGCTGCTGCCGAAGCAGTTGTTGTTGCTGCTGCTGCTTCTGAAGCTGTTGTAATAACAGGTGCTCTTCCAAACTAATGCGACCAGCTTCTTTCTCAATCAGTGCTGCTGCTTCTGAAACAGGCAGAACGTACCCCTAGTTTCCAAGCTCTGGAAAAAATATATTGTTGTTTTTTATGTAGATCTTGAAAAAACTGCATGGTAATGTTTAGAGACATGGTTTAAAGCACAGTTATGTGTAAATATGATATTTTAATCATGTTTAGAGACATGGCTTTTGTTCTTGTAGTAGCTTTCTGCTATTTGCTTGCGTAAAATCCCTCTCTTTTCAGGCAGCAGTTCAAATGTTTTCTCAGGGAAATTTCTGCTCTGTCGGGCTAAGATTTACTTTCTCGTATTTGGGGGCTAAGATTTACTTTCTCGTAAAATCCACTGAGTGTTATGTTTGTTTCATGGTCTTTTCTTTCTTCTGTCATGATCCTGTTCATGTCTGAACATTTGAAAGATGGGAAATAAGTGGACTATGGTTGTGTTACTATTTTGTTTATAGACGAACTTACTACTCTTCTAGTTTATCAAGTAATTAAGTAGATTGTCCTTACTAATCGTGATCGTGTTGCTGATAGTTATGATGGCATTTATATCAAGTTATTGATCTTATACAGATCCTTGCATACCTTGTGTTTTCTATCTTAATTCATTTAAATATTCTCGCAATTTTGTTGTTATTGATCTTCTGGTTTTTGGTTTGGAAATTTGAGGTTAATTTTGCAAATGTGTGAGGTCTGTACTTTTATCCAGGCTTGTAAATGGTTCAATCATGAACTTGTCTGCCTTTGTTTATCTTTGTTTATGTTCCTATCTTTGTTAGTATTTTATCAAAAGCCCCAATAAGTTTGTAAAAAGCTCCCAAAAAGTTTACAAAAAGCCCACAATAGTTTACAAAAAAACCCCTAAAAGTTTACAAAAAACACCCCTAAAAGTTTACAAAAAACACTCCAAAAGTATTATACATATATAGTTACTATAGTTAAATGGGCAAATGGGCGACCCGTTTATTAAATGGGCGGGTAAAAACCCGCCCATTTAAATAATGTTAAATGGGCCATAAATGGGTAAATGGGCAAAACATGCCCGCTCATTTATGGCCCGCCCATTTAAAACCCATACCCACCCATTTAACATCTCTAGAACAAAAGTAATCAAAATCACCCGAACTAACAGTTTGCTCATTCCAACTGCCAAGTAGCTTTTCTATCAAAGTTATTTATATTTTTTCATTATACGTTTATATATCAGATAGCTTATCTTTTAAGTACTTGTTCTTTGTATTCCACAATACACACCCAGGGTTTTTCTTCATAAGTCAATTCTGATTTCAGCTCTGATGCAGACAATTCAATGACCTTGTTTGGTCTCAATGATGTTTTGCTCTTTGTTTAATTTTCTCGACAAAATTATGCCATATAATCTCACTATCACGTTAGTATATGACGTTGTTACTTTTTCCAATGAGATTTTCTGAATGATAATCAAGAATGTAGTGACTTTATAAATCGTCTGACTATGAGCAATATAACATCATTCCCTTGCAAAGACCTTGCAAGGTTTGTGAAAAAATTCATAGTGATACTTTCTCACTTATGATCAAATGGCATATCCAAACCTGAAATCAATCAAGATATTCCCTAATTGTTCTATCTTCACTTGCGGCCATGTTAAACACTTAATAATTTTTTTTTTCCACTGCTATATTTGTTACAATTCTTTATACATCTTCCTCCTTCTAGGATGTAGGATATGCACCTTTAGAATCTTCTTCTTTAATTTCTGTACACAATATACAAAACGTCTAGATCTAGACCTCAAGGATCCGTCTTGGTATTACACCGTTCTCTAATGACTTCCTCTCTTTACCACTTCTCTAAGTTTCACCAATTGAGAGTTATTACAATACTTTGCTTACATCTTCAAGATAAAGACTGTACTAAATATTTCTTGGTCCCAAATTTAACTCTTATTGAGTTAATGTATACTTAAAGATCTTGTGGTTCATACAATCACATATTGTACTCAATATAGTTAATGTCTTAACATTTTAAGAGCAATATTATTGTCACCAATTCCAAATAATTAGCACACATCATTACTATAATGATACATCCTATATTTCTAGAAAGCGAGGAAGTATCAGGCCAACTGCTAATTGACATTTTCTCACATATATTTCTATCAACAAACTTCCCTAGCAGGAGAGACGGGTCAAAAGTAAAGGAATGTAAGAATCCATCTACAAATTTTTATAGTAGCCCATCACACCAAAGGCTCTAGATTTTCACAAATTAGTCTGGCTAATTCAAATAACCATGCATATACCTTTTAGAACATTACCCAGGGCTACGCTAAACCCCTAAAACAGCAAAAACACAGTATAGAAAAAAATACACAAAGATATACGAGGTTAAGCAAACTTGCCTACGTTCTCGGGAGCCACACAATTAATTTCTTATTAATCAATAAAAAAATACAATACAAGAGCAGATCTCAAACTTAAGATCTCTCAATAAATACTAATTATCACTGTAGCAGCAGTGATAATCCCTCTCCTTAAATCCCCTCTTTTAACTTCCCCCTCACAATCAACAATTCCCTTCTTCATCAAATCCCCCTCCCCTCAAATCTTTGAGAGAACGCTCGAGAAAAGAAGAGAGCAGAGAGAGATCACGTGAGAAGAGAGAGTCGGCGCCGAAAAGAGAATGGGAAGAAGCAATGGGGATAGGGCACAGGGTTTCCCTTTTATAGGGAAACCCTAGTTGAGCTGTCGATGGCTGTCGACAGCCTGTGAGGAGCTCGCCTGCGCGGAGCCGCCTCGTCTGCGGATTTTCTCGAGCTCGCTTGCAACTCGACGATGACCTCGCCTGATCTCGAGGTCGATCGCCTCGTCATCGAGCTCACCTGCAAGGGGTCGCTTGTAAAACCCCAAAAATTTGAATACTTTATGATAAATAATAATAAATATGTTATACATTTATAAATAATATATTATGATGTTTGAGTATGCTAGGAACTAATTTGAGATCAATTCAATGTATATATGTATATATGTGAGTACAAATACACAAATCATGCATAAAGGCCAAGAGTGAGAATCTGGGAATTTTGACCAGTTGAGAGTTTCTATGTTTTTCTCACTGATTCATTAAGAATCTGGAAAAGTGTATAATACCAAAGTTATAGGTCTCTTCAAGAGATTTCCAACAAATCTTAGATCACCTTATTCCAAGATCGTATGAGAAAGTTATAGCCAAAATACCGAAGAGAATGTTCCTAGTCAGACTGAATTTCCAGTTTCGGGTTTCGGGTTTCGGGTTTCGGGTTTGCTGCTATATATATACATGTTATATCACGAAAATCACCTCTTTTCTTCTGTTTTACAAACCCTAGCAGCCCCCCCTCTTCTCTCCCAAACCCTAGATCCGTTCTTGGAGGATTTTGGAGGAGTCGACGCGAGATCCATCGGTGTTCAGCGAAGGAGGATCATTCTCACTTGTTTTTGGGAGTTCAACTACACCCCTCAGGCGAGTAACTTCTCGCCCAACTCCACCCCTTTTGTTTTCATGCAAAGTTTGAGTTTTTATTGAATTTATTAGGCCAAAAATCGTATTTTCTTGTAGAAATAGTATATCTATATGGTACATGTTATGAGAATCATGTTTTCAACTTTAAAAGCTCACCAAAGGACTTTTATCAATAAGATCTAGATCTGAAATTGTCTAAACAAGAGTTAAATCATTTTTTTACAGTTATTAAAACGTTTTTGGTTTGTTTCTCATGGATTTAGAATATTAAAAATGTAGATTTCAAGCTTTGAATTAGTTGTTTATCTTTAGTATGATTTTTGAATCGTTAAAACTCTTGTTATCGTAGAATATCAAATCATGTTTCAGGTTTCGAGCTATCAGAAACCCAGAATTGGGTTTCTGTCCGCTTGCGGTCGACCGGAGCGGTCGACCACCGGTCTCGCTTTAGGGCTGCGGTCGACCGCGACGCTCTGTCGGTCGACCGCGACGCTCTGTCGGTCGACCGCGAAGCCGCAGCGGTCGACCGCCAGCCGCGTATCAGAGAGCGGTCGACCGGTGCGATCGACCGCTGCTCTGTCTGTTGTGTAACCCTTGTTTTGTGTATTCTGGGGTATTTCACTCATGTGCGAGAGTTCGCCTGGATTATCTGACATTGGTTTTAGTCTTATTATGTATCCATGCATGACAGATGACCTGAGGGTATAAATTGGGGACTTACACATTGATTTGAGTGTGGATTGATATAAGTAGGCTTTTCTGTATTTCTCAGTCCTCGTGTTGGACAAGCATTACCTTTTAGTCCTCGTGTTGGACACCCTTCCCACTTAGTCCTCGTGTTGGACATGCATTGCTATTTAATCCTCGTGTTGGATATGCATTACCATCCGGTCCATGCGTTGGACAACGGTCACATCCGGTCCATGCGTTGGATAACGGTCACATCCGGTCCATGCGTTGGACCATGGTCACATCCGGTCCATGCGTTGGACAACGGTTATTTTTAGTTCATGAGTTGGACGTTTACTTCATGCAGTCTATAGGTTGGACGTTTAATTTATATAGTCTATGTTTTGGACACTTAATCGTTTTCTGACATGTCACTCATGTGAGTTTGACATGACACTTATGTAGATTTTGACATGATATTCATGTAAGTAATAACATGATACTCATGTGGGCTATGTCACAACACTGTTTTCATGCTCTGGTGTTTGTCGTATTTCTTTTATTATTATTACTGCACTAGAACCTTGGGTTTGGTATTTAGGAGTTTACAATTTGAGATGTAAGGTATATACATGAGGGTTTCCTTGTTTGGATTATTTCGCTCGACGTACCTATGCTCGTGTTGTAAATTTCTAAATACTAAAACCCTCTTTAGTAAGATCAATGATTTTTGATCTCTTATATATTAACTGTATTTTTCTTATACAACGAGCCCTGTTCCCTTGGGGTTGGTTGTGATGTTACTCGCTAGCGCTTTGACGCTCGTTGTCCCTCCCCCTTTCAGGTAACGAGCCAGGAGCCCGGAGAGTCGTAGACTGATGGCGATGCATTTTAGCTTCAGCCGTCTCTTTAGTTATATTTTCTTTTGGAGTTCCACAGTAGATTTTTATTTAGACATTTGAGAGTCTTGTTCTAGAAGTTGTAAAGGCTGTGTGCCTTATTTTCTTTTCGTCAGATATTTGTATTTGAAACTTATTGAGTATTCCAGTTTATCTACTCATATCTTGGCTATGTATTTCTGTATGTGGGATGATGAGATATTTATGTGACTGTTATCATTCCATTAGTATATCTTGTATTATCTTTTACCTATTTTGCACCTACACCAGTTGTTGACTCTACTAGATAGATGTTAATTAAAATGGTGAAACATGTTATTGCACGGCGTGGTGCATGGCAGGTTTGACATTCTTGGTTTGACCTTGGACTGCAGCCTTGCGTGAACCCAGGGGCGTCACATCGCTTTTAGATCACCGTCGACCTCGCCGACTGGAGCGTGCCCTCGCCTAAATCGTGGTTTGGTCTTCACACCTAAATTCAACAATCTTCCACTTGGAGACCGAACCGCCGTCAGCAGGATATCTCAACAAGCACTTACTCCTGTGTGGATCCACCCTCATCACTTATGCATGAAGGCCAACTGAAGTTACGCACAACTCTAGTTTCTGAATGGTCACCGTCTTTGTTAATATATCTGCTAGAGTCGTACTTCCTGGAATCTTCACCAGTTTTAACACGTCATCTTCCAACAGGGATCTGATGAAGTGGTACCGAAGCCTAATCTACTTCGTTCTAGAATGAAATGCGAAATTCTTAGCCAAATAAATCATACTCTGACTATCACTGTGTAAAGCATTTTTCTCCTGTTTGAATCTCAGCTCAGTTAACAAACCCTGAAGCTATATCATCTCTTTACTAGCTTCAGTCAATGCTATATACTCAGCTTGTGAAGTGGATAAAGTGACAATCTTCTGTATCTGTGACATCCAACTAACAGTTGTAGTTCCAACATTGAATACTTAGCTGGTGGTGTTTCTTCGGTGATCGACTTCACCTCCAAAGTCTGCATCTACATACCCTTGCACTTCCACCTCTCCATTACCAAAGTACAAACACTTCTGTGTAGTGCCTCATAGATATCTCAGAATCCACTTGACCATTTCCCAATGAGCTTTTCCTAGATTCGACATAAACCGGATGACCACTCCCACTGCATGCCCAATGTCTGGTCTTGTACAGACCATTGCGTATATCAAGCTTCCAATGGCTGAGACGTAAGAAACCTTAGTCATACTCTCTTTCTCTTCTTCTGACTAAGGAGATTGATCCTTTGATAGGCGAAAATGGCTAGCCATGGGTATGCTGACTGGATTGGCATCACCCATGTTAAATCTTTATAAAACACGATTGATGTACTCTATCTGAGACAACTGCAAGAACCCTTTTTTCTTGTCTCTCGTGATTTACAATCCAATGATCTTCTTTGCTGGACCTAAGTCCTTCATGTCAAACTCCTTTGACAATTGTTGTTTCAAACTCCTGATATCATCTATATCTGCACCTTCAATCAACATATCATCAACATATAATAGTAAAATGATATAACTGGACTGATATCTTTTGAAGTGGCAACGGTGTCGGTGTTGCACTTCTAGAAACCTTTCTAGTGCATGATGTTGTCAAACTTCCTGTACCACTGCCTTGGGGCTTATTTCAGGCCATACAAGCTCTTCTTGAGTCTGCACATCAAGTTCTTCTTCTTTTCTTCTGAGAAACCTTCTGTCTAGTGCATGTATATCTCCTCTTCTAGATCTCCGTGAAGAAACATCGTCTTCATGTCTAACTGCTCGAGATGAAGACCTTCAACTACTACAATACTCATCACTATCCTGATAGTATTGAGTTTCACAATGGGAGTAAAAATATCAGTGTAGTAAATTCCTTCCTTCTGCTAGAATCCTTTGATAACTAATCGGGCTTTATATCTTCTAGAACCATCATGCTCCTCTTTTACCCTATACACCTATTTGTTGTGGAGTGTCTTCTTACCCGTGGGCAACTCAGCTAGTTCCCACGTATGGTTTGAGATGAGAGACTTCATCTCATCTTTCATGGAAAGCTCCCACTTGCTCCCATCTCCACTCTGACAAGCTTCATCATAGCTTTCAGGCTCCCTCTATCTGTCAGCAACAGATAGTTCATATATCTCTTGTTGGGCGCAAAAGGCCGAGAAGATCTTCTTAATATCAAAGCTGGTGCGTCGAGCTTCTGCGCATCATTTTATCCAACAGACTCTTCTGGCTGAGGACCTTCTGCATTGGGTTCTTCCAAGAGGTTATTCAGGACATCATCTGCATCTACAAATATTGACTCACTCTCTGAGTCATATGTCTTGTGCATGTCCTTATACATCACCTTCTCGTAGAATATCACATCTCTATTACGGACCACTTTCTTATTTTCGTTGTCTCAAATGCGGTAGCCAAATTCATCTTCACCATAGGCGACGAAAGTGCATTTCTTTGACTTGGGATCAAGCTTATTCCTACCTTTACCACTAATATGCACATAAGCTACACAGCCAAAAACTTTAAGATATGAGAGTTTTACCTCCTTTCCGCACCATACCTCCTTTGGTATTCTGTGTCGATTGAACAAGTAAGCTGCTGTGTTGATCGCTTCTGCCCAGAATTGCTTCAGTAGGCCTGACTGTATCTGAATGCTTCTGGCTCTCTCTGTTAACATTCAGTTCATTCGCTCAGCTACACCATTTTACTGAAACGTGTCGGGCATGATTCTCTCCATTCTGATCCCGTGCTCATAGAAAAACTTCTTGAATCCGATGTCTTCATACTCGCCGCCATTGTTGGTCCTGAGCTTCTTTATTCTCAGACCGGTCTCATTCTCGACCATGGCTTTTTATCTCTTGAAAGCCTCAAATACTTCTGACTTATGCTTCAGAAAGTAGACCCACACTTTCCGAGAGTGATCATCAATAAAGTCACGAAGTAGAGTTTCCTACCAATGGACGCGGTGGTGGTTGGTCCCTAAACATCTGAGTGAATGAACTCAAGCTTCTCCTTCCTGGGTGTTCTACCACTTGTCTGAAAGCTAACACTCTTCTGTTTTCCAAGTATGCATTCTTCACACATGTCCATCTCCACTAATTTTAGACCTGAGAGTTTTTCCTTTGTGTGCATAATCTTCATCCCCTTTTCACTCATATGACCGAGTCTCTGGTGTCACAAATTTAAGGTCTTATTGCCTGCTGTAATTGAGATTAAACAACGTGCACTTGTAGTCATATATAGGGTATCAGTCGTCTTGCATCGGGCAATCTCATTACGCCCTTTGAGATCTTCCAATCATCAAGTACCCTAATGCCACTAGGAAAGAACCCTAGAGGGGGTGAATAGGGTTATTGCTAATCTTATTAGATATTAATACCGATTAAAATTATTTAACAAATATATCCTAACAATATTGATATTCAATTTGATATATGCAAGGATATATGAACAAGAGTAAATAAACAAGTGATAGTGCGCAAAGACAAACATATGACGCCCCTGGGTTCACACAATGCGGCAGTCCGAGGTAAATCCAGAAATGTCAAACCTGCCATGCACCACACCGTGCAATAACATGTTTCACCATCACAATTTCTATCTCCAAAGCAAGTAAAAGATTCTACAATAAATACATGATGAAATGATGGAACTCAAATTAATACATCTCATCAATCAAATCAGCTGGAATACATAGTCAATGTCTGAAATGAATAATAACAGTCTGGAGATCTCAACATGTCTCACAATACAAAACATCTGATACATGAAACAAGGCACACAACCTTTACAACTCTAGAATATAAATCTCTCAAGTCTAAAAATGTCTCAAGTGGAGTACAAAATGAAATACTTCTAATAAGAGGATAAACAGGCGCTAAAAAAATCGCCCTCAACCTGCGACTCTCCGGGCTCCGTGCTCGTTACCTGAAAGGGGGAGGGACAACGAGCATCAAAGCGCTAGCGAGCAACATCACAACCAACCCTAAGGGATAGTGCTCGTTGTATATGAAAATACAGTTAATACATAAAAATATAAAATCATTTATACTAACAATAGTGGGTTTTAGTACTTAGGAAATTACAACACGAGCATAAGTACGTCGAGCGAAATAATCCAAACAAGGAAACCCTCATGTATATACCGTGTATCTCAAATTGTAAATCCCTAAATACTAAACTTGAGGTTTAACCCAAGGAACAATAAAGAAAAGAATATAAACTCATCTCTACCGATACAATTTAAACATGTCAAAGCTACACTAAGTGTCATGTCCAGCCTAGGTAGCTATCATGTCCCAGCCTCATATAATATGTCGTGTTTCAAACTCGGTTAAGCAACATACTCAAGGTTTAGCAATTATCCAACATAAGACTGTAATGGATTATTGTCCAACATGAGGACTTTAATGGATTATAGTCTAACACGAGGACTTTAATGGATTATAGTCCAACAAGAGGACTTTAATGGATTATAGTCCAACACGAGGACTATGTATATGAACCATGGAATACTAATAGTAAATGTATACATATTCTACTCTTGTACATGCTTCGCTGTACAGCTCTAAGCTTGTGTCAGAAAAGTTATCTTACATGTGTAAATGAAATCATAAATAATGCAATTTAATATCCGATAAACAAGGCAATTTCTCATATACAAAAATGATAAATAGTACCCTCAATTTTATATGAACACTGTATGAAAATATAAGCACAGTAGGTGATCAAGCAGAAATACAAACGAAATAGGAAAAACTTCGACGAGTCGACTCATAATCAGCTATGAGTTAACTCATGACTCATGGGTCGACTCATAAACTGACGAGTCGACTCAGCAGACACTTATGAATAACAGGAATTGACTTCGTGAGTCGACTCATGACAGTCATGGGTCGACTCAACCTGATGAGTCGACTCATGATGAGTCATGAGTCGACTCACGAGATGAAAACTGGATATTTCACAACTGCAACTCGTCCATCTCATTCCATACTCACTCTATACTGATCTTCACCTCCATAACTATCAATTCTAGACTATGAGGCAGTGATAAATTCATATATAGCATGAGAAACGAACATTAGCATGTTAGACCTAACTTTTAACTCCTAAACATGAGTGAAAGCATTTAATCAAAATAAAAACTCATATTTATTATTCTTAATTAAATTTCTAGATCTGGGTTTTTATCAAAAATTGTTAGTGAGGATTTCAAATCTGAAACACATGATTTCTAGCATTCACCCTAATAAGAACATTGATTTATACTTGAAAATAAGTCTTAGGCTCAATAAAACTCATGAAAAACGTTTGTAAACTGTTAAAAACATGGGAGAAGGATTGGGTGAGATGTTACCCGCCTCAGAAGTGATGAAGAACGATCCCCTTCGCTGCAATCCAAAAGAAGCTGCTGAAATCCCCCGAAGATCTCCCAAAATGCCCAAAAAACGAACTAGGGTTTAGAAGGGGAGAGGAGGCTAGGGTTTCTCTGGGGAGAACTAATGAAAAGAGGTGTTTTCGGGTGGAGGAGAATATATATAAACAGTTAAAACCCGACCCAAAACCCAAACAAACCCGACCTATAAAACCCAGAAAACCCTCAATGAGTCGACTCATGACTGTCATGAGTCGACTCATGACTCATGGGTCGACTCATAAGATAATAAGTCGACTCAGCAAAGACTTTTGTCAATGAGAGTTGATATCATGAGTCGACTCATGATAGTCATGGGTCGACTCATGAGCTGAAAACTGAGTTCCTCGACTCTGATGCTTATGATTTGCAAATTTGCAAACTCAACCTCATAACTGATGCATATATACATTCTCATAAGCTCATAATGCTAGATTTCATGCACAACCATGTCATAAAGATATTTATCATAAATAAATATTATTTTTCACTAATAATCACATATATAAATTATCAAAATCTATGGGGTCTTACATTCTTCCCCCTTGAAAGAATGTCGTCCTCGAAATTCAGAAATCATATCTAACTCATAATGGTACTTGAAAAGCACGACAAGGGTCTAATCCAACCCGCACACATACACATCTCGCAATATTAACCTCTAGATAAGCATATAGTGATATTCATACTTAACGATCTAAAATGGTAATATTCTTACTCAACCCCTAATAACGATCTAAAATGGTAATATTCTTACTCAACCCCTAATCTAATGGAACTAGTATGTCGGGCGAAAAATTCAAACAAGGAACCCCCCCCATGTATATACCATGTGTTCCAAAAGATTAGGAATTAAGTGAAAATACCCTCATTCTAGTGTTAAATATAAGTATCAAGGTACATATATAAATATACAAGTAAGAATTCACATCATAAATACTTGAATTAACTTACCTGCTCAAACAAGTGTGGGTAGTTGCGTCGCATGTCTTCTTCGTGCTCCCAAGAAGCTTCCTCAACTCCACTTCCGTTCCATTGAACTTTCACCAATGGAATCACCTTGTTCCTGAGTCTCTTGTCTTCTCTAGCAAGTATTAACACAGGGATCTTAATAGTAGTCAAATCATCCTGAAGCTCAATCTCCGGTGCATCCAACACACGCTGCTGCTCATCATCATGCAAGTGCTTCCTGAGCATAGAAATATGGAATACATTGTGTATACTAGACATTGAAGCTGGAAGGTCTAGTCTGTATGACACAGCTCCAATGCGCTCCAAAATCCGGAATGGTCCAATATATCTCGGTGCAAGCTTCCCTCGCCTCCCGAATCGCTGTACGCCTTTCATAGGCGATACCTTCAGCATAACCAAATCTCCAATCTGAAACTCTAGGGGTCTTCGCCTCTTATCTGCATAGCTCTTCTGCCGACTCTGAGCGGTTAGAATATGCTCCCTAATCAATGCTACCTTCTCAGTAGTCTACCTCACAAGCTCCGGTCTAAGTATCAAGCTATCCTCCGGCTCTGCCTAACATATCGGTGATCTACAGGGTCTGCCATACAACGCTTCATACGGAGCCATACCGATCGTCGCTTGATAACTATTGTTATAAGCAAACTCTATCAGTGGAATATGCTCCTCCCAGCTACCTTGAAAGTCAATAACATAAGCCCGCAACATGTCCTCTCACACCTGGTTCACCCTCTCCGTCTGACCATCTGTCTGTGGGTGGAATACACTGCTATAAGATAGTCTGCTGCCAAACGAGTCCTGGAAACTCCTCCAAAAATGTGAAGTGAATATTGATCCTCGATCCGACACGATCGTGTCTGGAATCCCGTAAAGTCGTACTATCTCTCGAACGAAGATCCTAGCATACGCCTCGGCTATATAAGTAGTCCTCACTGGAATAAAATATGCTGACTTTGTCAACCGGTTCACTATCACCCAAATCGAATCATTCCCCCTCTTCGACTTTGGCAATCCTACAATAAAGTCCATAGAAATGTCCGCCCACTTCCACTCTGGAATAGGCAATGGCTGAAGTGTCCCTGTCGGTCTCTGATGCTCTGCCTTTATCTACTGACAAGTAAAACACTTAGCTACATACTCTGAAATCTCTCTTCGCATGCCACTCCACCAGAAAATATCTCTTCAGGTCCTTGTACATCTTGGTAGTTCCTGGATGTACTATGTACCAAGTACGGTGCGCCTCATCAAGTAATTCCCTTCATCCGTAGACCTCCATCTGCTGCAATGGTCCAATCGGCCTTAGGCTCTTTGGAAATCTCCTCCTTACGGATTTGGATCCAAGAGTCTCCCAACTGAGATCTGATAACTCTGTCAATCCAAGATGACTGCACTAACACAACTCCCAAAAATGCACTGGTACCACCATTCTCAGGTCTAAAATCAAACTGGATAAGGGTAAGAAGATCTCTATACAATGAACACCTCAAAGCTGCAACCCGATATCGACGCTTCCTACTCAAAGCATCTGCTACGACGTTTGCCTTCCCAGGATGATACCGAATCGCGAACTCGTAGTCCTTGATAAACTCAATCTATCTCCACTATCTCTGGATGAGTTCCTTCTGAGAGAAAAGATATTTCAGATTCTGATGATCTGTGAACAACTCAAACTGCACTCCATATAAATAGTGCCTCCATGACTTCAATGCAAATACCACTGCTGCTAACTCCAAGTCATGAGTAGGATAGTTCTGCTCATGCACTCTCAGCTTCCGTGAGATGTAAGCTACTACTCTCTGAGTCTGCATAAGAACGCCTCCTAATCCTGCCAAAGATGCATCTGTATAGACGACGAATGTCCTGTCGCTGCTCGGAATAGTCAAAACCGGTGTTGTAGTCAACTTAGCCTTTAACGTATCAAAGGCCTCCTGGCACTCTGTGCTCCAAATAAACTGTACACCCTTCTTCGTAAGGCATGTAAGGGGCATCGAAATCTTTGAGAAGTCCTGGATGAACTTCCTATAATAACCTGCTAAACCCAAAAAGCTACGAATCTCCGTCACCGTCTTTGGCGGTTCCTAATCAAGCACTGCTATAACCTTAGCTGGGTCTACTGATATGCCCTCTCTGCTGATGATGTGGCCGAAAAATCTGGCCTCTGAAAGCCAAAACTCGCACTTGCTGAACTTGACGTATAACTGGTGCTCCTGTAGGGTCTGCAAAGCTAATCGGAGATGCTGCTCATGATCTGCCTCCGATCTCGAATAAATGAGGATGTCGTCGATGAAAACAATCACGAACTGATCTAAGAAGGGAAGGAAAACTCGGTTCATCAAGTCCATGAATATAGTGGGTGCATTGGTCAGTCCGAATGGCATGACCAAGAACTCAAAAGATCCATATCGCGTGAGGAAAGCGGTCTTGGGGATATCCATCTCCCGAACCCGCAACTGATGATAACCAGAACGAAGATCAATCTTTGAGAAAAACTGCGCCCCCTGCAACTGGTCGAACAAGTCATCAATCCTAGGTAGTGGATACCTATTCCAAATAGTAACCTTGTTCAACTCCTGATAATATATACACAATCTCATACTGCCATCCTTCTTCTTCACGAAGAGGACCGGTGCGCCCCATGGGGAATGAGTCCGACGAATAAATCCTGTTGGCCTTCTTGTTTTGATGATATTTAACAAACAATTTACAACTAATGTTGTTTGTCTAGTGTTTGTGTTTTTCGTATTTATTCTAGGCAAACAACGAGTTAGAGGATGGATGGAATAGAGCTTCAACGATCATATCCAATGGAGGTTGGTGGAATAGTGGAGTGAAGCCTTGCAATTCAAAGTTAAAGATTAAGTTTAAGCTTCATCCGTGAGATTACCAAGTCAAACATATGGAAGACCAATCAAGCTTGGGTAAATTAGTTTAGGGCTTAATATTATGTGTGTTAATACTTCAAGCTCAATATCACACACACACACGTTTGGTTTGGTTTATCGTCGTTTTGGATTATAGACTTAACGATATTATTTTATATCTTTTATTAAGTTAATAAATCTATTGGAAAGTTTTCAAAACTTTGTTATAACTCATTTTGTCAAGATCAAGCTTTTACAAGTCCATACTTATGTGATTTTGCAGAATAATGAGATTTAACAATTGGGAAATGCAAATTGGAAAATTATTTTTTGTAACATGTTCAAAATCACATTTTCAAACATTTCCCAAAGTTTCATCAAGTTTGAAATTGATTTGTTACGTTTAATTGAATTTACAAAATCATGTTTTTCGTTCGTGCATTTTCGTGCATATTTTACAAAATATACGAGTTTTCATAAATGGGAAGTGATATTCAAGAAATTCTTTCTTTTACATGTTTATCTACATGTTTAGAAACTCATCTAAAAGTTTTACTATTTTTGGAGTTGATTTACTGTGCCCAATTGATTTTACAAAATTGTGTATGTCAGCAGATTTTGAGAAACTATATATCTGTGTTAAAACATTTATATCTCTCAACTGGGAAGTGTTTTTTCCGATATTCTTTCTTTAACATGTTCATCTACATGTCTAGAACCTTCTCTCAAAATTTCATGATTTTTAGAGTTGATTTACTATTTTTAATTGATTTTACAAAACTAGAGACGCAGAAAAATCAGATCTGCCAGACTGCTACAGTACCCACAGTCGGCCGCTATAGTCGACCGTGAAAGTTACTGTAGCATAACGGCTATATTTTCCTGGTTCCGATTTTTTAGGGATTTGCATCGTTTTTTGGGCTTTTCTTTAGGGATTTGCATCGTTTTTTGGGCTACAGTACCCACAGTCGGCCGCTATAGTCGACCGTGAAAGTTGTCTTGAGTTCTTATAAATACCCATCATCCCTCAACATTTATAACTATCCAAGAAATGTTTTGACAAGTTTTAAAAGAGTTTAAGTTTGGTTTTAAGTTTGTTTAAGGGTTTGGTTTGTGAAGAATTCCATAAGAGGAAGTGGAGATCAATTCATTGAGCTTCAATCCATCTCTCTCTCTCTCTCTTATCATCTAGAGAAGTTTTTCTAAACTCATTCTAGCTTTTATTCATAATTATTTGTTGATTATTATTTCTATTAAGCTAGTATTTACATTTGAGTTTAGTTGTTTTTATTTCACTCATTATTTACACACACACACATGAGCTTATTGTATTTTTCATACATAATATATTTGGGTTGGTGAGAGTTGTAACAATTGAGTGTGAGCTTTTATTGTGTTCTCATCCATATTAGAGAACAATCATTCTTTGTATTGTGCTTAATTGTGAAATCACTTTGTAATACACTTGTACACCAAGAGGAGTGTGTGGAGAGAGTCGGGGATCGTCCCAAAAGGAGTAGCATCGGGTGACGAACCTAGGAAGAGGTTGTATTCGAGCACTTGAGGGAGAGACGTCTAGTTCCAACACTTAGTGGGTGTAGAGTGGGATTGCAAGAGTGTTGATTGTAAAGCTTTTGGTTAGCTAGAAAACCGAGTGTGAGGTGTAAACATTATTCGGGTAAGTGTAGAAAACCCGGTCGTGATAGTGGATTTCTCCCCGGGAGTGGGGAGCGGAGACGTAGGACCGAAGGTCCGAACTCCGTGATCATATTGCTTGTTTGAGTTTGGCTTAGCATACTTATATTTGTTCATCTTTATAGCCTTTCTCTCATTGTTTATTTCATCCACTATATCATTTGTTTATGTTACCCTTGTGTTTGCATATCCTTGCATATATCATATAGTATACCTCTTTGCTAGGATATATCACCTTGTGTATATTGCATATTCTTGCACTTAACTCTTTGTATATCTATCTTGTAAGAATATATTTGTTAATTAGTTTTTAATTAGCATTAAATCGGATTAGATTAGTATAAGACCCTAACTGGCGCGCCCCATGGAGAATGACTCCGACGAATAAAACCCTGAGCTAACACCTCGTCCAACTGGGTCTGAAGCTCCCTCATCTCAGCTGGTGCCATGCGATAAGGTGTGTGGGATATCGGGGCTGTGCCCGGCTGCAACTCAATACAAAACTCAACCTCTCTCACAGGAGGTAACCCAAGTATGCCTGAAAGACATCCTGATAATCCGAGACAACTCTAGTCTCCAATAAATCAGAACTCTGATCCCGTCGCATCACCTCATCGATGAATGCCAGAAACGACTCCGCAAAACGATTGCCCTGAGAAGTGGCCACAATCATCTCGGACCCATCAGACTTTCGCAATCTGACTGTCTTTCCAAAACAATCAATACTAATATTGTAGGACGATAACCAATCCATACCAAGGATGACATCAAACTCGGACTATGCAAAACTATCAGATCGACTATGAACTCGGACTCGTCTAAACTGATAATACACCTCCTACAAACGCTCTCCAAAAGAGATACCTCTCCTAGAGGGGTGGAAACTGATAAAGGGGTGTCTAATGAATGAGCTACGAGCTGGAGTCTAACCATGAAAGCATACGAAATGAAAGAATGTGAAGCTCCTAAATCGAAAAGAATACGGGCGAGAAAGGAATTCATGAGGAACGTACCCTCCACAACTGCACCGCTTGCACCATGATCACGAGGAACCACTGCATATACTCTGCCTGGGGCTGAAGACTGCTCTACCGCTGGTGCTAGAAAATACGGGACAATCTGCCCCTAGGGAGCCTCCTAGACTGCTCAAACCTGCCCCTCTGGCCTCTGCGTTGCTGGCGGTGCCTTAAGCCTGACCTGCTGACCCTAACTCACGGCTGTTGCTGGTTCGGACCCCTACCCTGCTGAGCTCCTACTGGTGCACTACGACACTCTGATGCCTTGTGTACCACCTTGCGACAATTAAAGCATACCCCCTAAAACTTGCGCTGATGATGTGCCCTCTAATCCTGCTAGGGTCCCCTCTTACGAGGGCCCTGCTACTGCTGCTGATGTCCTGACAAGGGTCTCTTGTTCTTCCCCTTGTCTCCAATCTGTCATGTCTTAGTCTTTCCCTCCTTGTCCTTCTGAAACATAGCTATCTCATTCTCCTGTGAGGTGGCAGCCTCAGCTACCTCCCGGACTGAATAGAACTTCCTCGAGACGAGGTTTCTCCTGTGAGGTGGCAGCCTCAGCTACCTCCCGGACTGAATAGAACTTCCTCGAGACGAGGTATCGGTGAAGATTAGGGCAAAGCCCTGCTAGGAACATATGAGCCTGATGCTCTCCTGTCTGCCACATCCCCGTGAAATGCAGTAACTCCATGAACTTGCTCTCAAACTCTGCAACTGACATGTTCCCCTGAGTCAAACGGGACAACTCAAATTTCTTCCCAGTCCGTGATGCAGAAGAAACATACTGTGTATCAAAGAAGTAAACAAAATCCTCCCAAGTGAGGATCATCCGCTGCTCTAATGGAAACTAAAATCGGTACCATCTCCCGGCATCCCCCTTCAGACTATATGATGCCAGTCTTTGCTTCTGAACTGAGTCTACATTGAGTATGTCTAGGACATTACTCACATACTCCTTCCACTTGTGGGCTACAAGTGGGTCTGAAGAGCCCTGGAACTCCGGTGCTCTCATCTTCTGGTACCTCTCTACCAAGCAGATCCAAGCCTCCTGCTCCGTGGCTCTATCTGGTACCATTGGTGGAATAGCTGTAGATGCTACCTCTGGGTCTCTCTCTCTGATTGGGACGGCTGGTATCCCCTGTGATGGAACTACTGGAGGGGGTGGTGGTGTCGGTGGCGCGATATGACTTGCCACAAGCTCCTCAATCGCTGCCATCCTAGCTACGATAGGAGCCATGAGATCAATGAGGTACTGGGGAGCCTGCTGCGGCTCAGGTGGTGCCTGCTCTTGCTCGGGTGGAGCCTGCTGTGGCTCAGGTGGAGCCTGCTGGGGCTCTGCCTGAGTGACTCTGCGAGTACGGGGTCTGCCACGTCCTGCCATTTCTCTCTGATCATAAAAAAATAAAAGTTCATGAGTCAAAGTAGACATATATACATACATAATGTATCACAATACGAATTTCACACCATATAGTATTCACACATATACTTTAAACAAAAATAGTTGTCATAAAAAATTTTCTCAAAATTTTGAGATATACGCATATACCGTCCTCACTCATACTAAGAAATCCTTAGCGGACTCTATACATGAATCCTAAGAAACTCTAACCTAGCTCCACGACTTAACACAGGATGATCCTAAGGATAATGGAACTAGAGCTCTGATACCAACTGTGATGCCCCTGGGTTCACACAAGGCTGCAGTCTGAGGTAAATCCAGAAATGTCAAACCTGTCATGCACCACACCGTGCAATAACATGTTTCACCATTACAATTTTTATCTCTCTAGTGGAGTCAACAACAGGTGTAGGTACAAAGCAAGTAAAAGATTTTACAATAAGTACATGATGAAATGATAGATCTCGGATTAATACATCTCATCAATTAAATTAGCTGGAATACATAGTCAATGTCTGAAATGAAAAATAACAGTCTGGAGATCTCAACATGTCTCACAATACAAAACATCTGATACATGAAACAAGGCACATAGCCTTTACAACTCTAGAATATAAATCTCTCAAGTCTAAAAACGTCTCAAGTGGAGTACAAAATGAAATACTTCTAATAAGAGGATAAACAGGCGCTAAAAAAAATCTCCCTCAACCTGCGACTCTCCGGGCTCCGGGCTCGTTACCTGAAAGGGGGAGGGACAACGAGCGTCAAAGCGCTAGCGAGCAATATCAAAACCAACCCCAAGGGATAGGGCTCATTGTATATGAAAATACAGTTAATACATAAAAATATAAAATCATTTATACTAACAATAGTGGGTTTTAGTACTTAGGAAATTATAACACGAGCATAGGTACGTCGAGCGAAATAATCCAAACAAGGAAACCCTCATATATATACCGTGTATCTCAAATTGTAAATCCCTAAATACTAAACCCGAGGTTTAACACAAGGAACAATAAAGAAAAGAATATAAACTCATCTCTACCGATACAATTTAAACATG
This sequence comes from Asparagus officinalis, assembly GCF_001876935.1. Taxonomy (NCBI): domain Eukaryota; kingdom Viridiplantae; phylum Streptophyta; class Magnoliopsida; order Asparagales; family Asparagaceae; genus Asparagus; species Asparagus officinalis. Next base: position 100,091,157 of record NC_033800.1, read on the forward strand.
TCAAAGCTACACTAAGTGTCATGTCCAGCCTAGGTAGCTATCATGTCTCAGCCTCATATAATATGTCGTGTTTCAAACTCGGTTAAGAAACATACTCAAGGTTTAGCAATTATCCAACATAAGACTGTAATGGATTATTGTCTAACACAATGACTTTAATGGATTATAGTCCAACACGAGGACTTTAATGGATTATAGTCCAACACGAGGACTGTATATACCAACACGAGGACTGTATATATGAACCATGGAATACTAATAGTAAAGGTATACATATTCTACTCTTGTACATGCCTCGCTGTACAGCTCTAAGCTTGTGTCAGAAAAGTCATCTTACATGTGTAAATGAAATCATAAATACTGTAATTTAATATCCGATAAACAAGGCAACTTTTTATATTCAAAAATGATAAATAGTACCCTCGATTTTATATGAACACTGTATGAAAGTATAAGCACAGTAGGTGATCAAGCAGAAACACAAACGAAATAGGAAAAACTTCGATGAGTCGACTCATAATCAGCTATGAGTCGGCTCATGACTCATGGGTCGACTCATAAACTGATGAGTCGACTCAGCAGACACTTATGAATAACAAGAATTGACTTCATGAGTCGACTCATGACAGTCATGGGTCAACTCAACCTGATGATTCGACTCATGATGAGTCATGAGTCGACTCACGAGATGAAAACTGGATATTTCACAACTGCAGCTCGTCCATCTCATTCCATACTCCCTCTATACTGATCTTCACCTCCATAACTATCAATTCTAGACTATGAGGCAGTGATAAATTCATATATAGCATGAGAAATGAATATTAGCATGTTAGACCTAACTTTTAACTCCTAAACATGAGTGAAAGCATTTAATAAAAATAAAAACTCATATTTATTATTCTTAATTAAATTTCCAGATCTGGGTTTTCATCAAAAACTTGTTGGTGAGGATTTCAAATCTGAAACACATGATTTCTAGCATTCACCCTAATAAGAACATTGATTTATACTTGAAAATAAGTCTTAGGCTCAATAAAACTCATGAAAAACATTTGTAAACTGTTAAAAACATGGGAGAAGGATTGGGTGAGATGTTACTCGCCTCAGATGTGATGAAGAACGATGCCCTTCGATGCAATCCAAAAGAAGCTGCTGAAATCCCCCGAAGATCTCCCAAAATGCCCAAAAAACGAACTAGGGTTTAGAAGGGGAGAGGAGGCTAGGGTTTCTCTGGGGAGAACTGATGAAAAGAGGTGTTTTTGTGTGGAGGAGAATATATATGAACAGTTAAAACCCGACCCGAAACCCAAACAAACCCGACCCACAAAACCCAGAAAACCCTCGATGAGTTGACTCATGACTGTCATGAGTCGACTCATGACTCATGGGTCGACTCATAAGATAATAAGTCGACTCAGCAAAGACTTTTGACAATGGGAGTTGATATCATGAATCGACTCATGATAGTCATGGGTCGACTCATGAGCTGAAAACTGAGTTCTTCGACTCTGATGCTTATGATTTGCAAATTTGCAAACTCAACCTCATAACTGATGCATATATACATTCTCATATGCTCAAAATGCTATATTTCATGCACAACTATGTCATAAAGATATTTATCATAAATAAATATTATTTTTCACTAATAATCATATATATATAAATTATCAAAATCTATGGGGTCTTACAAAACACAAACACAAGATATGATCACGGAGTTCGGACCTTCTGTCCTAAGTCTCAGCTCCCTACTCCCGGGGAGAACTCAACTATCACAACCGAGTTTTCTACGCTCACCCGAACAACGTTTAAAACTCACAATTTGGTTTTCTAGTTCACCGAAAACTTTATAACACACACAATTACACTCACACTCTACACCCTCTAAGTGTTGGTCTCTAGCCCATGTTTCCCTCAAGTGCTCGGAATTACGACCTAGCTCTAGGCATTACTACTGACGTCACTCCTCTTGGGACAACCTCGTCTCTCACCACACACTCCTCTCGGTGTACAAGTGTGATACAACGTGTAACTCACAATTAAGCACAATACAATAAAATGTTCTCTACAATAGGTGAGAACTCAATGTAAGCTCAATTTAAAAAATCACAATCTGACAACCCAATATATGATGTATGAAATGCTACAAGCTCAAATAGGGTGTGTGTGATAAAATGAGTATAAATAAAATCTAACTCAATTAACAAACTAGCAATATGAAAATCAATAATAAAATTGCTAGAGAAAAGAGTTAGAAAAACTTCTCTATAATCACAAATAGGTTGAAGAAGATTGAGGATGAATTCCTCAATTGAAAATGCAAGCCTCCTCTTTGTAAATTCAAACACCAAACATAAACTTGAGAAACAAACTTTTAAACACTTAAAACTATTGTTAAAACCCTACTTAAAAAACTTAATTCTGATGAGAACAATAGGGGTTTATATAGGAAGAAAAACCAAGGCACAAAACCCAAGAAAAACCAGCAAAAATAATAAAATAACAAAAGCAAGAAATATAGCCGTTGGAGCTGGTCAGTACACTGTCGGGATGCATCACTTGACTGATGAGCTGACTGTTGGAGGTGTTTTCCATCTTATCAGTCGACTGACGAACCTTATCAATCGACTGATGGACTTATCAGTCGACTGGTCAGTCGACCAAAACAAAATAAAAACTTTTTTGAATTGCAGGCACTTTCTTCAGTCGACTGATCGGTTGACTGATTTCATTAGTCGACTGATAATAGGTTTTCAGCCTGACTGAAACAAAAAACTGATTTTTAAACTGCTTTTAAAAATAGTAAACTAATTCAGAAAAATGTAAAACTTTAGGAAATGATTGTAGACATGATAATACACATGCTACAAAGACAGGTTTTCAAAAATCACCTCCCAAAAGAGAAATATATTTATTTTACAAAATAGTCCAAAACATGAAAATGTAAACATACTTGTTTTAACATTTTGACTACACCATGTTTTGAAACTTCATAAACTGATTTTATAGACTTAATAGAAGATGTATATTATGATTGTTAAGTCTATAAACTAGAATACTATATTTTCATATATAATCATGAAATATAATAATATATATATAATATATATATGATATATACCCTATATATATTTATATATATAATTTATATATATATATATATTATACTATACTATATAATATAATATAGAACTGTGCTGTGTGTGTGTGGTGTGTGTTGATGTGTGTTGTGTGTGGACAGAACACACAGTGTGTGTCAGTTGATATGTTGTGTGTGTGGTTTGTCATTTTCATGTATATTGGGGCCAAAACACATGTTATCAAAACCAAAACAAGATAATATGCAAACATGTAATGTAATGTATATAAAAAAGTATTCTGTTTCAATTTACAATAAATAACCATCATAAAACCAGAAACTTATATTTTATATTATATTATATTATATATATTTATATATTATTATATTAATATTATATAAGTAATATATTTAATATATACTATATAATATAGAATATATATTATATATATAATATATATATATATATATATATATATATATATATATATATATAAACAAAATGTGTATGTGTATATATGATTGAGCTTGAAGTATTTAACACACATAATTTAAAACCTAAACTAATATACCAAGCGATGATCTTGATCTTTAATAAGCTCTGACTTGGTTGCGGATGAAGCTTGATCTTGAATATGACTTGATGTATAATGGATTCATACCGATATTCCGCCAACTTCCATTTGATGTGATCGTGAAGGCTCAAACCATCGAACCTCCAACCTATTCTTTGTCTAGAATACCTAATAAGAAAACATAAACACTAGACAAACAATATTAGGAATTATTTGTAATTATCAAAACAAGATTAGAAGATATAGGCTCATAACATGAGACCTAACAATCTCCCCCTTTTTGATGATGACAAACAATCTACACAAAGAGTATATAAGATATACAATAAACACAATACTCTTAAAATATACTCACAATCCACTTGTTTCTCTCCCTTTGGCAACATCAAAATGGAGAAAAAAAAATAAGAGAGCGAAAGCTCCCCGTATCATAAAGCATAAGGAAAATATGCAATTATAAACATGGCAAACAAATGTGAGTAGGCATGGATATAGAATATCACAACTCATATTAAAAAAGAACAAGTGACCACATATACGTGTTATTAAGAGAAGAGTCACAAGAGTCTAAAACATAGATATATAAAAAAAATCAATCATCAAATGATTTAAAAAAATATTTGGATATAAACAAAAGTAGATCATGAAAAAAAAAATGAAATCATGAACCTCATGAAGGTTCAAATAAAAGCCTCAAATGATACTATAATAAATTCAAAGTGTATATATTGTATCATTTTGACAAAAACAAGAGAGGTGAGCATAACAAGCTCTTGAAACAAATTTCAACCCAAATAAAGCTTTTAGCATCCGGTAAACCTCCCGCGGGGTTGCTCCAACATACAACCTCTCATATACAAATACAAAACAAGGTATATATCTAAAAAGTGTTTGATCAATAGAAGAAATCTTTTTTTGTATAACATGATCAAACCATATAAGGAATACATTATAAGCCACAAATAGATGATCCGGAAGCTCAAACACATAAATATCATCATAAGAGTGTTTCATAATGATCCTATAAACATAAACATATAGTTTAAACTTAAAAATTTGAAAACAAAGTATAAAAACAATGATGTGATCCTATAAACATAAACATATAGTTTAAACTTAAAAATTTGAAAACAAAGTATAAAAACAATGATGTTTTAGCATGAAAAAAAAATCATCTTGATAAAAATCCTATCAATATATAAAGGATGAAAACATAAAAAATCTACGAAAGAGAATCATGAAAAAAATATGAATGATAACTTTTCAATTCAAATACCAAATATAGAATTATTTTCAAATTGTTTATAAAACTTATTATAATCCATACAAGCATTATTGTTAGAAGTAGAACATGCATGATCAATTTTGAAAAAATTAAGCTCTTTTCTTATGTTCTCAACTTCTAACATAGCATCACATTTAGCATGAAACAAACTAGCATTTTCTAATTTTAATTTTTCATTGCATTCTTTAAGATTTATATTTTCATTTGGAATGAGGTCAAACTTAGTGGCTAGTGTTTCATGAGAGGATTTTATTTCGACATGCTTGCTTTTTAAGTTAATGTAGCTACGTTGCAATTTCTTACACTCATGCATCAACAATTCATAACCATATGCGAGTTCATCAATAGTAAGATTATTTTTGTTATTTGACTCGCATACCTCACTAGGATCATCGCCTAGTGGTTGTGTGCATGATGAGGCTCCTTGTGAATTTGTAGAGGGAGCCACCAAAGATCGTCGGATCGCCTTCAAGTTCCCTTGGTGTGCTTCAAACAATTTCCAAATTGCATAAGCACTATCAAAATGAGCAAGTTATTTAGAAATACATGGACCAAGAGCATTATGCATAAATTCTAGCACTAACTTGTTCATTATGAACAATTTCTTGTCATGTTTGCTCCACTTGGATTTCTCCGAAGTGAGCATAATATAAGCATTATCAATAACTTCTCATAAATCTATGTTTCTAGATTCAACAAAAATTTTGAATCTACAACACCATTATTCATAAGGGAAGTTACTATATTTAGGAGCAACATTTATATCGTAGCCTACACTAAATATATCCATAATATATGAACAAGCGAATTAAATAATAATAAAACAAGATTAGCAACAATATTAAAACTTAGACCGTTAACCCAAAGCGGTTAAACCTTAAATCAAGAGCACCGAGCTCTGATACCAATTGAAAGTACCCTAATGCCACTAGGAAAGAACCCTAGATGGGGGGTGAATAGGGTTATTTCTAATCTTATTAGATATTAATGCCGATTAAAATTATTTAACAAATATATCCTAACAATATTGATATTCAATTTGATATATGCAAGGATATATGAACAAGAGTAAATAAACAAGTGATAGTGCGCAAAGACAAATACAAACACAAGATATGATCATGGAGTTCGGACCTTCCGTCCTACGTCTCCGCTCCCCACTCCCAGGGAGAACTCAACTATCACAACCGAGTTTTCTACGCTCACCCGAACAACGTTTACAACTCATAATTTGGTTTTCTAGTCCACCAAAAACTTTACAACACATACAATTGCACTCACACTCTACACTCTCTAATGTTGGTCTCTAGCCCGTGTTTCCCTTAAGTGCTTCGAATTATGACCTACCTCTAGACATTATTACCGACGCCACTCCTCTTGGGACAACCCCGTCCTTTTACCACACACTCCTCTCGGTATACAAGTGTGATACAAAGTGTAACTCACAATTAAGAACAATACAATAAAATGTTCTCTACATTAGGTGAGAACTCAATGTAAGCTCGATCTCAAAAATCATAATCCCACAACCCAATATATGATGTATGAAATGCTACAAGCTCAAATAGGGTGTGATCTCAAAAATCATAATCCCACAACCCAATATATGATGTATGAAATGCTACAAGCTCAAATAGGGTGTGTGTGATAAAATTATGAAATGCTACAAGCTCAAATAGGGTGTGTGTGATAAAATGAGTATAAATAAAATCTAACTCAATTAAAAAACTAGCAATATGAAAATCAATAATAAAATTGCTAGAGAAAAGAGTTAGAAAAACTTCTCTATAATCAAAAAGAGGTTGAAGAAGATTGAGGATGAATTCCTCAATTGAAAATGCAAGCCTCCTCTTTGTAAATTCAAATACCAAACTTAAACTTGAGAAACAAACTTTTAAATACATAAAATTATTGTTAAAAACCCTCTTAAAAAACTTAATTCTGATGAGAACAATAGGGGTTTATATAGGAAGAAAATCAAGGCACAAAACACAAGAAAAACTGGCAAAAATAATAAAATAACAAAGGCTAGAAATATAACCGTTGGAGCTGGTCAGTAGACTGACAGGATGCATCACTCGACTGATGAGCTGACTGTTGGAGGTGCTTTCCAGCTCATCAGTCGACTGACGAACCTTATCAGTCGACTGATGACCTTATCAGTCGACTGGTCAGTCGACCAAAACAAAACAGAAATTTTTTGAATTGCAAGCACTTTCTTCAGTCGACTAATCAGTTGACTGATTTCATCAGTCGACTGACCAATCGACTGATAATAGGTTTTCAGCCTGACTAAAACAAAAAAACTGATTTTTAAACTGCTTTTAAAAATAGCAAACTAATTTAGAAAAATGTAAAACTTTAGGAAATGATTGTAGATATGATAATACTTTAGAAAAATGTAAAACTTTAGAAAAATGTAAAATCACCTCCCAAATGAGAAATATCTTTATTTTACAAAATAGTTCAAAACATAAAAATGTAAACATACTTGTTTTAACATTTTGACTACACCATGTTTTGAAACTTTATAAACTGATTTTATAGACTTAATAAAAGATGTATATTATGATTGATAAGTTACATATCTCTGTGTGTGTGTGTGTGTGTGTGTGTGTGTGTGTGTGTGTGTGTGTGTGTTGTTCAGTTTCGTGTATATGTGGCAAAACACATTGTTTATCAAAACCAAACATGATATCTATGAAACATGTATGTATGTATATAAAAAAGTATTTGTTTCATATTTAAACTTAAAAACCATAAAACCAAAACTTGTATATATATATATAACTACATATATATATATATATATAAAAACAAAATGTGTATGTGTATATATGATTCAGCTTGAAGTATTTAACACACATAATATAAAACCTAAACTAATATACCAAGCGATGATCTTGATCTTTAATAAGCTCTGACTTAGTTGCGGATGAAGCTTGATCTTGAATATGACTTGATGTATAATGAATTCATACTGATATTCCGCCAACCTCCATTTGATGTGATCGTGAAGGCTCAAACCATCCAACCTCCAACCTATTGTTTGTCTAGAATACCTAATAAGAAAACATAAATACTAGACAAACAATATTAGGAATTGTTTGTAATCATCAAAACAAGATTAGAAGATGTAGGCTCATAACATGAGACATAACAATCTCCCCATTTTTGATGATGATAAACAATCTACACTAAGAGTATATAAGATATACAATAAACACAATACTCTTAAAATATACTCACATTCCACTTGTTTCTCTCTCTTTGGCAACATCAAAATGGGGGGGGAATAAGAGAGTGAAAGCTCCCCCTATCATAAAGCATAAAGAAAATATGCAATTATAAACATGGCAAACAAATGTAAGTAGGCATGGATATAGAATATTACAACTCATATTTATAAAGACCAAGTGACCACATATATGTGTTATTAAGAGAAGAGTCACAAGAGTATAAAACATAGATATATATCCAAAAAAAATCAAACATCAAATGATTTAAAAAAATATTTGGATATCAACAAAAGTAGATCATAAAAAAAATGAAATCATGAACCTCATGAAGGTTCAAATAAAAGCCTCAAATGATACTATAATAAATTCAGTTCAAATAAAAGCCTCAAATGATACTATAATAAATTCAAAGTGTATATATTGTATCATTTTGACAAAAACAAGAGAGGTGAGCATAACAAGCTCTTGAAATTCAAAGTGTATATATTGTATCATTTTGACAAAAACAAGAGAGGTGAGCATAACAAGCTCTTGAAACAAGTTTCAACACAAATAAAGCTTTTAGCATCCGGTAAACCTCCGGGGGGTTGCTCAAACATACAACCTCTCATATGCAAATACAAAACAAGGTATATATCTAAAAAGTGTTTGATCAATAGAAGAAATCTTTTTTTGTAAAACATGATCAAACCATATAAGGAATACATTATAAGCCACAAATAGATGATCCGGAAGCTCAAACACAAACATATAGTTTAAACTTAAAAATTTGAAAACAAAGTATAAAAACAATGATGTTTTAGCATGAAAAAAATCATCTTGATAAAAATCGAATCAATTCATAAAGGATGAAAACATAAAAAATCTACGAAAGAGAATCAAGAAAAAAAATATGAATTATAACTTTTCAATTCAAATACCAAATATAGAATTGTTTTCAAATTGTTTATAAAACTTATTATAATCCATACAAGCATTATTGTTAGAAGTAGAATATGCATGATCAATTTTGAAAAAATTAGGCTCTTTCTTATGTTCTCAACTTCTAACATAGCATCACATTTAGCATGAAACAAACTAGCATTTTCTAATTTTAATTTTTCATTGCATTCTTTAAGATTTATATTTTCATTTGGAATGAGGTCAAACTTAGTGGCTAGTGTTTTATGAGAGGATTTTATTTCGACATGCTTGCTTTTTAATTTAATGTAGCTACGTTGCAATTTCTTATACTCATGCATCAACAATTCATAACCATATGCGAGTTCATCAATAGTAAGATTATTTTTGTTATCGGACTCGCATACCTCACTAGAACTATCGCCTAGTGGTCGTGTGCATGATGAAGCTCCTTATGAACTTGTAGAGGGAGCCACCAAAGATCGTCGGATCACCTCCAAGTTCCCTTGATGTGCTTCAAATAATTTCCAAATTGCATAAGCACTATCAAAATGAGCATCATGCCCTGATACCAATTGAAAGTACTCTAATGCCACTAGGAAAAAACCCTAGAGCGAGGTGAATAGGGTTATTGCTAATCTTATTAGATATTAATACCGATTAAAATTATTTAACAAATATATCCTAACAATATTGATATTCAATTTGATATATGCAAGGATATATGAACAAGAGTAAATAAACAAGTGATAGTGCACAAAGACAAACACAAACACAAGATATGATCACGGAGTTCGTACCTTCCGTCCTACGTCTCTATTCCCCACTCCCTGGAAGAACTCTACTATCACAACCGGGTTTTCTACGCTTACCCGAACAACATTTACACCTCACAATTCGGTTTTCTAGTTCACCGAAAACTTTACAACACACACAATTGCACTCACACTCTACACACTCTAAGTGTTGGTCTCTAGCTCGTGTTTCCATCAAGTGATCAGAATTACGACCTACCTACCTCTAGGCATTACTACCGACACCACTCCTCTTGGGACAACCTCGTCCTCTCACCACACACTCCTCTCGGTGTACAAGTGTGATACAACATGACTCACAATTAAGCACAATACAATAAAATATTCTCTACAATAGGTGAGAACTCAATGTAAGCTCGATCTCAAAAATCATAATCCCACAACCCAATATGATGTATGAAATGCTACAAGCTCAAATAAGATGTGTGTGATAAAATGAGTATAAATAAAATCTAACTCAATTAACAAACTAGCAATAATAAGAATATAAAAATCAATAATAAAATTACTAGAAAAAAGAGTTAGAAAAACTTTTCTATAATCACAAAGAGGTTGAAGAAGATTGAGGATGAATTTCTCAATTGAAAATGCAAGCCTCCTCTTTGTAAACTCAAACACCAAACTTAAACTTGAGAAACAAACTTTTAAACACTTAAAACTCTTGTTAAAAACCCTCTTAAAAAAACTTAATTCTCATGAGAACAATAGGGGTTTATATAGGAAGAAAAACTAAGGTACAAAACCCAAGAAAAACCAGCAAAAATAATAAAATAACAAAGGCTGGAAATATAGACGTTAGAGTTGGTCAGTCGACTGACAGGATGCATCAGTCGACTGATGAGCTGACCGTTGGAGGCATTTTCTAGCTCATTAGTCGGCTGACGAACCTTATCAGTCGACTGGTCAGTCGACCAAAACAAAACAGAAACATTTTTGAATTGCAGGCACTTTCTTCAGTCGACTGACCAATCGACTGATAATAGGTTTTCAGCCTGACTGAAACAAAAAATATGATTTTTAAACTGCTTTTAAAAATAGCAAACTAATTCAGAAAAATATAAAACTTTGAGAAATAATTATAAACATGATAATACACATGCTACAAAGACTGGTTTTCAAAAATCACCTCCCAAATGAGAAATATCTTTATTTTACAAAATAGTCCAAAACATAAAAATGTAAACATACTTGTATTAACATTTTGACTACACCATGTTTTGAAACTTTATAAATTGATTTTATAGACTTAATAAAAGATGTATATTATGATTGATAAGTTACATATCTGTGTGTGTGTGTGTGTGTGTGTGTGTGTGTGTGTTGTTCATTTTCATGTATATGTGGCAAAACACATTGTTTATCAAAACCAAACATGATAACTATGAAACATGTATGTATGTATATAAAAAAGTATTTGTTTCATATTTAAACTTAAAAATCATAAAACCAAAACTTGTGTATATATATATAACTACATATATATATAAAAACAAAATGTGTATGTGTATATATGATTCAGCTTGAAGTATTTAACACACATAATATAAAACCTAAAATAATATACCAAGCGATGATCTTGATCTTTAATAAGCTCTGACTTGGTTGCGGATGAAGCTTGATCTTGAATATGACTTGATGTATAATGAATTCATACCGATATTCCGCCAACCTCCATTTGATGTGATCGTGAAGGCTCAAACCATCCAACCTCCAACCTATTCTTTGTCTAGAATACCTAATAAGAAAACATAAACACTAGACAAACAATATTAGGAATTGTTTGTAATCATCAAAACAAGATTAGAAGATGTAGGCTCATAACATGAGACCTAACAATCTCCTCATTTTTGATGATGACAAACAATCTACATAAAGAGTATATAAGCTATACAATAAACACAATACTCTTAAAATATACTCACATTCCACTTGTTTCTCTCCCTTTGGCAACATCAAAATGGGGGGGGGGGAATAAGAGAGTGAAAGCTCCCCCTATCATAAAGCATAAGGAAAATATGCAATTATAAACATGGCAAACAAATGTAAGTAGGCATGGATATAGAATATCACAACTCGTATTAAAAAAGACCAAGTGACCACATATATGTGTTATTAAGAGAAGAGTCACAAGAGTCTAAAACATAGATATATATCCAAAAAAAATCAAACATCAAATGATTTAAAAAAATATTTGGATATAAACAAAAGTAGATCATAAAAAAAATGAAATCATGAACCTCATGAAGGTTCAAATAAAAGCCTCAAATGATATTATAATAAATTCAAAGTGTATATATTGTATCATTTTGACAAAAACAAGAGTGGTGAGCATAACAAGCTCTTGTAACAAGTTTCAACCCAAATAAAGCTTTTAGCATCCGGTAAACCTCCCGGGGGGTTGCTCAAAGATACAACCTCTCATATGTAAATACAAAACAAGGTATATATCTAAAAAGTGTTTGATCAATAGAAGAAATCTTTTTTTGTAAAACATGATCAAACCATATAAGGAATACATTATAAGCCACAAATAGATGATCTGGAAGCTCAAACACATAAATATCATCATAAGAGTGTTTCATAATGATCCTATAAACATAAACATATAGTTTAAACTTAAAATTTTGAAAACAAAGTATAAAAACAATGATGTTTTAGCATGAAAAAAATCATCTTGATAAAAATCGAATCAATTCATAAAGGATGAAAACATAAAAAATCTACGAAAGAGAATCAAGAAAAAAAATATGAATTATAACTTTTCAATTCAAATACCAAATATAGAATTGTTTTCAAATTGTTTATAAAACTCAATTTCAATTGAACTCAATTGGGTTGTGACCGTATTGAGTTCATTGAGGTGTTGTGCTACTGACGCGCCTTCCGCCATTTTTGGATTGAATAACCATCTCATCAAATGAACGTTGTTCGTGGCTGATGGCTTCTCATACATATTTGAGAGTGCTGTCATAAGACACAACATGGTCTTTTCCTTTTCAATGTTAAAAGCAACATTGCGGGTTAACGTCAAACGAATAACCCCGAGGGCCTTTCTGTCTAGAATATTCCAATCTTCTTGCTTCATACCCTCCGGCTTCTTTCCTGAGAGAGGTTGATATAGATTTTTTTTTGATACAGATAATCCTCTATCTACATTTTCTAGAATCCAAAATATGATCCATCAAACTTTTCTAATCTCACCTTTCCTTCATCTGCCGTCATTGTTCCCACTTGAACCTGACTTTCTCTAGATCGTTGCAGGCTCTGATACCAGTTATTGGAAAATTACCCGGAGCTACGCTAAACCCCTAAAACAGTAAAAACACCGTATAAAAAAAGTACACCAAGAAATACGAGGTTCGACAAACTTGCCTACATTCTTAGGATCCACACAATTAATTTCTTACTAATCAATAAGAAATTACAATATAAGAACAGATCACAAACTTAAGATCTCTCAATAAATACTAATTATCACTGTAGCAGCAGTGATAATCCCTCTCCTTAAATCCCCTCTTTTAATTCCTCCCTCACAATCAACAATTCCCTTCTTATCAAATCTCCCTCCCCTCAAATCTTTGAGTGAATGCTGGAGAAAAGAAGAGAGCATAGAGAGATCGCGTGAAGAGAGAGAACCGTTGCCGAAAAGAGAACGGGAAGAAGCAACAGGGGCTAGGGCACATGGTTTCCCTTTTATAGGGAAACCCTAGCTAAACTGTCGACAGACTATCGACAGCCTGTGAGGACCTCGTCTGCACAGAGCTGCCTCGCCCACGGATTTTCTCGAGCTCTCTTGCAACTCAACGATGACCTCGCCTAATCTCGATGTCACCTCGTCATCGAGCTCGCCTGCAAGGGGTCGCTTCAAGCTTGCCGTCGACCTCGCCTGAAGCTCGCCTCGAGCTCGCTGTCGACCTCGCCGACTGGAGCTCGCCCTCGCCTGAATCGAGGTTTGGTCTTCACACCCAAATCCAACAATACCACCTTTGTTCTCTAAACTTCTAAAAACGTTTTCTTGTATCTTTAGAGATTTCATGACTTGGATGAGATACTTTTTCTAGCTCAAGTTTGCACTTCTTGAATTTATGTAGAACTCTCTTCTTCTTCATCTTCTTTTTTTCCCCTTCTAATATATCAGATATACAATTCCAAATTCAAATTTCAAGGCCTAACATAGTGAAACTTATCCTGAATAAGTGTCAACTTCTATACCGTGGTTAGTTGACATTATTTGAGGGTAATTGTTCTTTTAATTTTTATATCCCTCAATAATAAAGATTACGCTAAAACATTCATCAATAGATTGTTATTTGCTTGAGTCCTGAAGGTCCAAGGCATAAACAACCTGATATTTCTTATCAAGATGACACTACAAACCCTTTCAAAATTCTAAGCATTGTTATGTGCTTTAAATTCACTATTTGCGTGTAAATATACGTACTTCAGACTTTTACGCTGAACATGAATTTTCCATTGCATTCCATCAAGATAATATCTCCAGATCTTCCAAGCATAGATCATTGTTGCCAACTTCAAATTATGAGTGATAATCCTATCCATATAATTTTAGTCATTTCAAGCATATATCATAATTTTTTTCTCGTTGTACAAGACTACACACCCTAACTTCTTCAAGAGCCATCACATTGGAGGTAAGCTCTATGTCTTCAATAGTTCAAGCGAAGTATTAGTGGCAATCATCAATCAAAATTTAAATAATTAAGAACTTCCTCGACAAATATTCTAACTTTACAAATTCACTTCTTTTTTGTATAGGACGAGACATAGGTGAGATTATATGTCTTACAATAACATGTCATACTAAAGACAATGGACTAGTGAGACATTCATCTGTCTCGCTTAATTAACCACAATCTCCAACATTTAAGGTCCATAGCATCTCCACCTTTGAAAATTACACGTATGAGGGACGATATATTCTTCAAAGTTACTTCCTCTTCATCCACAACTCTGTGCGAGGTAGTTAATTGAATTATTTATTTCTTAACAAATCAGAAGATTTAGGGGTCAAGATAGTCCGTGAAGCTCTCAGGCCTTATGATCCTTAAAACAAAATGTAGATTGTTTAGTACATCTAGGGGTGTCCAAAAAGCGCCCGGCCTGGGGTCGGCTCGGAAATCCGGGCCAAAACCGGGTCCAGGCCCGGTCTCTTATATATGTATATAATGTATAATATATAATATATGTATACTGTCACGCCCCACTTCCCAAAATACCCGGGAATCGGAACGTGAACAAACCCGCGACGTATTACATTGAGAAGAAATATACACTCTTTTCTTCTCAATCCAATACGCTAAGCGTCTGGATATAAATACAATGCGAAGTCACAGGTGCCCGATCACAGTAGCGAGAATATAATGAACAACTCAGAATAAAAATATCATATCATAAATGAGTATTCATCCCAGACATAATTGTGACGCCCCTGGGTTCACACAAGGCTGCAGTCCGAGGTGAAACCAGAAATGTCAAACCTGTCATGCACCACACCATGCAATAACATGTTTCACCATCACAATTACTATCTCTCTAGTGGAATCAACAACAGGTGTAGTACAAAGCAAGTAATAGATTATACATGAATCAACTGATGAAATAATAGAGATCAAATTAATATTTCATCATCTAATATACTGAAATACAAGTAAATGTCCGAAATAAATGAACTAGAGTTCTCAACAAGTCTCAACTACAAAATGTCTGACAAGAGGAAATAAGGCACACAGCCTTTACAACTTCTAGAATAAGACTCTCACATGTCTACACAAAACCTACAGTGGAGCTCAAAAGAAAATATATCTAAATAGACGGCTAAAGCTAAAGTACATCGCCATTAACCTGCGACTCTCCGGGCTCCTGGCTCGTTACCTGAAAGGGGGAGGGACAACGAGCGTCAAAGCGCTAGCGAGCAACATCACAACCAACCCCAAGGGATAGGGATCGTTGTATATGAAAATACAGTTAATACATCATAATATAAATCATTTACACAAACATTTATGGGTTTTAGTACTTAGGGAAATACAACACGAGCATAGGTACGTCGAGCGAAATAATCCAAACAAGGAAACCCTCATGTATATACCTTGTATCTCAAATTGTAGATCCCTAAATACAAAACCCGAAGTTGGTCACAAGAATTAAAATGGATTATAGTCCAACACGAGGACTCTAAAGGGTTATAGTCCAACACGAGGACTTAAAATGGATTATAGTCCAACACGAGGACTGTGCATAGAAAGATATACATGTCCTATTCCTATGCATGCCCTGCTGGGCTGATCTAAACCCATGCTACAAATGTCATCTTACAAGTACAGGGGAAAAGTCAATATCACTGCAATTAAATATTCGATAAACAAGGCAACACCCCAAGTTCAAGAATAGTAAACAGGATCCTCGAACATATATATATATATATTCACTGTATATATATGTATATATATAGGTATACAGCAGATGATTAAACAGAAACACAAACAAACAGGAAAAATACTGTGGTGAGTCGACTCGTGCTCATTTATGGGTCGACTCATGTCTCATGGGTCGACTCATGATCCGATACGAGTCGACTCAACAGAAACTCGAGATAACAGGAAAATTACTTCGTGAGTCGAGTCATGACAGTCATGGGTCGACTCAACCTGATGAGTCGACTCATGATAAGTCGTGAGTCGACTAACTGGCTGAAATCTGCATATAACACAAGTTAAAATTTCGCCAACTCGATCCATCCTTCCATTATACTGATCTACATCTCTATGGCTATCAGTTCTAGACTATGCTACAATGAGAAAAACATGTTCATCATGAGAAACGATTTTCTTGTAGAATAAATCTAATATTTAACTCCTATACATGAAAGAAAACATTTAATCAACATAAAACTCATATTTTTATTCTTTAAATAAAAATTTCCAGATCTGGGTTTTCATCAAAAACTTGTTGGTGGGGATTTAAAATCCGAAACACATGATTTTTAGCATTCACCCTAATAAGAACATTGATTTATACTTGAAAATATGTTTTAGGCTCAATAAAACTCATGGAAAAACAGTTATAAACTATTAAAAACATGGGAGAAGGATTGGGCGAGATGTTACTCGTCTTAGAAGTGATGATGAACAATCCCCTTCGCTGCAATCCACGAAAAGCCGCTGAAAATCCCAAAAAATCACCCAAGAAATCCCAAAAACGAGCTAGGGTTTAGAAGGGGAGAAGAGGCTAGGGTTTCTCTAGGGTTTTCTGATCAAAAAGAGTGTTTTCGGGTAGAGAGAAAATATAAATGAGTGGATAAAACCTAACCCGAAACCCAAACAAACCCGACCCAGAAAACCAAAAAAACCCCGATGAGTCGACTCATGACAGTCATGGGTCGACTCATGACTCATGGGTCGACTCATGATATAATGAGTCGACTCAGCTGAGACTAAATGACAACAAGACTCGATTTCGTGAGTCGACTCATGACAGTCATGGGTCAACTCATGGACTAGAAACTGTATATTATGACTCTGCTGCATATGATTCGAAATCTTGCACACTCAACCTCATACTTATGTATATATACATACTCAAAATCTATGGGGTCTTACATTCTTCCCCCCCTTAAAAGAATTTCGTCCTCGAAATTCAGGAAATCACATCTAACTCATAAAGATACTTGAAAAATATGACAAGGGTCTAATCTAACCTGCACACATATACATTTCGCAATAATGAATGCTAGTTAGCACATAGTGACATTCATACTTAACGACCTAAAATGATAATATTCTTACCTAACCCCTAATCTAACGGAACTAGTATGTCGGGCGAAAAATCCAAATAAGGAACCCCCTATGTATATACCATGTGTTCCGAAAGATTAAGAATTAAGTAAGAATACCCTCATTCTAGTGTTAAATATAAGTATCAAAATATATATGTAGATATAAATATTCAAGTAATAAGTCATATCATAAATACATTAATTAGTTTTACCTGCTCGAACAAGTGTGGGTAGTCGCGTCGCATGTCCTCCTCGCGCTCCCAAGAAGCTTCCTCAACTCCACTTCTGTTCCATTGAACTTTCACCAATGGAATCGCCTTGTTCCTGAGTCTCTTAACTTCTCTAGCAAGTATGGACACTGGGATCTTAATAGTCGATAAATCATCTCGAAGCTCAATCTCCGGTGCATCCAGCACTCGCTGCTGCTCCTCATCATGCAAGTGCTTCTTTAGCATAGAAATATAAAATACAATGTGTATACTAGACATCGAAGCTGGAAGATCTAGTCTGTATGACACAGCTCCAATGCGCTCCAAAATCCGGAGAGGTCCAATGTATCTCGGTGCAAGCTTCCCTCGCCTCCCGAATCGTTGTACGCCTTTCATAGGCGATACTTTCAGCATAACCAAATCCCCAATCTGAAACTCTAGGGGTCTTGGCCTCTTATCTGCATAACTCTTCTGCCGACTCTGAGCGGCTAAAATCCGCTCCCTAATCAATGCTACCTTCTTAGTAGTCTGCCTCACAAGTTCCGGTCCAAGCATCAAGCTATCCTCCAGCTCTGCCTAACATATCGGTGATCTACAGGGTCTCCCGTACAATGCCTCATACGGAGCCATACCGATCGTCGCTTGATAACTGTTGTTATAAGCGAACTCTATCAATGGAATGTGATCCTCCCAACTGCCTTAAAAGTCAACGACACATGCCCGCAACATGTCTTCCAACACCTGATTCACCCTCTCCGTCTGACCATCTATCTATGGGTGGCATACACTACTATAAGATAGCCTGCTGCCAAATGAGTCCTGGAAACTCCTCCAAAAATGTGAAGTGAATACTGATCCTCGATCCGACACGATCGTGTCCAGAACTCCGTAAAGTCGAACTATCTCTCGAATGAAGATCCTCGCATACGCTTCAGCTGTATAAGTAGTCCTCACTGGGATAAAATGTGCTGACTTTGTCAACCGGTCTACAATGACCCAAATTGAATCATTCCCCTTCTTCGACTTGGGCAACCCTACAATAAAGTCCATAGAAATGTCCGCCCACTTCCACTCTAGAATAGGCAACGGCTAAAGTGTCTCTGCCGGTCTCTGATGCTCTGCCTTCACCTGCTGACAAGTAAAACACTTGACCACATACTCTGAGATCTCTCTGCGCATACCACTCCACCAAAAATACCTCTTCAGGT
Source organism: Asparagus officinalis (assembly GCF_001876935.1). NCBI lineage: Eukaryota > Viridiplantae > Streptophyta > Magnoliopsida > Asparagales > Asparagaceae > Asparagus > Asparagus officinalis. The sequence goes on from NC_033800.1 coordinate 100,110,268, forward strand.
CTTTGTACATCTTTGTGGTCCCTGGATGTACTGTGTACCGAGTACGGTATGCCTCATTAAACAACTCCCTCTTCAACTCTGCACTGGCTGACATAACCAATCTACCCTTCATCCGTAGACCTCCATCTGTTCCAATGGTCCAATCGGCCTTAGACTCTTTGGAAATCTCCTCCTTGCGGATTTGAATCCAAGAATCCTCTAACTGAGCTCTAACAACTCTGCCGCTCCAAGTTGGTTACACTGATATAGCTCCCAAAAATGCACTAGTGCCACCAAACTCAGGTCTAAAATCAAACTGGCTAAGAGTGAGGAGATCTCGGTGCAATGAGCACCTCAAAGCTGCAATCTGATGTCAACTCTTCCTACTCAAAGCATCTGCTACAACGTTCGCCTTCCCCGGATGGTACTGAATCGCGAATTCGTAGTCCTTGATAAACTCAATCCACCTCCGCTGTCTCTGGTTGAGTTTCTTTTGAGAGAACAGATATTTCAGACTCGGGTGGTCTATAAACAGCTCGAACTGCACACCATACAAGTAGTGCCTCCATGACTTCAGTGTGAAAACCACTGCTGCTAACTCCAAGTCATGAGTAGGATAGTTCTGCTCATGCACTCTCAACTGTCGTAAGATGTAAGCTACTACTCTCTGAGTCTACATAAGAACGCCTCCTAATCCTGCCAAAGATGCATGTGTGTAGACGACTAATGTCCTGTCGCTGCTTGGAATAGTCAAAACTGGTGCTGTGGTCAACTTAGCCTTTAGCATATCAAAGGCCTCCTGGCACCCTGTGCTCCAAATAAACTGTACACCCTTTTTTGTAAGGCGTGTAAGTGGCGTCGAAATCTTCGAGAAGTCCTGGATGAACTTCCTGTAGTAACCTGCTAAACCCAAAAAGCTACGAATCTCCGTCACCGTCTTCGGCGGTTCCTAATCAAGCACTGCTGAAACCTTAGCTGGGTCTACTGATATGCCCTCTCTGCTGATGATGTGACCGAGAAACCTGACCTGTGAAAGCCAAAACTCACACTTGCTGAACTTGGCGTATAACTGGTGCTCCCGTAGGGTCTACAAAGCTAATCGGAGATGCCGCTCATGATCTGCCTCCGATCTTGAATAAATGAGGATGTCGTCGATGAAAACAATCACGAACTGATCTAAGAAGGGACGGAAAACCCGGTTCATCAAGTCCATGAATACAGCGGGTGCATTGGTCAGTCTGAATGGCATGACTAAGAACTCGAAAGATCCATATCGCGTGAGGAAAGCGGTCTTAGGGATATCCATCTCCCGGACCCGCAACTGATGATAACCAGAACGAAGATCAATCTTCGAGAAAAATCGTGCTCCCTGCAACTGATCGAATAAGTCATCAATCCTAGGTAGTGGGTACCTATTCCGGATGGTGACCTTGTTCAACTCCTGATAATCTATACATAATCTCATGCTTCCGTCCTTCTTCTTCACGAAGAGGACTGGCGCGCCCCATGGAGAATGACTCCGACGAATAAAACCCTGAGCTAACAACTCGTCCAACTGGGTCTGAAGCTCTCTCATCTCAGCTGGCGCCATGCGATAGGGTGCGTGAGATATCGGGGCTATGCCCGGCTGTAACTCAATACAAAACTTAACCTCTCTCACAGGAGGTAACCCAGGTATATCCTGAAAGAAATCCTGATAATCCGAGACAACTCGAGTCTCTAACAAATCAGAACTCCGATCCCGCAGCATCACCTCGTCGATGAACGCCAGAAATGACTCCGCAAAGCGATTTCCCTGAGAAGTGGCCACAATCATCTCGGACCCATCGGACGCTCGCAATCTGACTGTCTTCGCAAAACAGTCAATACTAATATGGTAGGACGACAACCAATCCATACCCAAAATAACATCAAACTCGGACATATGCAAAACTATTAGATCGACTATGAACTCCGACTCATCTAAACTGACGGTACACCTCCTACAAACGCTCTTCAGAAGCGATACCTCACCTAAAGGGGTGGAGACTGATAAAGGGGTGTCTAGAGGCTGAGCTACGAGCTGGAGTCTAGCCATAAATGCATGCGAGATGAAGGAATGCGAAGCTCCTGAATCGAAAAGAATACGGGCAGGAAAGGAATTTACAAGGAACGTACCCTCCACAACTACCCCACTGGCACCGTGATCACGGAGAACCACTGCATATACTCTGCCTGTGGCTGAAGACTACTCTGCTGCTAATGCTGGAGAATATGGGACAATCTGCCCCTGGGGAGCCTCCTGGACTGCTCGAACCTATCCCTCTACCCTCTGCGTCGTTGGCGGTGTCTCAAGCCTGGGCTGCAGACCCTGACCTCTGCCCTGCTATCGCTGCTGCTGGTGGTTCGGGCCCCTGCCCTGCTGAGCTTCTGCTGGTGCACTACAACACTCTGATGCCTTGTGCCTGACCTTGTGGCAATTACAACAAGATCCCTAGAACTTGCGCTGCTGATGCGCTCTCTGATCATGCTGGGGTCCCTTCTTATGAGGGCCCTGCTGCTACTGATGCTGATGCCCTGACAAAGGTCTTTTGTTCTTACCCTTGTCCCCGCTCTGTCCTCCCTTGGCCTTCCCTTCCTTGTCCTTCTGGAACATAGCAGTCTCAATCTCCTGTGAGGTAGCGGCCTCAGCTACCTCCCTAACTGAATAGAACCTCCTCGAGACGAGGTACCAGCGGAGATTAAGGCGTAGCCCTGCTAAAAACATCTGAGCTTGACGCTCTCCTGTCTGCCACATACCCGTGAAATGCAGCAACTCCATAAACCGGCTCTCATAATCTGCCACTGTCATGTCCCCCTGAGTCATCCGGGACAGTTCAAGCTCCTTCCCAGTCCGAGCTGCAGAAGAAATATACTGCCTATCAAAGAAGTAGATGAAATCCTCCCATGTGAGGGTCATCCTCTGCTCTGGAGTAAACTGTAGTCGGTACCATCTCCCGACATCTCCCTTCAGACTGTAGGATGCCAACCTCTGCTTCTGAACCGAATCTACACTGAGTATTTCAAGTATATTGCTCACATCCTCCTTCCACTTGTGTGCTACAACAGGGTCTGGTGACCCCTGGAACTCGGGTTCCCTCATCTTCTGATACCTCTCTACTATACGGAGCCAAGCTTCCTGATCTGTGGCTCTATCTGGTACCGCTAGTGGAATAGCTGCAGGTGCTATCTCTGGGTCTCTCTCTCTGATCGGGACGGTTGGTATTCCCTGCTGCTGAGCTACCGGTGGTGGTGGTGTCTGTGGTGCTATATGAGTCGTTACTAACTCCTCAATGGCCATCATCCTGGCAATAATGGGAGCCATAATATCCACCAAATACTGAGGAGCCTGCTGCGGCTCTGGTGGTGCCTGCTCCTGCTCGGGTGGATCCTGCTGCGGCTCGAGTGGGGCCTGCTGGGGCTCAGGTGGGGCCTGCTGGGGCTCTACCTGAGTGGCCCTTCGAGTACGGGGTCTTCCACGTCCTGACATCTCTCTGATCATAAGAAAAATAAGGTTCATGAGTCAAAGTAGACGTACATACATAGTTCATCACAATATGATTTTCACATCACATAGTATTCACACATATACTTTAAGCAAAAATAGTTGTCATAAAAAAAATTTATCAAAATTTTGAGATATACGCATATATCGTCCTCACTCATACTAGGAAATCCTTAGCGGACTCTACATATGAATCCTAAGAAACTCTAACCTAGCTCCACGACTCGACATAGGATGATCCTAAGGATACTAGAACTAGAGCTCTGATACCAACTGTGACGCCCCTGGGTTCACACAATGCTGCAGTCCGAGGTGAAACCAGAAATGTCAAACCTGCCATGCACCACACCGTGCAATAACATGTATCACCATCATAATTACTATCTCTCTAGTGGAATCAACAACAGGTGTAGTACAAAGCAAGTAATAGATTATACAGGAATCAACTGATGAAATAATAGAGATCAAATTAATATTTCATCATCTAATATATTGAAATACAAGTAAATGTCTGAAATAAATGAACTAGAGTTCTCAACAAGTCTCAACTACAAAATGCCTGACAAGAGGAAATAAGGCACACAGCCTTTACAACTTCTAGAATAAGACTCTCACATGTCTACACAAAACCTACATTGGAGCTTAAAAGAAAATATATCTAAATAGCCGGCTGAAGCTAAAGTACATCGCCATCAACCTGCGACTCTCCGGGCTCCTGGCTCATTACCTAAAAGGGGGAGGGACAACGAGCATCAAAGCGCTAGCGAGAAACATCACAACCAACCCCAAGGGATAGGCCTCGTTGTATATGAAAATACAGTTAATACATCATAATATAAATCAGTTACACAAACATTTAGGGGTTTTAGTACTTAGGGAAATACAACACGAGCATAGGTACGTCGAGCGAAATAATCCAAACAAGGAAACCCTCATGTATATACCTTGTATCTCAAATTGTAGATCCCTAAATATTAAACCCGAGGTTGGTCATAAGAAATAAATAAAGAAAAGAATACATACCCATCTCTACCAATAAAGTGTAAACATGACAAAGCTACAATAGGTGTCATGTAGAACCTAGGTAGCTATTATGTCCCAGCCTAAAACAATATATCATGTACCCAACTTGATTAAGTAACATGCTCATGGTTTAACAAAAGTCTAAAACATGATTAAAATGGATTATAGTCCAACACGAGGACTCTAAAGGGTTATAGTCCAACACGAGGACTTGAAATGCATTATAGTCCAACACGAGGACTGTGCATAGAAAGATATACATGTCCTATTCCTATGCATGCCATGCTGGGCTGATCTAAACCCATGCAACAAATGTCATCTTACAAGTACGGGGGAAAAGTCAATATCACTGCAATTAAATATTCGATAAACGAGGCTACACCCAAAGTTCAAGAATAGTAGACAGGATCCTCGAACATATATATATATATTCACTGTATATATATGTATATATATATAGGCATATAGCAGATGATTAAACAGAAACACAAACAAACAGGAAAAATATTGTGGTGAGTCGACTCGTGCTCATTTATGGGTCGACTCATGTCTCATGGGTCGACTCATGATCCGATACGAGTCGACTCAACAGAAACTCGAGAGAACAGGAAAATTACTTTGTGAGTCAACTCATGACAGTCATGGGTCGACTCAACCTGATGAGTCGACTCATGATAAGTCGTGAGTCGACTAACGGGCTGAAATCTGCATATAACACAAGTTAAAATTTTGCCAACTCGATCCATCCTTCCATTATACTGATCTACATCTCTATGGCTATCAGTTCTAGACTATGCTACAGTGAGAAAAACATGTTCATCATGAGAAACGATTTTCTTGTAGAATAAATCTAATATTTAACTCCTATACATGAAAGAAAACATTTAATCAACATAAAACTCATATTTTTATTCTTTAAATAAAAATTTCCAGATCTGGGTTTTCATCAAAAACTTGTTGGTGGGGATTTAAAATCCGAAACACATGATTTCTAGCATTCACCCTAATAAGAACATTGATTTATACTTGAAAATATGTTTTATGCTCAAAAAAACTCATGGAAAAATAGTTTTAAACTATTAAAAACATAGGAGATGGATTGGGCGAGATGTTACTCTCCTTAGAAGTGATGATGAACAATCTCCTTCGCTGCAATCCACGAAAAGCCGCTGAAAATCCCTAAAAAATCGCCCAAGAAATCCCAAAAACGAGCTAGGTTTTAGTGGGGGAGAAGAGGCTAGGGTTTCTCTAGTGTTTTCTGATCAAAAAGAGTGTTTTCGGGTAGAGAGAAAATATATATGAGTGGATAAAACCCGACCTGAAACTCAAACAAACCCGACCTAGAAAACCAGAAAAACCCCGATGAGTCGACTCGTAACAGTCATGGGTCGACTCATGACTCATGGGTCGACTCATGATATAATGAGTCGACTCAGCAGAGACTAAATGACAACAGGACTCGATTTCGTGAGTCGACTCATAACAGTCATGAGTCGACTCATGGACTAGAAACTGCATACTATGACTCTGCTGCATATGATTCGAAATCTTGCACACTCAACCTCATTACTAATGTATATATACATACTCAAAATCTACAGGGTCTTACAATAATATTCGGGTCAACATGTCCTTATACAAAACTATCTGAATGAAATACTGGAGAATATACAAATACACTGATCAAATAGAAATAAAAGGTAGTACAAAAGAAAACTGAGGACCAATAACTAAGCTTTAGCTTCTTCTTCTGCTCCATCCGCTAGGCACTCCTGCTGAGAATCCTCTGGCTCCTGATGTACACCAGAGAAAACAGGTGTACGTCAGCGTGTATGGCACACGGCAAGACCCGACCCCACAAAGAAAATAGAACAAACGAAAGCCAAAGAGAAAATCGATACGATAAAAGAAACAACAAAAGAACGTACAACTGAAAACCTCAAATCAACATGAAAACACTACTAAATCATAATAACATAAAGCATCCAAAATCGATTAGGTAACGAGATCATGTTGCTAGTGATCAGTCTAATCATCCAAGTAACAGGGCATACAATAGATGGAATTAATACCTAAAAATCTACAATAAGAGACGTAGTACGTCGAGAGAAATAATCCAAACAAAGAAACCCTTATGTATATATCATATGTCTCAAATTGTCGATAATTAAATATTAACCCTAATCTATGTATGAAAAGAACACAACTGACCTACATCTCACACAAGAATCCTAATCACCTTAAGTAACAATGTCATATAACTAGTCATTCTATAACAGGTCACTGATCCACATCTCACACAGAGTCAACGCTCATATCACCGGATAACTGGCTGTTCACAAATCCCCTACGTGCATCCAAACCCGCAAAACGGTTCGGTGAGAGGACTACACGCAATCCGATTTTGGCCTGGTTTGAACTCAAGCAAAACTCGGGTGACGAAATGATTTCACTGACCAAGTGCAAAACGGTTCACTTGGCCCAACAAACTAACCCCAATGCGAAACGGTTCACTGGTTCTAGTCTGGAAGATACATCAACAGCCTTATCCGATCACACGAACATGGACTTCCCCATCCCAACTCTCTTGTATTTTCTAAATCAACCATAATCTTCATTGGAACTTGGGTCACCACCTAAACTCAGTCAACACACCCACACATGTCACTAAGTCTGTTCATGACGCACGAGGCTACTAAGTCTTGAACTACTAATGGTTCTCAAACACATCCAGGAACAATCAATACAACTAATTGTTTTCGTCGAAAGTTGGTTTTGCTGTGGAATTCATTATATTTTTGTTTGATTACAACAAATTCAAAGAAATAGTCTTTTTATAAGACCTCTTTTACACAACAAAGAGTAAATTACAACTTTTGAGAAAATAACACAGAAGTCGTTTATCGAATCCTGTTTTGTGGGACTTTGCCTGTGCCGGGAACGTTTTGGTTCGTGGACCACCGAATCACAGATCGTGAAGGGGGCTTTATGATTCTTCCTTCGTTTATCAAAGTGAGAATTTAAAACGATATCTTATCAAAGTAAGATAGTCGTTCTTCTTGAAATCAAGTCAAAGCTCGAATCTCAAGGGAATCCAAGAATAACAGCGTCTGCTCTCTCTCTGCTCTGAATTGCTCGAAAATATGCTCGGATCTTCGTCAGAAATGACCCTAGGGGGGTATTTATAGCCTCTGGGGTCTGTAACTGCAAAAACTCAACAACATACTGATTTAGTACGGCGAGACAGTGTTTACTGTCTCGGCGGGCGAGACAGTGTTTGCTGTCTCGGCCCGCGAGATAGTAAATG
>NC_033800.1:100119099-100152568 GCF_001876935.1 Asparagus officinalis
CCCCCCCCCCCCCCCCCCCAAAACAAAAAAAAAAACAACAAAAAAACAACAAAAAACCCAGTTTAAAGCTTTTCAGAAACCCCCTTCAACTTTCAATTTTTGTCCAAAAGAGCACCTAAAAGTGTGAATTGCAATTTCATTAGCAAAAATAACTACTTGCGTAATGTTACCCACCCACGTGAAATAGGTGACTAACACTGTTAAAGAGTTCTTTTGAAAAATGTTGTAAATTGAAGGGAGTTTTCTAAGAGCTCCAATATTTAAGGAGGGTTTTGTAATAATTTGAATATCCGAGAAATGCCCAATTTATTATTATTTTTTAGGGTGTTTGCTGTTGGGAGTTGGGGTGGGGTGGGGAGGGGGGTTTCTGAAATTTATCCACTAAAAAACCCACCATTCAATTTAAGTCCATAATTTGAGAATTTGTTACTAGTGACATATTTGATACTATTGCTAATGATGCCATTATGTACTCTTTTTTACAAATATAAAACTAGTTGGAGGAGAATTATATAAGTTTTATTATTAATTAAACACTACTTTCTAAAAATCCTAGATCTACCACTATTGTTGTTGATGTTTCTTGATATCTTTGGGTCGATTTCAACAACACACTCAAGCATACATATCTACACGTATGAGGTTGTATATTGCTTTTTTCAATTTTTTTATTTTTATTGTCAAGTAGTGCTCAAATTTGTTATAGCTTTAATTGTTGATCTTTTGTACATTTAATAGTCACAAAAGGTTCAGAAAACACAGATGTCTTAAATCACTGAAGATGTCTGTAGAAGCCTGTGGTTAGTCTGATGTTGGATTCAATGCAAAATGTAACAACTTTTCTACCTGGGATTGAATTGAAGAACTGACCTGGCGGGCGAATTCGAGCAGGCGAGATCAAACTCGCCTGCAGACGAAGGCGTGAGAGCGAGCTGAGAAGAGCGGAGAAGAAAAATAGAGGCGGTAGTGAAATTTTTCCCTTTCCTGCGATTTTTCTCTCTCCCATTTGGTTCCCCCTTTGTCCCTTGCTCTCATTAATTGAGGAGAAGGGGTTGGTGTATTTATTGGGGAGTTTGAGTTATTAAGAGAGAGTTTGAACAGTGTTTTTAACTTAAAACACTGTTATTGTTTTGAGAGATTTCAAGCTTGAGATCTTCTTTCTTATTTGTAATTTCTTGTGGTTAATAAAAAATTAATTGTGCCGCTCCCGTGGACGTAGGCAAATTACCGAACCACGTAAAATATCTGTGTTTGTGATTTTCTTGTCTGTAGGCATCGAAAATTGCCTATAGGTCTCCACGAACGGTTCAGTGTTAAAGAGCAACGATGAACGTCACTATCCGATCCACAGGAGTCCAATTGACGTCGATGAACGATTGAAGTGAATCGACGTACTACGTGAGTTGATAGGGTTTCGGAACAACGAAGACCTGGGCCAATCGGGAACCCGGCGATGTTCACAAAAAGGACAATGCCCCTCGAGCCTCATTCATTCTACATGTAATCCAACCATTGGAACGGATAGAACTCTTCGTCAAGCTTCCAACGCACCTGGAATCACTCAAATCCGAGTTCGGACGAAGAATTTACGGCGAAAACAATCGAATACACCTCAACGGAGTCTCAGAAATTCCAAAACACCCCAAGGGGTGTCTCAGAAATTCCAAGACACCCCAGGGGTGTCTCGGAAATTCCGAGACACCCCAAGGTGTCTCGGAAATTTCCGAGAGTCTCGGAATTTCCGAGACACCCTTGGGGTGGTCTCGGCATTTCTTGAGACACCTAGGTGTCATAGCACCTACGCGTGCTCCCATGGGCTATAATAGCACGCCCCTTACCATCTTTTTCACAGGGGCTAGCATTTTTGGAGAGAAGATTGGCGGAAGCCTGCTACCGAGTGAAGAGTGGTCGGAGCGCTTCACAGGGGAGGTCTTCAATCAAGTCTTCCTCAACCCGCTTCCCGCCCTTTCCTTAGTACTTACGCCTTCGCCGGTTAAGTCACTAAGAAGAAGAGCAGATATCTCGTTTTGCCGAGGATTAGACGCTTCAGGCTTCTAGAATCTTCGACGCGGATCGACGCAAGGCTTCTTGTCCATTGTTTGCGGCAACAGATCTGAGTCGCCAGAGTAGGTCCGATAAATCACGTCCCGCGTCACAGAGGCCAAAGACCCCGCAAGCAGAAGACCGATAACGATCTCTGGCGTTTTGTTTGGTACGAGAGTTGAATTTTCTGTTTTCAATTGTGTAAAGGTCTTATAAAAGACAATCTATTTTTTTGTTTCATTGGTAACGATTGAAGTTGATGTAACCATACAGCAATGAATACATAAAATTTCTCCGTAAACAAGCTTGGCGAGCCACGTGGGAGCCAACGGCCTCGCTGCCGAGGCCGTCGTGACGCAACCGGCATTCAAGATCCGGGTGAATAAAGAGATCGAATACGAGTTCGATCAGCAAAAGTTCGAAGAGTACCTCTCTTCCTCCTCCTCCAGATCCGCCTCTCCGAACAGGCGCAGGAAGGCATCCTCTTCCAGAAACGTTCGTGGGACCCTCGGCTCAAAGACCCAAGATCCCCTTGCCGTCGCTGCACTCGCACCACGTGACGTCCCCGCGTCGTCCAACGTGGTCGAGATCGCAGATCTGGGCTTCTCCTCCGCCAAGAAGATGGCTACTGAAGGTGCTCCAGCTGTATCAAAGAGGACGCGCCAAAGACGGCGTCAACGCCTTGCTCGTCAGATGGCCAAAGCTTTGGAGCCGATGGACGGGATCCGCTACAATGAAGATCTCAAATCCAGACAGCGCCAAGAGCAACAACGGTATGTAACCAACTCCTCCTCCAAGGCAGAAACGAACGAGTGGGTTCGTGTCACGAGGACTCGCTCAACCCTCGAAGAGCGAATCAAGAAGCGCCGCGCACTGCTTGCGCATGCCCGAGCTCTCCTACAGAAAGCGGAGGAGATGCAGAAAGAAGAGACGGTTAAGAACCCGTCAAAGCTCAAGCAAGTATGGGTGTTAAAGGCAAAGCCAGCGCCTAAGACGAGAGCTGAAGATGTTGCTGCCTAACCTTCATCAAATCCAGGTCCCGTTCCCCTTGCCCCCGCACCTCCGGTGGAGTCAGGTAAGAATACGGATCCTTCAACATCCAGGGTTCCTTTGAAAGGTCGCCTCGGTCCCTTACCGGGGAATCGAGGTAATATACCTGTCAAGGAGCGATTGGGTCCGTTGAAAGGTCCCCAAATGATAAACCCGACTGGGGGTCGTTCTAATCCCCCCAAGGAAAATAACAAAGGGAAAACCCCTATTGCCGACCGCATCGGGTTGTGTGTCGAAACTCAAGAGCCCGTTAAGTTTTTACGCTCGCAAAAGCGTAGACTTGAACGAGCGACTCTTGAAAACGCTAATAATGCGTCATATCCCCAGAGGGTAACACATTCGTCTGATGATGATTGTGTTATACCTGGGAAGTTGTGCCAACACTCTATGGGTTGCTCCAGTTATCAAACTGATGAGTTGTACTATAGAGCTGGGGGTGCGAGTAAGTCTTGGAAGCGAAATGCACGAGACACGGAACCTCACTGTCCATGTGCCAACATCATCAGGGCGGTGTTATCAGAGTGCTGTTGTTCTGAAGCCCCAAGGAGAGTTTCGGCGTTCAAGAGAATTTCCACCGGAACGTCTGAGACTAAGCCTAGGCGTTTCCAACGAAGAAGAAGGATAGTCGAAGACGGAGAATTTCCGAAGGTCACCACTAATATGGCCAGCAAAAGGGCATCGATGGGGGATAATCCCGAGTCAATTCCGCTAGTACCCTAGTATTTAACTCATCTGCAGTCCGGAACCATTACACGAGGGACTTATGGTAGGGTTCGGACGAGATCACCGTCAGAAGACGAAGGATCAGATGCCTGCTCTGCGATTACATCGGACAACACGGTATCCAGCGAGGGACAACCACACGAGGCACTTATGATAAGCGCCGAACAAGTAAACAAGATGCTTGAAGATGCCCTGGCTCGGCAGAAAGAAAGTTTCAAGTTCGAGATGGAGATGGCCATGCAGCAGATGAGAGAGATGCACGACCAGCAAATCGCAGCTCTGACAACTCATCAAGAAGAGCCCACTCGGCCCAATCATCAGAATCAAGATGAGAATGAACGGGAAGGGAATAATGTCAATATAATTATTCCCCCTGTCAACAACGACAACGGAAGTGGTCCTGTAGATGATAATGCCAAAGAAGACTACATTACCTCTCCCCAAAACCACTCGAAGATAAAAACGAGTGAAGACAAAAAGATGAAAGACTTGGAGAGCAAAATCAATGCATTGATGAATGCTCAAGAGGTAAAAAGGGAGCCGAACGATTCCTCAAAAGGAAGAAGGCGGAAAGGGGTCAAATAGCAAATAATGCTCCGCAACCAAATTTTGTCCCTAGGGGTAAAGGAAAAGCACATGCAAATGCCGTGGACGCGAATCAAACGTTCGAGGTGCAAGCGCAACCGCAACAGCAGCAGCAAAAGGCGCCTCAACAATCAAGGTGGCAACAGCAGACCCAGAAGCCAAAAGCCTCGGAGCCGAAGTTCCCGAAAGTTTATTCGTTCAAAGAGGATGAAGTTCCCGGTATCTTCAAGTACCTCATTGAGAATAACAAGATCAAATTGCCTCCAGTCCAGGATCAGGAAGATGCTAAGAGAATCAATGATCCAAAATACTGCGCATTTCATAGAGCGGTGCACCATCCTACCAAGGCGTGCTATGCCCTTAAGGACAAGATCCAAGCTCTAATCGATGTCGGGGTCATCACCATGAAGCAGCCGAAGGAGAAGAAAGTGGGAGCAAATGCAGTATCAATTAGTTTCGGTTCTGTTCCCTTGAACTGGTTCCAGCATGAGCCAGTAATAAATGCAGCAGTGAAGACGGTGAACGATGATCCTCACAAGCAGCGCCAGAAGGGACTTGTGCCACACACAGCCCCTAATGGTGAGATTCTTTGGGTTCATCCAGATTTGGTTGGAGATGAACAATGGACTGGAACCTCTTCCAAGAAAAAGTCAAAAGGAAAAGGTAAGTCTTGTTGTGGAGCTTCGGCTATTCCAGGGAAAGATGACGAAGAAATTCCCGCCTTCCCGCTTTCTGAAGATGAACAGGAGGCCTTTGCAACCCGAAGTGGGAATGAGTATCACTACAAGTACCCAGATGCTTCCGAGCAATTAGGCACCAAAACCGCTCCTTCCAAGACATTGGCAGAACTGGGAATTGCAGCAACTCCCCCAACGCCTGTAGCTACAGAGAAAGTCCAGCAGAAAGGGAAAGAACCTCTACGCCAATAAGTCCAAAACCCGAGGCAGTCTCGATTCAATCATCCGATTGGGAGAGACAAACCGGGAAATGCAAGCTCTCTACCCCATTTTGACATCATGGCACAGTTGGCTAATATCCCGGCTAGGATAACCCTATACGAGCTGCTGCGTCTTTCCAAGGATACAAGGAAAGCCTTACAAGAGGCCTTGAGCGATTCTGAAGCTTTTCTAACTCGAATCAAGCCATCTTCTGAAGGACCAGAGCCATCAGCTCAGCATTGCAATCTTGCGGCGCATCATTTTCCATGCATCTCTTTTACCAAAGAAGACATGCAGACGAAGAACTCAAAGCATGATCGGCCCTTGTATTTCACCGGGCACATTGGCTCCAGCGCGGTCAACCGGATCCAAGTTGATCCAGGTTCTGCTGTTAGCATCATGCCATTCCGATTGATGCATCATCTCGGAATCCCGACTAGCAAACTAGCCTCCACCGGCACTACGATTTACGGATTCAACACCAGCGGGTCTAGACCCTTGGGGAAAATTCGCATCAAGTGCCAGATTGGGGATTTAAAATCAGAAGTTACTTGCTATGTGATTGACGCAGAAACGTCCTATAACTTACTGTTGGGTCGACCTTGGATCCACGGTAACCTTATAGTCCCGTCAACTTTGCATCAATGCCTCAAGTACGTGGACTCAAATAATGAAGTCAAGACGGTGGTCGCGGATAAGCAACCGTTTAAGGGATTGGAGAACTATTTCACCGATTCCCTTCTTTACGGCGCTGAATCCGATACTGAATCACCGGCCCAAGGAACGGACAGCGGAGATGAAGCTGATACCGAAGCTGGGTTTGATTATGATGGTGGTTTTGTACTTAATGACATTGTACCCATTGTAATCAATCTTGACGATGATAAATCATCGGAAAATAGTTGTAATTGGCAACTTGTCGAAGAACTATCAATAAACGATGATTTAGAGTATTCGATGTGTCTTGATAATGTCACTAAAAAGCTTTATGATAACCCTGATTTGTATATGCCTCTTCAATCATTTTGCATGACGAAAAAGCAGGTACAAGATCCATGCGGAGTAACACTTGTTATCCCCGCGGGAATAGGGGGTGGAAAAGAAGTCGTCTACAGCAAAGGAAAAGAAGCTCTGATACCTATTCACTTCGTAGAAGAAGAAGACGATGAAGATAAACCTACCCCTCATCTATTTAGATATGACGCAAAAGCGCGCGATCTAATGGAGAAGTATGGGTATGACTTCACACTTGGAGAAGGTCTTTTCTTTGGTCGAGGTCCACGAGTTCCACCTCGAATGGCCTATGTACCGAAGGAAAAACCCGATGATTATTATCGTCATAAAAGAGGTCTTGGCTATGTCTCCTCATCCGACGACGAATGTTACTGGCAAATCATCGATCAGATTGCTAATAAAGCTAGAAAAGGATACTCTTCCGACTCTGTGGCTTGGGATTCCAACGCTAGCCTTGGTGAAATGTTCAAAAAGTTAATGTCGAACATGGTTACGGTCGATCCTACTACAATAGTGGGAAGATCCTTGGGTTCATCACCTAAACATGCAGTATGGTGATAGGTTCGAACAAAGAGAACCTCCTACCGAAGATCAAGTAGTCCAAGTGAATATGGGAAGTGAGGAAAATCCGAAGCCGATATTCATTAGCGACAGTCTCCTGCCCGAGGAGAAAGAAGAGTTAATCTCTCTTATCAGGGAGTACATCGATGTGTTCGCCTGGAATTATGAAGACATGCCAGGGCTCGATCCAAACGTAGCGGTACATCGCCTCAATATTAAACCGGATGTCAAACCTGTCAAAAACAACAAAGACGGTTTCGTCCACAAATGATGGAGGCGATCGAAGCTGAGGTCAAAAAGCTTGTCGACTCTGGCTTCATTAGGGAAGAGCAACATCCAGAGTGGCTTGCCAATATTGTCCCAGTCCTTAAGAAGAACGGGAAGATCAGGGTTTGTATTGACTTTAGAGACCTCAACACCGCTTGCCCAAAAGATGATTTTCCCCCTTCCCATCACGGATGTTACCATCGACAATACGTGCGGGTTCGAGAGGATGTCTTTCATGGATGGTTTCTCTGGTTATAACCAAATAAAGATGCATCCGGATGATGAAAAGCATACTGCTTTTAGAACGCCTCTCGGCGTCTTCTGCTACACGGTTATGCCCTTCGACTTGAAGAGCAGCCTCCGAGAAACCTCAAAGAGCTCAGAGGATTGCAAGGGCGATTAGCTTATATTCGTCGGTTCATCTCGAACCTCTCAGGAAAATGCCAACCATTCTCCAAGCTCGCAAAGAAGGGCGTGTCTTTTGTATGGGATGACGCTTGTCAAAAGGCATTCGAGAGAATTAAAGAATACCTCTCGAAACCTCCTGTACTCGTTGCACCGAAATCGGGCAAACCGTTCTTGATTTACGTCAAGGCGACGAGCCACTCATTAAGTGCATTACTTGCACAAGATGACGATAACGGTCATGAGCAGGCAGTATATTATTTGAGCCGAACCATGGTAGGCGCCGAATCTCGATATCCTATGATTGAGAGAGAATGCCTCGCCTTGGTGTTCGCTATTCAGAAGATGCAGCATTATCTGGTCGGGCAGACCATTTATGTTATCTCTAAAGTTAATCCGGTTCGAGTATTCATGACTCAACCAGCTTCCATGAGCTGGCGATTAGCAAAATGGGCCTTACTCTTGTCCCAGTACGACTTACATTTCAAACAACAGAAGTCAGTAAAAGGGCAGACCATCTGTGATCTCCTGGCAGCTAATCCAACTACGGACACCGCCGAGATATATGACGATCTACCCGATGAAGCCCACGAAGTCAACGCAACTTCGCACCAACAAGTATGGTGTTTGTACTTCGATGGCGCTTCCAGAGCAGCTATTGTCACAAGTGCTCCTGGAAGTTCTAAGATTTCTTCCGGAGTGGGAGTTGTCTTAGTTTCCCCGGGAAAACATATGATGCCTTGAGCCTACTCGCTAACCGAGCCATGCTCGAATAATGTAGCAGAGTATAACGCATTGATTATAGGACTCAACTTCGCTAAGGAGCTGGGGGTTGAGTATCTCGAGGCTTTCGGTGATTCTCAGCTAATAGTCAAGCAAGTCCAAGGAGAATATGAAGTCCGAAGTCAATATTTAATTCCATACCATAAGATGGCAGTGGAGATAGCGGAATCATTTGAAGGATTCTTTATCGAACATATTCCCCGGCTACAGAATACTTATGCAGACGCGTTGGCAGCATTGGCCGTGTCACTGGCGCAGCCTCCCGAAACAGAGCAGTTTGTTACGGTAAGAACTCACCAACTTCTAATACCGTTTTACAATGAGGATGCCAAGGAAGAAGAGGTTCAAGAGGCACACGCTACTCAAATCGAGTTCGAACCACGAGATTGGCATTTCCCCATCATCGACTACGTCTTGCATGGAATCTTGCCAGAAGATGCGAAGGAAAGAGAGTCGATCCGGCGAAGAGCACCAATATTCTACTATAATACGGAGAATCGAACGTTATACCGCAGGGGGTACGATGGGTTGCTATTGCGTTTCCTATCAACCAAAGAAGCTGAAGAGGTTCTTAGGGAGGCGCATGAAGGAGAGTGTGGCGCACACCAACCTGGTCCCAAGCTCTATGATCGCATCAGAAGAATGGGGTATTTTTAGCCTTTCATGATGAGTGATGCAATTGCATATGCCCGAAAGTGTAATGCATGTCAAATACACGAGAATTATATGCACCAACCTCCGGAGCATCTGCATCCTTCGATTACGTCATGGCCGTTCGAGACTTGGGGAATGGACATCGTTGGCCCGATAAATCCCCCATCAGTCAAAGGCGACCGGTTCATCTTGGCAATTACCGATTACTTCTCCAAATGGGCTGAAGCAGTTCCACTCAGAGAAGTTAAAACGAGTAATGTTATTGCATTCATCAAGCACCATATCATCTATAGGTATGGTGTTCCAAGACGAATCATACATGACAACGGTCCTCAGTTTGTCAGCAACGCCTTCATAAGGTTCTGCGAAAAGTTTAAAATTCAGGATATCTCGTCGACGGTTTATAATCCCACAGCAAATGGATTAGCTGAAGCCTTCAACAAGACTATCATCAAACTCTTGTCAAAAATCGTGAAAACCAATAAACGAGACTGGGATGACAAGCTTGGCGCGGCTCTATGGGCCTATCGGACCACGGTGCGCACACCAACGGGAGCAACCCCGTATTCGCTGGTATACGGATGTGAAGCTGTTCTTCCATTGGAGATCCAAATCCCGTCTCTTCGGATCGCTTCTTCCATTGGAGATTCAAATCCCAGCTCTTCGGATCGCTCTTTCAACCCAGATGACGACCGAAGAACAACATCAGAAGCGCCTCGAAGAACTCGAGAGGCTCGATGAAGAGCGCCTGGAAGCTCAACAGCATATTGAGTTTTACCAAGCTAGAATTTCTCGAGCCTTCGACAAAAAGGTTCGACAAAGGAGTTTCAAAGAAGGGGATTTGGTGCTAGCTAAAAGGCGGCCTATGATCCTTAACTCCAAGAAGAAGGGTAAATTTGAACCCAAATGGGAGGGACCATTCGTAGTGGAGACAGTCTACTCGAGTGGCGCATATCGCCTTGTCACCAAGGACGGTGACCGGCTTATGATGCCGATAAACGGCAAGTTCCTGAAAAAATACTATCCTTAGTATCTTCAGGATAACCAATGTATCGGGAAGTTCCCAGAAGAATACCACATGGGTATTCTTAGGGATAACCCAGTCATTGTAGAATTGATGAATAAGAAATCTACGTTCGAACTCTGAATGTCAGAATGTTTCTTCTTATTTTTATCAAAATTCTCTAACTCTTATGAGTTATTTTTGTGAGATGAGATCCAATCCTCTGATAGGTTAATCTTTCCTCACCAAACCATCCGCTGATCAAATTAAACGACGGTGGATCCACCAACATTTCCATCTGCCCGTCGTTGGCATTTCTCAGACTCAACATGTTAGGTCAGAATCACCTAGCATCAAAGTCTCCCTTTGAGTGATAATACGAGTTGGCACTTTCTTTGCTACCTGTATTCCACTTTCTTTGCTTTCAGGTCAAACCTATAAAAGTTAGGACCAAAGCCAAATTCCTCTCTCGATTCCTTCCATGAACGAGAGGTCCACTTTCAATTTGAACAATCAAACCTATAAAAGTTAGGATTGTTCCCGATCTCACTTAGTCAAGCCTACAAATAGTTAAGACTAAGACCGAGTCATTCCTTTTCGATAAACGAAAATCCACCTTTGTCCCCTTTTCCACCAAACCTATAAAAGTTAGGGTTGAAATTGGGTTTTCTCCTAAATGAATGAGGGATTCTTGGGGTTCAAATGACCAATCCTATAAAAGTTAGGGTCGTTCGAACCTTTCCGATTCTCGGAGTGGAGATCCCACTCTTAGTTTCAGCCTGCAGGATTCTGGGGGTGGAGATCCCACCTCGAGTTTCCTTTCCAGCTGTAGATAGAATATAAAATTCTTCCTCTTCAGCACCGGGAGATAGAATATAAAATTCTTCCTCTCCCATTTCCAAGTCTGTCTTTGCTCTTAGAAAAGACACAATTCCCAACTTCCAATCTGTGCACTTTGTGCACGGGGAATTTTATCTCAACTCCTAAATAGAGATAAGTCTACGCCTAACACGCGTTGCCGGTTTAGTCTTTTACCGATTGAAGAAGACACCAGAATCCGAGTCTGGGGAATTTTATCCCGAAGCCTAAGTAGGGATAAGTCAACGCCTAACACGCGTTGCCGATTTAGTCTTTCACCGATTGAAGAAGACACCAGAATTCTGGAGCGGTCTTGGGGCAGCTACAGGCTGATAATACTGCCCTGATAATTTTGGTACACGGACAGTGAGAATCCGCTTCCCGGGTGTTTCTCTTTCGAGATTCATCCGCACCCCCAGCCTGATAGTACAACTCATCGACGTTGTGGTCGGAGTAACCTATCGGCTGCTCACATGGGTTCTCAGGTATAACGCGTTCGTTTGTCGGACGCGTCTTCTTCTGAGTAATCATTGCCTTGTTGGCCTCCGCAAGAGTCGCACGTTTGGAATCACTCCTTTGTGAGGGTGAAACCTTAACGGGCTCTTGGTCCTTTGCACGCACCGCCGAGCTGGTTGTTGCATAGATCGATTTGTTAGGAGATCGTGTACGACCCCCAGTCTGGATGTTGGCTTGAAGCTCCTTCAGCGATCCCCAGCTTCCCTTGACAAGCGTTTTTCCTCGATTCTCGGGTAGAGCATCGATACGGTTGTTCAGAGGATTCCTAGACTTGGGGAAATCCACGCTGCGGTGGGGCTTTACCGAAGGTTCGGGATCTGAAATTGACGAAGGTTGGAGAGCAATATTACCTGCTTTTACCTTAGGCGTTGATTCGACCTTCGGCATCCAAACTCGTTTGGATCTCGGTGATCCCGTACCTGCCTCTTCCCTTTGCATTTCTCGTGCTTTTTGCACCAGGGCTCGGGCATGTGCACGCAAGGCGCGGCGCTTCTGGATTCGCTCCTCGAGAGTAGAACGGGTTCTTTTGACATGAACCCATTTGTTCGTTTCTGCTTCGGAGGAGGGGCTGGTTGTTTGCCGTGGTTGCTCCTGGCGTTGCCTGGATTTTAGATCTACGTTATAGCGGATCCCATCCATCGGCTCCAAAGCTTCGGCCAGCTGTCGAGCAAGACGTTGACGCTGTCTTTGTCGTGCTCTCTTTGATAATGCCGGAGCGTCTTCAGAAGTCATCTCCTCGGCGGAAGAGGAATCCGGATCTGCGATCTCGACCAGGTTGGACGACGTGGGGACGTCGCGTGGTGCAAGTGCAGAGGTGGCAACGGGGTCTTGGATTTTTGAACCGAAGGACCTGCAATCATTTATGAAAGAGGTTACCTTTCTGTACCCGTTTGGAGAGGCGGATCTGGAGGAGGAGGAAGAGAGGCCTTCTTTGAACCGTTGTTGATCGAGCTCGTGTTCTTCATTCGCCCCGATCTTGAGTGCCGGCTGCGTCACGACGGCGTCGGTAGCGATGCCGTTGGCTCCCACTGTGATCGCCAGTCTGTTTGCGGTGATCGTGGGGTTTTCGGTCAACCCGTATCCCGGTGATTCCGATATTCTGTCGGCTCACCTAACCCGTCGGTTTGCTTCAATTGCTCACCGGTGTCATTTGAATTCTTGTGTACCGGGTAGTGACGTTCAATCGTCGATCGTTAACACCGAGCTGTGAGTGGGGACCTATCGGCAATTTTTGATGCCTACAGGATGAACTGGGAGTGGGATCCCCACTCCGAGCATCGGAAAGGTACGAGGAGGGGAAGAATTTTATATTCTATCTCCCGGTGCTGAAGAGGAAGAATTTTATATTCTATCTTCGGCTGGAAAAGAAACTTGAGGTGGGATTCCCCACCCCCAGTATCTGGAAGGATGAACTGGGAGTGGGATTTCCACTCCGAGCATCGGAGTGGGATCTCCACTCCGAGCATCGGAAAGGTCCGAGGAGAGGAAGAATTTTATATTCTATCTCCCGGTGGAAAAGAAACGAGAGAGGAAGAATTTTATATTCTATCTCCCGTTGCCGAAGAGGAAGAATTTTATATTCTATCTTCAGGCGGAAAGGAAACTCGAGGTGGGATCTCCACCCCCAGAATCCTGCAGGATGAAACTAAGAGTGGGATCTCCACTCCGAGAATCGGAAAAGTTCGAACGACACTACCTTTTATAGGATTGGTCGTTTGAACCCAAAGAACCCCTCATTTATTGAGGAGAAGACCCGATTTCAACCCTAACTTTTATAGGTTGGTGGAAAAAGGGGACAAAGGTGGATTTTCGTTTATCGAAAAGGAGTGACTCGACTTTAGTCTTGACCATGTGTAGGCTTGACTAAGCGAGATCGGAAACAATCCTAACTTTTATAGGTTTGACTGTTCCAAGTGGACTTCTCGTTCATGGAAGGAATCGAGAGTGTTTTGGCTTTGGCCCTAACTGTAGGAAGGTTTGACCAAACTGGAGTTTGAGATACGCCAATGACTGGCAGATGGAAATGTTGGTGGGTCCACTGTCGTTTGATTTGATCAGCGGATGGTTTGGTGAGGAAAGATTAACCTATCAGAGGATTAGATCTCATCTCACAAAAGTAACTCATAAGAGTTGGAAAATTTTGATGAGAATAAGAAGAGACATTCTGACCTTCAGAGTTCGAATGTAGAGTTCTTATTCGTCAATTCCACAATGACCGGGTTATCCCTAAGAATACCCATGTGGTATTCTTCCGGGAACTTCCCGATGCATTGGTTATCCAAAAAGATACTAAGGATAGTATCTTTTCAGGAATTTGCCGTTTATCGGCATCATGAGCCGGTCGCCGTCTTTGGTGACAAGGCGATAGGCGCCACTCGAGTAGACTGTCTCTACCACGAATGGTCCCTCCCATTTGGGTTCGAATTTACCCTTTTTCTTGGAGTTAAGGATCATAGGCCGTTTCACAGCTAGAACCAAATCTCCTTCTTTGAAACTCCTTTGTCGAACCTTTTTGTCGAAGGCTCGAGAGATTCTAGCTTGGTAAAACTCGATATGCTGTTGAGCTTCCAGGCGCTCTTCATCAAGCCTCTCGAGTTCTTCGAGGCGTTTCTGATGTTGTTCTTCGGTCGACATCTGGGTTGAAAGAGCGATCCGAAGAGATGGTATTTGGATCTCCAATGGAAGAACAGCTTCACATCCGTATACCAGTGAATACGGGGTCGCTCCCGTTGGTGTGCGCACCGTGGTCCGATAGGCCCATAGAGCTGCGCCAAGCTTGTCATTCCAGTCTCGTTTGTTGGTCTTCACGATCTTTGACAAGAGTTTGATGATGGTCTTGTTGAAGGCTTCAGCTAATCCATTCGCTGTAGGATTATACGCCGTCGACGAGATGTCCTGAATTTTAAACTTTTCGCAGAACCTTATGAAGGCGTTGCTGACAAACTGAGGACCGTTGTCATGTATGATTCGTCTTGGAACACCATACCTATAGATGATGTGGTGCTTGATGAATCCAATGACGTTGCTCGTCTTAACTTCTCTGAGTGGAATTGCTTCGGCCCATTTGGAGAAGTAATCGGTAATTGCCAAGATGAACCGGTCGCCTTTGACTGACGGAGGATTTATAGGACCAACAATGTCCATTCCCCAAGTCTCGAACGGCCATGACGTAACCGAAGGATGCAGATGCTCCGGAGGTTGGTGTACATAATTCCCGTGCACTTGACATGCATCACACTTTCGGGCATATGCAATCGCATCACTCATCATGGAAGGCCAGAAATACCCCATTCTTCTGATGCGGTCATAAAGCTTAGGACCAGGTTGGTGTGCGCCACACTCTCCTTCGTGCGCTTCCCTAAGGACCTCTTCAGCTTCTTTGGTTGATAGGCAACGCAATAGCAACCCATCGTACCCCCTGCGGTATAGCGTTCGATTCTCTGTATTGTAGTAGAATCTGGGTGCTCTTCGCCGGATTGACTCTCTTTCCTTCACATCTTCTGGCAAGATTCCATGCAGGACGTAGTCGATGATGGGGAAACGCCAATCTCGTGGTTCGAACTCGATTTGAGTAGCGTGTACCTCTTGAACTTCTTCTTCCTCGGCATCTTCACTGTAAAGCGGCACTAGGAGTTGGTGAGTTCTTACCGTAACAAACTGCTCTGTTTCGGGAGGCTGCGCTAGTGACACGGCCAATGCGGCCAACGCATCTGCATAGGTATTCTGTAGCCGTGGAATATGTTCGATGAAGAATCCTTCAAATGATTCCGCTATCTCCACTGCCATCTTATGGTATGGAATTAAATCCTGACTTCGGACTTCATATTCTCCTTGGACTTGCTTGACTATTAGTTGAGAATCGCCGAAGGCCTCGAGATACTCCACCCCCAGCTCCTTAGCGAAGTTGAGTCCTATGATCAGTGCGTTATACTCTGCTACATTATTCGAGCATGGCTCGGTTAGCGAGTAGGCGCGAGGCATCACATGTTTTCCTGGGGAAACTAAGACTACTCCAACTCCGGAGGAGATTTTAGAACTTCCAGGAGCACTTGCAACATTAGTTGCTCGCGAAGCGCCATCGAAGTATAAGCGCCATATTTGTTGGTGAGAAGTTGCGTTGACTTCGTGGGCCTCATCGGGTAGATCGTCATATATCTCGGCAGGATCCGTAGTTGGATTAGCTGCGAGGAGATCGCATATGGCCTGTCCTTTGACCGACTTCTGTTGCTTGAAATGCAAGTCGTATTGGGACAAGAGTAAGGCCCATTTTGCTAACCGCCAGCTCATGGAAGCGGGTTGAGTCATGAATACTCGAACCGGATTAACTTTAGAGATGACGTAAATGGTCTGCCCGACCAAATAATGCCGCATCTTCTGAATGGCGAACACCAAGGCGAGGCATTCCCTCTCAATCATAGGATATCGAGACTCGGCGCCCACCATGGTTCGGCTCAAGTAATACACTGCCTGCTCGTGACCGTTATCGTCATCTTGTGCAAGCAATGCACTTAATGAGTGGCTCGTCGCCTTGACATAAATCAAGAACGGTTTGCCCGATTTCGGTGCAACGAGTACGGGAGGTTTTGAGAGATATTCTTTAATGCTCTCGAATGCTTTCTGACAAGCTTCATCCCATACAAATGATACGCCCTTCTTTGCGAGCCTGGAGAATGGTTGGCATTTTCCTGAGAGGTTCGAAATGAACCGACGGATATAAGCCAATCGCCCCTGCAATCCTCTGAGCTCCCTGAGGTTTCTCGGAGGTTGTAATTCATTGATCGCCTTTACCTTATCAGGATCGATGTGGATACCTTTGGTGGTGACGACGAATCCCAGGAATTTTCCACTCGACATTCCGAGGAAAGACTTGGTAGGATTCATCTTCAACTGATGGGCTCGCATTAAGTCGAACATGGTCTTTAAGTCTTTGATGTGATCCTTTTTATCACGACTTTTCACGACCAGATCATCTACGTAGCATTCAACAGTCTTTCGGAGATGATCCTGAAAGATCTTTGACATAGCTCGTTGATATGTAGCACCTGCGTTCTTTAAGCCGAAGGGCATAACTGTGTAACAGAAGACACCGAGGGGCGTTCTGAATGCGGTGTGCTTTTCATCATCCGGATGCATCTTTATCTGGTTATAACCAGAGAAACCATCCATGAAAGACATCCTCTCGAACCCACACGTATTGTCGATGATGACATCCGTGATGGGGAGGGGAAAATCATCTTTTGGGCAAGCAGTGTTGAGATCCCGAAAGTCGATACAAATCCTGACTTTCCCGTTCTTCTTAAGGACTGGGACAATATTGGCTAGCCATTCTGGATGTTGCTCCTCTCGAACGAAGCCCGAGTCAATAAGCTTCTTGACCTCGGATTCGATCGCCTCCATCATTTGCGGACGAAACCGTCTTTGTTGTTGTTTGACTGGTTTGGCATCCATCTTGATATTGAGACGATGTACTGCTACGTTCGGGTCGAGTCCTGGCATGTCTTCATAATTCCAGGCGAACACGTCAATGTACTCCTTGATAAGAGAGATTAACTCTTCTTTCTCATCGGGTAGAAGACTATCGCTAATGAATATCGGTTTAGGATTTTCCTCAGTTCCCATATTCACCTGGAGTACTTGATCTTCGGTAGGAGGCTCTCTTTGCTCGAACCTATCACCATACTGCATGTTTAGGTGGTGAACCCAAGGATCTTCCCATGTTGGCATCTGGTCGTCTTCCTCTATTGCGGTAGGATCGACCGTGACCATATTTGACATCAACCTTTTGAACGTCTCGCCAAGGCTAGTGTCGGAACCCCCAGCCGAAGAGTCGGAAGAGTACCCGTTTCTAGCCTTGTTAGCGATCTGATCAATGATTTGCCAGCAACATTCGTCGTCGGACGAGGAGACGTAGCCGAGACCTCTTTTATAGCGATAATAATCGTCGGGTTTTCCCTTCGGTACATAGGCCATTCGAGGTGGAACTCGTGGGCCTCGACCAAAGAAAAGACCTTCTCCGAGTGTGAAGTCATACCCATACTTTTCCATCATATCGCGCGCTTTTGCGTCATATCTGAATAGATGAGGAGCAGGTTTATCTTCGTCTTCTTCTTCCTCTAAGAAGTGATCGGGTGTCGGATCTTCTTTTCCTTTGCCGTAGACGACTTCTTTTCCACTCCATTTTCCCGCGGGGATGACAAGCGTCGCTCCGCATGGATCTTGTACCTGCTTTTTCGTCAGACAAAATGACTGAAGAGGCATATGTAGGTCAGGATTATCACAAAGCTCTTTAGTGACGTCATCCAGACACATCAAATACTCTAAATCATCGTTTATTGATAGTTCTTCGGCAAGTTGCCAGTTACAACTATTCTCCGATGATTCATCATCGTCAAGATTGATTACAATGGGTACAATGTCATTAAGAACAAAACCACCATCATAATCAAGCCCTGGTTCGGTATCAGCTTCATCTCCGCTGTCCGTTCCTTGGGCCGATGGTTCAGTATCGGATTCAGCGCCGTATAAAAGGGAATCGGTGAAGTAATTCTCCAATCCCTTAAACGGTTGCTTATCCGCGACCACCGTCTTGACTTCATTGTTTGTGTCTACATATTTGAGACACTGATGTAGAGTTGACGGGACTATAAGGTTACCGTGGATCCAAGGTCGACCCAACAGTAAGTTATAGGATGTTTCCGCGTCAATCACATAACAAGTGACCTCCGACCTCAAATCCCCAATCTGGCACTTGACTCGGATCTTCCCCAAGGGCCTAGACCCGCTGGTGTTGAATCCATAAATCGTAGTGCCAGTGGATGCTAATTTGCTAGTCGGGATTCCGAGATGATGCATCAATCGGAATGGCATGATGCTAACAGCGGAACCCGGATCGACTTGGATCCGGTTGACAACGCTGGAGCCAATGTGACCGGTAAAGTACAACGGTCGGTCATGCTTTGAATTCTTCGTCTGCATATCTTCTTTAGTGAAGGAGATGCAGGGAAAGTGTTGCGCCGCCAGGTTGCATTGTTGAACTGACGGCTCTGGTCCTTCTGGAGATGGCTTGATCCGAGTCAGAAAAGCTTCAGAGTCACTTAAGGCTTCTTGCAGCGCTTTCCTTGTGTCCTTTGAAAGGCGCAACAGCTCGTATAGAGTTATGCGAGCTGGGATGTTGGCCAACTGCGCCATGATGTCGAAATGAGGCGGTGAGCTCGTATTTCCCGGTTTGTCTCTACCAATCGGATGATTGAATCGAGACTGCCTCGGGTTCTGGGCTTCTTGCCGCGGAGGCTCTTTCCCCTTCTCCTTTTGCTGGACTTTCTCCGCAGATGCGGGTGTTGGGGGAATTGCTGAGATCAATGCGTTGCGACAAAAGTCAACGTTCGAGGATTCAAAGTCCACAAAAGTCAACGTTTGACGATTCGAAACCCTAAGGGTCAACGCCGGTCAACGCGTAACCCTAGGTCAACGCCAGTCAACGCGTTGCAACACAAGTCAACGTTCGACGATCCAAAACCCTAAGGGTCAACGCCGGTCAACGCGTAACCCTAGGTCAACGCCAGTCAACGCGTTGCGACAAAAGTCAACGTTCGATGATTCAAAATCGACAAAAAGTCAACACACGGTGATCCAAAACCCTAAGTCAACACGATGTGACGGAGGTAGTTCAAAGTCAACTCAATGACACGAGCCAAACTCAATTCATCAGCGGCAGACTCGAGACTCCGATGACGGCCAAACGATAAACGCAGCGCCGGAAGAACTTCGGCTATTCGTCAAAGCATCGAATAGACCGAAAATCGAAGGAGCCAAGAGTTGAAGCTAACTACAGGTCCTTATGCCGACTGAAGGCTAGACCAATCACATCCAAAGTATTCCAGCCTCTTCTATAAAAGAAACGAGTCTGGAACGCTTTGGAGGGGGTATCTGTAGGCATCGAAAATTACCTATAGGTCTCCACGAACGGTTCAGTGTTAAAGAGCGACGATGAACGTCACTATCCGATCCACAGGAGTCCAATTGACGTCGATGAACGATTGAAGTGAATCGACGTACTACGTGAGTTGATAGGGTTTCGGAACAACGAAGACCTGGGCCAATCGGGAACCCGGCGATGTTCACAAAAAGGACAACGCCCCTCGAGGCTCATTCATTCTACATGTAATCCAACCATTGGAGCGGATAGAACTCTTCGTCAAGCTTCCAACGCACCTGGAATCACTCAAATCCGAGTTCGGACGAAGAATTTACGGCGAAAACAATCGAATACACGCAACGGAGCTCTCAGAAATTCCAAAACACCCCAAGGGGTGTCTCAGAACCGAGACACCCTAGGGTGTCTCGGAAATTTCCGAGACACCCCAAGGGTGTCTCGGAAATTCCGAGACACCCTAGGGGTGTCTCGGATTTCTTGAGACACCCTAGGGTGTCTAGGCACCCTAGGTGCTCCCCATGGCCTATAAATAGCCACCCCTTACCTCATTTTTCAAGGGCTGGATTTTTGGAGAAGATTGACGAAGCCCTGCTGCAGTGAAGAGTGGTCGAGCGCTTCAACAGAGGGGAGGTCTTCATCAGAGTCTTCATCACCCGTTCCCCCCTTTCCTTAGTATTACCCTTCGCCGGTAATCACCTCTCTCCGTATCTTTCCTCGCCACATTAGCCATTAGCTGCGCAATGGAGCTCTCATGTGACTGAAGCTCACACCCGATGGAAGATCTCAGGTCACGCCACTGTGCCATCCTATGCTCTAACTGAGAGGACACGAAAGAAGAAGCCCCGTTAACCTCCAACTCCTTCAACTCTCGTATCTCTGACTCCAGGGCAGCGAAATCGGTAGTGAAGGAGTCGGCCAATTCCGGGTATCCTTCTTCCCTCATCATCATCATGTGGCGAGAAAAGGCCCCGTCACAGGCCAAAGACCCACGCAAGCAGAAGACCGATAAACGATCTCTGCGTTTGTTTGGACGAGAGTTGTAACTTTTTGTTTTCATTGTGTAAAGGTCTTATAAAAAGACAATCTTTTTTTTGTTTCATTGTAACGATTGAAGTTGTAATGAATACAGCAATGAATACAACAACTTTCTCCGCAAACATTGTCATTATTCACTTGGATTGTACCCGTGTTGGGTTTGTTAATTTTCTCCCGTGCTCACGGACTCGTTCTGTGTGCGAGCACGCTTCCGCAAAGGCGCGCAATAATTGGTATCAGAGCTCCAGATTTGAGATCTAGGGTTTTGGCATTGGGTGGAGGAAGATTCAGTTTGGAAGCTTGGTTCTTGGAGTTCTAAGTTTCGGTGGAGATAGATTTAAGGAGTGCCGTGGTGATCTTGCTTTCCTTGTATGGTTAAGAGATCGATTTGGAATCCAATTTAGGGTTCAGTTGGGTATCTTCTTAATTCTATCAAGTTTGAATTTTTTTCTCTACAATTTAGAGATTGTGAGTATGGTAGAAATAATTGAAGAAAACAACAAGACTGTGTCGGGTACAGTTCAAGTTGGTTTTCAAAACACTAAGATTAGTGTTGTAAAATATGACGGAAAAATCAACTTTAGTTTGTGGATGAGCGACGTACAGGATGCGCTCAATGCACAGAATTTAGAGGATACCATCATGGTCCAAGAGAGGCCACCTAAATATGAAGAGTCGGTATGGGAAAAGATGAATCGGAACGCTTGTGGGGTGATCAGGTCCTGGTTGGAACAGGAGCTGAAGTATGATGTGATTGGGGTGACGTCTGCAATGAAGATGTGGGAGATTCTAACCAATAAGTATCTGACGAAGAGTGTTGAGAACCGTTTGCACTTTCCGCGGAGATTATTCAGATTTCAGATGTCCCGAGGCACCTCATTAGCGGATCATGTGAACAACTACACTAAGTTATTATCGGACTTGGCGAATATTGATGAGAAGATATCGGATGAGTACAAGGCGATTATTTTGTTGGGCTCCTTACCGGATGAGGAGTATGATACCTCCGTGCTCACTCTGTTGAATGGGAGATCTTCTATCAGCTATAGTGAAGTTACTAACGCTTTAACGAATTATGATTTGAAGAGGAAGGACAAGGAGACTTCCCGCGCTAGTACTTCAGGAGAAGCCTTGTCGACGAGAGGGAGAAGCCCATATCTGAGAGGTGGCAATAGAGGCAAGTCAAAGTCTAGAGGCCATTACCAGTTAGCAAAGAACCAGTGTGCGTTCTGTAAGGAACAAGGACATTGGAAGAGAGACTGCCCGAAGCTCAAGGAGAAGGAGAATGGCAAAAAGAAGGGCTAGAAGGCCACTAAGGTGAATGTTGCTAGCAGCAATGATTCTGATGATTCGAGCTTTTCTCTTTTGATTACTCCGGAGGTGAATCATTTGGATGCATCAGATTGGATGCTAGATTCTGGCGCTACCTATCATGTGACCCCCAGGCGAGATTTTGTAGGGTGTAAATTTGATTTCCCAAAAACGGGGAGTTTCGTTTGTACTGATAAGAAAGCTTATTACAAACTAATAATCATATGTTTACAACAAAAGCAGAGGGAATGCCCTCTTTGTTTAGTGTGGGGACTTTAGGTGGCTGTAGGACGCTTCACTCGATGCTCGTGTCGAGTCTGCTTCCCTTGGACCGTTCGATCGAGGTTGCTGGAGAGCTTTAGTACACAGTAGAAGCTCGAGTCGATAGAGTTCGAATCTGCTTAGTTCGCCGGCGATCGGAGCTCAGAACTAGGCAGTGGTGCTGTGATGCAAGGATTATGCGAACAGCTTGGTCTCAACTCCTTTTCTCCAAGTTTTTCGACTTCCTTTTACAGTGTGCTGGAAGGGGCTTTTAAATGGAAGAAGGACAACTTGACTACTCCTTGAATTATGGTATGTGACCATACATTGTTCGGAGATATCTTGTTGTTCATTCGTACCGCCAGTGGTCATTCGAAGAGCTGTGCTCTGTATCACGTTACGTAAGAGTGGGAAAGCCCCTCCTCGTATGTGTGACAACGGCTGTCGGATGCTTGCGTGGATTTGACCAACCACCGAGCACCGGCGGCTCTCGCCCCCTCGCTTGGACAACTGAGGTGAGCCGCATTTATGAGGGTGCAGGCTGCTTTGACACATGTCTGCACTCGAGTGGGTTTGGACAGTTCGCCGAATGCTGGCGGATCCGTCTCGTGACTCAGACAGCCGATGCGAGTCGCATTTATGAATGCTCAGGTCGACTCGACACCTGTCCAATCCTTCGTACTGTGCGTACTGTGAGCGGCCGCTTGACGGTCTTGGAGTACTATGCCCTCTCCCTTCGGGTCGAGAGAGATGGGAAGGCTCATCTCAGCACGTGGGGTAGCAGATACCCAGCTGTACTGGCGGCCTTGAGGCTTGCAGGCGGATTCGACTTTGGACTCGAGCAGGCGAGTTGCGTGAAAGGCGAATTTCTGCTATTCTAATTGATCTCAACTCGTGCAGGCGAGCCGATCATTCAGGCGAATCTAGAACCGAGCATATTTGACGACCATGCGGCTCAGGCAGGTGACTTTTTGCAGGCGAATTTCCCGTAGGCTCACAGAGGTATATTTTACCGTCTACAAGACCCCCTTCAAAGTTTTCGGACCTAAACCGGCTTGCGTGTGGTCTGGAATACTTTGAATGAAGAAGCTTTTGGTGAAGTAAACGTACTTGGTTTCTTTTAGGATTTTTAGCAAACCCTCAGCTATCGACGGGTTTGTCATGCCTTTACCGATTACCGTTTGAATCGGGCTAGCCATACTATTCCCCTCAGTATGATGAGTTGTTGAGTAGTTTCTCTTAGACTTGATGCTAAGATCTCTACTCTCAACCTTAGTCGTTCGAGGCATGGTTTTAGGTTAGGTCATCTCTTTGGCGTTTTAAAATTTGGGACAAGTCGTGTTACTTGTCGTTTATCTCCATGAGCGAATGAGCCGTTCATGCGAAGTTAGGTTTTGGAGGCGAAATTCTGTTCGACTTGCGGATTTGGGTCGAATTTTCACAGGCGAGACCCTTCTATTCGGGCGAAACTTGGTTCGATGTGGGTGAGCCACGCGTCCGCTGGTGGGCTTCGTGCTTTCTAGCTAAGACGACGTGGCTCTGTCACGTCGCGTTCTGACGTAAGCTTCGTGCTCCCCGTTTGAATCGTGGCCGTGGTTTTCGAACCCAACCGTCAGCTACAACCGTCGATTTTGGTTCAGGTTTGGGGTTTTTCGACCGACCCGTTTCCCGCCTCGATGTGGCACTTCAAAATGCCAGGGGGCAATCTGGACCATTGATTTCGATCATGGTCACGCTTCCCGTCCGCCAGTATTTCACTTTTTAAGGGCAATCGTGGCCACGTTGGCAACTCCTCCGTTAAATAGGCCGTTCCCTTTCTTTGAGAGTTACCGTGCTCAAGAATCTTGAAAGTTTTCCAAAGAGAGAGAGTTCCCGCTTAATCCCCTCAATGGCGCCGAAATCCAAGAAGTGTATCGCGAAAGGAGGAGGTCCCGGGCGCTATTCCGACCGCCTCGCCGCTGGTGCACCCGTCCGCATACCTGAGACACACTTGGGTAAGTCCAGGGGTTCCTTTAACGATTTCGCGTAGGTTATATGTGTTGAATATCATTTCTCCATGATAATGTTTTGATGATAACATTCTATATTGTGTGTGCACTAACTTTCATATGCAGATTTCAATATCAGAATATGTACAAGTGCAAGTGGATATCAAGGCATTTTGAAGTGAAGAAAATGAAGAACAAAAGATAATGTATTTGAATTTTTCTTTACTTAGAATATTTGTACAAGCCTTGATCACACACACGCACACACACACAATTTTAGAACACACTAACACAGGCTTAGTGTGTTGGTTAACTATAGAAATCCCCTATGTTAACCATTAGAATAGTAGTTAAAACTTAATTATAATAACTCATTATTTCTGAATTTTTGATCTTAATAGTCGACTAATTAGGATAGTAGTCGACTACTCATGTATATAACTCAAATACATGTTTCTGTCTTTTTACAGTATAGTCGACTAATCAACATTATAGTCGACTACTGAAGAAAATGTCAGTTTTTAAGTTTCTGTCAAATTACAGTATAGTCGACTAATGAACATTATAGTCGACTACTGAGAACATTTTCCAAAAACACAGAGTCTGTTTGAACTCAGTGTAGTCGACTACAAAGACAGTTTTCCAGTTTTTCAGAATTTGAATTTCTAACAGTTTTTAAACGTTTTTAAACTTTAAAAAATTGTCTTTTCAAGGGCTATATATATATAGGTTATTTGTTCAGAAAAATACAAGACATACATACCCATAAACTTTGATTTTTGTGCAATTTTTCAAGTGAAAAACATTCTGATTTTCTGAAAAAGAAGAGTTTCTGAAATTGCCTATATACTTTCATCAAAAACAAATCAATTAGGCAATTTTACAGAGATTAAAAGAATCCTAAGCCACTGCTGCACATCATTACACATTCAAGGCTTATAGGATCATTGTGTTCTTACTACAACAAGTTTTTCTCTCGGTTGTGAGAGGGTTAATCTCTTGGCTTAGAGATTGGTGTTCAAATTAGCAAGGAGTTTGTCAATTGGTATTACAATTTTCAGGGACTTGCAAATTAGTCAGGTTTGCGTTTGATTTTGTAAGTTTATTCAAAATCATAGTGAAAACTCTCAAGCGGGATTTGCTTGGGGACTGGATGTACACCGGATTGGTGGAACCAGTATAAAATCCTTGTGTTTGTGTTTGCAAATTTCTGAGATTACCATTTTTCTTTGCAAATTTCTCGCCAGCGCGTCTTGACTTGAGCGCGAGGTCTGAGATGTGGCTGCCGCCGAATGAACCTCGTCTTCGCCGCAGGAGGGAGGTACCAGGGTAGAGTAATCAAACCCAATACTTACCCTCCTGCGACTACGTGTTTGCTGGAATATGCCGTCCTGCTGGCGTTGAGCAAACCGAGTGTTAGGTCTCAGGACGGAGTCCGAGTCTGGCAAGTCGGAGAGTACCGCCTTCCCCTTATCCGTCATGTTAACTGTGGCAGACGAGAGGTCTAGGTCGTCGGCAGCGCGTCTTATTTGGTGACGACGCCTTTGACGGGAGGGCCTTGGTCGAGAGGACTGTTGAGAAAGTCTCTCAAACACCGAAGGTTTCGCCGTTCCGATGCATTGGCAGTCGGTGAGGACCGTGTGGATGAGTCTCTCGCAGTGGCACTGAGGATTCGCCTCGTATATAGTGCGTTTGCGAGTTAAGTATTCCCTGAGGTCTCATGTGGGCTGTTGGTGACAACCCCCAGCTTCAGAAGAGTCGCTCTGGTGAGCGCACGAGAGATTTTTGGACGTGCTCTCTGGTGCACGTTGGGTGGAATGCCTTGGTACTGGAGTCAGGCGATTTCGTCTTGACTGGCGAGTCTTCGCGTTCGGGCGAACTCCAGTGCGTAGGCGGGTCTCAACCCTTCGTTTGGACGAGCGGTGATGCGGCATAAACATGTACCAAAAAGGTTGCAAGTGCACAACCGTGTCAAGTTATAGTATTTAAGATATCGATCCCACGAGGAAGGTGTTTTGTAGGAGAAAATATAAAATCGGAAATGATTCTTATGTTTTGTGCATGACAATTAGGAATATAGAACAAGTGTGATTTTGTTGAGTGATTGTTATGAATATATGCAAAAGATAATAAATTGAATTTTAGAGAAGAGAAGGAAGAATCAAAGAATAAATGAAATCACAAGGCAAGAACTATGAATTAATAAAATAAAGAAATAAAACTAAGAATGAAAAGAAAATTTAAGAAAGTTAAGATGAAGGATTCAAAAGAGGTAAGAAATCTAGAATATAATCCACTAACCAATTTCAATTACAAAATATAAAATATTCTCTTTTTATCATATTTCAACTTAGATTTATTAAGCATAGATTATCAAACCATTTAAGGAAAGTGTAACCTATCAAATTATCATCTAAGCTAAAATTACTATTCATGATAAGAACAACAACATGATAATAATCCTAGAATTCATAAGCATAACCTATCAAACCATTTAAGATAAGCATAGATTATCAAATTCTTCTTCTACCGATTAGTTCTCTAGTTGATTATCCTAAACATGAACATTTTAAGTACAAGAGAATAATTCATACAATATAAAAGAAATTAGACTAGTTTCATACAATTCTAAGATTCCTACAAGAATTAAATTCACATCTTAAGAAATAAAAACAAGAATTTCACACCCTTAACCCCTCACTCTCTACCCCTATTTATAGTAATCTTCAATGAATATGAGCCATTGGATTTGTCTTGAGCCCCAAGCAACAATCTCCACCTTTGATTTATTTGATTTTCAAAAGAAATTCAAAATCCAATTTGTAGCAATCAATTTTCGGCCCAGCTCTCATTCATGCAGCAAAGGTCCAGAGCTCATTTGATTTTCAAAATAATTTCCATTTGGTTTCGGCCCATTCATCAGCAATCAACTCTTTGGCCCATGATGTTCGGTCCATGTAGAAGGTCCTCTTGTGGAGGCTTCATTTGGTTTTTAAAGAGAGAATGAAATCCGGCCCATTTGATTAAATCCTAAGTCTGCAGCAAATCATTTTA
Source organism: Asparagus officinalis (assembly GCF_001876935.1). Classification (NCBI taxonomy): domain Eukaryota; kingdom Viridiplantae; phylum Streptophyta; class Magnoliopsida; order Asparagales; family Asparagaceae; genus Asparagus; species Asparagus officinalis. The sequence continues at coordinate 100,146,082 of NC_033800.1, forward strand.
GTCTTCTTTGCATCCATTTGAGAAAAAAAAAATATGCAAATCCATATCTAAGTCCGGTCCACATTTGAAATCAACTCTGCACCTCAAGGTCCAATGTTTGATTTTCAAAACAATTCCAAGTCCGGCCCATGCAATGCAATCCACACTTTATTTGTTAAATGAGCAACCGGCCCATGTAATGCAATCCACACTTCATCATGCACTTCATTTGTGAAAATCCAGCAGCAAGTATTATTTTGGTTTTGAAAATCACAAGCCAGTCCACAGTCCGGTCCACATTTCATTTGCAAATAAGTCCGGTCATAAATTTGTAACTTTAATAAGTCCACATTGCAACTCTTCCCTTGGTGTAATCTTTCTGCTTTGGGGCTTCACAAATTCAAAAATTTCACTTTGGCTTCTTGCATCATTTCTTCATTTAATCAATGGGTTTTTATTGAGAGATGGGAAGTTGAGAATTATTCTTTATTAACCTGTAATTAAAGATAAAAAGCAATTATTAGTGGTATATTTATTCATATAAAATAGATAATGATGATATAAAATTGTAATAAAATGTGATTATCAAGCGGGTTTGCAAGGTGTCGCCTATTTCCTTGCCTTTACGTTTATCCGCCAAATGGTTATGGCGAGGCTCGCCAGCCTTCGAGGATTCGCCTACTCGGGTAGGCTCGCCCGTTGGAGGTGAGTTATTCACATCAGGGATGTGACCTGAGAAGCCAAGTCCTCCTGAGCAGGTGGCTCTGCCTTCCTCGGTCGGCGCTCCTGACTTGGAGGGCCTCCCGACGTCGGGCAGTTTGCCTTCTCGTCTAGCGTTTCTCGGGCCTATACAATAATTCAGGCCATTATGAGAAACGGAGGTTTGGACCTCCTGTCTGACGAGCATTTGCCGCCGCTATTGGTTAACTCTCCTAGCGAGGAGAGCATCATTGCGGGCAATGGCAGTGCAGTTTGTGCCGGAGTGAGTCGGCGTTTGGAGTTTCGTTTGTATTGATAAGAAAGCTTATTACAAACTAATAATCAAATGTTTACAACAGAAGCAGAGGGAATGCCCTCTTTGTTTAGTGTGGGGACTTTAGGTGGCTGTAGGACGCTTCGCTCGATGCTCGTGTCGAGTCTGCTTCCCTTGGACCGTTCGATCGAGGTTGCTGGAGAGCTTCAGTACACAGTATAAGCTCGAGTCGATAGAGTTCGAATCTGCTTAGTTCGCCGGCGATCGGAGCTCAGAACTAGGCAGTGGTGCTGTGATGCAAGGATTATGCGAACAGCTTGGTCTCAACTCATTTTCTCTAAGTTTTTCGACTTCCTTTTACAATGTGCTGGAAGGGGCTTTTAAATGGAAGAAGGACAACTTGACTACTCCTTGAATTATGGGATGTGACCATACATTGTTCGGAGATATCTTGCTGTTCATTCGTACCGCCAGTGGTCATTCGAAGAGCTGTGCTCTGTATCACGTTACGTAAGAGTAGAAAAGCCCCTCCTCGTATGTGTGACAACGGCTGTCGGATGCTTACGTGGATCTGACCAACCACCGAGCGCCGGCGGCTCTCGCCCCCTCGCTTGGACAACTGAGGTGAGCCGCATTTATGAGGGTGCAGGCTGCTTTGACACATGTCTGCTCACTTGTACTGTAGGCGCAGGCCAAGAGAGGCGTGAAAGCACGTTCCTGGCACTCGAGTGGGTTTGGACAGTTCGCCGAATGCTGGCGGATCCGTCTCCTGACTCAGACAGCCGATGCGAGTCGCATTTATGAATGCTCAGGTCGACTCGACACCTGTTCAGTCCTTCGTACTGTGTGTACTGTGAGCGGCCGCTTGATGGTCTTGGAGTACTGTGCCCTCTCCCTTCGGGTCGAGAGAGATGGGAAGGCTCATCTCAGCACATGGGGTAGCAGATACCCAGCTGTACTGACGGCCTTAAGGCTTGCAGGCGGATTCGACTTTGGACTCGGGCAGGCGAGTTGCGTGAAAGGCGAATTTCCGCTATTCCAATGGACTCGGGCAGGCGAGTTGCGTGAAAGGCGAATTTCCGCTATTCCAATTGATCTCAACTCGTGCAGGCAAGCCGATCATTCAGGTGAATCTGGAACCGAGCACATTTGACGACCATGCGGCTCAGGCAGGCGACTTTTTGCAGGTGAATTTCCCGTAGGCTCACAGAGGTATATTTTACCGTCTACAGAGATTGGTTTGCATCATTTAAGAGAGTCGATGGGAGTGTTGTAGTCATGGGAAATGATCAATCCTGTGGCATTTGTGGGATAGGTACCGTGCTGATTCGGATGCATGATGGAGTAGTTCATGAGTTGAAAGAGGTGAGATTCGTTCCTCAACTGAAGAAGAATCTTATCTCGATTGGAGCTTTGGAGGCCAAGGGATTCAAGGTGACCTTTGAGGACACTGTAGCAAAGGTTACTAAGGGATCGTTAGTGGTGATGAAGGGAGTCCATAATCAAAATTTGTATTATCTGAAGGGGAGCACCGAGATTGGCCAGGTAGCTTTAGCTATTTCAGAGGCGGACATGAGTAGACTTTGGCACTATAAGTTGGGGCACACAGGTGAAAAGTCAGTGCAGGCTTTATGTAAGCAGGGGCTATTGAAGGGAGCCAAGAGTAGGAAGATTGAGTTCTGTGAGCACTGCGTTCTTGGCAAGAAGACAAAGGTGAAGTTCGGGACTGCCATTCGAAGATTGAGTTCTGTGAGCACTGCGTTCTTGGCAAGAAGACAAAGGTGAAGTTCGGGACTGCCATTCATAGGACGAGGGGTATCCTGGACTACGTGCACACAGACGTTTGGGGTCCCACCAAGACTGCATCACTTGGTGGTTGACATTGGTTCGTCACTTTTGTAGATGACTATTCTAAGCGTTATTGGGTGTACACCATGACGAAGAAGAGTGAAGTCCTAGATTTGTTTGTGGAGTGGAAGAAAAGATTAGAACTGCAGACTAGGAGAAAGATCAAGACGTTACGATCCGACAACGGTGGTGAGTATACTTCTGACCCCTTTCAGCAGCTATGTCGAGACGAGGGCATAGAGAGGCACTTCACAATTAGTCACACACCGCAGCAAAATAGGATGGCAGAGAGGCTGAATCGGTCTTTACTGAAGAAGGTCTGATGCTTATTGTCGCAAAGTGGTTTGGAGAAGATCTTTTGGGCTGAGACACTATCATATGCGAGCCACCTCATTAACAGGCTGCCTTCATCTGCGATTGAGGGAAAAACCCCTATGGAGATGTGATCGGGAAAGGCAGCACACGACTACGATCAGCTCAAGGTGGTTGGGTGCCCTGCATTTTATCATGTAAGAATAGATAAATTGGAACCTCGAGCTAGGAAGGCCATATTTGTAGGATTCAAGTGTGGTGTCAAGGGATACAAGCTATAGGATCCAGTTGATAAGAAGATTGTGCTGAGTAGGGACGTCACGTTCGATGAGGCTTCTATCTTAAAGCTTCCCAGCTCTCATCAGGTGAAGAGCGACCCGACGGAGGAGATATCGTAGATGGTGGAGATCGATGCAGCTCCACACTGTCCAGATGGTACAGTATCCATTAGAGTGCCGACTGAGGTGACGCCAGGCGAGCACGGCGACGACGAGGAGGATACGGGTACAGAAGTGCAGAATCAGGGACCGACGGCTTAGGTTCATGATTCGATTGTGGTTCGGAGACAGAGGAGAGACATACGGATGCCAGCACGGTATACTGACATAGTAGTTATGCATGCGCTTCCGGTGGAGAGTATCGATGAGTTGGTGCCTACTACATTCAGAGAGGCCGAGCAGAGTTCGGAGGCTGAATCGTGGCAGGTAGCTATGCAGGAGGAGATGGAGTCTCTTCATAAGAACGATACATGGGAGTTTGTTCATCTTCCAAAGGGGCGAAAGGCAATTGGTTGCAAGTGGGTATACACGAAGAAGGAGGGCATTGAAGGCATTCCAGTGAGGTTCAAAGCTAGGTTGGTTGTGAAGGGCTATGCACAGGAGGAAGGTATTGACTACAATGAGGTTTTTTCTCCTGTGGTGAAGCACTCTTCGATTCATATTTTGCTAGCTTTGGTGGCGCAGTATGGATTGGAGTTAGATCAGTTGGATGTGAAAACTATATTTCTTCATGGTGATCTTGATGAAGAAATATATATGACTCAACCATTAGGATTCCGAGTTGCAGGAAAGGAAAACCTGGTTTGCAGGTTAAAGAAATCGTTATACGGTTTGAAGCAGTCTCATTGACAGTGGTATAGACGATTTGATGGTTTTATGATTGATCATTCGTACACTCAGATCCAGTTTGATCCTTGCATGTATTTTCATAAGTTGAAAGGAGGTGAGTACATCTATTTGTTGATTTATGTCGATGACATGTTGGTTGCCTCTGTTTTCAGGTCTTCTATAGATGAGTTGAAGGCACAGCTTTCAAATGAGTTTGAGATGAAGGATTTGGGTGAGGCTAAGCGCATTTTGGGGATGGAGATCGGCAGAGACAAAGAGAATGACAGAATTTGTTTGACTCAGATAGCTTATCTGAAGAAGGTTCTACAGCGGTTTAACGTTAGCATGGAAACGAAGCCTGTTAGTATACCTTTAGGAGCCCATTTGAAGCTTTCATCTGATCTTTCACCAAAGACAGTTGAAGATAGAGTGTTGATATCGAAGACTCCATATGCGAGCACAGTTGGAAGCTTGATGTACGCGATGGTATGTACGAGGCCGGATTTGTCACAGGCGGTGAGCATGATCTCAAGATACATGCACGATCCAGGAGTGGGTCATTGGGACGCCGTGAGATGGATTTTGAGTTACATTCGATGTACACTCAATGTTGGTTTGGTTTATGAGCGGGACACTACAGGTGGGCAACTATGCATTGGCTATGTTGATTCGGATTATGTCGGGGATTTGGATAAGTGCCGATCTACTACGGGGTATGTGTTCACTTTGACTCGTGCACCGGTGTGTTGGAGATGCACCTTACAGTCTACAGTGGCTTTGTCTACGACGGAGGCAGAGTATATGGCAATTACGGAGGCTGTTAAGGAGGCCATTTGGCTTCGAGGACTTTTGGAGGAACTTGGTATATCGCAGCAGTCTGTCACTATTCATTGTGATAGCATGAGTGCTATCTATTTGGCGAAGAATCAAGTTTTTTTATTCGAGGACGAAGCACATTGACGTTCATTATCACTTCGTTCGGGATGTTCTTGAAGATGGAGATGTGGAGATAGTGAAGATCCACACGAAGGATAATCCGGCGGATATGCTCACAAAGGTGGTTCCGAGCAAAAAGTTTGATCATTGTCGAAACTTATTGCACATTTCTGATTGTTGAGGCCGTTGGCGGCCATTTGGCAGAACTACGATTAGCTTGATCCCAGTCAGAGGGTACGTAGGTAGCCATAGTATAATGGTGCAGCTGTTTTGGGCCTGGTTTGGCATTAGTGGGGTTCTTCTGGTGTTCGTCCAAAATTTAAATGTCTTAAATCACTGAAGATGTCTGTAGAAGCCTGTGGTTAGTCTGATGTTGGATTCAATGCAAAATGTAACAACTTTTCTACCTGGGATTGAATTGAAGAACTGACCTGGCGGGCGAATTCGAGCAGGCGAGATCAAACTCGCCTGCAGACGAAGGCGTGAGAGCGAGCTGAGAAGAGCGGAGAAGAAAAATAGAGGCGACAATGAAATTTTTCCCTTTCCTGCGATTTTTCTTTGTCCCATTTGGTTCCCCCTTTGTCCCTTGCTCTCATTAATTGAGGAGAAGGGTTTGGTGTATTTATTGGGGAGTTTGAGTTATTAAGAGAGAGTTTGAACAGTGTTTTTAACTTAAAACTTGTTTGCGGAAAAAGTTGCTGTATTCATTGCTGCATTCATTACAACTTCAATCGTTACAATGAAATAAAAAGATAGCCTTTTTATAAGACCGGTACACAATGAAAACAAAACAGATACAACTCTTTTCAAACAAACGCAAGATCTGTTTGTCATCTCTTGCTTGCGTGGGTCTTTTGCCTGTGACGGGGATGTTGATATCCGTGGACCACCGGGGCACTCAGATCTGGTCCGATAAAATCGGGCAGAGTTTCGTCTATCCGCGGGGGGATTTTAGAAACTCTGAACCCCGTCGATCCGCGTGGGATCTCAGAGGTGTAAAGCTTATGTCTCGGCTTAAAACGAGACACTAGCTCTTCTTGGTATCAACGCTAAGGCCAATACCAAGGGGAAGAGATGAATGAAGAGGGGGGCTGATGTAGATCCTCTGACTCCCAAGATCTGAAATTCCTCTCCCAAAACCAAGGCCTAGAGAAATGAGGCCCTAGGGGCCTATTTATAGGAAAAGCAAGGGGTAGGGGGCTGGTTGAGGACACCCCTAGGGGGGTGTCTCGGCTCCAAAACCGAGACACCCCTTGGGGTGTCTCGGCCATGGCCGAGACACCCCCCCATGGGGTGTCTCGGCCAATGGCCGAGACACACCCCTAGGGGTGTC
>NC_033800.1:100155450-100164526 GCF_001876935.1 Asparagus officinalis
CTAGGGTTTGAATCGTCGAACGTTGACTTTTGTCGCAACGCGTTGCTTGGCGCTTGTTTGCGGAAAAAGTTGCTGTATTCATTGCTGCATTCATTACAACTTTGATCGTTACAATGAAATAAAAGATAGCCTTTTTATAAGACCGGTACACAATGAAACAAAACCGATACTAACTCTTTTCAAACAAACCAAGATCTGTTTGTCAATCATCTGTGCTTTGCGTGGGTTCTTATTGCCTAGTGACGGGAGTTGATTCCGATGGACCACCGGCACTCCAGATTCATGGTCCGATAAAATGGGCGAGTTTCGCTATCCGCGGGGGGATTTCTAGAAAACTCTGACCCCGCGATCCGCGTGGGATCTCAGAGGTGTAAAGCTTAATGTCTCGGCTAGACGATGCACTAGCTCTCCTTCGTTCATCGTCGCTCGTTAACACTGAACCGGTTGTGGAGAACTATAGGCAATTTTTGATGCCTACAAAACACTGTTATTGTTTTGAGAGATCTCAAGCTTGAGATCTTCTCTCTTATTTGTAATTTCTTGTGACTAATAAGAAATTAATTGTGCCGCTCCCGTGGACGTAGGCAAATTGCCAAACCACGTAAAATATCTGTGTTTGTAATTTGCTTGTCATTATTCACTTGGATTGTACCCATGTTGGATTTGTTAATTTTCTCCCGTGCTCACGGACTCGTTCGGTGTGCGAGCATGCTTCCGCAAAGGCGCACAACAATGCTATCAGACACTAGAGCTTGCTGCTGCAGAGAGTTAATTACTGGGGCTATGTCCTGCTATTATCGCTATTTAATGTACGTAAAAACATTATTATTAAATAAAGTTCATGTTCTAAATGATTAATCTATTATGACTGTGTACCATACTAACATATTAAGAAATGTAATTTTGCCAGATATTCAAGTACCGCATTTTATACTTTCTCATGTATCTATGACAAGAAATAAGGTTGTGTGCATCAGAAGTCCCTACACCTAGCTTGGACGTAAAATACATAAACGACACTAGTGTTCTGGGTGAGGATGAAGCACAGTTAGCCCTTCAACTTCTACTTTGCGTTCCTATTTAGCTAGATTTTCGTAATCTCGCCTCCTCTTTAATCATCTAGGCGGTACACAAATTTGGTAGTAATTCCGTAATAAAAGAGTTACATACTGACGATAATGCGAACAATCAGAAAAACAAAAGTTTGGACGAGTGAGTATGTAGGCAACAGGACATCAGAGCAATCAGTTATAGCCAGGAAAACATCATAACAATTGTTTTATGTTGTATACTATAATTAGCAGTACATATACAAGAATCCTCGAACTATCAACACCAAGCAAGAGAGAGATGTATATATGCTTCAGTACGATTAATCAAAACTAGTTACAATGTCATCCCAATTATAATCTGCGTACGTCGTCAAAGTGGTCTGCAGGAGTGAAGTCTCTGGCTAGAGGGTAAAATGCAACCGCATCTGAGGGATTATCTTCCAGGAGCTTTGCAATTTCACGATGAGAAAGCATTAAAGTCCTCTGATAACTTTGTATAAAAAGCACTATCGTCATCAGCAGAAGCAGCAAACTCGTGATCATCACGGGTCCCATCCATCAACGATGATATTGGCGAAACTATGCACATCGACGGCGAAGTTTAAGCTGCAGGTAGTGCAAGGGCATCTGCAGAAAATTCCATGTCTTCCAGACATATCATGGGATTCAGGGTATTGAAGGTAATCCTCAAGGAGGTATTTTGAATATGAAGCAGTATAATCAGCAACAGCAAATGCAACAAGTGGTGTTGGTGATGATGATAATGATGAAGTTTCATTATGGGCCCCTCCCATTTACGACGAAGAAGTTCAGCTGCAGGAGGCAGGATGCGGTTTGCAGTAGATTCATACTTTTCCAGAGATTTCACTGGACCAAATGTGTGGGTGAATAAGTACTAACATCGCCATCAGCGGACGCAGCAACTGCTACATCAGCCTCATTATTGCACATCCTCTGTCTCTTCGCGCATCTTTCCTCCTCCTCCTCGTCTCCCTCTTCCTCCCCTAACTCTTTCTTCTTGTAGATCTTACGGAACACCAGCTTATCCTGAATCTCACTCCGAAACCCCAACACCGATTCATCAACACGTTACTCGTGCATAATCCATTGATTGTGCATCTTTCGTTTGTCGGCATCCCTGAAACTCAGCTGATTCCAGTACCCAACCAAAACATTCACTTTCTTCTCATCCCTGAAACACGGCTGACCCTCTTCTTGCTTGCAGGACGTCTCAAAGTAAAGAAGTACATCTCTCAGCTGTACGGAAAGCAATGGAGCTTTTGAAGGTTCCACTGCTTGTACGCGTAGACGCCTTCGCTCTTTATCAAGAATGCTGCTCTTTGTTTTTAAGGTAAACTACACTAAAATCCTAAGAACTTTCACCAAAACTCCTACTAAAATTCTGCACGTTGTAGATAACCCCATGATGATGTCAGGCCTCGCATTGGTTATACATTTAGATCCTGACTGTGGGGTTAATGCCATCATGGGGGTTGTCAGCAAAATGTGAAAAATTATTGGAGATTTTCTTCAATTCCAATAGTTATTGGCTATTTAGTGCGACTTTAGAAGTTATTGGGGGTTTATTACAAAATAGTAAAGGTTCTTAGGGGTTTAGTATAATTTACCCTTGTTTCTATTATGCATAAGAAGTATTATTTTATTGATTTTCTGTATCCATACAAAGTCGTCGATGTTTTTGTATCAAAAGAATACCATTTTGATTAAGTTTGTTAATACTACTTGGATGTAAGTGTTCGTAAAGTTGTCATTTAAATAAGAGATAAATTGCCGACTCTTCGTACACTGACTCCGTGGCCCAATGGATAAGGCGCTGGTCTACGAAACCAGAGATTCTGGGTTCGATCCCCAGCGGAGTCGTCTTCGATTTAAGTGTTTTGTCCAATTTTATTTTTGTCAACGCCGAGTACATTTTGACAATTTTACCCTCTTACGAAAATGGTCGAGATCCAATGTACATATCCCATGTACAGTTTACAAGTAGGGTGGGGAGGCGGAAAATTCTGGTTATTATAAAGCTCGACACATTTTCATAATGTTATGGGAAATCATATTAGAAATAAATCCACGTGTGTTGGAATACATTAAGGGAAACAATTAAAAAATTGCGGATTTAGTGAATTCTACTTTATCCCCGGGCAAAAAAAAAGTGGGGATCTTGAAAGTAGATCGAAACTTATTGAGTATTTTGTTTGTTAGCTTGGCTAAGTGTCAATTCACGAGTCATTTTTCATTGCTCAGGGGTACATTAGTGTAATTTCTAGGGTGGGTTACAATCAATACGTCATTGTTGCGGTTATTGAGAATGGGATATTTATACTGCTATATAAAGAGCTTTGTTAGCGTAGTCAAAAAAATGTATGAATGGAGGACATGAACATGGGCAAGGAAGTAAATTAACAAAGGTCATCTTTCTCTTTCTTCCAATCGATGCCATGAACATGGGATCGGGCCCTTATAATTCTATCCATTACGTTTTGGTTCTTAAAGGCATACGAATGAAAATCATAAGTTTCTTTCATTATTCTGACATGTGTAGGGGAGAAAAAGTCAAAGAATAACAAAGAAACAAAATATAAAAAAATTTATTCTTTTTTCGGAAATTTATAAGTTTTGTACGTTAGATGCGTGCATTTTATTCCGTAACAAAAGAAATAAAACTGAAACAAAAGATATAATAAATGAACAAAACCTTATCTGTCCCTGTAGAATAAAACGGTAGCGTCTCACATTTTAATCGGATCCCCATGTATTTTTGACATATTTAAGTTTATTAAAAATAATTTGTGTCTCTTGCACGTGCACATGCGCCAATGCTAGTACGGTGGTAATGACATTTTGTATGTTTTTCAGACATTATGCACACGAAAATGATAGGGGGCTCGCTGCATAATGGAAGAAAGTACTTGAACAGAAAAGTTAAATTAATTAGATGCCTTTGTCAACAAAATGACAAGTGCAACACATTGTAAGGGCCCGTTTGGTTGGGTGAAATGGAGGGAGAAATGGACTGTAGAGCTGCCAAAAGCTGACGCTTTTGGCAACTTTACAGCAAAATCGCATCTTTGCTGTAAAGCTGCCAAAAGCTGGCAGCTCTACAGTCCCTTTCCATCTCAAATTTGCCCAACCAAACGGGCCCTAAGAGATCACAAATTCAAGAAGCAATACAGAAGTACGCCCAACTGCAACTGCTAAAAAGGAGCCAAACTCATCAAATACATACTTCACTAGAGATATAAGAAAACCTGTAGGCAAATACTTCATAAAACAATCCCATCAAATTCTCATTTCGGAAGATAATAGTCAAAAGTAATTTAACAGAAAGAAAGCCCCCATAAAAAGTAATGTCTTTACTGTACAGTGTTACAACCTCCGGAACATCGGATGCATACAGATAGTAAACGTGATATTGACATCCAATACACATACTCAGCAAAATTGTTTGATGGATACAGCTCTAAACCCAAAAGTATTTAGAAATATGCTTCTTATAATTAACATGGAATAGTTTTATAGCTAAATGAGGATAAATTAACTTGGTAGTACTGAGCACAAGGGACAAAAATTAGAGGTTATTGGACACAGGACATTGATATTGGCTACTTACCATCTCAGAAAGCAAGAGACTTCCCTCTTAAGAGGGCGAGGATTCGCTTGCAATATGGACTGGTTCGTAGAACTGCAGCATGATAGCGGATGGCATCAACTAGTGCAGTATACGCTGCACCCTGCATTAAGAGGAGATGATGACTAGAAGCATAAATATACTATTTTCACTAGAAAATTCTAAAAATATTTTAACAAATGAATTTCTTACTAGTCACATTCTTTTTCCTACTCAAGATTCCAGAGCTCCAAGATTTAAGGTTACACGCAATGTATTTACATCAGAAGTTCAAGAAAGCTACTTGCGCTGAAACTTCTCTTAAGAGGAAATTACATGTGGTTTCAAAAGCTCAAAAAGTGACATGAATTTTCTACAAAACACTCATATTACTAAATTTTATATATCATATGTCCAGTTATTAATACGTCATTTATTAATATGACATTAACTCTGTGGATGGCTTTTGAAATTCCTATCAATTCTATCTTAAGCTAGCAACTACAGACACATTTATTTGAACCTTCTTAAGAGTGTACCGATTGAAAAACTTGGTTAAATTTTATAAGACTCAATTTAGTAGTGAAGACTACAGTCAAGTCATTTTGTGGGAGAAGGCTTAGATGACAGTGATGAAGATGATGATACACACGCTCTACATCGAATCCCCTTGGACATGCAGTTTACATATTAGTCTTTTGATTATCCAGCATATTAGCATCATAGCTTAAATGTAATAAAAGCAAGGGCGATGATAGAAACCTTGGTGTTTGATAGAGCAGATTGGATAACATAGTTTGCAAAAGGGTGCTGCAGCAACTCCTCAAGCTCAGGTGCTGCCAACATCTCAAACACTATTGCAGCCTTAAGCTCTTCATGAAACTCCTTGAAACATTTTTCCACCACATTGCTGCTAAACTTCTGCATAGAGAGTTGCACATAATGTCCTTGAAATTGAGATGCCAAGATTGTGTTTGTCGAATGAGATTTCAAGCCTATAACATATTGGACCACGTAATTTCTGGAAAAAAAATATCATGGAAGAGAAGGGCAGTAAGTTGATGAAACAATGCTAACAAGAAACATAATTAACATTTGGAAGATTAACCTCAACAAAATAAGTTCAACAAAGGAACAACACCAGCAGAACTTCACTTTCATATATTGTACACAATAAGGAAAATGAAAAGAAAATCGAAGTAGTAATCCTCTACGCGTTTATCTATTATCCATTTATTACCATGTATTTATGCACGCTCACAAGAATCTACAAGAAAAATGTGTAATAAATGTATAATCAGATGCAAAACAAAAAAAGTACCCAAAAGCATCTTGGGCGAGCATTAATCCATTGGAACAGATTTCTGCAATCAAATTTGTCCGATAATCGCCAGAGGAGTGACTGATGCAGCCTTGCATGACACAGCATCCATGCCGATCAGTTGCGATCTCAATACAATATTTTATGGCAGCATCAAATATGCACTGTGACATATAATCATGTTAGAATGTAAGGAATGAGAAGATACATTAAGCATCAAACTAAATGACGGTTTTAGAACAGAATACATGTAAATTCAAGTCTGTTGTATTACTTTAAAATTGAAATAAGCTTCAATACAAGAGCAAAATTAAGAGGAAAAAGCTAGTACATATTATGGCCTTTCTATTTTTTTATGATATGGAAAGACTATATTTTGCTAATAGCATAATGATCAGTTAATAAATGTTGGCTAAACCAGAATAAATGCATACACTAGTGCAGAGACACCTAAGAGTAGTGAGTAAATAACTAAATATCATTGCAATAAACTGTTTCCACTCAAAGTTGGATTCATTAGTAATCTAGGTATAGTCTCTAACAAGATTTATAGCAGGAAGTAGAACATCATAGAACTAACAAAATAATTGTAACTTATATCTTGCAGAGAAAGAGAGCCAAAATTTTCGACAGAGGCAAGGACATATGAAACAAATTATCAATGGATTTCCATGCTTTTATGTAAGTCAATTGTTCCTTTGATAAGAGACCCTTTGTTTTATTTCACGTTTAATGTGTTTGCGCAAGGCGGCTTACTAATGTATAAATCATTATTACTTGGTCCGGAATCAAGACCAGAAGTTGAGAGCCCAACAAAAATATTGACAAATTATTCTGCAAATCCTATATTTCGAACTGTGACTCATTTGGTGCAGAATCTCAAACAAAGATAGTTACAAAAAAGCCCTTCTATCAAGCCTAAAATGCAAATTTGAAGTTACGGAGGCCTTAAAAGACGCATTGATAAAGCTTGCCAATGTTATATTAAACGCTGGGTGCTTCTAGGCATCGGACCTGGCGCCTAGCACTTAGACACGTAGGCGGGTGCCTAAGCGGTTTCTGAGTGCTTCTTTTAGGCATTGAACCTGACGCCCAGCACTTAGACGCGTATGCGGGTGCCTAAGCGGTTTCTGAGTGGCTTATCTTTTCTTTTTGATTTTACTATATATATATATATATAATATATATAATTTATATATATAATATTATATATATTATAGAGAGATGAGAGAGAGAGAGAGAGGATGAGAGAAATATGGGTTATGCTTGGTTACCAACACAAAAAGTTATGTTTGATAGTGAAGTGTCAAATCCTCCTCCACTCATTCAAATGTGAGAACAAATTCATAGAGTAGTGAGTGAGTGAGATGTGATACATCACTACCAAGAACAAATTTGTACACATTCACTACCAAGCACAAAATTTGTGCTTGTCCAAGCATATCATATTCTCATATATATATATATATATATATATATATATATATGTTATATATATATATATAATATTATATATATAATATCTATATATATATATATATGAAGCCAAAAACAGGGTGAGATACCCTGTTCAAAAAACTAATATATATAACCGCCTGAATGTACATAAGAAGGCCAAAAATACAAAAAGTAAAGGGAAGGAAGCAAAGGAGATGTTGACGGAGGGAGCGGACTTTGTCGTCACCTCCAGTCAAACAGCTTCAGAGCTTCCAAACCTGTCAAGATTCAAATAAAAACAAGGAAACAAACTAAAATATCCTGCTTACCTAACACAATACAATCCCAGTCCCCCTAAATATTACAGCCAAAGTTTACTGATATCCAAAAACATAAGAACCAACAAAAACCAAAAAACCTCTAAACTTAAGTTGATGTACATTCAGGCATTCAATCAAAGGTGCATAAAATACTAATATATATATATATATATATATATATATATATATATATATATATGTATATATATATATATATATATATATATATATTATATATATAATATATTTGATCTTATGCTTAACTTAAATGATGTCCACTAAACTTCTTAGCACTCATATATATATATATAAAACCTCTCATATCTTTTATGAATCCCAAGCCAATATGAGTGTCTAAAAAGTTTTGGTGGATATTTTTCTTAACCACTAAGTTGACATAATAATTACTATATATATATATATATATATCTATATAATAATATATATATATATATACACACACACACACACACACACACACACACACACACACACACACTCAATCAAAGATGCATAAATACTAAAATACCAACACATATGCTATCCAAAACTATAATAGTCAATTAAATATGCATACATACTAGACAACAGACATATAATATCTCATATCTAGAAGTTTAAGTCCCAAAATATCAGCAAAAAGACAGTCAAACAGGAATAGTCTAGACTCTAATATAATAAATTAACAATATGCATCTAATCTAATCTCATCGTCAATCATCATCATCATGAAGTTCCTCCTCTACTCCATCATCGCTATCCTCCCAAAATCCATCTCCATACAATCCTCCTCCTTGTAAACAAACTAATGCTTTTCTATACAATTAGTTCTCATCTGAATCCTATTTTTATGTCTTAAATGATAATTTTCTTATCTATAACTGGAAGAGGAAACCAAAAGATGCATTCTCAAGTCATTCTTCATGACAATAAAAATTGAATGAAAACTCAAAGTAAACTTTCACCTTTAAAGATCCTACTGTATTGGTTGTCCTAATATTTCACACATAGCTCCGTGTCGTTTCTCTCTAGGTGCACAAGTGTGCAATGGAACTCTAGCTATGTTGGATGGAAAATTCAATGATGTATGCATACATGATGTATAGGTGATACTTAGATATTCAAATATCTGATGTATTCACATCAAAGTATCAAACATTCATGTGTCTATGTTGATATGTAGAAATTGTTTTAAATCTCCCTGACATGGCTTGATATATCAACCGATATATCCTTTTACAGGGCTTGCCATAACCGATATAGTCTCTAAATATTCTTTACCGTTTTTTGGCTATTTTAGGAGATATACCTCCAATATGGC
>NC_033800.1:100164536-100182728 GCF_001876935.1 Asparagus officinalis
CTTGTCGCAAAACAATATATCACGTTTGGTAGTTTTTGAGGGAGATATCATGAATTTCCCATTATATCAAATGACATTTTGGCCTTAAAAAATCAGACAAAATGTTGCAACATTGATTTGTACTTTTATTTGTTTTACAAGGTTAATTAGTGATCCTAAACATGTATTATTTACATTTTGCATGTTTAGATTTCATTAAGTAAGTTGAGATTACATTTTAGTGCATTGTACTATATATGCAAACATCTAGTACGGCATTCCAATATTTACCATATATCCTCAATATTTCTCTGATATCCACAATCTAATATGAATTTGGCCATTCCATATTTGCCTAATATTCGATATTTAAAGTGTTGTCCGTAGGTACTCGATAAATGCTTCCAGCAACCAATCAATAAAACGTGAGGGAGAAATTCCACAAAGGAGTCTAATTGAACTCCTAGTCATTAATATGCAATAGACATATATCCCCCCCCCGCCCCCCCCCCCCAACAAAAAAAAAACACTAAAATAAACATCCTCTAGTCAACAATTATGCATAGGTGGTACCTATATCATCCCCAATTATGCATACGCGGTACCTATATAATGGTAGTAAACATCATAAAAAAAGAAAACGATTATCTAGAACTGGCCAAAAGATCGTGGAAATTTTAATTTTCCAATACTATTCAGATAGCATGAAAACGTAGGCTAATTTAGCCAATTAGACCTCAGCATTATCTGGATAAGCCATCTCAGGCTAATAAAGGGGAAAACTGTTCAGACTCGGAAAATTTCACAGTCATTGTTCACAATTCATCTCAAAACTAGACAAAGAAATAAACATTTGCAGGCACAGAATTCCCTGCCTATATAGCTAGACATTCAATCATGAGAGTCAAGGTAAGCTAAGGAAAAAGGAAACTCGCACCTTAGTATCCTCTGGCACAAGCGATTTGAGGCAATGTTTTATCACGTGATTTCCATTAATGTCTTTGATGAGATCAAGGAGCCAGGGTTTAAGAGCTGTCATAAACAGAGTGCTTTGCTCACGGGTTTTGAAATTCTCAATCAACTTCTGCACAGACATGGTCCTAAAATGATGTACAATATAATAAAATTAGGATGCCTGTTATACAAATGAAACATAGACCTCCAACTTCCTACAAAAGTACTCATTTCTTATGTTATATCTGCTACTCATCATAACATTTGCTTTTCCACTACACTCATTTTTTTTATCACACATTATTTCATCATCAGTATGATCCATAAAGGATCGTGTTAAGAATTTTCCTTTTAACAAGCTCTTCAATCATATATATGTCAAGTTCCCTAGTCTACAAGTTCTAGGAACTTAACTTACATAGAGCTATATAACTGATAACAAACAACCAACCAATAGGATATAGATCGAGAACCATGAACGCTTACGGAGTGCAACTCTAAATACACGTAAAGGAGAACTCAACATAAATAATATCGATGAGCAGGAACTAAAAGTGGGCAATAGACACAATACCCATGCTCGTCCACAGAAATTTCAAAGAAGGCTACTGGGTTTTCTTTGAGCGCAAGTGCAATCCTTGTCTTCTGCTCCTCGCTACATAATTCAAACAACTTCTGCATCAAAGAGCTCCCGGAGGGATCCATCATCAACTCACCCATGTGGCCAAAAACCCCATCATAGATCAAATCCACTTGATCCTTCCCCTTATGAATCTTTTCCTGCAAATACTTACACCCTTGCTGATCTTTCGCAAGTAAATAAATAGCCGAATTTTCGTTCACAGGACCATACAAACCCCTATTTGCAAATCCCCTCCTATTCCTTAATTCGTAATCAAACCTCTCATCATTCTGACATCTTCGATGAGTTGAAAGGTTCAAATTGTAGGAATCCCAATAAGGGTCAAAACCAAATTTTTTGGGGTAAGATGAATTGGAAATTGAAGAAGAAGAGAAGCCCGCATTGTGATTTTCACCGTTAAAAGGGCTTATTGGGTTTCTAGGAGATAGACCCCTGAGATTTCTCTCAAGGAGAAAAGGGTTGTTGGGTTCTTCAGTGATGCTCACAGATTGAAGATGATCGATCAGTTTGCTCAAATTATCCCTTGCATGGACACGGGCATGGTCATAGCCATAGGCATGTGCGTGGCCATGGCGATGATGATGATGATGATGATCATTATGGTGGTGCTGAGGAACTTGGGCACGAGGGTTTTTGCTCAAATGCATCTCGATCTCTCTCACTTCTTTCTTGTAATGCTCCATGATTCCTTCACTTTTAACCAAAAAAGCAAAAATACCGAAAAGAGAAACTGAGAAAGTGGATGAAGAAACTTGTGAGATCGGAAGGATCAATTAGAACAAGGAAGAGGGTATTTTGGGAATGGCAGAGGATAAATTGAGAAAATTTTGGGGCTTCTTTGCGAAGAAATTGGTGAAGAACGAAGCAGGGTGGAGGAAGAAGAAAGAGAGGAGAGAGGTTTAAGAAGTTATATACTTGTTTCAGACCCGTGCAAGGCACGGTTTTTTTTTGTGATTAAGATAGCGATTTGGTTTTTAAGAAATAGATAAATGTTTTAAGAAATAGATAAATGTCATAGTTTTTAAAATTTTACGTAACAAAAAAATAGAATTCTTAATAATAAATGAGTTAGTGATATGTAATCTCTCTTTCGTGTCCCTCCTTTATTTTATTTCATATACATATAGAAATTGGCAGAATTTTTAAAGACACATAAAATTGACATGTGTCATAATACAATGATACAGAAAGCTGATATGCGTCATAGCACAAGTATCCACTTGTTTCTTTATTCTATCATAACATGATATATGTGAAAACGTAAATCTTATATTTAACTAAAAACTCCAATCAAATTAAAACTATCCATAATTAGAAAATTCTAATACTCAAATATTTTGTGATCCTTATCAAACTATAACTATCTATAATTAAAACAAATATTATAATAAATATATATTTAAATATTAAATTAAAAAACTCATGTAAAGAGTCTCTCTACATAAAATTATGAGTTGATTTTATAAAACCCCTCTCCATTATTTTAATTTGAGAAACATCCCTACAAGTTTGAGCATATTGTAGATAACGCCGCTCAACCATGAAATTTTGAGATTACCACTTGAACTTTCTTTGCTTAATCCCTCCAAATATGGGGGTGTCTTAGAAAAGCCCTCTCAGTTATTTTAATTTGAGAAACCCTCTCAAATTTGAGCCTATTGTAAATAACACTCTCAAGTTTGACAATTCAAGAAATCTCCCTCAATTGTAAAAAAATTCTCTGGTTTTTTAGGTCTAGCATGTTACATTAGAAAAGATCAAAATACCCCTCAATCTTAAAAAAACCACCCTGATTTTTTTAGGATAAGAGAAATAGAGCAGAATGAGGACGAAAAGCATTGTAAATTGACAATAGTTCCTTTTTTACTAGTTGGGAATTTCTTTTGTAATTGAATGTGTTGATTTTCAAAATGATATTTTGGTTATTTTACATTTTGAAATAACGTCAGGGCATTGGGTGAGAAAAGTGTGGAAGATTAGAGGGGTATTATCAAACCCTAAAGTTGAGGGATTTTCTGTAATTTTCAAAGTTGAATGGGGTCATCTATAATATACCCAAACTTAGGGGAATTTTCTCAAACTAAAATAATTGAGAGCAATTTTCGAAGGCATCCACCATAATTGAGGCGGTCTTCTAAAATTAATCCTAAAATCGTATACACAAAAATAAACCTATTCAAATTATATGTAAAGTTGATAAATTAGAATTACTCTTAGAATATTATTAATGAATTTGTTATTTTTTATTATTTACTAATTTGATATCATGTTTTTGTTTATTTCTATGAAGAGGGGTTAATGGTTCATCCGTATCTCTCTTTAAAGTATTACGTAAAACACCATAAAATCATATCACATGTAAATATTTATAAAATTAAATTTCTATTACAAACATATTCCCTATAATCCGAAAAAATAAACAAATTATTTACAAAAGCTATCCAAAATATTATCTTGAATTCTACTTGCTTTATCTAATTTTTTCTAATAATTAGATTAAAATTCTAATGGGTTTGATAATATTATTTTAGGAATAAATATTTAGATTCTTATGGTATTTTATAAATATTTTAATATCACATATACATTTCTAATTAAATTGAAATTCTAATGATAGCTTCAACTCAATGTGTAAAGGCCTCAAAATATTGTACGTGACATTCTTCAAAAGTCTATTTCTGAGTAAAATATAATACATGAATTCCATTTAGATATTTCAAATTGATTAGGAGAGCAAAAATTAGATGGCCATAAAAAATATTTATCCTACAAATCAAGCAACTCAAGATTAAACGCATTCTACAAGTCGTTTCTAGTACGTTATTCATTTGGACAAGAAGATGTACAAACTGAAATTCCCCGTTGATATATTTTTGGTTTCATACTCACTCTGATCATATGTACTCAATATTTGCAATTAGCCTAATAAAAATATTTCATTATAAAAACCTAAAGAATTTAGAAGTCTACTCAGGATCATAGAATTCTAAATTATAATACTTACAATTAAGTTGAAATTCTAAATTCAGTCATAAGATTTTTTTAGATTAAATCATTATATCTCATCTAATTGCAACATGTTATTTGATCACTTCATGTTGCTAGATTTAAGCCAATATATTCTTTAGTTCATATCAAATCTCAAAAATTCTTATGATAGAACTTCAACTTAAGATGGCCTTATCAGCTAGCAAAATCTCTATTGTTCCTACATTGAAGAGATATGTTAGGTGATGTGATCACACATGAAGCGCTTACTTTTTTTTATATTCTTTTTATTTTTTAAATTTTATAAAAGAGGATAGATATTACAAAAGAGAGTTTGATGATTAAACTATCTAATTTAAAATTTAAAATTTAAAAATTTGAAATAAAAAAAATATCCACATGCTCATTCGAGAAATTATGAGCAAGCATACCTTTTCTTTTTCACTTTTTATCTTAAAATATTATAAATTAAGAGGAATATTATAAATGAGATATTCGTGGTTAAGCTATCTAACTCTATATTTCAAACTTTGAAATAAAAGTCATCCACCCCCTTATTTTGAATTTCTCTTACGTAGGAAACTATTTTGAAAAAAAGCTCCAAGTCAAATCTAATTTTCAATAATCTATATCCTATAAATTATTGGTATTAGCCGTTTGTATGTTCATAACCATAAAAAATAGAGTATATACTAAAAATTTGAAAAGAAAAGACATTAGTTCAAAAACAAATTCTAGTCAATTCAATTTAGAAGCACATGTATACCTCTACCAATATAGAAAAAACCAACTAGGGGTAGGAAGATAATAGATGAGTGGTGGACAAAACATTATTTCTAATTATTTTCAAAAGGGTAAGATCATAATTTTATAAGGAATGATTTGTTTATCCATTCTATTTCTTTTCTTTCTAGAGCGTTCTATGCAATTCAAATATCATGAAAAAGAACATTCTATGCCATCATGAAAAAAGATGGAGCATACATAATTGAATATCTTTTTAATATTTTATGTGATAAAAGATACAAAGAGAAATAAATATCTATAAATAAAAAGATAAGGTTCAAAGCATATATCCATGCTGCAATTTATTTACACTAATACACAAATAATGAGGACAATATAAGCAAAGGAGGATTTCAAGTTCAAATAATGAAGGTGATCTCTTTGAAAGTCAAGTGTCCTCGTTATCTCCTCCTCCTATTATTTTCACATATTTATTCAATAATAGGGTAAAAATAATATGTATACCTAATTTTCTTATTTATAGAATATTTTAATCAGTATTTTTCCATAAATATAGATAAAGTCTATAAATTTTCTAAATAATAAAAGTCTATATAATTATATAAAGTTTAATTAATCAAATCAAGGTATAAATAAAAAATTATGAATCGACCTATAAAAAATAATGAATTGATCAGAACTAAAATTTAAGAAGGATTATGGGCATAAAATATGACCTAAATGGTAAATGATTCGAGGTGGATAGTCATGAATTAAAATCTTTGTGCTGTTCATCTCAAAAAATTATTTCTATCGCATATGTTAAATAAAACTTCACTCCTTTCAGTGAATTAATTGTAAACCCCCAAAAATTTGTGATAATATAATTAATGTGTGATTAATTATAATAAGTAGATATTTATTATGATAAATATCATTTCATGGTGTATAAGTACACTAACAAGTGTTTTGAGTATAAACAAGTCAGTAAATGAAAAAGAGGTGAATCGAAAACATGCACAATTAAGGCAAATCTTGAGAAACTAGAAAATTCCAGTCCGGTCGACCGCAGTCCGATCGACCGTCACGGTTGACCGCGATACTTGCACGCTGTTTTTCCTGTTTTGACTTGGTTTCGGGTTTTGAAGGCCCATGTTCGTTTTCCCTGATATATATATATCAATTATTCACGAGTTTTTAGTATTTTGAAACCCTAGCAGTCACCAAACTCCCCCATAAATCCTAATTTGATTTTTGAGAAAGATTTGAAGGCTTTTGAGCGAGATTTCAGATTGTTTTGGGTTTACAACTTGGAGATAGGCTTTGAAACTTCATCTCTCACGATTTAGATCAAGTCTCAGGCGAGTTTCATCTCTGCTAATCCTTATCTCTGTTTTAAAATGTTTTTAAAGAGTTTTGAATAAGTTTTATAGAGCCTAATTAATTAATTTGTGTAAATAAAAGCAGATCTTTTATATTATATGTATAAAGACTAGGTCTTTTCATGTTAAAGAAATTAAAATGAATTTACAGAAGTATTTTAAGATCTAAAAATGATTAATAATGTTGTTTATCTGAATTTAGATGATTTGTTCTTCGTTTTGAGATTCCGTGCATGATTGAGGGTTTAAATATGATTTATTATATAAATAATCATGTTTTATATGTTAAAATTGTTTCCAGAGATGTTAATCTGCTATTTTCAATATTTCATGCAAGTTTCATATTGTATTAAACAAGTTTAAATCATAAGAACACGACACGAACACAACTGTGCAGAAACCTACACAATTTTTAAAAATATCGGGTTCGATCGATCGCGCCTATGCGGTGGTCGACCGCGCCTAAGTAGCAGTCAACCACGTGCTAGACAAAGGCCTAGGAAGCTTCTGGTTTGCGGTTCGGTCGACCGCTGCATGTATGTGGTCGACCGCCAGTCTGGCAGTTAGCCTGTGCATGTTTTTGACCCACATTGATGTTTTCGAGAGAGTTTCTCGACCTTGTAATGGTGTATGATGAGGTTTAAGAGTTGTTTAACACTTGTGATGTTGGTGAACACCATATATGGATACGCACACCGAGATATATTCACGTACACTTGGTTCATGTGATTTGACATGTATTGTTGAGATAGTTGATACACATTGGGTTGATAATAATGAATTAACCTATGAAAAAGTTTTGTTTATCAGTTATGGATGCTCAGTGTGGTTTTTTATCCCATAATGATACCTCGGTTGTACCATACTAGGAGTATTTGGTTGTTTTCCCGTAATGAGACCTTGACGGTACCAAATACTCAAAGATGATCGGTGTGTTTTTCGGGTTAGGCTGATGTGCCTATTCACCATTGTACGATCATCCGCAAGCATATCTGAAAATAAGAAGATAAAACCTATTACCGTAGAATGATTGAGTAAGGAAGTTGAACCCACATGTAAATGTGTGAACCTTACAAAAGTATCGTTAGTTCATGTAGTCGGAATAGGGAGATAAAACCTATTGTCGCAGAGCGATTGAGTAAGAACCTTACAAGAGTATCACTATATGCACGTGGAGATGCACACACACACACACACACACACACACACACACACACACACACACACACATATATATATATATATATATATATATATTAATATATATATATATATATATATTATATATATACAAATATATATATGAATATGGCCCGTATACTTGGGCCAAGGATCCTTGGTATGATGTGGACACATCTTGTCCATACATCACACCTTGAAGTTGGCTGAGGCTCCATCTTCAAGGTGTGATGTATGGACAAGATGTGTCCACATCACTACCAAGGATCCTTGGCTACCAAGTATACCCATTTTTCTCATATATATATATATATATATATATATATATATATATATATATATATATATATATATATATATATATATATATACTATATATACTATATATACTATACATTGTCAGTTTTTTCTCCCGTGTTAGATTAACCATGAGTAGGGTACATCCTTTGATACATGGCATACATGATATGACCCATGATGATTATGAGTTGGGTGATATTATCTTATTATTGCGCTACTACTCGAGGGTACTTCGATATGTGACATTGTTTTCTATATGGTTGAGGTTTGGAGTAATTCTTTTGAGTGTTGTTTTCATTCATAGAGTTGGAATTGATATTTAGGGATTCACAATTTGAGATATGGTATATACATGACTGTTTCCTTATTTGGATTATTTTGCTCGACATACTAATTCTCGTGTTGTGGATTTTTAAATATTAATCTCCATTTAGAGTTATATGAATAATTTTATACTGATATGTACTGACTCTATTTTCTTATATACTCCTACCCCTTCCCCTTGAGAGCGGTGGAGATGATCTTGCTAGCACTTTGACGCTCGTTGTTTCCCCCCATTTCAGGTAGCGAGTCCGGCGTACGGAGAGTCGCAGGTTGATGAGATTGCATCTTAGATCCCATCTAGATATTATTATATTTGTAGTTATCTCAGAACTCCATATTTAGTTGTTCATTTTCAGACTCTATACTTGTATTGTATTTTGTAGAGGCTGAGTGCCTTAGTGAGATTACATTTGACTCATTGTATTAAGATTTATTTCAGACGCAGAGATATTTTTATTCTATTTCTGTTAGGCTCATTTATTGATTATTCTTATACTTCTTCTGTGCATATCTGATCTTGTACTATTTCTATTATTTGCATGTTTTGTACCTTCACCTTTTGTTGACTCTACTAGAGAGATAGTAACTGTGATGGTGAAATATGTGTTGGGTCCTTTTATTTTGATGATGATTTACAAATAATTTACATCTAATATTGTTTGTCTAGAGTTTATATTTTATATTTATTCTAGGCAAACAGTATGTTGAAGGATGGATGGAATCGAGCATTCACGATCATATCCAATGGAGATTGACGGAATAGTAGAGTGAAGCAATACAATTCAAGTTAAAGATTCAAGTTAAAGATTTATCCGCAAGTTTACCAAGAAGAGCTTATTAAAGATCAAGCTCAAGCTCGGGTAAAATACTTTAGGTGTTATATTATGTGTGTTGGTACTTTAAGCCCAATCATATACACACATACACGTTTTTAGTTTTGTATATATATATATAGTTATATATACATGTTTTGGTTTTATAAGGTTTCAAGTTTAAATATGAACCAAATGAATATAATTGGAAAATACATACTTGTTTCATGTTTATATACTTATATATGATTTCATCAATATCAAGTTTATATAGTTCAATGAAATCATGTTTATTGTTTTGAAAGTTTGCAAAACATGCATTTTTGCATAATATTGAGTTTTTGGTTTATAGACTCAACAATAGTTTGTATCTTTCATCAAGTCCATAAAATTAGTTTATAAAGTTTTCAAAACATGGTTTAGTCAAAATGACAAAACAAGTGTTGTTGTATTTTTATGTTTTGGACTTGTTTTGAAAAATGATGAGTTTTCACAAATGTGAAGCGCAATTCCAAAAATTCTTTTTGTAACATGTTCATTTACATGTTTACAATGATTTCCCAAAGTTTTACATATGTTGAAATTTATTTGCTATTTTTAAAGGTACTTTAAAAATTAGTTTTACTATTCAAATCAGGCTGATACAGTGTTATCAGTCGACTGATGAATGTATTCAGTCGACTGAAAAACATACCTGGAATAACAAAAAGTTTCTGTTTTGTTTTGATCGACTGACCAGTCGACTGATAAGGTCATCATAAAGGTATTTTTTAGCTCATCAGTCGACTGATGACCTTATCCGTCGACTAACGACCTTATCAGTCGACTGATGACCTTATCAGTCGACTAACGACATTGGTCGACTGACGAGTTCATCAGTCGACTGATGATGTATTGCTGGCCTGTAACGGCCAGCTCATCAGTCGACTGATTCATCAGTCGACTGATGAACAGTATTAGTCGACTGACGGTCTAACGGCTAGTTTTTTCTAGCTTTTCTATTTTTGTCTTTTTGCTGGGTTTTGTTGTTTTCTCTTGGCTTTGGGGTTTCCTATAAATACCCCCACATATCCTCAGTTCATAACTAAGAAGAGAAAAGTTTTAAAAGAGTTTTACAATTTTGTTTAAGAGTTTAAGTTTTTGTTTAAGTGTGTTTAAAAGTATGGTTTGTGAAGAAACTTTCACAATAGCTTGAGGAGATAATTCATTGGTGTTTGAGCATTCAACTCTTCTCCCTCTCTCTTGTTATCATAGAGAAGTTTTCCTAAACTCTATTTCTAGCTATTTATTGTTTTGTTCATAATTTCCATAAGCTAGATTTAAATTGAGTTTAGTTTGATTTTGTTTTATCAAATCTCATTGTTACACATACCCACTTGAGCTTTTAGTTTTTTCATACATAGTATAATTGTGGTTGTGAGATATTGTAACTTTGAGTTGTGCTTAATTAAGTTCTCACTTTGTTTAGAGAACAACCATTTGTTGTAGAGAGCTTAATTGTGAGGATTCACTTTGTAATACACTAGTACACCAAGATGAGTGTGTGGTGAGAGACAGGGTCATCCCAAGGGGAGCAGGGTAGGTGGTAATGCCTAGAGAGAGGTTGTAATTCCTAACACTTAAGGGAGACACGGGCTAGAGACCAACACTTGAGGTGGTAGTTAGTGTGTTTACATTGTGAGTGTTGTAAAGTTTTCGGTGAGCTAGAAAACCGAGTGTGAGGTGTAAATATTATTCGGGTGAGCGTAGAAAACCTGGTGTGATAGTGGATTTCTCCCCGGGAGTGGGGAGCGGAGACGTAGGACGGAAGGTCTGAACTTCGTGATCATTTGATTATGTTTGAGTTTACGTTGGCGTTCATTTATATTTGTGCTTATTGCTCATATCATTTATATTTGTGTTTGAGTTTACATAGGACGGAAGGTCTCATTATTTAGTTTATCCACTATATTGTTTATATTTGTTTGTTTTACCCTTGTGTTAGTTGTATATCCTTGCATATATATCTTGTCATATATTATACTTACTAGGATATTTATCAATAAGTTTTAAATTGGCATAAATCGGATTAGATTAGCATAAACCCTATTCACCCTCCTCTAGGGTTCCTTCCTAGTGGTATTAGGGTGCTTTCAATGTGTCGTAGCATGTGTTGGTACTTGGTAGGTTTGACAATCCGGGTTTCACTTTGGACTACAGCCTTGCGTGAACCATGTGGCGTCACAGTTGGTATCAGAGCTCTAAGTTCTAATATCCTTAGGGTCATCCATGTGTCATATTGTGGAGCTACGATAGAGTTTTCTAGGAATCATGTATAGAGTCTGCTAGGATTTCCTAGTATGAGTGAGAATGTATTATATATATGTACGCGAAAACTTCAAAAACTTTTTTTATGATGATTTGCTTTGAATTATAAAGCATGTTGTGAGTAATAAGTGATACGATTTACTTATTGGTATACGTTATGATATTCATGCTTGAGATCCCATTTACCGTGTTTAATAAGTTCTACTTTGAAACTTATAGATGTCAGGAAAAGAACGTGGACGCAAAGGTACTCATGCTTAAGGAGCTGAGCAAGACAATAGAGAGCCTGAGCCGCAACAGGCCCCGCAGTACTTAGTGGATCTCATAGCACCTTTGGCAGCTCGACTGACAGCTATTGAGGAGTAGCTAGCATATTAGTCTCGACAGGAGACTCCTATTTAGGAGGAGATACTAGAGGAGACACCGGTAGATACACCACCACTACCAGTTAATGATGGAGCTACTTGTTTGGGGAGAAAGTTTATGTCTTCATTGATGTAGTCATTACAACTTCAGTCGTTATAATGACAACAAAAAAGATAGTCTTTTTATAAGTCTCTTACACAATAAAAATGAAAAAATTACAACTCTTGTCAAAACAAACGCAACGGACGTTTATCCTCCGCTGCTTGCGTGGGATCTTAGCCTGTGATGGGAATGTTGATATCCGTGGACCACCAAATGATCAGATCAGATCCGGAGTTTTGTTGATTCGTGAAGGAATCAAGAAACCAAAGCAATTATCTTGGCAATAGCGAGATAATCACTCTTCTCGAGATCACCGCAACGGGGCAATCTCAAGGGAAGGAATCGAGAACTGTAGATCTGGTGAGCTCCTCTTCTTTATGCCGAAGAATTCACTGATATCTCCTCCTCCTCTCTGAAATTTGTGGCTCTTCAGTCCTCAGTTCGGTAGGGCTTCACCAACGCTCAAGAATTCCAGATCTCCAAAAATAAAGGCCATAAGGCTGTATTTATAGGCTTCGGGACCCCTGTTTTCAGATAAGAACG
Source organism: Asparagus officinalis (assembly GCF_001876935.1). Lineage (NCBI taxonomy): Eukaryota > Viridiplantae > Streptophyta > Magnoliopsida > Asparagales > Asparagaceae > Asparagus > Asparagus officinalis. The sequence goes on from NC_033800.1 coordinate 100,177,142, forward strand.
GCTGATTCCCTCTTATCCTTAGTTATAATCACTTAATCATGTTCATGGATGATATTTTATCAATTGGAGCAAATCTAGACGGTTAACGGTTGAAAAATCATCAAAAACAGCCAAAATCAGCTTTTCGGGTTGCAGACACCCGTGGGTGTCTCGGCTTGACCGAGACACCTATGGGTGTCTCGGCCAGGCCGAGACACCTATGGGTGTCTTGGTTTGGCTTAGGGTTTAGTTTCGTGCATTCTGTCTGTTTTCGCTGTATTTTCATCATCCGAACTCGGAAATACGCGATTCAATATGCGTTGGAAAGCCGATGAGGAGATCTACGAGCTTCCATGATTGAATCACATGTGGAGTAAATGGGACATGAGGGGTGTTTCGTGTTTCGTAAGTGACGCGGAGCTCCCGATCAGTTCATGTTTCCGTTATTCCGAAGTTTCGTTGTTTCGCGTGGTCCGTCGGCTCACTTCATGCGTTTGTCGTCATCAAATGAGCTTCTGTGACTCGAATAGTGATGTTCATCATCTTCTCTTTGTCTCGAGCCACGTGCGGGGACCAATAGGTAATTTTTGACGCCCACAGATACCCCCTCCAAAGTATTTCAGTTTCGTTTCTTTTATAGATGAGCCTGAAATACTTTGGATATGATCGGTCCAACCTTCAATCAGTGTAAAAGGACCTGTAGTTAGCTTTGATTCTTGACTCCTTCGATTTTCAATCCATTCGATATTTTTGACGAATAGCTGAAGTTCTCGCGGTGCTGCATTTATCGCCTGGCCGTCGTTGAAGTCTTAAATCAAAACTGGTGAGTTGATTTTGGCTCGTGTCGTTGAGTTGACTTTGCACTGACCATCTCCATCATAATATATTGACTTGCGTTGATCGTAATGCGTTGACTGTGTTAGACCCTAGAGGGGGGTGATTAGGGTCTTATGCTAATCTAATCCGATTATATGCCAATAAAAATTAATTAATGAGTTATCCTAGCAAGTATGAAATACAACAAGTTATATGAGCTAGGATAAGCAATATGAACAACAAGATATATCCTAACAAAGAGATATATGCAATGTATGTGCAAGCATATAAAACTAACACAAGGTGATATATCCTACCAGAGAGATATACAATATGATATATGCAAGGATATGTAAACTAACACAAGGGTAAACAAAATGAACTAGATAGTGGATGAAATAAATGAGCAATGCACAATTGGTGATATAAGATAAATGTAAAAGCAAATGCGCCAATGACAAACTCAAACACACTCAAATGATCACGGAGTTCGGACCTTCCATCCTACGTCTCCGCTCCCCACTCCTGGGGAGGAATCCACTATCACAACCGGGTTTTCTACGCTCACCCGAATAACGTTTACACCTTACAGTGTCGGTTTTCAACGCTCACCGAACAACGTTCACAACAACACACTATTGTAACCCCACTCTACACCCACTAAGTGTTGAACTAGACGTGTCTCCCTTAAGTGCTCGGTTACAACCTCTCCCTAGGTTCGTCAACCGATGCCACTCTTCTTGGGACGATCCCTGACTCTCACCACACACTTCTCTCGGTGTATAAGTGTATTACAAAGTGTATCTCACAATAAGCACAATATAAATCAATAGATGTTCTCTACAATAGATGAGAACTCAATGAAAGCTCACACTCAATGTTACAACTCTCACAACCCTAATATACTATGTATGCAAATACAATAAGCTCAAGTGGGTGTGTGTAACAATGAGATATAAATAAAAACTTAACTCAATAAGAACTAGCAATAAGATTGATATGAAATACAATAGTAGAAATGCTAGGAAATAGAGTTAAGGAAACTTCTCTAAAAACACAAAGAGAGGATGATGAAATGTTGAAGATGAACTCTTCAATAGTTGATGTAAACTCCTCTTTGTAACAGCAAACCCAAAACAAACTTAAACCAAAACTAAACAAGCTTAAACCCTTGTTTAAAACCTTGTTTAAAAACTTTTTTGATATTTTGGAAGAGAACAGCAATGAGGTATTTATACCCATTCAAAATCTCAGCCAAAACCCCTAAGTAAAAGTCCAAAAAGTGAAAAAATCAGATCAGAAAATAGTCGTTAGGGAACCAACGGTCACATTGGCAGAGCGGCGGTCGACCGAAAATTCTCGCGGTCGACCGCGATCCAGGTTCCAAACGGAGAAAACGCACAGAGACTTATTCGGTCGACCGGTGCTGTCGACCGATGGAAATTTCGAGCTCTCGGTCGACCGCACCGGTCGACCGACAAACTCTCTGCTGCCCACTGAACAAATGAACATATGAGCGATCGACCGGAGCGGTCGACCGAAATCTGATACTACATAAAACAGTTTTTAAAGCTGATTTTTTAGACTTTGGAAAATTGTTAAAAATAACAAATGAAGTCCAAAAATAATAAAACTCTGGGAAATGTATATAAACATGTAAATGAACATGTTACAAAAAGAATTTTTCAAATTGTATTTCCCATTTGTGAAAAATCATCATTTTGCAAAATAGTTCAAAATACGAAAATGTAAACATGTGAATTTTGATATTTTGGCTAAACTATGTTTTGAAACTTTGCACAATGATTTTATAGACTTAATAAAATATGTATATGGTTATTGTTAAGTCCAAAAACTAAGAATATAGAATTTTCACAAAATTGCATATTCTATGCAATGTTTTCAAAAACACAATAGTAAATATGAAATATGTGATTTTATATTATAAACATGAAAACCCAAAACCATGCATGTATATATATATAACTATATATATGCATAGAAACGAAAACTTATGTATATATATATATATATATATATATATATATACACACAAAAAAAACAATAAATGTGTGTATATATATTGAGCTTAACGTATTTAACACACATAATATAAAACCTATACTAAATTACCCAAGCAATGATCTTGATCTTCAATAGGCTTGACTTGGTACACTCTGCGGATGAAGCTGAACTTGGATCTTGAACTTTGAATTGTAAGGCTTCAACCCGACATTCCGCCAACCTCCTTTGGATATGATCGTTGAAGCGCAATCCATCCAACCTCATTAGAAGTAAATTGTTTGTTAAACATCATTAAAACAAGAAGGCCAACAATCTCCCCCTTTTTGATGATGACAAACAATTTACAAAAAGGAATATATGCATGAAGGAAATGAACATATACAAGATAATACACATGCATATAAACAAGAAATTTGTATACTCACAATATTTCTCCCCCTTTGACAACATCAAAAAGGGGACAAAAAAATTAAGAGAGCGAAAGCTCCCCCTACCAATATGCATAGGTGAGTATAAAATAAAAAAGATATAGGGATTGCTCCCCCTATCAAAAAAGCCTCATGAATATAAGTATGGAATGAATACTAAGGCATACATATTTGAGCAAGCATAAATGCTAAACACGACTCACATACAAAGAGATAAAGAGAACACATATGAATATATCAATATGAAAAATAGTGTCTCATATCAAAGAACATAAAAACCATGTGTAAAGATAGATTTATGAAATCAAGAGAAAAGGAGCATGGGAATCATGCAAAATGTTTTCAAATGAAAATAAATCAATCAAATGAAATCATAAATCAAAATTTAAATCATAAAACCAAATCATCATTGATTTTCAAAAATCAAGAGAGGTAATTATATCTAGCTATTGAGCTAGTATCAACCCATGTAAACATTTAAGCATCTGGTAAACAAGATTTGGGAATAAACACCCAATGATCCGGGGGGGTTATATAAATACAACCTCTCATTAAAATCAAAACTAGGAATTATGAAAACAAAAAAATTGACCAATAAAAGGAATTTGTTTTCATAAAAGTTTAAAATACATTTTTCAAAACCAAGAAAAAGGAAAATAAAAACTCTAAAATTCTTGGTTTAAAAAATTAAATTTGTTTTGGTACCCAAGAACTCTTGGTACCAAAAGATTTAGGGACATGACCCCTATCATTCAAGCTCAAAGCCCTAGGGTTATGAACTCATTTGGGCACATATGGTGCACTAACACGGTCAAAGCAATATTTACTCAAATGACCCTTCTGATTGCAATTTGTGCAATGAAAGAGCTCCATTTGTTTTTGTGGACCATTTGCTCGTGCACGGGAAACATTTGCAACCATAGATGATCTTTTAAGATTATTTTGCAAATGTGAAACATTTTGAAACAATGTTGGTCTACTTGAAATATTTTGCGATTTAGAAACTTTTCGCAAATCAAAACAAAACTAGCTAAGTGACCAACTCTACCACAAAAATCACAATGATACAAATAGAACACTTATAAGTTTTGCTATACATGTGTGCATAATGAGTGGATGATTTTGACTTAGTTTTGGCACACATGTCCATAAGCCTCTTATGATTATTAATGCATATTTTCAAAGTTGAATCTAAAGATGAAATACTATTTTTCATAAGATTCAAATCTTCATTTTTAGGCACATATGCACTTTTAGAAGTAGAACATAAATAGTTATTTATAAAAGAAGCTGTATCATTCTTTATGTTCTCTACTTCTAACATAACATCAATCTTAGCATGAGATAGGCTAGCAATAGATGAGATTAAATTTTCATTTTCCAAATTTAATAAGTCATTGCTTTCTTTAAGCATAGTATTTTCATTTTCAATGACATCAAATTTGGACACTAGCTTCTAATGATCGGATTTTAAATTATCATGCTTGCATTGTAAATCAATAAAATCTTTATGCAATTTGTTAAAGGCATGTAACAATTTTTTACTAGCACAAGCAAGTTCATCATTAGGTAAATCATTAATGGTTTTGAACTCGCAAACCTCACTAGGGCTATCGCCTAGTGGCCGTGTGCATGATGCTCCTCTAATATTACTTGAGGAAGAGTCTTCTATAAATTTTTAAAGTTTGTAAGCACTATCAAAATGAACAAACTTGTTAGACATAGATGAATTAAAAGCATTTTGTAAATATTCTAACAAAATATTGTTCATTGTAAACATACGATGATCATTCTTATTCCATTTAGATTTCTTCAAAGTGGGCACAATATAAGCATCATCTATAATTTCCCATAAATCAAAGTGTTTAGATTGAACAAAAAGTTTAAATCTAACACACCATTGGGCATAGGGGAAATTATCTAATCTAGGAGCAATATTAATGGCATAACCTAAACCATGCATATCCATAATATAAAAGGCAAGCAAGATACAAATAAAGCTCAAAATTAGATTAGCACAATAAGCTAACTTGGATCTTTAACTCAAGGCGATTAGACCTTAAATCAAAGAGCACCAAGCTCTGATACCAATTGTTAGACCCTAGAGGGGGGGTGATTAGGGTCTTATGCTAATCTAATCCGATTATATGCCAATAAAAATTAATTAATGAGTTATCCTAGCAAGTATGAAGTACAACAAGTTATATGAGCTAGGATAAGCAATATGAACAACAAGATATATCCTAAATGATAGAAATATATGCAAGGATATATAAACAATAAGATATATCCTAACAAAGAGATATAGACAATGTATGTGCAAGGATATAAAACTAACA
>NC_033800.1:100183748-100239162 GCF_001876935.1 Asparagus officinalis
TATATATATATATATATATATATATATATATATATACACACGAAGAAACCAATAAATGTGTGTATAGATATTGAGCTTAACGTATTTAACACACATAATATAAAACCTATACTAAATTACCCAAGCAATGATCTTGATCTTCAATAGGCTTGACTTGGTATACTCTGCGGATGAAGCTGAACTTGGATCTTGAACTTTGAATTGCAAGGCTTCAACCCGACATTCCGCCAACCTCCTTTGGATATGATCGTTGAAGCGCAATCCATCCAACCTCCAACTACGTTGTTTGTCTATAATAAATAAAAAAAACAAATACTAGACAAACAATATTAGTGGTAAATTGTTTGTTAAACATCATCAAAACAAGAAGGCCAACAGACTAGTGTTGACCTAGGGTTACGCGTTGACCGGCATTGACCTAGGGTTTCGGATCGCCCAACGTTGACTTTTCATCACAACGCGTTGACTGACATTGACCTAGGTTACGCGTTGACCTAGGGTTTCGGATCGCCCGACGTTGACTTTTTCATCGCAACGCATTGACTGTCGTTAACCTAGGGTTATGCGTTGATCGGCATTGACCTAGGGTTTCGGATCGCCCGACGTTGACTTTTTCATCGCAACGCGTTGAATGACGTTGACCTAGGATTATGCGTTAACCGGTGTTGACCTAGAGTTTCGGATCGCCCGGCGTTGACTATTTCATTGTAACGTGTTGGCTGGCGTTTACAAGACATGCCACAATAATCTCTTCATTGATGTGCTGGAAGTCGTGGGGGTCATACCATCTACAACATGAAAAGAATTAAAATTACACGGGGAACCGGCCGAACGCTTTCTCAAAAAAAAAACCATAAAAGAGGCCAACCAATGACTAACCCCCCAAACTTGAATATTTCTTCTTGTGGTAAGGGAAAAGCACCTGTAGCGACTATTGACGCTAATCAGACGTCACAAAAGCAACCTTATAAGTAACGAAGGAGTCCGGATCCGAGACTCCAAAAAGAGCACTCCTTCAAGGATGAAGAGGTTTCGACTATCTTCAAATACCTCCTTTCGACACTCCGACAAGTATAAGAGTATAAACTGCTCTTTCCGACACTCCGACAAGTATAAGAGTATAAATTACTCCTTCCGGCACTCCGACAAGTATAAGAGTATAAACTGCTCCTTCCGACACTCCGAAAAGTATAAGAGTATAAACTACTCCTTCCGGCACTCTGATAAGTATAAGAGTATAAACTGCTCCTTCCGACACTCCGACAAGTATAAGAGTATAAACTGCTCCTTCCGACACTCCGAAAAGTATATGAGTATAAACTATTTCTTCCCAGACTCCGACAAGTATAAGAGTATAAACTGCTTCTCCCTATCCTCCAACGGGTATACGAGGTTAAACTGCTTCCCTTATTTTCTTTAATGGGAAGTTTCTGAAGAATATTACTCTTAATATTCTTAAGGATAACCTGACAGTATGGCCGAATATAATTGGATTCAGGGTCACTAAAGAGCTGGGGGTGGAATACCTCAATGCATTCTCATGGGAAGTTCATAGAGAATGCTCTACATGGTATTCTTAAGGATAACTCAAAACTGATTATTCAAGATAAAAACCAATCATCGAAATAATTTATTCTTAATCATGATTAAGAACCTCCTACTGTGACTACTTAATCATTTCCAAGATGATTAAAACCCTCCCACTGTGACTTTCTGAGTACTCTTTCGTTGAAACGAGATTTAATGACCTCATTCGGTCAATCTTCTCTCATGAAACACCCACGATGTAAATGTGGAGTGCTTGATGATTCACGGTCCTCCACCACAAAGTCTCTCACTGATCAAATTAACTGATGGTGGGTCCATCAAAATTCTTTCGTCTGAGTCCATCCAAACTCTCATTGTGTTGGTGCACTTCACTCCCAATGTTAAAGTCTCAACACGGTATTCAAAAATTCAAGCTATTGATCCATGGTAATCATCAAACCCCTTCGTGTTAAATCTTAACCCATTGACACTAAAAAACCCACTGAGTGATTTGTACGAGTCAACATTCCTAGTGTTAGTTGTATATTCACTCTCATTGTTTCTTGGTCAAACCTTCCTATAGTTAAGACCAAAACCAAAATCCCCTCTCGATTCCTTTCATGAATGAGAGGTTCACTTTTAAATCGAGCAATCAAACATTCCTATAGTTAGGGCCGTCTCAAATCTCCTACTTGGTCAAACATTCCTATATTTAGGGCCAAAACTAGAGTTCCCTCTCGATAAACAAGAAATTCACCTTTATATTAGGTAATCAAACCTTCCGACAGTTAGGATTATCTGAATCTTTTTTGATTCTCGAAGTGAAGATCTCACATTGAATTTCTTTTGCACCTGGAGATAGAATATAAAATTTTTTCTCTCCAGCATCGTGTCCGTCTTTGTCACAAGAGAAGACACCACCTTCCAACATTAAAATCCACCTTTGATTATCTGAATTTTTTTTTATTCTCGAAGTGGAGATCTCACTTTGAATTTCTTTTGCACCTAGAGATAGAATATAAAATTTTTCCTATCCAGCATCGGGTTCTTTTTTGCCACAAGAGAAGACACCACCTTCCAACATTAAAATCCACCTTCAGATTAGGTAATCAAATCTTCCGACAGTTAGGGTTATCCAATTTTTTTATTCTCAAAGTGGAGATCCCATTTTGAATTTCTTTTATACCTAGAGATAGAATTTAAAAATTTTCCTCTTCAGCATCGGGTTCGTCTTTATCCCAAGAGAAGACATCACCTTCCAACATCAAAATCCATTTCTTATGCGCATGAGGGACTTTATCTCGATTCCTAAATAGAGATAAGTCTATATCTAACACATGCTGTAGGGTGGTCCATTCCCGCGAAAATGACCAAGTCTACGTATTCAACACCGTAGCACCAAAAATCATGACAAATCGTTGCTGGTTAGTCTTTCACCATAAAAAGGACAAAAACTCATGTATTCAACAATTGTGACAGACCGTTATTAATAACGCCAAAATTCGTACCTTACATGCATAAGGAATTTTATCCCGAATCCTAAGTAGGGATAAGTCAACGCCTAACAAGCGTTGTCGGTTAGTCTTTCGCCGTAAAAATAACAAAAACCCATGTATTCAATATTGTGGCAGACCGTTATTAATAACGCCAAAATCCGTGTCTTACACGCACGGAGAATTTTATCATGAATCCTAAGTAGGGATAAGTCAGCGCCTAACACGTATTGTCGGTTAGTCTTTCGCCGTAAAAAGGACAAAAGCCCATATATTTAACATCATGGCAGGGTGTTATTAATAATACCAAAATCCGTGCCTTACACGTACGGGGAATTTTATTCTGAATCCTAAGTAGGGATAAGTCAGCGCCTAACACGCATTGTCGGTTAGTCTTTCACCGTAAAAAGGACAAAAGCCCACATATTTAACATCGTGGTAGGCCGTTATTAATAATACCAAAATCCGTGCCTTACACGCACAGAGTTTATCCTGAATCCTAAGTAGGGATAAGTCAGCGCCTAGCTTGAGTTGCCGGTTAGTCTTTCACCGTAAAAAGGACAAAAGCCCATGTATTCAACATCGTGACAGGTCATTATTAATAATGCCAAAATTTGTGCCTTACACGCACGGGGGATTTTATCTCGAATCCTAAGTAAAGATAAGTCAACGTCTAACATGCGTTGTCGGTAAACCTTTCTCCGTGAAAAGAACATCAGGATTCACATCTGGAGGATGTTATCTCAATCCCTAAAGAGAGATAAGTCTACGCCTAACACGCATTATCGGTTAGTCTTTCCTCGTAAAATGGATGAAGCCTATGTATTCAATATCATAGCACCAAATCTAAGAAAGTTCATTCTCGTAGCACAACGTCACATGTGAAACGGATTTAGGTAATTCACATGCAAGCTTGATTCAAACGGTAATCGGTAAAGGCATATCATCCGTTGATGGTTGAGGGTTTACCAAAAATCTTAAAGTCTGCGCTTAACACGCGTTCTCGGATAGTCTATTTCCACGACAAATAACAAAGTCTATATATTTAATATCATAGCATCAAGTCTAATAGAGTTCATTCTTTTAGCATAACGTCACCTGCGGAACGGACTTAAATAATCCTCATGCTAGCCCGACTCAAACGGTAGTCGGTAAAGACCTGTCAAACATGTTTATGGTTGAGGGTTTGCTAAAAATCCTAAGTATGATAGTCACTGACGCACCAGCTTCATCAGTTGGTCTCGTGACTTGAACACCCGGGAGAACATCAATTCCACCCGAAATTTCCACAAAGGACTTTGAACTAATTGTAATGAAGGTCAACACCGATCAACGTGTTGCAATCAAAGTCAACGCCAATCAACACGTCGTCAATTCTCGCCAAAACAAGGCTCAAATCAACTCTAAAATAAAGGATAATCTCAGGGAGTTCAACTGTAATCTAGATAAGAATCCCTGTCGAAGATAATCAGTTCAACGTTGACTCAACGACACGAGCTAAAAATAAAAAAAATCAACACACCAGTTTTATTTCGAGACTTTGACAACGGTTAGACGATAAACGCAGAGCCGAAAGATTTTAGCTATTCGATAAAATATTAAATAGACTGAGAATTGAAGAAGTTAAGAATTGAAGCCAATTATAGGACCTTTTACACCGACTCAAGGTTGGACCTATCACATCCAAAGTATTTCAGGCTCTTCTATAAAAGAAACGAGACTGAAACACTTTGGAGGGGGTATCTGTAGGCGTTAAAAAATGCCTATAGGTTCCCACACACAGTTCGAGACTGAGAGAAGACGATGAACATTATTATCTGAGTCAGGGAAGATTATCTGATGCCGACAAGTGCATGAAGCAAATCGACGAACCATTGATGACATAGCAACAAGCCACTGAAATGGCAAACCAAGTGGCCCGTGCGCTCATCGGCCACCTCCATATGGCCCGCACGCTCATAAGCCAACTCCAAGTGGCCCATGCACTCGTAAGCCGCCTACAAACTAACAAAATGTATAAAGCGAATCGATGAAGTGAACAAGGGAGAAATCCACTATCACAACCGGGTTTTCTACGTTCACCCGAATAACGTTTACACCTCACACTCGGTTTTCTAGCTAACCGAAAACTTTACAATCATCACTCTTACAATCCCACTCTACACCCTCTCAAGTGTTGAACTAGACGTGTCTCCCTCAAGTGCTCGGTTATAACCTCTCCCTAGGTTCGTCAACCGACGCCACTCCTCTTGGGACGATCCCCGACTCTCGCCACACACTTCTCTCGGTGTACAAGTGTATTACAAAGTGAATCTCACAATAAGGCTCAATATAATAAATATTTGTTCTCTACTATGGATGAGAACATAATGAAAGCTCACACTCAATTGTTACAACTCTCACCAACCCAAAATATATTATGAATATAAATACAATAAGCTCAAGTGGGTGTGTGTAACAATGAGATAAAATCAAATCTAACTCAAATAGGAAACTAGCAATAATAAGAATATAAAAATCAATAATAAAATTGCTAGAGAAAAGAGTTAGAAAACTTCTCAATAGATTAAGAGGTAGAGGGAGAATAGTTGGATGCCCAAACACCAATAGATGATCTCCTCAAGCTCTTGTGAAATTGATTTCACAAACTCAAACTTCCAAATGCTTAAAAGCTTCTTAAACACTCTTAAACCAAATTAAAACCCTTGTTAAAACTCTTTTAAACTTGGTTAAGAAACTCTCTTAGATGATAGAAAATAGTTATGGCAAAGGGGTATATACAGGCTTGAAGAAACCAACCCCAAAAAAAACATTCTGCAACGGTTCTAAAAAGAGCCGTTGGAACTACAGCGGTCGACCAAGGAAAATCATGGTCGACCGCGAACAAGGTCAGAAACAGATTTGTTTTCCAGAGAGTTCGTCGGCCGACCGCACTGTAGCGCGGCCGACCGATAGTACTGTAGCACTATATATGCACCTCTGTAAAATCAATTAAAAATAGTAAATCAACTCCAAAAATTGTGAAAGTTTTAGGGAATGTTCTATACATGTATAAGAACATGTTAGAGAAAGAATTTCTGAAAAATCATTTCTCAGTTGAGAGAAATAAATGTTTGAACACAGAAATACAGTTTCTAAAAATCTGCTGTGATACACGATTTTGTAAAATCAATTAGGCACAGTAAATCAACTCCAAAAATAGTAAAATTTTAAGGTAAGTTTCTAAACATGTAGATAAACATGTCAAAGAAATAATTTCTTGAATACTACTTCCCATTTATGAAAAATCATCTGTTTTGTAAAACATGCACGAACATGTGCACGAACAAAAACATGATTTTGTAAATTCCATTAAACATAGCAAATCAATTCCAAACTTGATGAAACTTTGCAAAATGTTTATAAACATGAAAAAAACATGTTACAAAAATAAATTTTCAATTTTCATTTATCAATTGTGAAAACTCCTTATTTTGTAAAAACATGCATGAATATGAATTTGTTAAGAACATGTTTTTAACAAAAAGAGTTTAAACGCATATTGAAACTTTATGAAATGTCTTCATAAACATTATAACACATGAATATAAAGTAAACATGGTCAATAAAACAATATCACAAAGTTTTCTCAAAATAGCTTATTTTGTGAGAAAATCCAATATTGTGTGTGTATATGATATTGAGCTTAGAGTATTAAACACACATAATATAAACCTATACTAAATATACCCAAGCTTGATGAAGGTCTTCAATGAGCATGACTTGGTAAACTTTGTGGAAGAAGCTTGTAATTGGATCTTTAACTTGAATTGACGTTACTTCACTCCACAACTCCGCCAACCTCCATTTGATATGATCGTTAAGGCTCGATTCCATCCATCCTCCAACTCGTTGTTTGTCTATAATAAATAGAAATATACTAATACTAGACAAACAACATTAGTGGTAAATTGTTTGTTAAACATCATCAAAACAAAGAGACCAACACATGTGGCCCGTGCACTCATCAGCCACCACCAAGTGGCCTGCATGCTCACCGGCCACCTCCAAGTGGCATGTAAGCTCATCAACCACTGCCAAGTGACACGCGTGCTCACCGGCCACCTCCAAGTGGCTCACACACTCATCAGCCACTTCCAAGTGGCACGCGCGCTCACTGGTCACCTCCAAGTGGTCCACACGCTCATCAGGTGGCTCCGAGTGGCCCGCGTGCTCACTGGCCATCGCCAAGTGGTCGAACGCCTCATCAGCGAAGTTTCGATTGGCTCGCGCGCTCACCAGCCACCTCCAAGTGGCTGTGCGCTCATCATCCAGTTCCAAGTGGCCTGCGTGCTCACCGGCCAGCTCCAAGTAGCTCGCGCGCTCACCGACCAGCTCTAAGTGGATAACATGCTCACCGACCACCTCCAAGTTAACGAAATGCATGAAGAAAATCGGTGAAGCGTACGAGTCAACGTGACACGCGAAATGGCAAAACAACTCAGCCAAGAGTTGTGTTTTGCCCAAAAGGGATGAAACACCATGTGTGTCTTTCCCACACTATGTGTGGCTCACCCCATGGACAATGTAGGTATCTTCACGAGCTTTCCAACGTATCTTGAATCACCTCATCCCGAGATCGGACGAGAAAGTTAGAGCCAAAATACCTGAGAAAATACAAACTGGCTCGCACAGTGCGGAGCCACCATGTGGTGGCTCGCACAAAGAACTGACATTTAGGACATAATGTGATTTGATTTTAGAGAAACTCAAAAGATAAAAGTTGTAGTTCTTTTCACCATCTTTCCAACTCATCTTGAATCACCTTATTCTGAGATCGGACGAGAGAGTTAGAGCTAAAATACCTGAGAAAATACAAACTGGCTCGCACAGTTTCGAGCCACCATTTGGTGGTTCGCAGAAAGAACTGAGATTTTGGCCATGATGTGATTTGATTATGGAGAAGCTCAGACAATAGTTGTAGGTCTTTTCGTCAGCTTTCCAATACATCTTGAATCAACTCATTCCGAAACCGGACGAGAGAGTTAGAGCTAAAATAATCGATGTGGTACAAACTGGCTCGCCCAAGGCCGAGCCACTATGGGGGGGGAGCCACTATTTGGTGGCTCGCACAGTTCCGAGCCACCAGATGGTGGCTCGCGCCCAGAAACGTCGAAAACATATTTTTTGATGGTTTTTGACGGTTTTCACGGGATTCTTCTGTTCCGGAGCCTCCCAACTATTTTGAAGCTATCTCTAAACATGTTAAGCGATTATTAATTGCATATGAGGTTAAATCATCAATTCCTATCCTAAAACATTGCAGCTGAAGCCGATAAATACAAGCCTAGGGCCTTCATTTGTAGGGATCTGAAATCAGAGGACGAGGTGTTGTCTAATTGAAGAGTGAAGCATGAATTTTAGAGGAGGGGCTAGCAGATCTGGCGAATTTCAGCATAAAGAGAAAGCTATTCGAATGATCTGAGGCTCGTTCCGGCTAGCAGATCTGGCGAACTTCAGCATAAAGAGAAAGCTATTCGAATGATCTGAGGCTCGTTCCCTTTTTTCTCCGGATCTAACTTGGTTTTGATCTCGAGAAGAGTCGTAATCTCGCTTGGTCAAGATTATCACTTCTGCGGTTGTTTTCTTTGTGAAACAAGAACATTAATTAACTTTTCTGTTAACCGTATCTGATCCGCGACGGTCCACGGACTACCGCGTTCCCGACACAGGCAAAGACCTCACGCAAACAGCGGGTGATAAACGTCCTCTGCGTGTATTTGATGAGAGTTGTAATTTTTGTTTTATTTTCGTTGTAACGAGAAATCTTACAAAAAGATACACTCTCTTGAATCTGTAATTGATAAACAATTGTAATAGATTCAGCGATGAATAAATCAACTTTCAACGCAAACAAATATCTCTTATTGAACAAACAAAAAGTAGAGTCTTAAGGAATGTTGATCTTGACAAAACCGGCCAAAATGGTTTCTTCCAGTCTTGACAATGCCATTGAGTTTAAGATGAACACAGCCAATGTACGCTTGAGGTCATCCTATTTTTTACTATTAATTAAGCCTCTTATGTATCTACAGTCAAGCTACAGGAAAGCTTTTCTTTTCCTTCCAAAGTAGACATAAGTTATATTTACATATAGTGTAGAGAGATATTTAAGTCATGAGCACGTATACAGGCTAGACAAAGCAGCCACCAGTACCAAATCAAAAGGATCTGCTGTGAATTAAAGCAACAAAATACAGAAATACCAGAAAACAAATACAGCTTCAGGGTGTCTGTACTTAGCCCTGAAGCCTAGGACACATCCATCTTCGAAGCCTCTCCTTTGCAGCAAAGAGCTTGTCTGCCACATCATCAAAGAAACAGAAATATGCTATCCTCCAAGACTTGTTGATAAGAAACAATGCGCACGTGCCCCACAACCCGACCACGTACCCTACGCCCATGCCTAGGTACAACTCGAACATATCTGAGTCATCGATTCTAGTTTCAACTCCGGCTCGTGGTGATTGCTGAGGAGGCTCGTC
The DNA here is from genome assembly GCF_001876935.1 of Asparagus officinalis. NCBI lineage: Eukaryota > Viridiplantae > Streptophyta > Magnoliopsida > Asparagales > Asparagaceae > Asparagus > Asparagus officinalis. The sequence continues at coordinate 100,193,293 of NC_033800.1, forward strand.
GGCGGGACATTTTACTGGCAGTGGGGACCCACATAGGTCGGGGTTGCCAGCATAAATGGATGTATCTGTGAGGGTTTGAAGTTGCTTGCCTGAAGGAATTGCACCTGACAAGTTGTTGTAAGAGAGGTTCAAAGAACTCAATGAACTCAGCAAAGTTATGCCCGTTGGAATTGCTCCAATTAGGTGATTACTCGAGAGATCAAGAGTTTCTAAATGTGCCATGCGGCCGACATTATTTGGTATACTTCCCGTCAGCTGATTTCCAGATAAGTTTAGGCTCTGCAAACCAACAAGATCCATCGTTTCCACGGGAATTTCTCCGGAGAATCGATTGCACGACAGATCAAAGACCACCACAAGAGAGAGAGTAGTGGTGTAGTCTTCTTTTCTACCTTTAACAACCACAGGGAACGACACGTCGGCACTCTTAGAGATCACAGCAGATCGATCAAAAATGACGGTGTTTTCCATTGCCTTTGTAGCATTTGCCATTGCAGTAAAATTCTTAAGAGATGGTGGTATGCGGCCTGACAAATTATTTTGAGCGAGATCCAATACCTGAAGAGAAGAAAGATAAGACATTTGGTGTGGGATGGTACCACTTAGCATGTTTGACCGCAGCCGCAGAAACCTGAGTGACGATAATCTTTCTCCGATCCATGATGGCAACTTCCCAGTTAGTTTGTTTTCTCCGAGATCAAAAATTACCAAGCCAGCGCAGTTTTTCAAGAAAGATGGGATTTCTCCTTGAATACTATTATCGTGCAGGTCAAGATACTTTAAGCTTTGTGCAGCCAACCACCGAGGAACTGAACCGTGTAGGTTATTACTAGCCAATATCACACAGGTGATTTGAGATAGTGGACCACTGATCTGGCATCTAGGAAGTTGTCATGATAAATTGTTCTCCGCGATATGAACAACCACCAGCCATTGCAAGCTACAAATAGCCGAGGGAATTTCACCTCTCAAATTATTTCGCGAAAGCATAACAGCTTTCAGATGTCTCATTTCCTCATTTAGAATTGGCTGAAGATCTCCTGAAAAAGAATTCTGATGTAGAAGAATAACTTCTACACTAGAGTTAAGATAAGGCAATTGTCCTTGAAGCTGGTTCAAGCTCAGATCAATACTTATGGCACTAAGAAAGTGAAGGGATCTTGGAACCTCACCTCTTAAAATGTTATTGGATAGATTCAGGTGAATTGCCTCAGAAGATGTTGTCCAGAACCAATTAGGGATTACATCGGAAATTTTAGCATCTGATACGTCTAAGTAGCGAATTCTCCTCTGCGTGCGAAGCCATAAAGGAAATCGAGGCCCCAGTCGACATGATGCGAGATCAATAGTTTTTAGCTGGAAAGGTGGATCTGAGCTTAGGTTTAGAGCCAAGTGGTTATAAGAGAGAAGTAGGTCTTCTAGTTTTGTCATGTTGACAAAGTGAGCATCCGAAACAAGTCCAGAAAGATTACTGTTTATGAGTTCCAAGGTGCGCAAATTGAACATGCTAGAAAGTGACTCTGGTATTGAACCCTGAAAGGAATTGTCACTTAGGTCCAAGAATTCTAACTGTGCCAATGACCCAAGGGTATCTGGGATATTTCCTGTGAAATTAGCTCCAGAAAGATCGAGATATTGCAGGTTGGTGAGATTTCCAAGCTGTGGTGGGATATTTCCAGTGAAATCAGTTCCGGAAAGATCGAGATATTGCAGGTGGGTGAGATTTCCAAGCTGTGGCGGGATATTTCCGGTGAAATCAGTTCCAGAAAGATCGAGATGCTTCAGAGCTACGAGGGAGCCAATGAATCTTGGGATGGTAGTTCTGTTGAAGCAGCCGCACCATAGGTCCAAATACTCCAAATATTTTAAGCTTGACAAAGAGTGGTCTAGTTGATTGCTTTGAATTGAACAACGATCATCATCGTCGAAGCCGCAGTCGCCAATATCAAGTGCGCGGAAGTTGATTTCGACGACGTGACCTGTGGCGTCACTACAACCAACTCCCGCCCATCTGCAGCAGTTTCCGTCGTCCTTCCAGTCACCGAGCAGATTGTGTTCATCAGCTAAGCTCTCCTTGAAGAGGAGAAGGGCTTCTCTCTCCTCGTCCATACAACCCATGCACAGGAAGAAGGAAGGGATAAGGAGAAGCAGCAGGCAAAGTATTCTCTCCATCGTGGATCGCTGAACTCACTCTCTTTCTTTCTCCTTTTCTTCTTAATTTGCTTTAGCTTCTGTTTTCAAAGATGCTACTGACTTTATACACTGGGATATACGACAAAACGCGTGGTGAGAAGAAGAAATATATATATCCCGAAATTTTAACGTATGGAGGACCGAAGACGTGAAGAAAAAATTAATTATATCGAAGACGTGATGAAAAAATAATTTTTTTGCACAGAGCCACGTACACACCGTTCGTTTCCCTGATCTTAAAAGTCCAACAAGGGACTAAATTTGGGCCTCAATCTTTCCAAACTTTTTCTTTTCTTTTCGTGCGGTGATGGGATGACCGGTTAAGGCTTCCCTTCCCCGTACGCCATTTCACGGTGATGGGTAAGGCTCGGTGATGGGATGACTAAGTTCGTACTAACAAAATCTTTACTGTTTCATGTGACCAAAGACTTGGCGCTTTATTATTCATAATGACCTTGTGATCTCAAAGATGAATGTGATATAGTTCAATTGCAACAATTATTGTACCTAATAAGCTAGCAATGTTATTATTCTTACAGTTGTTCTTGAGTATTTGTCGTACATCCTCTTACTATGTAAGTTCTATATTTATGTAGAAGATTCAGACGGCTTGTAATTACCCACAACTTTATTATTGTCACCTTCACTGCTTCAACTTCCAACTTCTTGCTGCATCTCTTCGCATCCGTTCCCTCTAATCCTAATGGTCCTGTGATTTCATTGTTTGTTAAACATAATATATATATCACTAAATCACGCTTATAGATGTTAGTAGTAATAATAATGAGGAGACAAATCTAAGGCGTGAAGATCACTTCCCTTAAAAAAATGATTACCCCGCTTAATAATCTAAGTTTTCTTCAGGTTAAGTGAATTATCTTGTTAGGATACAACTAATTATGAAATTTTCAGAAAGCAATTTTGAAATTTTGAACAAATTCTCTGTGAAACAAGTTTGTAGGAATGCCAATTTTTTTTAGAGAGAAAAGTTCCAAAGAGAAGTGAAGTTTTAAGTATGAAAACTTACTTAGGCTATTATAACGTTCAAAGGGTTTCTTCAACAGTTACATATTTTCAAGGCACACCTTGAAAATAATAGTCACTTTCGAATAGCCAAAAAATAGTCATTTTCTTACAGTCAAAAATTTCCAACTAGGATTCATTTCCTTTAATTTTGGATTTTTAAAATATTTTTGAAAATTAAATACACAATATAATGAAAGCAAACTATAATGCGAGTTACAGAGGCAAGTAGTGTGCTAGGTGCATCTAATAATTGGACATTATTCGTGCATGTTTAAAAGTTATACTTTGACCCATTAATCAATGTTCAATAATCATTAAATGCTTTTAAATATCTAAAATGATGTTGAAATATCCAGTGTGAGACTATCTTTTTTTAACAAATAAATACTAACAATTCATAACGCAGTGCGGATGTAGGAAACCTCGAAATCCACCAAGGGTGCGCTTTGAATCCACAAAGAATAATCTTCGAATTCACGAAGAATTTCGAATCCACGAAGAGAATATAATAAAGAAGAATTTTCCTAATAAAAATTTATCTAATAATTTTAGGGTTACATGTCTCTTTTTAAATAGAAAAATATGACTCCTAATAAAACTAAAATTATAAAAAAAATAGAAAGCGTCAAATCCTATCCTAAAAAGACTCACTTATAATATAGGAAAAAATAATGAATTAAAATTAAATTTGTTTCTTAATCTAAATTGACTTCAACATTGAATTTGTTTCCTAATCTAAGTAGACTCTAACTTTTTTACCAAAAATAAAGTAAACATTAATTATTTTCGAGATAGGTGATTTACATCTATAATGTGTCAGAATCCACCTTAGGAAGATATGATCGTTTTTTTTTCCCAAAAGTCAATAATATGTATGTATCCACATCTAGCTTGTGATTATCGCGATTTTGCAATAAACCCCCCAAAAGTTACAAACTCTTATTAACACTCCAATGATTTTGGAATTATAGAAAACTCCAAAAAAATTATTTGTTTACAATAACCTCAGTAATGGTGTCGCCCCATAAATTTACATGGACGAAAACACTCTCAAAGATGATAACAGTAAGAAGAAAAAGATTCTTTATTTTGCCCGAAATTCTTAAAATTAAACTAAAGCCCTGAAAAATAAGCAATTACTACTAAAATTTTGAAAATTGCAAACAACCCACCAAAAAAGCTGAAAATTGCAACAAAAAAAAAACACAATAAAATTAGAAGACTACATACAATGCCCTAAAAAATACAAAATTATGAAAACACCAAAAAAATCTTAAAATTGTAAAAAAACCAGAAATTGCAAAAGGCGCCTGAAAAATCTAAAATTGCAGAAAGTCCCTTCAATTAAAAAATTACAAACAAGCCCCTTTAAAAATTACAATTAACCTCTGAAAAATCTAAAAGCTACAAAGAGGCCCCCTAATATCCGATAATTATAAACAAGGCCCTTAAGAATCTAAAAATTGCGAAAAGCTCCTGGAAACTATGAAATTACAAGCATACCCAAAAAAATTTGGAAAACAAAAAACAACCCCTAAAGGTTTTGAAAACTATAAATCAACCCCCCAAAAGTCGTAAATAATAAACATGCTTTGAAGTTTGAAATTGTAAACTACCCCTTGAACTTGAAAATTGCAACAAATCCCTTAAGATTTGAAAATTACAAACAATCCCTTGAAATTCTATAAATTACAAAAAACACTGTGAAAAATAAAAACCATACAACTTATCTCCTTTAAAATCCTAAACTTTGAAAAGATCCCCTTAAAATTTTAAAAATTACCAACAAACCGCTATAAATCTGGAGGCTAACCGAAGTGATGAGGCACATTTTGTAGAGGTGAAAGAAGAGAGACACATTTTTCATTTAATGAACCTAGGCTATGAGAAGCGTGCAGAACATATGGAGAGTGGATGTGATTAAACAACACATAACGATGTTTAGTGAATTGATTTGACTTCAAGAAGAGAAGAGGAAATAGGTGATTTAATTAAATTACACTCATTTGCGCATTCACAGGCACAATATAAAGGAATATGCGGCAACAAAAAAGAAAGAATTTACAAGTTAGAAAAGCAACCAAATAGAGATTTAAACTAACATATACAAACCACAAAAATTATATCAATCCATGCGAGCACGGGATTAAAACTTGTCTCTATCTACGAGAGATTAGGGTTAGATGGACTAGGAACTTTGCTTTTTCTCTTTCTCGACCTCTTTATTTCTAACTCTTGGTTGTTGATCAATGATGAGTGTGAAAAGAGATGTAAAATACAAGGGTAAATTTCACAAAACTACCATGAATTTACTAGCAGGGTTTTAACACAAAAAACCCATAGATATTACTCAGCCAAAAAAATATCATATACTTCAAATCAAAAAAAAATGAAGCTCTACTTTAAATAAAAAAAAACAAGTCACGTCAAATATCTCACACTACCCTCGGGTAGGTGGCGCAGTCACAAGAATAAACATCCGGTAAAATGAAGCTCACATAGAATATATCGTGTATGACAACCTCAGTCTTATACTCTACCTTGGGTAAATAACATTGGAGCATGAATGCAAATCTGTATGATCCTCTAACAAAAAATAATAATGCTAAGTAAGGCGTTCACAATATCCTGTGGTATCACCTACCTTACTCAATCGCCCTGTGGAAATAGGCATGTCAACAATGATGCACATGGAGTGAAGTCTACCACGGTCTCATTACAATATACCAACTAATGCACTCTGAGTGTAGTCCCCCGCGGTCTCATTACAGAGTGCCAACTAACCCACTAAACCATCCAAACTATCATGAAATGCAATATGCGTCACTCTCTACCATGATAAATGCAAAGTATAGGGTACATACCTCCAAACACTCGTGCGTGCTCAAATCCAATACGTGTACTCTTGTAAAATATGCACATGTATCAATGTGTGACTTGAACTCCGTGTTCGCGATCAAAACATGTGAGAAAAGCACAAAGTTCACAAAAATGCCCAGATCAGTCGACCGATCATGTGCCATCGGTTGACTGATCGCTTGCACAAAACGTGCAAAACAGCCTTGATCGGTCGACTGGTGGTCCATGACCGGTCGACTGACCAGAGCAAACCGAAAATCCTGATTGACAATATCGGTCGACTGATCACCTATGATCAGTTGACCGACCATAGCAAAAATCCAATTTTTTAAGAAGAAGTTGTATGTTTTCATATATTTATCAAAAATCAAAATTCCTCATTAAAGCTCATGTATAAAACTTAAATCAACATATTTAGGCTTATTTCTACTGCATGAAAACACTAATAATCAACTTGATGGAAAATACCAAAACCTAGCATGCTTCTATTTGTAAAATCATCAAGAAAACAACTATCTTGAACAAAACTCATGTTAGATTACGTTCAAATCTTAAACCAAAAACTAAAAATTCGTTTTATATCTTTTCAAATCAAAAGATTCAATCTTTATATCATGTAGTTCGAAAAGAGCAATTTTTATACATAAACTAGGTTTTAGGAATCCAACAAAACCAAAATAAAACCAAAAGAAGTCAAATAAAAACGAGGATGAGATTGGAGGAGATGAAACTCGCCTCAACAAGTCGTGTTGAACTTTCAAACACGCGTGAGAACGATCTTCCTTCACCAAAAACCACAAATCTCGCCCTCCTCTTGATTTTCGCTTCTCAAAGCTCTCAAAATTCACCAAAATAAGTTCTAGGGTTTTGAGGGGAGAGGGTGGCTGATTGGTCATGTGAAAAATCCAAGAATAAGGCAAAAATATCGGGTATATATACTTATGTACACAAAAGGGCCGAACTAAAACAAAACTAACCTGAAAACAGAACTCAGGTTCATGCACCCGTCAGTCAACTGATCACAAGGAATCGGTCGACCGATCTAGGACCATCGGTCGACTGATAGCTTGCCATCAGTCGACCGACCAACACAAGGATTTCTGCCGATCGATACATCATATATGCATGTTTACACTAGTATATTTACACTTACATATACGTACTCGATCTCAAATCGATCTAAAACATACTCATTCATCCCAGAATAGTATCAAACATGATAAAAAATCATTTAATATTTTTTTCACAATATATTCAAATTTATGGGGTTTTACATTTACCCCCCCCCCCCCCCATACTCGATCTCAAATCGATCTAAAACATACTCATTCATCCCAGAATAGTATCAAACATGATAAAAAATCATTTAATATTTTTTTCACAATATATTCAAATTTATGGGGTTTTACATTTACCCCCCCCCCCCCCCCACACACACACCCCTAGAAGAATTTCATCATTGAAATTACACAATTGCATCTTAGAGATTAATAATACGAGAAAAGCACATTGAAGGGATAATCCAGACAAGGAAACCCTCACATACACATCTCATACCATTAATCTCTAGATATGAAACACAAGCAATATTTACACTTAACAATCTAGAATGCAAATACTCCCACTTAACCCCTAATTAAGCGGAACTAGTACGTCGGTATGTCAGGCGAAAAATCTAAACAAGGAACCCCTCATGTATATACTATATATTCCGAATGATTAGGAGCTAAGTGTTAATACTCACATTCCAGCGTGAAGTGTAAATGCTGCTATGAACATAAACAATACCATAACAATATACCTGCTCAAACAAGTGTGGGTAGTCGTGACACATATCCTCCTCGCGCTCCCAAGAAGCTTCCTCAGCTCCCTTCTGGTTCCACTGGACTTTAACTAAAGGGATCACCTTATTTCTAAGTCTATTATCCTCCCTAGCAAGAATGCTGATAGGGGTCTCAATGGTGGCCAAATCTGCCTGAAGCTCTAAATCTGGTGCGTCAAACATCCTTTGTAGCTCCTCGTCGCATAAATGCTTCTTGAGCATCGAAACATGAAAGACATCGTGCACTCCCGACATCGATGCTGGAAGATCGAGTCGATACGAAATAGCTCCAATACGTTCCACAATCTGAAATGGACCAATATATCTTGAGGCAAGCTTTCCCCGTCTGCCAAATCGCTGGACACCTTTTATTGAATATTTTATCCACATATATTGTTCCCTTCTTTTGTGCAATTGAAGAATTTCAACTTAGTATTTTTAGCAAACCCTCAGCTATCAACGGACTTGAGTTGTCTTTACCAACTGCCATTTGAATTGGACTAGCCATACTTTTCCTCTTAGTATGATGAGTTGTCAAAGAGTTTCTCTTAGACTTAAGTACTAAGATTTCTCTTCTATCCTTAGCCTTTTTTAGGCTTTAGATTAGATGTATGATAATAAAGTTCAAGTTATGACTAAGTGTTAAGAACGAAGCTCAACACATAGCAAGTTCGTTGGGAAAACGAATGTCATTTATGAAAATGACGATGTTAGGATGATTAAGTCATTCAATGACTAGGAAAAACGACAATAATAAAGACAAAGGCACATCACTTGGTAGGCTAATGTTGGAAAATGTACGTCATTTGGGGAAATGATGACGTTAGGAAAAATCATGTCATTCAGTGACTTAAAAGTATAACGACGATGATGGAAACAAATGCACATCACTTGGTAGGCTAATGTTGGAAAACACACATCATTTGGGAAAATGACGACGTTAGGAAAATCATGTCGTTCAGTGACTTAAAAGTATAACGACGATGATGGAAACAAATGCACATCACTTGGTAGGCCAATGTTGGAAAACACACGTCATTTGGAGAAATGACGACGTTAGGAAAAATTATGTCGTTCAGTGACTTAAAAGTATAACGACGATGATGAAAACAAAGACACATCACTTGGTAGGCCAATGTTAGAAAACGCACGTGATTTGGGGAAATGACGACGTTAGGAAAATCATGTCATTCAGTGACTTAAAAGTATAACGACGATAATGGAAACAAAGGCGCATCACATGGTAGGTTATTATTGGAAAGGTATTTTTGAATAAAAGTTAAACATTGACTATCAGAGGTAATCATTAACATGATAGTTTTATGGTCCCACTATCCTATTGAAGAGGATTAGCAAGGGAAATTTGGAGGGGATAAAGTAAGGAAATCATTACCTCTATTTGCTTCTCCTCTTGCTATGAGATGTGTTTGACCAAGGGGACTATGAGTAATATTTCTTTAGAAATTTACCATTGATAGTCATTATGAGTTTGTCGCCATCTTGAGTGATAAGATGATGTGCTCCATTTGAGTAGATAGTTTCTACCACAAATGGTCCCTCCCATTTTGGTTCGAACTTTCCTTTCTTTTTTGGAGTTCAGAATCATTGGACGTCGGACGACGAGAACCAAGTCACCTTCCTTGAATGTGTAGTATCTAACCTTTTTATCAAATGCTCTGGAAATCTGAGCTTAATAAAATTCGATGTGTTGTTGAGCCTGTAGTCACTTTTCATTTAGCAACTCCAGTTCTTCGAGACGTCGGTGATGATTTTCTTCCGTTGTCATGCCAGTTGCAAGTGCTATCCGCAGAGACGGAATTTGGATTTCTAATGGTAATACGGCTTAACATCCATATACCAAGGAGTATGGTGTCGCACCTGTCGGCGTACGAACCATTGTGCGATAAACCCGTAAGCTTTGACCTAATTTTTCATTCTAGTCTCTTTTGTTCGTCAAGACCACTTTAGTGAGAATTCTGACGATGGTCTTGTTGAGAGCTTATGCTTACCCGTTAGCAGCAGGGTTATAAGCTGTTGAGGCCAAATTCCTAATCCTAAATTTATCGCAGAATCGGGTGAAGGCTTGGCTAACGAATTGGGGGCCATTTTCATGGATTATACGTCTCAGGACACCATATCTGCATATGATGTGGTGTTTTAAGAAATTAACAACATCACTCATCTTGACTTCTCTCAATGGGATTGCTTCAGCCCATTTAGAGAAATAATCAGTCATCGCTAAAATAAAGTGATGTCCCTTAGAAGAGGGCGGGGTTATTGAGCTAACAATATCCATACCCAACGTCTCAAATGGCCATAAAGTGACTAACGGGGGAGATGCTCGGGTGGCTGATTCATGTAATTAGCATGTATCTGGCAGGCGTGGCATCGTTTGGCATAAGATACGGTGTCTTGAACCATGTTGGACCAATAATAACCCAATCTACGTAGTCGGTCCCATAATTTAGGGCCGGGCTGATGAGCTCCCTAGATGCTGTCATGAGCTTCCTTAAGAGCTTCTTTTGAAGCAATAGTCCGTCGTACGACCTTCGGTACAAAGTCTGTGATTAGGAATTATAGTAGAATCTAGGTGCTCGTCTTCGAATAGATTCTCTTTCCTTGATGTCTTCGGGCAATAAGCCGTATAAGACATAATCAATGATCAGAAATCGCCAATCTTTAGGTTTGAGCGTTGCAGGCTCATCTTCAACTGCGTTGATTTGCAATGCATACTTCGACTTGAATAGTTGTCTTCTTGTTATCGTGATTTGCTGGGTAGCTGCTTCAGGTAGAGCCAGTGTGGCTACAAGTGATGCTAATGCGTCGGCATAGGCATTCTTGAGAAGGGGTACATAGTCAATGTAGAAGTTTTCAAAGGAATCGGTCAATGCTATGGCTGTAGTATGATAGGGAATGAGATCCTCATTCCTAACTTCATATTCTCCCTTCATCTGATTAACAATGAGCTAAGAATTCCCATATGCTTCTAGGTGCTTTACCCCTAGCTGTTTAGCTATATCAAGGCTGACCAACAAAGCATTATATTCAGCTACATTATTAGAACACGGCTCTATTAAAGAAACAGCTCGTGGTAGAACATGATTTTGTGGGGAAATAAAGACTACCCCCACTTCGGCAATAACTCGACCAGTAGGGCTTACTCTCGCTGCGCCATCAAAGTATAATTGTCATACCTGCTCTTTAGAAACAACGTTGGCTTCATACGTCTCATCCGGCATGTCCTGGTACAATTCGACCTTCCCTTTCAATGGATGGTCAGCCATAAGATCACAAATAGTCTAACCTTTAACTGCCTTTTGAGGTTTGAAGTGAATATCATATTTGGAGAGCAACAATGTCCATCTAGCGAGTCGCCAGTTCAATGCACCAGGTTGTGTCATGAATACCCGAATAGGATTGATCTGGGAAATGACATATATGGTTTGTCTAACCAAATAATATCGCATCTTTTGTACTGTGAAAACCAGGGCCAAACATTCTTTCTCAATAGGAGGATAACGAGGCTCAGCACCCGATAAAGTCCTACTGAGATAGTAGATGGCTTGCTCATGGCTATTTTCGTCATCTTGCACTAAGAGTCCTGTCAAGGCATGATCTGTAGCCCGGATGTATATCAAGAAGGGTTTACTTGACTTTGGTGCGATCAACACTGGTGGATTGGAGAGATATTGCTTAATCTCTTCGAATGCTTTCTGACAAGCTTCATCCCATACAAAGGATACCCCTTTCTTCATGAGTTTTGAGAATGGTTGACATTTGCTTGATAGGTTGGAAATAAACCTGCGGATGTATGCCAATCATCCTTGTAAACCCCGAAGCTCCTTGATATTTCTAGGAGGTAGCAGTTCTCAGATGGATTTGACTTTGTCTGGGTCAAGGCGAATTCTGTTAGCTGTGACCACGAACCCGAGGAATTTACCGCTAGTCATTCCTAAAAAAGACTTGGTTGGGTTCATCTTCAGTTGGTGTGCCCGCATGAGGTCAAACATGGTTTTCAAGTCATGTAAGTGATTTCCCTTGTCACGACTTTTAACAACCAGGTCATCCACATAACATTCTACAGTCTTCCGTAGATGTTCTCGGAAAATAGTAGTCATGACACGTTGGCATGTAGCACCAGCATTCTTCAATCCAAAGGGTATTACTGTATAACAGTATATCCCTGAAGGTGTTCAAAAGAATGTGTGCTTTTCATCATCAGGATACATCTTATTTTGGTTGTACCCTGAGAATCCATCCATAAAAGACATCCTTTCAAACCCGCACTTATTGTTAATAATAACGTCCGTGATGGGTAAAGGAAAATCTTCTTTAGGACAATCCGAGTTCAAATCTCGGAAGTTAATACACACTTGAATCTTTCTATTCTTTTTTAGAACAGGGACATGTAGGCGTCAAAAAATGCTCATAGATATCCAAATACAACTCAAGGCTGAGAAGAGAACAATGTGCATGCATGTGACAAAACACACTGACAGACGACACATATAGGTGCGACAGCCTATGGTGACGCGCCATAGGCGCGACAGCCTAGGGTGACGCGCCTAAAGCGTGGCAGTCCATGGTGACGCGCCTATGGCGCGCCAGTCCATGGTGACGAACAAACTACAGGGAGTTGCCGCGGCGGTTACAAAACAGTTACAGAATGATTCTTCAAAGTCTACGTAGTGCCATGATGAAAAAGAAACGTGTGCTGATGTGGACAAGTGGTTAAATCACGAAAAAAGTGGTTAAAAGTCGTGGGAGGGCGGTTTCAAGCACGATGGGAACGTGGCTGTAACGGCCTCTTTGGCCACGCCAGTCCACACTGACGCGCTAATAGCCGCGACAGTGTAGACTGACGCACCCAAAGAGCATCCACTTGATCAGTTATTTCGCCCCCATTTCCACTGTTATGCACTTCTATCCTTATAAATACCTCCCTAGACATGAAACAAATGACAGAGAGAAGATTGGAGCATAGAGACTTGGGCTTTTGATAATTTTGAGGAAGAAATAGAGAGTTTTCACCTTTCATAAACAATGTTTGGTGATTCCTAGAGATCTAAGCTCAGACTTGATCTTTGGAAGAGTTTTCACCTTTCATAAACAATGTTTGGTGATTCCTAGAGATCTAAGCTCAGACTTGATCTTTGGAAGAGTGAACATCTTACATCGATAAGATATTCGCTTCAAATTCCTACTTCGATAAATGAAGGAAGAATCTCTAAATCCCTTCACAATCTGTGAATCGGTGGTCCACGGGCTAACGCACCCCCAGCATAGGCAAAGATCCCACGCAAGCAGTGATCCAAATAACGATCCTGTGTTTGTTTCTAAGGAGCTTGTAATTTGATTTTTGTTGTAAAGAGTAGTTTTACAAAGTACGAAGCTTACTCTTTTGCATTCATTGTAATCGATAAATAGTTATAATGAATTCTACAACAGAACTTGTTCCTGACGTAAACAAACTGGCGACCACAGTGGGAGCCAACGGTCTCGCTGTCGAGACCGTCGTGACGCAGCCGATCAAGATCCAAGTTGAATCCACGGTCGAGTACGAGTTCGACCAGGCTAAATTTGAGGAATATCTTTCATCATCCTCTTCAAGATCTTCTTTGTCTCACAAGTATAAGAGGATCTCATGATTGAAGAGGGCTTACACGCCAAAGAAGGATAAAGGTGAAGACTCTCACCTAATTGTTGCCGAGGCCTCCCCTCGCAACATTATCCCAGCGACCCCCAAAGCCAGAAGCTCTGCTCATAATGATTCCCCCATAAATAAGGAATCGTTCGATCGAAGTTCGCCAACACTGACGAAGAGGGCTCGTCAGAGGTAACGCCAATGTCACACTTATCAATTGGCTAAGGTCTTGGAACAAACCGATGGAGTTCGTTACTATGCGGACTTAGAATCGAGGAAACATCAAGTGGTTCAGTCGCCTCAACGTCAAACCACTCATATCTCTGCACAACTCACTACGGAGGAATGGACTCTCGTCAAAAGGGCTCATTCAACTCTCAAAGAACATATACAAAAGCGTCGTGCAAACGCCGCTCATACCCGTGCTCTTTTGCAACAAATACAAGAAGAGAAGGAGGAAATGGTGTCTAAAAAATCACCAAAAATCGGCCAAGTGTGGATCCCCAAATCCAAACTTACACAAAAATTGGATCAGCAGGATCAATCCTTCAACCGCGACAGTCTTCACTGTCGCGGCATATTCTTCAACTGCGGCAGTCCCTACTGCAGCGGCACCTCTTTCAACCGCGGCAGTCCCCCCTGTCGCGGCACCTCTTTCAACCACGGCAGTCTCCATTATCTCGGCCAAAAGGAAATTTCCAATGCCTCTCTTTTGACTCCGTTGACATCCATTCCTGGTTCATCTACTGCAATCACTTTTGATATGTTACCAGTGAAGTCATGGGTCAGTCCCGACTTGTTAAAATTTAAGATCACAATGGCAGATCGCCTCGGTTCTTTACATGATGATCGAGGTAGAATTCCAGTCAAAGAACGCTTGGGTCCGGTGAATGAACCCCAAATAGATTCTTACACTGGGGGTCGTAAATATCCTCCTATCAAGTCAGAACAACTCCAGGATGGGAAAACCCTAATTTTTACCCGTTTGGGAGTTTGTAACGAAACTCAGACTCTGCACCCGCAAGGGGGTGGTTCTAAACATGCGACTCCTGACGTGACCTTGGATCGCTCAAATGCGACAACAAGTTGTCCTGAGAACGCCAACAAGGCTTTACATCCTCAGAAGAAGACATGTTCGTCAAAAGACATCGTTATACCTGGGGGGTCATACCAACAGGCGATAGGATTTTCCGATAATCATACCGATGAGTTGTACTATCAAGCTGGGGGTGTGAACAAAACTCAAAAGAGGATTGTCCGAGAAATGAGCTCTCATTGTTTCTGTATGCGACTCATTAGAGTAGTACTGTCGGAATGTGACTACTCCAAACGAGAAGCCATCCCGCAAAGAGTCTCGGTGTTCCAGAGGCTTTTCACCGAAATGTCGAAGCCTAAGCCAAGACATTTCTGCAATAGAAGATCAACTGTCCAAGATGACAAATTTCCTAAAGTCACCATCAACATGGTTGATAAAAGAAAGTCTAAGCAGCATTCAAATGAATCAAATCCCGATTTTTCCCCGGAAGGAAAAGTCAATTCAAGAATTGCTCAACAGATGTCTCGACTCCAGTTAAGAGCTATCAGACGTAGGGATTATAAGAAAATGCATGAAGGAATGTCCTCAGAGGATGAACTTTCGGACACTTGTTCTGCGATTGCTTCGGATGATACAATATCTAGAACGGGGCAAGTCAGAGAAATGTTCGCAATCACTCCTGATCAATTTGTTCAAATGTTTCAAGAAGCTCTAGCCAAGCAACGTGAAGAAATTAGAGCTGAAATGAAGATGGAGATGGAGTTGGCTATCCAACAAATGAGAGAATTGCAAGCTCAAAGGCCTCAACCTCCTGAGTCCAGTCAGCGAGCTAAATCCAACCGTCACACTCAGAATGTTATAGATGACAGCGATCCAGAAGTGGATCAAATCATTATGGCTGATATACCTCCCAATGATAATAACGCTGGGGGTGGTTCAACGGATCCTCCCAACAACAATATTGGGGGTTATTCAATTGAACCTCTTAATAACACTGGGGGTGACCCAATTATTTCTGCTCAACATCGCTCAAAGAGAGATAAAGATGAGGATAAGAAAATGCAAGACCTTGAAAACAAAGTCAATGCTTTGATGTCCGCTCAGGAAGTAAAGAAGACGGTTATTTCGTGTCCCTATCCAAGAGAATGGGATTCAATATCGTACCCGTCAAAATTTAATCTGATTAACTTCACACCATTTTATGGGAAGAGCTCGCCTATTCAGCACTTGATTTATTTCAAGTCTCATTTGGGCATGATCTCTGGAAATGAGGCTTTAATGGTCCGGTCATTCGTTGGCACCCTTCATGGGCCCGCCTTCGATTGGTACCGACGTCTCAAGTCTGGGAGCGTCAACTGTTGGGATGACATGAAAAGTTTGTTCCTCAGTAATTTCTTCGATGATGACACCGAAGTGTCAATCGGAACCCTTCTTGATGAGAAGCAAAGAGACGGAGAGTCAGTTGATAATTTCGTCAAGCGCTTCCGTAACAAGGCAATGAATTGCAGAGATCCTGTTACAGAGGAATTCATCTTACAAATATGCCACAATAATTTCTCCATCGATGTCCTGGAAGCCCTAGGGGTCGTACCATCCAAAACTTAAAAAGATTTGAAAATGCGTGGTGAACAAGCTGAACACTTTCTTAAAAGAAAGAAAGTTGAGAGAAGCCAACCGACGACATCTGTAATCGCTGTGAACGCGAGTCTCGATCCGAGGTTCCAAAAGGAGTATTCTTTCGAAGATGATGAAGCTCCAGCCATCTTAAAATATCTCCTCGCCAATGACAAGATCAAGCTACCACCTATTAAAGACCAGGAGGGAGCTAAAAGGATTACGGATCCAAATTACTGTGCATACCACAGAAGGGTTCTTCATCCCACCAAGATTTGCTTTGGACTCAAAAACAAAATCCAAGCCTTAATTGACTCTGGAGTCATAACGGCAAAACAAGCCAAATAAAGATGACATTTACTCCATTGGGTACATGAGTATAAACCGTTTTCCCTAACTCCAATGAGTACACGAGTATAAACTGCTTCTCCATGATACTCCATTGGGTACACGAGTCTAACTCCAATGAGTACACGAGTATAAACTGCTTCTCCATGATACTCCATTGGGTACACGAGTATAAACTGTTTCCCCTAACTCCAAAGAGTATACGAGTAGTATAAACTGTTTCCCCTAACTCCAAAGAGTATACGAGTATAAACTGCTCCTCCATGTAACTCCGAAGAATATACGAGTATAAACTGCTTCTCTATGCACTCCAAAGGGTATACGAGTATAAACTGTTTCCCGAACCTCCGACTGATATAAGAGGTTAAAAATTGCTTCCTTAAATTGTGTGCTCCAATAATGTAACCAAATGTGATTAGACTCAGGTTCACCTAAAAGCTGGGGGTGGATACGAGGTTATCATGGTTGAATACGAAGGCAGGAACCAATACCTGATTCTGTATCAAGAACAGCAACATTGCTCACAAACGAGAAGTTCCTAAAAAAGTACTATCCCCAGTACATTCAGGGTAACCTATTTAACGGGAATTTCCTGGAGAATGCTATATATGGTATTCTTAAGGATAACCCGAAACTAATTGATTATTCAATGTGAAAACTAATCATCTGAATAATCCACTCTTAATCATGATAGAAATGATTAAGAACCTCCCGCTGTGGCTATTTAATCATGTCCAAAATGATCAAAACCCTCCTACTGTGATTTTCAGAGCACTCTTTCATTAAGATGAGATTCAATGACTTTATCAAGTCAATCTTCCTTCACGAAACTCTGAAATCCTTCAAGGATGAAGCATGTCCCATTTGCTTTTCCTTCATCCGATTCGTGGTTGGTTTCAATCATCAGGATCAATTTCGCCAACTCCCACTGTGACTTTCCAAGCACTCTTTCATTGAGATAAGATTCAATGACCTCATCGGGTCAGTCTTTCCTCACGAAACTCCTACGGTCTAATTATGGAGTGCTTGATGATTCACAGTCCTCCACCATAAAATCCATCACCGATCAAATCAACTGATAGTGGGCCCACCAAAATGCTTCGTGGTAAAATCCACTCAAACTCCCGCTGTGTCCGAGCCTTTAACACTCCCACTGTTGAGCTCTGACACAACACCTAAAATTTCAATCAATGACAATTGGCAATCCTCATTTGGTCAAACCTTTAAACAGTCAGGACCAAAGCTAAAGTCCCCTCTCGATTCCTTCCATGAACGAGAGGTCCACAAATTGAACGATCAAACCTTTAGACAGTTAGGATCGTCTTAAATTCCCATCTTGGTCAAACCTTTAAACAGTTAGGACCAAAGACAAATTCCCTTCTCGATTCTTTCCATGAACGAGAGGTCCACAAATTGAACGATCAAACCTTTAAACAGTTAGGGTCGTTTCAAAACTCTCATTTGGTCAAACCTTTAAACAGTTAGGACCAAAGCCAAAATCCCCTCTCGGTTCCTTCCATGAACGAGAGGTCCACAAATTGAACGATCAAACCTTTAAACAGTTAGGATCATTTCAAAACTCTCATTTGGTCAAACCTTTATACAGTTAGGACTGTTCGCGGTGAAAATCGTTGTTTTCTTCATCATTGATTCCATTGCAAATTCTTGTAATAGTTTATCGATTACAAAGATCCGGTCTTTTTTAGATCCGGTTACAACGAAAATCAAATAACACAAGAAATAAAGAAAATTACAACTTTCTCCTTTTGTGTCGAACAAATCACGAGCTCCTGTTTTGCGGTCACTCGCTTTTGTGGGTTCTTTGCCTGCGTCGGGGTTTATCCGTGGACCACCGCGAGATCTAGATCTGATCAGATCTAAGCAGTATGACGGGTATTATTCCACAAAGGAAATAATAGCCGGGGAGGATTGATTCACCAAGGAAACAATCATCCAAGTCTCGGGATCTAAGACCAAGCTTAGATCCGGAGTACGTCTGTGTAGATCTGAGATCCGGTCCTCTCGAACACCTGCCCTTTTTGGCGTTGACGATCGCTGAACACCAGATCTGGAAGAGTGAGTCCCCGAAGTCCCAAAGCTCCAATCTTTTTTTAAGTTTTGAGTCTTGAATCCGGCAGAGCTTCGCCTCCAAAATTTCCAACCCCTCAAAATGAACAACTCCCTCTCCTATTTATAGGCAACCAGATCTGTGCATTTGGCACAGATCTGGGCGGCCACCTCAGGGTGGCTCGGCTCATGCCGAGCCACGGCTCGGCCTTGGCCGAGCCACTCCGGGTTTTGCGTCCGTCGTTCAATTGTTTCGGTTCTTGTATCCGCTTCGTCCGTGATTCGGTTATGCGGTTGATTGGTCTGAAATCGATTCGTTGACTCGATTCCTGATTTGGCAATAAATCCGATTCTGAGTTTGATTCCAAAACTGATCGTGACTCAATCGTGATTCATCCGAGTTCGCCTGTGGTGTTGCTCTGAACCCCGATTTGTTCTGAATCCTGATTTGGAAGTCTGGATCCTGATTAGGCAGTAAATCGGCTTTGGTGTCTGAGTTCGAATCCGTTATATGGTTGGATGACTCATTGACTCCCTGAACCGTTGGTTTGATTCCGCACGCGAGTGGATTCATTTCGTCGTTCACATGCGGTTCGTCAGCTTCGTAGCCTTGTTAATCCGCTTCGTTGCGTGTCACTTGGCTTCGGTGTTGTGGACTGACGTTCGTGCTTAGATACGTCGCCCGATGGTTCATTAGTTCGTGTTGAGCCGTGTTAAGGGACCTATAAGCAATTTTATATGCCTACAGATACCCCCTCCAAAGTATTTCAGCCTCGTTCTTTTATAGAAGAGTCTGGAATACTTTGGATATGACTGTCCCAACCTTCAATCGGTGTAACGGGCTCTTGGAATGGCTTCTATTCTCGATTCCTTCAATCCTCCAGGCTATTCGGTGCTTTGTCGAATGCTTGAGAGGGTTCCGGTGCTGCATTTATTGTCTGACCGTTGTCGGAATTTTGAACTTGAAGTCGATTCCTGATTTTCTGATCTTTAGCTCGTGTTTGGAGTATTTAAGAAGCAGTTTATACTCGTATACTTTTCGGAGTATTGATTCTTTCATTGCAACGCATTGATCGGCGTTGACCTAGGGTTACGCGTTGACCGGCGTTGACCCTAGGGTTTTGAACGTCGTACGTTGACTTTTTGATTGCAACGCGTTGACTGGCATTGACCTAGGATTACGCGTTGTCCGGCGTTAACCCTAGGGTTTCAAATGTCTTACGTTGGCTGTTTGATTGCAACGCGTTGACTGGCGTCGACCTAGAATTACGCGTTGTCCGGCGTTGACCCTAGGGTTTCGAATGTCGTTGGATGCTCAAGTCACGAGACCAGCTAATGAAGTTGATGCGTCAGTGACTCTCGTATTTATAGGATTTTTGGCAAACCCTTAGCCATCAACGGATTTGATGAGCCTTTACCGACCACCGTTTGAGTCGGGCTAGCATGCGGATTATTCAAGTCCGTTCCGCATGTGACGTTAAGCTAAAAGAGTTAACCCTTTTAGTGCTACGATATTGAATACGTAGACTTCGTCTTTCTCCTGTGAAAAGACTAAACAGCAACGTGTATGAGACGTTGACTTAGGATTTTTGGCAAATCCTCAGCCTTCAACGGATTTGACGTGCTCTTACCGACTACCGTTTGAATCGGGCTCACATGCGGATTGTCTAAATCTGTTCTGCATGTGATGTTGTGCTAAGAGAGTTAACGCTCTTAGTGCTACGATATTGAATACGTAGACTTCATCTTTCTTACGGGAATAGACTACCCGGCGACGCGTGTTAGTGCATTGACTTTGGGATTTTTGGCTAACCCCCATCCTTCAACGGATTTGATTAGCCTTTACCGACTACCGTTTGAATCGGGCTAGCATGCAGGTTGTCTAAATCCGTTCCGCATGTAACGTTGTGCTAAGAGAGTGAATTCTCTGAATGATGTTGAATACATAGACTTCGCCATTGTTACAGGAATAGCCTACCCGGCAACGTGTGTTAGACGCTGACTTATCCCTACTTAGGCTTCGGGATAAAATACCCCAGACTGGTATTCTGGTGTCTTTTTCAATCGGTAAAAGACTAAACCGGCGACACGTGTTAGGTGTCGACATATCCTTTCTTAGGATTCAGGATGAAATTCCCCATGCGTGTAAGGCATGGATTCTGGCGTTATTAATAACTACCTGTCACAATGTTGAATATGCGGACGGGTGTTCTTTTTAACGGTTAAGAACTAAACGGCAGCGCGCTATCGTGTGTGGGCACGACTTCTCAGGTATAACATTATCACTATCAGATGATAATGTTTCCATCTGAGGTTGGATTGCCTTCTTTGGGCTTTCAAAAGTCACACGCCTTGAAACGCGCCTTTGTGGGTGTGAATCTTCAGCGGGCTCCTGCACTTCGATGCGCAAAGTTGTGCGTTTGGGTGCCACAATTTTCTCCAAATGTTGAGGGTTGCGGCAACCTCCAGCATATTGAATTGTTTGGGACTTCTTCATTGGCCCCAACCGTTCTTGAACTGGAGCTTTGCCTCGTTCTTTGGGAAGCGGACCGAGGTGCTCCAAAACTGACTTCCTCCTCTGGGATGGTCTTGTGGGATCTCCCAGAACAGTTACAGAAATTACCAGTGGTCTGGATTGATTCGCCGGAGGTTGAACTGTCAGGGGCTGCAGTTGTTGCTTTTTGGTCTGAACCGCCGCTTCAGACTTCGGCCTCCAAACTTTGCGAGTTGGTGGCGGCTTCTTGGCTACCTCTCTCTGCAGCTTTCTACGGGCTTCTTCAGCTTGAGCCCGTGCCTGCGCTGATAGTGCGCGGCGCTTGCGAATGCGCTCCTCCAGCGTCGATCGGTTCCGTTTGACACGGACCCATTCATTGTTGGCGGATTGGAGGAACCACCATTCGTTGATTGTTGAGGCTGCTTGCCTCTTTTGTTCTTCAGATCCACGTTGTAGCGGATCCCGTCAACTGACTCCATGGCCTTTGCGAATCGTTTCGCAAGACGTTGACGTTGCCTTTGGCGGGCTCTCTTCGAGAGAATCACCACGCCCTCTGTGGCAGAAGAGTTGGCTAGAGCAGATCTGACCTGGTTGGAAACTGGAGGAATCTCATCCGATGCGACTTTGGCATCAAACGGGGCGAGATCTTTGTTGGTGGCTTCGACTTCTTCATACCAACGAACCTTTCTCTTGGAGGAGAACTTCTGGGATTTCTTGGACTTGCGGGGGGAGGTAGATCCGGACGAGGACACGTACTCCTCGAACTTGGCTTGGTCGAACTCATACTCGACCTCCTCCTCGACCGGGATCGGAATCCGACCCGAAGTCTTTTGCTGCCTTCGGGATTGCTGTTGTGACGCTTGATTAGCACCACCAGCAGCTGCAGGTGCCTTGCCCTTACCACGAGAGGCGAAGTTTGAGTCCAGCGGATTAACCGTCGGTTGGTTCCTCTCGGCCTTCTTCCTTCTAAGGAATCGCTCAGCCTGCTCCCCTCGGACCTTTAGATCCTTCCAAGTGTCAGACGGTGCTGTCCCCATTGCTTCCAATACGTCTAAGGACAGATTATTGTGACAGGTCTGGAGAATGAATTCCTCGGTGATCGGGTCCCGGCAATTCATCGCTTTGTTCCGGAACCTTTTGACGAAGGTGTCGACTAACTCCCCGTCCTTCTGCTTCTCATCGAGCAATGATCCGATAGATATCTCGGTGTCGTCGTCGAAGAAGTTAGCGAGGAATTTTGTCTCCATGTCGTCCCAGCTATTTACGCTTCCTGGCTTGAGGCGGCGATACCAATCGAAGGCGGCTCCGCGAAGAGTGCCGACGAATGACCGCACCATCAGAGGCTCATTGCCGGAAATAATACCCAGGTGCGATTTGAAATAAATCAAATGCTGAGTGGGGGAACCCTTCCCATCGAACGGCGTGAAGTTGATTAGATTGAACTTCGCCGGATATGGGATCGATTCCCACTCTCTTGGGTATGGACAGGGAATGCCTGTTTTCTTCGTCTCTTGAGCGGAGATCAATGTGTTGATTTTGCTCTCGAGGTTTTTGATCTTCAAGTCTTCACTTGTATCTTCGTTGGCATCCTCGTTACCACCCCCTGCATTGACGGGAGGGTTATTGGCATTGTGAGCTTCATCCCTATCCGTGTGCTCCTCTTCCTGAACAACCTGGTTACGGTGGCTTGGTTCACCTCGCTGGTTCGTCAGTGCCTGAATTTGTTGCTCATGCATCTCTCTCATAGTCTGCATGGTCATCTGCATCTCGAACCTGAAAGTTTCCTGCTGTTTAGCCAAAGCGTCTTCAATCATCTTGGCAATTTGCTCCGCACCTATCATCAGTGACTCACGGGGTTCCCCCTCACTGGACACTGTATTATCTGATGCGACTGCGGAGCAGGTATCCGACTCTTCACCTTCTGAAGGTACTCTTGTCCGAACCCTACCATAGGTTCCTCGTGCGATTGCTCCAGACTGCAGACGGGTTAGACGCCGGGATGCTTTCAGAATCGACTCGAGATTATCCCGTGATGAGGTCTCTTTGCTTGTCATATTAGCGGTGACCCTCGGGAATTCTTCATCTTCAACCACCGTCCTTCTTTGCCGAAAACGCCTACGCCTTGGTTTTGGCATTTTGGTACTAGGCCTTTCGAATACTGAAATTCTCTCGGGGACTACCTTGATGCAGTTGCACTCAGACAGTACTGCCCGAATGAGCTTTGAACAAGGGCACTGAGTTTCTAGTCTTCGAGGACTCCTCTTTCTGGCTTTGCTCGTACCCCCAGCACGATAGTACAGCTCATCCGTTTGAAAGATCAGATGATAACGTTTCCTTCTGAGAGCGAATTACCTTCTTTGGACTTTCAAGAGTCACGCGCCTTGAGACATGCCTTTTTGGGCGTAAATTCTCAGCGGGCTCCTGAACTTCAATGCGCAGCATAGTGCGCTTAGGTGCCATGATTTCTTTGTCATGTTGAGGGTTGCGGCGACCTCCAGCATGTTGCGTCATTTGGGGATTTCTTAGTGGGCCCAAACGTTCTTGGATTGGAGTTTTGCTTCGCTCCTCGGGAAGTGGACCGAGGCGCTCCAAGACTTCGTTGGGAATTGGACCGAGGCGCTCCAAGACTGGCTTTCTTCTTCGGGAGGATTCTGCATGATCTCCCGGAGTAGCTATGGGAATTCTCGGCGACTTAGCTTGGTTCGCCGGAGGTTGAATTTTGGTTGGAGGCTGCAGTTGCTGCTTTTTGGTCTGAACCGCCGCTTCAGACTTCGGCCTCCAAACTTTGCGAGTTGGTGGCGGCTTCTTGGCTACCTCTTTCTGCAGCTTTCTACGGGCTTCTTTAGCTTGAGCCCGTGCCTGCGCTGATAGTGCGCGGCGCTTGCGAATGCGCTCCTCCAGCGTCGATCGGTTCCGTTTGACACGGACCCATTCCATTGTTGGCGGCTTGGAGAAACCACCATTCGTTGATTGTTGAGGCTGCTTGCCTCTTTTGTTCTTCAGATCCATATTGTAGCGGATCCCGTCAACTGACTCCATGGCCTTTGCGAATCGTTTCGCAAGGCGTTGACGTTGCCTTTGGCGGGCTCTCTTCGAGAGAGTCACCACGCCCTCTGTGGCAGAAGAGTTGGCCAGAGCAGATCTGACCTGGTTGGAAACTGGAGGAATCTCACCCGATGCGACTTTGGCATCAAACGGGGCGAGATCTTCGTTGGTGGCTTCGACTTCTTCATACCAACGAACCTTTCTCCTGGAGGAGAACTTCTGGGATTTCTTGGACTTGCGGGGGGAGGTAGATCCGGACGAGGACACGTACTCCTCGAACTTGGCTTGGTCGAACTCATACTCGACCTAAATTAATGATGCCAATAAATGGGAAGTTCCTGAAAAAATATTATCCGTAATATGTTTAGGATAACCTTGTTCGTGGTGAAAATCGTTGTTTTCTTCATCATTGATTCCATTGCAAATTCTTGTAATAGTTTATCGATTACAAAGATCCGGTCTTTTTTAGATCCGGTTACAACGAAAATCAAATAACACAAGAAATAAAGAAAATTACAACTTTCTCCTTTTGTGTCGAACAAATCACGAGCTCCTGTTTTGCGGTCACTCGCTTTGTGTGGGTTCTTTGCCTGCGCCGGGGTTTATCCGTGGACCACCGCGAGATCTAGATCTGATCAGATCTAAGCAGTACGACGGGTATTATTCCACAAAGGAAATAATAGCCGGGGAGGATTGATTCACCAAGGAAACAATCGTCCAAGTCTCGGGATCTAAGACCAAGCTTAGATCCGGAGTACGTCTGCGTAGATCTGAGATCCGGTCCTCTCGAACACCTGCCCTTTTTGGCATTGACGATCGCTGAACACCAGATCTGGAAGAGTGAGTCCCCGAAGTCCCAAAGCTCCAATCTTTTTTTAAGTTTTGAGCTTGAATCCGACAGAGCTTGTGCCCAGGCACAGATCTGGGCTGAGGTGGCTCGGCCACAAGTGGCCGGCCACCTCAGGGTGGCTCGGCTCATGCCGAGCCACCCTGAGGTGGCTCGGTTTCGGCCGAGCCCCTCCGGGTTTTGCGTCCGTCATTCGGTTGTTTCGGTTCTTGTATCCGCTTCGTCCGTGATTCGGTTATGCGGTTGATTGGTCTAAAATCGATTCGTTGACTCGATTCCTGATTTGGCAATAAATCCGATTCTGAGTTTTATTCCAAAACTGATCATGACTCAATCGTGATTCATCCGAGTTCGCCTGTGGCGTTGCTCTGAACCCCGATTTGTTCTGAATCCTGATTTGGAAGTCTGGATCCCGATTAGGCAGTAAATCGGCTTTGGTGTCTGAGTTCGAATCCGTTATATGGTTGGATGACTCATTGACTCCCTGAACCGTTGGTTTGATTCCGCACGCGAGTGGATTCATTCCGTCGTTCACGTGCGGTTCGTCAGCTTCGTAGCCTTGTTAATCCGCTTCGTTGCGTGTCACTTGGCTTCGGTGTTGTGGACTGACGTTCGTGCTTAGATACGTCGCCCGATGGTTTATTAGTTCGTGTTGAGCCGTGTTAAGGGACCTATAAGCAATTTTATATGCCTACAAGGACCAAAGCCAAAATCCCCTCTCGATTCCTTCCATAAACGAGAGGTCCATAAATTGAACGATCAAACCTTTAAACAGTTAGGATCGTTTCAAAACTCTCATTTGGTCAAACCTTTAAACAGTTAGGACCAAAACCAAAATCTCCTCTTGATTCCTTCCATGAACGAGAGGTCCACAAATTGAACGATCAAACCTTTAAACAGTTAGGGTCATTTCAAAACTCTCATTTGGTCAAACCTTTAAACAGTTAGGACCAAAGACAAAATCCCCTCTCGATTCCTTCCATGAACGAGAGGTCCACAAATTGAACGATCAAACCTTTAAACAGTTAGGATCATTACAAAACTCTTATTTGGTCAAACATTTAAACAGTTAGGACCAAAGCCAAAATCCCCTCTCGATTCCTTCCATGAGTGAGAGGTCCACAAATTAAACGATCAAACCTTTAAACAATTAGGATCGTCTCAAATCCCCATTTGGTTAAACCTTTAAACAGTTAAGACCAAATTTGAAGTTCCATATCGATAAACGAGAAATCTTCTCTTGGATAATTAAACCTTTAAACAGTTAGGGTTATCTAAATCCTCTTGATTCTCGGAGTGAAGATCCCACTCTTAGTTTCACCATTTCAGATTCTTAATGTGGAGATCCCACTTTGAGTTTCTTTTGCAACGGGAGATAGAATATAAAATTCTTTTTCTCCGATTTCGGGTTCATCTCTACCAATAAAAAAGAGACCAGGAGATAGAATATAAAGTTCTTCCTCTCCATCATCAGGTTCATCTCTACCAACAAAAAAGAGACCATGATACTCCAATAGGTATATGAGTCTAAATTATTTCCTACCTTTGACGGGAAGTTCCTGAAGAATTTTTTTTATACGTAATATTCTTAAGGATAACCCGATCATGTAACTGAGTACAATGTCAGACCTAGTTCCGCAAAGGAAGCTGGGGGTGGATGATTCATGTAATCATGTAACTGAGTACAATGTCAGACCTAGTTCCGCAAAGGAAGCTGGGGGTGGATGATTCATGTAACGAGAAATTCTCGAAAAAATGCTACATGTAATTTTCTTAGGGATAACCCGATCATTACGAACAAAGTGATAAACACTAAACCCCCACCGTGATTTCCGAACACTCTTTTACTGGGATGAGATTAGATCACTTTGTTGGATCGATCTTCCCTCACAAAACTCCCGTTGGTGTTTGACGACTCACAGGCTTCCACCATACAATCCCCCACCGATCAGACTAATTGACAGTGGGACCACCAAAATTCCTTTCGGTTGAATCCACTCAAATTCCCATTACGTCTGTGCACTCAACACTCCCATTGTTAGAGTCTGGACATAATACTTAGTATTCTAATATCCTAATCATTGACAATTGTTAAACTCCTCCGTGTTAAGTATTTATCACTTAACATCAGGAACCCCCTTTGAGTGACTTGTACAAGTCAACACTCCCATTGTGATTTGTACTCCCACCCCACTCGGTCAAACCTTTAATCAGTTAGGACCACAACCAAAATCCCCTCTCGATTCCTTCTATGAACGAGAGGTCCACTCAAATTGAACGATCAAACCTTTAAACGGTTAGGATCGTCTTAAACTCCCACTCGGTTAAACCTTTAAACAGTTAGGACCAAAGCTAAAATCCCCTCTCGATTCCTTCCATGAACGAGAGGTCCACAAATTAAATGATTAAACCTTTAAACAGTTAGGATCATCTCAAATTCCCACTCGGTCAAACCTTTAAACAGTTAGGACCAAAGCCAAAATCCCCTCTCGACTTGTTCCATGAACGAGAGGTCCACAAATTGAACGATCAAATCTTTAAACGGGTAGGATCATCTCAAACCCCCACTCGGTCAAACTTTTAAATAGTTAGGACCAAAATCGGAATCACCTCTCGATAAATGAAAGGTTTCCACACATTCTCCTCTCGGCTAAACTTTTAAACAGTTAGGGCCGAAGTTAGAATGTTATCTCGATAAACGAGGAACTCACCTACAGTTTGGGTAATCAAACCTTCCGACTGTTAGGGTTATCAAAATCTTTCAGATTCTCGGAGTGGAGATCCCACTCTTAGTTTTGCCTTTTTGGATTCTCGACGTGGAGATCCCACTTTGAGTTTATTTTACAGCAGGAGATAGAATATAAAATTCTTCCTCTCCAGTATCGGGTTCATCTCTACCAATAAAAAAGAGATCAGGAGATAGAATATAAAATTCTTCCTCTCCAGTATCGGGTTCTTCTCTACTAATAAAAAAGAGACCAGGAGATAGAATATAAAATTCTTCCTCTCCAGTATCGGGTTCATCTCTACCAATAAAAAAGAGACCAGGAGATAGAATATAAAATTCTTCTCTCCAGTATCGGGTTTATCTTTTCACCAAGTTTCTTTTACAGCAGGAGATAGAATATAAAATTCTTCCTCTCCAGTATCGGGTTCATCTCTACCAATAAAAAAGAGACCAGGAGATAGAATATAAAATTCTTCTTCTCCAGTATCGAGTTCATCTCTACCAATAAAAAAGAGACCATGAGATAGAATATGAAATTCTTCTCTCTAGTATTGGGTTTATCTTTTCACCAAAAAAGACTTAACTCATTTCCAAATCCATGTTTGATGCATGGGGGAATTTATCTTGATCCCTTATTAGAGATAAGTTTACGCCTAACACGTGTTACCGGGTGGTCCGTTCCCGCGAAAACGACCAAGCCTATGTAATCAACATCATAGCACCAAGTCTAAGAGAGTTTATTCTTTTAGCACAACGTTACATGTAGAACGGACTTAAACAATCTGTATGCTAGCCCGATTCAAACGGTAGTCGGTAAAGGCTCATCAAACCCATTGATGGCTGAGGGTTTGCCAAAAATCCTATAAATGCGATAATCACTGACGCACTAGCTTCATTAGTTAGTCTCGTGACTTGAGTATACGACAAACTCAGGATAAAATCCATACCTACAGATGAACCGACCTAAACAATTGGTCCTGCAGCCTAAACTACTCCCCCATGCTCCAACACCTTAAGAGCTTAAACTGTGTAAACTCCAGTAAACACACGAGGATAAACTATTTTAACGCCTGTCAATGCGTCAATGATTTTTGCCAAAATAAGGCTAAGGAAAAAAGTCCAATGGATGATCTCAGGGGATTCAATTGCGATTCAGATATGAATTCCTAATGAAGACAATCAGTTCAACATCAGTTCAACGACAAGAGCTAATTCACAAATCAAAACATCAGTTTCAGTTCAAGATTTCGACAACGGTCAAGCGATAAACGCAGCACCGGAAGAATTTTAGCTATTCTACAAAGCACTGAGTAGACTAAAAGATGAAGAAGTCAAGAGTTAAAGCCGTTCACAAACCATTCTATGCAACTTCTTCAACTAAATACTGAAGGGATTACAAGTAAAACCTATCTTATCCAAAGTGCCATAGACTCTTCTATAAAAGAACGAGTCTGAGATACTTTAGAGGGGGTATCTGTAGGCGTCAAAAAATGCTCATAGATATCTAAATACAACTCAAGGCTGAGAAGAGAACAATGTGCATGCATGTGACAAAACACACTGATAGGCGACACATATAGGCGCCGCAACCTACTAGGGCGATGCACCTAAGGCGCGACAGTCCATGGTGACGCGCCTATGGCGCGCCAATTCATGGTGACGTGCAAACTACAGGGAGTTGCCGCGGCGGTTACAAAACAGTCACTACAACATAAAAGCTAATCCGTGAGGAACAAGTTTGTCGTTGAAAGTCGAGATTTCCTCACCGTAATATATTGGCGAGGAAAAAACTTTGGTCACCATTTCCTCGTGGTAAGGTGGTCAAGAAAAGTTTCTACGAGGAATATTATAATTTCTCGCGAAATCCTTTTTACGATGAATATATTCTTTTCTCGTTGTTACTCTTTAGCCTCGATATTTTTTCCTCACCTAATCTCATACATTTTTTATCGCTAAACTATAGTTTCCTCGCCAATGATACGTGAATAATATTTAATTTATATATAATAAAAGTTATAGAAAAACTATTTTCGTCGTTATAAGTATCTTTCAGCGAGGAAAATGTTCCTCACCAAAGATAAATCTTTAACGAGGAAATTGATTTTCTTTATTATATGTATCTTTTTTCGTGGAAACAATTCCTCAGTAAAGAGACTCAAATACGAGGAAATTTAAATTTATCGTTGTCGATTGTACCCCATATTCCTCACCAAAGAAATTCAATTACGAGGAAATTTACATTTGTCGATATAGATTATATGGTCTATAGCGAGGAAAATTACTTTTGCCATTATAGGTTGTATCACTATAACGAGAAAATATGTTTTTGTCAACGTAAGCAGTATACTCTATAACGAGGAAATATTCTTTTGACGACGTAAGTAGTATACTTATAATGAGGAAATTTTATTTCATCAATAATAATGCTATTACGAGAAAAACGCTCAAAATATAAACAATTGTCATCAATTATCATCACAGTACATCAAAACAATTAAAATAAATAAAGCAAGGAAGTTTTTACTATAAGTAACAATGCTAGTCTAAAGCAATAACAAATGCAACACGATCAATTAAAGAAATATTTCTCTAAGTTTAAGTTCACTAAGAATACTAAGCTGATGGATGTTGCCTGAAAAAATTGGCCATAAACTCCTCAAACTTTTTGGCTTGCTCCTCCAATCTTTGGATTACCTCATTTTGCACATCGATCTTTTGTTGTAGAGTTCCTACAGTTGTTAGGTCTCTTGAAGTTGTTCTTGTAACTCTTTATTCTTTTCAAACATTTCACTCATCAAAGAACGAGAGATGCTTAATGGTGGTGGTCTAGGGCCAAAACCACAGCCCTTGATGTAGCCTGATTTGACTTTGAGAACTTTTGCACAAATTTCCCCATCTGTCATTATTCCAGTTCCATCAGGTTGAGTGGTATCTGCTCGCATCTTTATCATTTGATCCTCTAAGTAAAAAAAATATATCCAGTTCAATCATATGCAACTTCTCAATTATAACCTAATCAATATAATCCTCTTTAGAACAATAATATCAGTTTCACCTATATTCTTAAAATATTATAAAAGCATGCATCATTGACACGTTACTTACCCATTTTTCCTTTGCTCCCAAGTCTCATCATTTTTTTGTGCTTCTATACTCTGTTTCAAAACGATCAATTGCACCTTACATCTCTCCAGTCTGTATTGCTATTGTATTCAAACATATTTTCTTTTTCAGCATATATATATGTACACAATTAAGTTATAAATTTATAAGCAAAACTAAAAAGTGTCTTACAATTTGCTCTTGGTGTGACATAAATGATTTTGATCCAGCTTTGTGGTGATATGTCAACTTTGACCTATTAAGAACATTCTTCTCTGAGCGAATCTAAAATTATTAAGACATACAGTTAGAAAGAAGTAAATGAAAAAAAGAATAAATGTAATGTGTGGAGAAAATAAAAAATATATATTGTACCTTAAACTTTTCAGTTGTAAGTATAACATATGTAGTAGAAGTTCTACTACTTAATGTTGTTGTTGATTAAGCTTTGTAGTATCACGAGCATGTTATTGAAACTAAAAATTGTTAGCACATTAATGTGCATAAGTATAACATATGTCAATTACCAGATGAAATTCTGAAGACAAGTGAAGATGGTTATCTGAGCCTCTATCGACCAACACTCACCGCACCAGATGTCACCAAAATCACATCCAATCCTTGAGAATTCAATTCTTTGACCTGCAAATTAATCATCCCATCTTTACAACACGAACTTCCAAACTTCTGAGAAGAACTTGCGAACAACTTAGCACTAAAGAATGAACTGCTGCTAATGAAAGCTCAACCTTACCTGCTCGCAAAGAGATCCTAACCTCCCAAGCGCCAACCTTCCATCAATTCTAGTCACATCAGCAGTCCCTACCTGTAAAAATAAACAAACGGAAACACCTAGATTTAGTGCATTTCTACAACTATAGTTAATGGCATGATTTCACTGGTTACAAAGATCCAATCTTGACTCCAATCCCAATCGAGGAAGCTAACTTCAATCAAAAGACAGATTTCTTAATGAATTTGGGTCTCAAACAGTATGAGCAGCTACAGATCAAAGCAAACAACGTGAGATTCACTACTTAAACATCAAATTTTGAATCGGCCAAGTTAACAGCAGAGGCACTCTTCCCTTCAAACTTCTTCATAAACTTCATCACACTCGCCATTCCTTTACGAGCAGAAGCCTTTCGCTCTACTCTTCGGTTCAACAACTTCCTATCCAAAGGCCAATACGCATAAGGATCAAGCTTATCCTTCTTCTTAACATCACCACTCGACTTTTTATTAGTATACTCATTGCCAGTACAAACCGACACTGATTTTTCTTTTGAACGAAAAGGGGTGACGATATGTGCGGCAGAGAAGTCATATCCTCTTTCAGCAAAAGGTAGGAATTCTACTGAAATCCACTACCATCATGCAGGAAACTTTAAGAATTTGTATGTTTTTCTCTTAATTTAATTTAAAATGTGAACAATATAATATAAAAACATGCTTAGAAAGATTACAAAGAATGTAATTGCACTTTCACTGAGAGACAATTAATCTATCAAAACCAGACACAAGGACACATTTGTCTCTAGTTAATGCAGGCGCTACCTAGAAATACTTGTTTTAGTATGAATTGATTCTTAATCCTCATCAGATTTTGCTTTTCTTTCTTTCCACTCTTTGATCTATCAATCGAACAACAATAAAATTAGAAAATAATTAGAACCAACTCAGAAACATAAATGCCACAAGTTAGTTACAAGTGTTTCTACCTTTCTTATGTTTGTAAGGAGTTTCATATGCTCCTCAGGCATCACTGCTCTAACAGCATCTACACCGCATTTTCTCACAAGCATTTCAAGAAGTAATTTGACCTGCCAAAATGAATGAGAAGAGTGCATAAACTCTTATCATTGAAATAGCACATCTATTATAGGTAATTTTCTGCAGTCAATGAAATTATAAACATGTAACAGAATCTATGCAGCACATAAGAAATAGAGTAGCACAGTTTTAATGTACAAGAGAAGGCACAACAAGTTACATCTATAAAAGAGTTACAACTTACATCTATAAAACAACAGTAGTAATAACAATGCATAAGTCTACCACCTTACCAGCATTTTTATTAACACATTTTTACATACTACAAAGTCCAAAGAATACATGCTTTCAGTAAGTTATGTAAACAAAATTCCAACAATCAAAACATATGTTTTTCTTAAGAACCATCACCTGAAATTGTTGGGCCACAATTCAGGAGTCCTTTGTTGTGAATATACAACAAAGGATAAGTGCATCATGATGCAGATATCTGACTGCAGGTTTAGTGGAATGAAATCAGTTCATTCCAAATATTACCAACATATACGGAAACAGAGGCCAAAACAAGTTCAGAAAATACAGTACCTTAGCTTTAAAATGATTTTTAGTATTATCTTGTCATTTCAACAACCCTTCGACCATTGTCCTTAAGTGCATTTGTAGTCTCTCCGACTTGGATTTTGCTACTAGTACCTTGATCAATCCCAAATTTGCCTGTGCCAGTACAGTAAAAAAGCAAATACAGCCAAACATACAAAAGCTTCAGCTGACTATCAAAATTTTCATATGACTTAAATTTGTTGGGCTCAAAATAGTAGAAAGATACTTTGATTATTTCTCGATTTTTCCTTTGGAGGAGAAGAAATGAAGATGGAAGCAAGTTATAAGCTGCACCAATGAGATCTGAGAACTCATAAACCAACCGAGCTAACCCTTTGACAGCTGCACTGATCATGTGTGGCTTTTCATCGGCCAAACCTCCAGCAACCTAGGTTTGAAGAGAAAGATCAAAAGGCAAATAACTACATTTTAATCACATCACCCAATGGTGTCCACAACCTGAAGCATCAAGCAAACAACAATGCAAATAAACATGCGCGTGCACACAACCCACAAACCCACGTATTTGTGCGTGCACGCACATACATCGTCGAAAACACCATTTCTAGGGCCTAGGGGCATAACACCATTTTTTCTAGGATCTAGAGGTACCAAAATTAAAAATATGCACTCTGAAAAATTTATAATACCATTTTAAAAAACTCAAATATGTTTTCCTTTTTCCCGTCCTGGTATGCCCAATCTCAACAAGCAAATCATAAGCCATGTTTCTTGTTTTTCTATTAACCTGCAAGCAATTTCAAATGCATTACTAAGGATGTAGAGAGCTGAAATACAATTATAGCAGATAAAAAGAACATGTTGCAAAATGAGATAAAACAATTAAATAAAGGATTAATTACAATTTTGTACTTTGAGGTATAGTGTAATTACACCTGGAGTTTGCATATCTATATGAGTAACCTGGAGTTACTGATTGTAGTTACATTGATAACCCTAGGAGTCGCTTGTCATCTAGGCTTCAGGGTCACCCTTGTAACTACAACTTGTAAATTCAGTTGGCAAAGCGGGGTTTTAGCAGATCATAAGAATAGAAGATTGAGCTAAAACTGCTATAATTGTATTTCAGCTTTCTACATCCTTAGTAATGCATTTGAAATTGTTTGCAGGTTAATAGAAAAACAAGAAACATGGCTTATGATTTGCTTGTTGAGATCGCCATGAGCGGCCTCTGGTACTAAGCTTTTCCGAGCCAAGTGCTAAGCTTTATTCTGAAGACAAGTGCTGGAGTTGGAGTTGGGGGGACTGAGCGTGGAGTAGAGGACTGGGTGTGGAGATCGCAGCCTCAAAGTCTCAGACTTGGGGCGGAGTAGTAGGGCTGGGTATCGAGATCGAAGCGGATGATGCAGAACCCTAAGACCCAACGGCGGAGCCCGACGAGATCGAAGCGGATGAAGACGACGGGGAGGCGGCGGTGGGAGCGGAGGAGGAGGAAGAAGATGGCCGAGGGATTTGAGAGATTGGGGTTTGAGAAGAGGGATTTCAGATGAGGGTCAGATGAGGAATTTGATGGGATGGGATAAGGGGCGGGGATTTTAGATTTTGGGGGAATGTTTTTTGGGGGGTGGGGGGAAGCAAAGAACGGATTTTAGATTTTGGGGGAAATTTTGGGGGAAGCGGAAAAGAACGGAAAAATAGAAATGTTTTATTTAAAAAAAGAAAAATAATTAAATCACTCAAATGAGTTAAACCGCTTGGGCTAAACATCCCAAACGGTTAAACCTGTTTGGGGGTTGCGTTTGGGATCTCTTAATAGTCCAAACAATTTCAACCGTTTGGGTTTTGTTATCCCAAATGGTTATAAAACCCAAACGGGTTTAACCACTTGGGCTATTTTTTCTTGTCCAAACGGTTCTAATAACCGTTTGGACTATCCTATTTTTGTACTAGTGCTATGTCAAATAGGAATAAAAGATTTCATTGCACGTTTGGTTTAATCTATTTTCAGAAGTCAATATTATCTATTAACATAATCTAATTTCAGAAGTCTGAAATAAATGTATATTCAAAAATCGCAAATTGTTTAAATCTTATCAGATTTGTGAGCAATCATTTATCATTGGGATCCTTTGAACCTGAATAAATATTAATTGGTTGTTAATCTTCATGTGAATTGTGCAAAAACCTACAAAAAGAAACCATCAACCAGACAAACCAAATCCTTATTTCTATCCATACTAGAGCTTTACCTCGTGCTGGACATTTATTCAAAAAAAATCTAAATTGGCCCACGATTGTTGACTTGTATATGGACATTTGTGAGGCCATTGATATTAGAGGCCCGCTCTTTTTTTTGAGTACCCGCCTATTTTTTACCCAAATTCCCGCCAAAATTTTTGCCAATGAATAATAAGGATATTATTATTTCCTCGTTGATTGGTTTTTTAACAAGGAAATGATTTCTCGCAAAACAAAATCTTTTAGCGAGGAAACCTTAAATTTGTCGCCATTGAATTTGGTGGGTTTTGCATATTTTTTCGCCGAACTAATAACGAGGAAACTATTATTTCCTCGCTAATTTATTCTTTTAACGATGAAATGGTTCCTTGTAAAACAAAAAGAATTTCGTGAGGAAACCTTTAATTTATCGTCAATGAATTTGACGGGTGTTGTACATTTTTTTGCCAAATTAATAATGAGGAAAGTATAATTTTCTCGCTAATAGGTTCTTTTTGACGATAAAACGGTTCCTCGTAAAACAAAAACTTTTAGCGAGGAAGCCTTAAATTTGTTGCTATTGAAATTGGCGGGTTTTGCATATTTTTTCCACCAAACTAATAATGAGAAAACTATTATTTCCTCGCTAATTGGTTTTTTTAACGAGGAAACAGCCTCTCGTAAAACAAAAAATTTAGCGAGGAAACCTTTAATTTGTCGTCAATGAATTTGGCGGGTGTTGCAAATTTTTCCGCCAAATTAATAGTGAGGAAACTATAATTTTCTCGCTAATAGGTTCTTTTTAACGAGGAAACGGTTCCTCGTAAAAATAAAAACTTTTAGCGAGGAAACCTTAAATTTGTCACCATAGAAATTGACGGGGGTTTTTTTCCCGCCAAGCTAATAATGAGGAAACTATTATTTCCTCGCTAATTGATTCTTTTGATGAGGAAACGGTTCCTCACAGATTATGGATCTTCAGCGAGGAAATCATACTTTGTCGTTGTTACATTTGGTGAGTTTTCCTCAATTTTTCGCTAAAAGAACAGCGATGAAATGATTATTTCCTCGTTAAATATGCGTTTCGTGATGAAAAAGTTCATCGCCAAAATCTCATATTTCCTCGCCAATAAAATAACTAGTTAGGAGACCAAATCATGATCATCTTTAGTGAGGAACTAAAATTTTCATCATAGAAGGTGGTCTACTGTGAGGAAAATATATTCCTGATCATCTTTAGTGAGGAACTAAAATTTTCATCATAGAAGGTGGTCTACTGTGAGGAAAATATATTCCTAGTAGAAGACCTACTGATATTTACAGAGGAAACAATATTTTCCTCGTCGAAAGTGATATTTGTTGAGGAAAATAATTTTCTCGCAAAAACGTTGGTCGCTAAAAGACATGTCTGTTGTAGTGAGTTACAGAATGATTCTTCAAAGTCCACGTGGTGCCATGATGGAAAAAAAACGTGTGCTGATGTGGACAAGTGGTTAAATCACGAAAAAAGTGGTTAAAAGTCGTGGGAGGGCGGTTTCAAGCACGATGGGAACGTGGCTGTAACGACCTCTTTGGCCGCGCCAGTCCACACTGACGCACCAATAGCCGCGACAGTGTAGACTGACGCGCCCAAAGAGCATTCACTTGGTCAGTTATTTCGCCCCCATTTCCACTGTTGTGCACTTCTATCCCTATAAATACCTCCCTAGACACGAAACAAAGGACAGACAGCAGATTGGAGCATAGAGACTTGGGCTTTTGATAATTTTGAGGAAGAAATAGAGAGTTTTCACCTTTCATAAACAGTGTTTGGTGATTCCTAGAGATCTAAGCTCAGACTTGATCTTTGGAAGAGTGAACATCTTACATCGATAAGATATTCGCTTCAAATTCTTACTTCGATAAACGAATAAAGAATCTCTAAACCCCTTCACAATCTGTGAATCGGTGGTCTACGGGCTAATGCACCCCCGGCACAGGCAAAGATCCCACTCAAGCAGTGATCCAAACAATGATCCTGCGTTTGTTTCTAAGGAGCTTGTAATTTGATTTTTGTTGTAAAGAGTAGTTTTACAAAGTACGAAGCTTACTCTTTTGCATTCATTGTAATTGATAAACAGTTATAATGAATTCTACAACAGAACTTGTTCCTGATGCAAACAGGATAATGTTGGCCACCCAGTCAGGGTGTTGTTCCTCGCGGATAAATCCCAACTAAATGAGTTTCTTGACTTCAACTTCAATCGCCTCCATAATTTGGGGTCGAAATCGCCTTTGCTGTTGTTTAACAGGCTTGACGTCCGGTTTGATATTTAAGCGATGCATAGCCACTTGAGGATCGAGACTAGGCATGTCCTCATAGTTCCAAGCAAAAACATCAATATACTCTCGCACTAGAGTAGTGAGGTTTTCTTTTTCTTCGGGCGACAAGCTGTCGCTTATGAATATAGGTTTTGGGTTAACCTTGTCTCCTATGTTCACTTGGATCACTTTGTCATCAGTAGGATGTTCGCGTTGTTCGAAGCGGTGTTCCCACTGTATACCAAGCTGTCGGCTTAGCGAATCATCAAGCAGAGGTAAATGATCATCTTCTTGATTTTCTACCGGAGATGTCGAGGTCATGTTAGCCATGAGTTCCTTGAACACAGCTCCTGTACTGGTATCGGACTCCCAGCAAATGGATTCAGAAGATGAGCTACAAGGATCATCATCCGACTCTCCATTGGCTCCAAAATACAGCGTGAACAGCGGGGATTCATAACCTAACCCGCTATGAGTTAGCACGAAATACGAGAATTGCGGATCTTTCGCTTCCTTCTTGGATTTTTCTAAAATAGTTTGCGACGGACCATCACTCTTCCCAAAAATAATATCTTTTTGGCCATTAACCTTAGCCGGCACTACAAAGACTGCTTGCGAAGAATCGATTCGCTGCCGATTTGCCACAAAAGATGATCGAATCGGCATATATAATTTTGATTCAGCATATAACCGTGGTAGAGGATCTGCCAATATGCTGGCGCTTGTACCTGGCATGTCAGAATTAAATTCAACACATGATAAGTAAGCTAAATCATTATTATTATTAAAGATAACCTTGTTGTCCTTGTAGACAGGGTCATTTACATCCAGGTTTTCGAGATCAATTACGATGGGTGCTATGTCATTAAAAACAAGACCCTATTCGTACTCAGACTCGGTATCGGCTTCATTACCGCTATCTGGTTTTCAACCAGTGGTACTTCAAATGGCTCACCATCAAGGTAGTGGATAGAATCTGTGAAATAATTCTCTACCCCCTTGAATGGTTGCTTTTCTGCGACCACTGTTTTGACTTCACCACTCTCATCTACATATTTCATTCATTGATGTAGAGTCGATGGAATAATTAGATTGTTATGGATCCATGGTCAACCCAATAACAAATTTTAAGACATCTCTGCATCGATGACGTAGCAGGTGACATCTGTCCTCAAGTCACCCATCTGGCATTTGAGTTTGATTTTGCCAAGGGGACGAGTGTTGGAGGCATTAAAGCCATAAATGGTGGTCCCAGTCATTGATAAACGATGCAACGGAACTCCAAGGTGACGAATAAGCCTCAAAGGTATGATGCTTAAAGCAGAACCAGGGTCAACCTGAATTTTGTCTACCCGAATAGAATCGATATACCATGTAAAGTACAATGGTCTATCGTGTTTCGGGTTTCTCACGTGCATATCTTCATGAGAAAAGGTGATGTAAGGCATTCTTCCTTGAAAGACTTGATAACACTGAGGACAAGCTTCTTCCAGCGTTGCTCCGGCTGGGTTTGGTGAAAAGTGGGTGAGAAAAGCCTTGTTATCCGCCAACGCTTCACGAAGAGCTTCCCTTGTTGATCGGGATAAACGCAGAAGCTCAAAATAGGTAATCCTTGCTGGAATGTTAGCTAATTGAGCCAGCACATCAAACCGGAAGGGATCTTTCGAGCTCTCTGGTGCATCCTTCTTGAAAGCTTTGCTGTAACGAAGTTCCTTCACTTTGGGATCACTAAGAATTGCTTGTGTTTGCTCCGCCATCTCTTTCCTTGGTTTGGGTGGTACAACTGCTGTTTTAGGGTATTTCTTCAAATACTCCTTTCCTCCACGTGTTCCTGATATCTGTGCAGGTTGTGCGGTGAATGCTGGCTGCTCATCTTCAAAACTGCTAAGTGACGCAGTTTCAACTCCTTCGTCTGGTATGGATGAAACAGCGTTGCAAGATCTTCGTTTGACTTTAGGCTTCTTCGAGTTAGTCGATGTCCACTATTTGTCCACTAGTAAGTCAGGATGAACCCATATGACTTCACCTTCAGAGGTAGTGTAGGGGACTATTCCCTTCTCTTTCTTCTGATAAGGGTCAAGGTTTACAACCCTCGTCTCTGCTTGGGGAATTGGTTTCACGCCATCTTGGACTTGCACCTCGGCAAAGTCTCTGAATTGTAGTGAGATCATATTTGCAGATACCTTCTTTTGCTCGACTTGAAGGGTCATCACACCTGCATCTAACAAAGCCTGGATTTTATCCTTCAGGATGTAACAGGCCTTGGTTGGATGATGCACCATCCTGTGGTATAAGCAATAGTTAGGATCGTCAGTCCGTGACACTTCTTCGGTCCGTTTTACCTCCTGCAATTTGATCTTCTTCATTTTGATAACGATGTGAGGATAGAAACCACATGCTCATCTTTGAAATCATACTTTTTCTGAAAACGGTTATCGAAAGTATTCCCTTTCTATTTTGCAAAAGATTTAGGGGATGGGGCTGTCTCAACAGCTAGAGTATCCTTCCCTTTTGAATGCTTCTGGGAGTTATAGTTGCCTTTACCCCCCTCCCTAGGATTCCTGAGGTTCCTCAGCATTCATCTTCTTGAGCATGTTCTGTACCTGCTCTCCCTGCCAAACCAAAATTTTCCATGAACAGGCTTCAACTATGCCCAATTTGGACAAGATATTTATAATGACTGTAAAATTTGATACTAGTTAAAATTATTTTCTGATATTTCTAAATATTTAATAATTATTTTTAGAAGAGTATTTGTATTTTTCTTGGCCTTCTAGAATTTTCTATGATTTAAAAGTCCAAATTTTATATTTATTTAAATGATTTTAATATTTATAAATTTATTTTGTACGGTAAAAATTTCTAGAATTAATCTGTTATGTTATCGGTACTATTACGTATTATTTAAAATAATACGTTGTATTATTGTTACTATTACATATTATTTCGTGTATTATGTTGAATTATTAATTACGTATTATTTGTGTAAATTAATATATTACTTTAATTACTACGTATCAGCTGTCGTATTAGCACAACTGGTACGTTTTATCATATAGATAATTGTCCCATAATTATTTGATTTTAAATATAAGTAAATATATTATTATTATTAATTATTCTCATTTAATTATATAATATGTGTATATTTTGACTATTTCGTATCAACTGTTGTAATAGCACAACATGTACGTTTTTATTTGT
Source organism: Asparagus officinalis (assembly GCF_001876935.1). Taxonomy (NCBI): domain Eukaryota; kingdom Viridiplantae; phylum Streptophyta; class Magnoliopsida; order Asparagales; family Asparagaceae; genus Asparagus; species Asparagus officinalis. The sequence goes on from NC_033800.1 coordinate 100,234,174, forward strand.
AGATAATTATTCTGTAATTAGTTTAATTTTTAAATGCTGTAATTATTTTATTTTAATTATTTTACCCCTAACCCTAACTTATATATAGATCCGGTTTATTAGACTCTTCGTCATGAAGGTGCTTTCTAACTTCGACCACACGCCCGCAGCTGTTTCCTCTCCATCTACTAAGAAAGCTACATCCCTTTTAAGGCAAACGATAATCAACGTCCGTGCTTCCAGATCCAGCTCCTCCCAATCCTCATCAGACATATCCTTATGCTTCTTCTCTTTTCCAGCCAAAGCCTTGTGCAATTTTGATGAAATCAAGGAGTTTTTCATCTGCATCCTCCAATAGGAGAAATCATTCTTCCCATTGAACTTTTCGATCTCCTACTTTCTAACTTTAACTGTTTTACTTGTTGACGCCATTCTCCGCTTATATAAATAAATCCGCTTCTTTTAGGAATTCCAACAAATACCTTGTGTTCACCACACAATAATTAAGCACCACCTCAGATTAAAAATTTTACCACCTTCAATCTGAATAAAGGGTTCTGATACCAATTGTTGGACGTAGTGACACGCCCTCACGCCACGGAAGCGATATCACCCTGTAGACGGTAAAAAATACCTCTATAGGCTTACAGGAAATTCGCCTGCGAGAAGAGCTCGCGCGCCCGGTTCTCTGACACGGGCCTAAATCGCATGGACATCGCACATGCTCGATTCTAAGTTCGCCTTACGGTCGGCTCGCCAGCACGAGTTAAGATCGATTAGGATGGCGGAAGTTCGCCTTTCACTCAACTCGCCTGCCCGAGTCCAGAGTCGAATCCGCCAGCAAACCCCAAGACCGTCAGTACAGCTGGATATCCACTACCCCACGTGCTGAGATGGACCTTCCCATCTCTCTCGACCCGAAGGGAGAGGGAGCACGATACCCCAGGACCATCAAACGGCCGCTCGCAGTGCGCGCAGCACGAAAGCCTAGACAGGTGTCGAGTCAACCTGAGCATTCCTAAATGCGACTCACCTCGGATGTCTGAGCCAAGAGCTGGATCCGCCGGCACTCGGCAAGCTGGCTAGACCCACTCGAGTACTGTGTACCTACTTCACCGCCTCTCCTGGCCGGAAAGGAGAAAGCATCGTGCTCAAAGCACGCCGGGCGGTCACGCACAGTACAAGTGATCGGACAGACACTTCATCGATCTGCGAACTCATAAATGCGGTTCATTAATGCTGGTCAAATCCACTCGGATAGCAGTCGTTTGTTGCCTCACATACAAGAATGGGCCTTCCCATCGTAGGTGACAGGACATAGAACACAATCCCTGGAATGACCGTTCATGGTATCGAGGAACGGCGAGACGTCTCTGAAGAGGATGTGGTCACATCCCACAATTCAAGGAGAAGTCAAGCTGTCCTTCTTTCATTTAAAAACCCCTTCCAGCACGATGGAAGAGAGGTCGCAAAACTTGGAGAAAAAAGAGTTGAGACCAAGCTGTTAGCAAATCCTTGCATTACAGCACTGCTGCCTAGTTCCGGGCTCCGATCGCCGACGAACCAAGCAGACCCGAACTCCATTGCCCCGAGCTTCTACTGCGAACTGAAGCTCTCCAGCAACCTCATTCAAACGGTCCAAGGGAAGCAGACTCGACCCGACCATCGAGCGAAGCGTCCTATAGCCACCTAAAGTCCCCACACAAAAACAAAGAGGGCCTTCCCTCTGCTTCTGTTGTAAACATTTGATTTGTTAGTTTGTAATAAGCTTTCTTATAAATACAAACGAAACTCCTTTCTTCGGAAGAATCAAATTTTCACCCTACAGAAGATGGCGACCACAGTGGGAGCAGCTGTTTCATCGAGTGAAATGGTGGTGGCTCAATTTGATGAGGTTACTATCGGGACGACAGTAGAGTCCCTCGAAATCGAGTTCGACCAGGCCAAGTACGAAGAATACTTGTCCTCCTCCTCCTCTGGTGGCGATGCGTCCCGCAAACGCCACAGAGCTGTGCGCCGAGGCCGACCTCAGACGGTCAAAGCCTCCGCACCCGAGGGTTCCAACCGAGTCTCATCGGAGGAACCCACTCCCTCGCAATCGATCAAGGCCAAGCCAGAGATCGAGCGCAAGAGGAGAGGGTCCGCCAGATGGATCGCCAAGCGGTCCACACAGACACCTACCTCGGAGGAAGCGCCGGTTCACTCCGGCGCAAACCACAATGCTACAACCCACGGTGACGGTCTCCCCGCTGGGAGAACTAACCAACAGCGACGGCAAACACCCGTCAGACAGGGGGTCCAAACCTCCATTTCTCATAATGGCCTGAACCATCACACAGGCCCGAGAAACACTAGACGGGAAGGCAAGTTGCCCGACCTCGGAAGGCCCTCCAAATCAGGAGCGTCAACCGAGGACAGCAGAGCCATCCGCTCAGGAGGACTTCGCTTCTCAGGTCATATCCCTGATGCGAACAAACCACACCGAGCATACGAGCCTACCCAAGTAGGCGAATCCTCGAAGGCTGGCGAGCCTCGCCATAATCATTTGGCGGATAAACGTAAAGGAAAGGAAATAGGCGGTTCCTCCCGAACCCGCTCTTCTAAACATAGGGTTGAAACCCGCCCACGTACTGGAGTTCGCTCAAGCGCGAAGACTCGCCAGTCAAGGCGAGATCGCCCGACTCCAACACCAAGGCGTTCCACCCAACGAGCGCCAGAGAGAGCGCTCAAAAATCTCTCGTCAGCTCACCAGAGCGATTCTTCTGAGGCCGGGGGTTGTCACCAACCATCCGTAGAAGACCTCAGAGAATTCTTGACTCGCAAACGCACTATTCACGAGGCGAATCATCAGTGTCATTGCGAGAGACTCATCCACACGGTCCTCGCCGACTGCCAATGTGTTGGAACGGTGAAACCTTCGGTATTTGAGAGGCTTTCTCAACAGGCCTCTCGACTGAGGCCCTCTCGTCGAAGGCGCCGTCACCAGAAAAGACGTGCTGTTGACGACTTGGGACTCTCATCCGCCACAGTCAACATGACGGATAAGGGGAAGGCGGTACTCTCCGACTCGCCAGACTCGGACCTGCTTAAGACCTAACACTTCGAGTCCGCTGACGCGACAGGAGGCATATTCCAGCGAGACACGTAGTCGCAGGGAAGGTAAAGATCGCGGTTGATATTCTACCTGCACCTCCACTCCTGGCGGCGAAGCGAAGGTCATTTCGGCAGCGTCGCCACATCTCAAACTCGCGGCTCAAGTTCAATATGCAGGAGAGTACACATGACCGCACTCGATACGACCAAACAATAGCGCCAAAAGCTGGCCAGGAACAGGCAGTGCGCCATCGACTCTTCTGAAGAGATGATGGGCAACTGCGTTCGAACAAGAAAGAAGAATGAAGAGACCCCAACGTCCTTCCCCGGCAGACTATTGGATAAGGAGTGGGTACCACCTCACCGTCAGCGGCTGAGACGGAGATGATCGAACAGTCCGCATTACGTCCTGCCAAAACATCGCATAGGAAACGATCGCAAACAGCGACAGCACCCCGTGACAAACAGATTCGACGGAGTTTCCAGACCAAGGCTGAATGCGCTGAAGCTTCAGCCAAAACATGAACAAGCTGGGGGGTGGTAGTCCCTACCCTAGTCGAAATGGGACCGGTCCCATACCCGGCGAAAATAGTTTCAAACCAATCAGTTGTGCCAGTTTCTGATGGCAACGGGGTCACCTCGCCAAATATCTATTACTTCATGCGCAGACCGGATTCCTCACGGGAACGACGCCATTCTCACTCGGACTAGTTCATAGGGTACCGCTCAAGGCGGGTGGCCTTTGAATGGTGCCGCACACTGGAGCCGGGGCTCCATCAAATGGTATGGGCGACGTTTGAAAAGCTTAGCCTGCCGGCTTCTTCGACGAACGACAAGGAAGTGTCAATGGCCACTCTCCTACGCTGGAGAAACAGCGGAAGTCGGGAGTCAGTTTAACGACTTACTGTGAAGAAGATTCGAAATCGATATGTCCACTGTCGGACCAAGTTTCCGAGCGAACAGCTGATCGAGATTGACGCAAACAATCGGTCGATCCACGATGCCTGTCCAAAATAGGGGCAGTTTGAAACCGCTACTTGGTACAGAACTTGTTCGCCAGGGCGAGCAAGTTGAAAATATGATCAAGAGGCCGGAGGTCCGAAGAGCACAGTTAAAAAGGGGAAGCAGCAGCAACCAGCGGTGCCCAAGAACCCTCCCCGGATCGAAAGGAAAGACGGCTATGGCGAGGGACTCCTGCCGGCGCCAAAGTTTCCGTTCAAAAGCCGAAACCCTAGGCGAATTGAACACGCCCCAGCGGCAATATGATTTCAAGAAGACCAGGTAAGTGGCCGACTCTCGACGACTCTTACTCAATAGTGGGGAATTAAGTTGCCAGAAAGCGCCCAAACGAAGAGGATGCGCTGACAAAACCGGGACCCAAGTTACTGGTGCTATCACAAGATTCCTCTGGGCATCACACAACCAAGTGCTAGTCCTCAAGAGACAAGACTCCAGGCGCCTCTACACGCCGGCGGGTCTTGAAGAAAGAGAAGGTCCAGAAGCAAGTGACGGGAACGAATGGTCACTGAGCTTTGGGACGGTCGTCCGGAGGTTCAAGTCGGCGTGGGGATAATCCTATCCCAAGGCTTTGAAGATCACTTAACGAGATCCTCATAACAGCGGGAAAAGGGTTGGTTCCACGAAACTCTGCCATCAGGCAGGTGATGTATGGTCCATCGGACTGCCCGATGAAGCATGGGACCGCAAGCCTTCCCATGGAGTCCTTAAGAGAAAACATGCAACCGGGTCACCTCATCCTGGATACGGATGACGCGCGATGACTGCCTAAACGACTCTGAATGAGAGACCCAACGTCTTCGCCACGAAAGAGCGGAAAGGAGTTTGCAAGAATAATCACCGCATTGAAGAGCGAGGGGGCGGAAAACCCGAGCAGGACCTTTCTCCGCGCGCCCCTAT
>NC_033800.1:100240162-100295669 GCF_001876935.1 Asparagus officinalis
CATACTCCTGGGGCGTCCGTGGATTCATGGCAACCGGATCGTTCCGTCCACGTTACACCAGTGCTTAAAATACATAGACGACTACGAGCGGGTAAGAACGGTGGTGGCCGACAAACACCCATTTAAGGGCGTCGAGAACTACTTCGCAGATTCTCTGCTATACCAGGACCCCGACCAGCCACCAGTGGAAGAACTGGAGAGTGGCAATGAGGCGGATAGTGAACCTGAATACGGTGACAGCTTAATTCTGAACGACTTTGAGTCGATTGTAATTGGTTATGAGAGTCACCATGTAACTAACGCCGTTCAGGCAGAGAAGCTTATCATGAATGAGAAATCCGACCTTGCTTATTTGTCGTCTTGCTCCTCGTCCGAAGACGACGCACCTAATAACTCATGGTCGACACTCTACAGTGAGTCTTCTCTACACTTGCCGGTATGTTCATCATACATCTTCAAGACGCGGCCGATCGAGCCATCGCGAGCTGTATTCGTCGTGCCAGCACGGAAGAGGTATCGAAAAGACATCATCTTCGGTCGAATCGATCGCCCCCTACGCACGCTATGGGACGAATCTGAGGACGAAGACCCAGCGCCCCAGTTCTCGCAATACAGTCGAGTGGCAAAGCGCATAATGAGCGACATGGGGTACGACCTCGATCACTCGCTTGGAGGGCCTGAATTACGGCTGAGGACGCAAGACGGTCATCAAACCCGCCTACGTCCCCAAAGGGAAGCCCTCAAATTACTTCAACAGGACTAGGAGAGGCTTAGGCTACTCCTCCTCCTCATCGGAGTTTTGTTTTTACGTCGACGAGGATTCCGATTACGCATGTTCAGGGGATCAGTCGTCAACAACCTCGGCCTGGGACTCCGACGTTAGCGTAAGGAATCTGTTCGATGGCCTTACAGTCAACATGGCTACAGTAGACCCCGCCGGAATGGCGGAGGACGAACAACTTCCACTTTACGACGAGACATGGGATCGCCATGTTAGCGCCCAGTGGAACAGTCGCTTCGAACAGCGCGAACCACCAACTGAAGACGAAGTCCTCCAGGTGAACATGGGTACCGAGGCGAATCCCAAACCCATATTCATCAGCGGCAGTCTGCCTCCTCAAGAAAAAGAGGATCTCATCGCCCTCGTACGGGAATACATTGACGTCTTCGCCTGGAATTACGAGGATATGCCTGGCCTGGATCCGCGGGTCGCCACGCATCGCCTCAACATCAACCCTGACGCCAAGCCAGTCAAACAACAGCAGAGGCGGTTTCGCCCCCAAATCATGGAGGCGATCGAATCTGAAGTAAAGAAGCTGATCGAATCCGGCTTCATCAGAGAGGAGCAACACCCCGACTGGGTGGCGAATATTGTTCCAGTCTTGAAGAAGAACGGCAAGATCCGCATCTGCATAGACTTTAGGAACCTCAACGCCGCGTGCCCTAAAGACGAATTCCCTCTGCCCATCACGGATGTCATCATTGACAATACGTGCGGATTCGAGAGGATGTCCTTCATGGACGGCTTCTCGGGGTACAACCAAATCAAAATGCACCCCGAAGACGAGAAACACACTGCATTCAGAACTCCCATGGGGGTGTATTGCTATACCGTCATGCCTTTCGGGCTCAAGAACGCCGGCGCAACCTACCAACGCGCCATGAGCATGATCTTTCGAGATCATCTGCGAAAGACGGTCGAATGCTATGTGGACGACTTGGTCGTGAAGAGTCGCCATAAGGAGGATCACCTCCAAGACTTGAAGGCTATGTTCGAACTCATGAGGACTCATCAGCTCAAGATGAATCCTACCAAGTCATTCTTGGGAATGTCTAGCGGTAAATTCCTCGGTTTCGTCGTCACGACGAAAGGGATCCGAATTGATCCAGACAAGGTGCGAGCTATTCAAGAGCTCCAACCACCCCGAAATCTTAAAGAGCTGAGAGGCCTTCAAGGACGACTGGCTTATATCCGAAGATTCATCTCGAATCTCTCGGGCAAGTGCCAACCCTTCTCTAAGCTGATGAAGAAAGGTACCTCCTTCGTCTGGGATGAGCCATGCCAAAAGGCTTTTGAGGAGATCAAAGCTTATCTCTCAAATCCGCCTGTCCTTGCGGCGCCAATCTCAGGAAGGCCATTCCTCATATACATACGGGCTATGGAACATTCTCTGGGTGCCCTCTTGGCTCAGAACGATGATGCAGGCCACGAGCAGGGCATCTACTACCTGAGCAGAACCTTGCAGGGCGCCGAGCAACGGTACCCAATGGTCGAGAAGGAATGCCTAGCCTTGGTGTTCGCTATCCAAAAGATGCGGCACTACTTGGTTGGCCAAACCATCCATGTCATCTCCCGGATGAATCCCATTCGGGTCTTCATGACACAACCCGCAGCGCTAAACTGGCGCCTGGCCAGGTGGGCACTTCTGCTCTCTCAATACGACATTCATTTCATGCCGCAGAAATCGGTCAAGGGACAAGCCATCTGCGATCTCATGGCTAGTCACCCGCTGGGGGAGAAGACCGATCTATTCGAAGATCTGCCGGATGAACCTCCCGAAGCCAATATGACTTCGTCGCCGGAGGTGTGGCAGATGTTCTTCGACGGTGCGTCCCGCGCAGGCGCGAGCGGCTCTATTTCTGCAGGAGTGGGAGTGGCCCTCACCTCCCCGCATGGTCACGTGTTTCCCCGGGCCTTTTCCTTGACGGAACCATGTACCAACAACGTAGCCGAGTACAACGCGTTGCTCATAGGGCTCGAGTTAGCCAAAGAGCTCGGGATAAAGCATCTGGAGGCTTATGGCGATTCGCAACTCATTGTCAAACAAATGACTGGCGAATACGAAGTCAGGAATGAAGATCTTATCCCGCTCCACCGAGCAGCGGTCAGACTAGTGGAGTCATTCGAGAGCTTCCGTATTGAGCACGTGCTCCGTTCAAAGAACACCCATGCGGATGCTCTCGCATCCTTGGCAGCTAACTTAGCCCAGCCTCCTGGAACGACCCAAAAGGTCGCTGTCGCCAGCCGAAAACTCTTTCGACCCAGAGACGTCCCAGAGGCAAACGCCACTCATCAAGCCTCGGGTCAGCCAGATCAGGAAGACTGGCGTCTCCCGATCATCGATTATGTCCTATACGGCATGTTGCCTGAGGATTCGAAGGAACGAGAGTCTATCCGGCGACGTGCCTCGCGATTCTACTACGATTCAACCACTAAAACGTTGTATCGCAGGTCATATGACGGCTTGCTACTTCGCTGCCTTTCAAAAGCAGAGGCGCAAGAAGCCGTACGCGAAGCACATGACGGCGTGTGCGGAGCTCATCAGCCCGGACCCAAGCTTTGGGATCGCTTACGTAGGATGGGCTACTTCTGGCCTGGGATGGTTACTGATGCAGTCGCTTATGCTAAGCGATGTTACGAATGCCAGATCCACGCCAACTACATGCACCAGCCTCCTGAGGATCTACATCCGACGAGGGCATCTTGGCCCTTCGAGGCATGGGGGATGGACATAGTCGGGCCAATTTCTCCACCATCGGCGAGAGGCCATCGCTTCATCCTCGCGATCACCGACTATTTCTCTAAATGGGCAGAAGCCATCCCCTTAAGAGAAGTCAAGACTAGCGACGTGATTAAGTTCATTAAGCACCATGTCATATACCGATACGGCGTACCCCGGCGTATCATTCACGACAACGGCACGCAATTCGTTAGCCATGCCTTCACCCGGTTCTGCGACAAACTCCGGATACAGAACCTCTCGTCCACGGCCTACAACCCTTCAGCGAATGGTTTGGCCGAAGCTTTCAACAAGACGATCATCAAGATCTTGACCAAGCTGACTTCCACTAGCAAGCGCGACTGGAATGAAAAGCTAGGCGAAAGCCTGTGGGCATATCGCACGACGGTTCGCACACCGACTGGCACTACGCCCTACTCGTTGGTATACGGCTGCGAAGCTGTATTGCCGTTAGAGATTCAGATTCCATCCCTCCGCGTCGCCTTATCAACAGGAATGACAGCCGAGGAGAATCACCGGCTTCGACTCGCAGAACTCGAAGCGCTGGACGACAGGCGACTGGAAGCTCAGCAGCACATCGAGTTTTACCAAGCTCGGATGGCCAGGAGCTTCGACAAGAAAGTCAAGCGCCGAGCCTTCAAAGAAGGAGAGCTCGTCCTATCCGTCCGTAGACCAATGATCCTCACTTCCAAGAAGAAGGGGAAATTCCAGTCCAAATGGGAAGGGCCATTCGTAGTAGAGACAGTCTACTCGAACGGCGCCTATCGCCTCGTCAAACCGAACGGCGATAAAATCATGATGCCCATCAACGGCAAGTATCTGAAGAAGTACTACCCATAGTGCTCCTTCACAAACTCCCACGAGTGCAAGAGTCTAAACTGGCCCTCAGCGCCCTCCAACTGGTACATGAGGCTAAACTGCTCCTACTTTACCCGTTCGGGCGAAAGCCTCTGACGGAATCCAATTCGCCTATCTTCTCCAATGAGATGGCGGATCCACTAAAGTCGTTCATATCACGACAAATCCATCCAATTCGCCTATCTTCTCCAATGAGATGGCGGATCCACTAAAGTCGTTCCAATCACGACATCCCCCGTCAAGTTAACATTAAACCTCTGACAAAATCAACTTACCAATCCTCTTCTAAAGGATGGTGGGTCCTCAAAGTCGTTCCAATCACGACATTCCCCGTCAAGTTAACATTAAACCTCTGACAAAATCAACTTACCAATCCTCTTCTAAAGGATGGTGGGTCCTCAAAGTCGTTCCAATCACGACATTCCCCGTCAAGTTAACATTAAACCTCTGACAAAATCAACTTACCAATCCTCTTCTAAAGGATGGTGGGTCCTCAAAGTCGTTCCAATCACGACATTCCCCGTCAAGTTAACATTAAACCTCTGACAAAATCAACTTACCAATCCTCTTCTAAAGGATGGTGGGTCCTCAAAGTCGTTCCAATCACGACATTCCCCGTCAAGTTAACATTAAACCTCTGACAAAATCAACTTACCAATCCTCTTCTAAAGGATGGTGGGTCCTCAAAGTCGTTCCAATCACGACATTCCCCGTCAAGTTAACATTAAACCTCTGACAAAATCAACTTACCAATCCTCTTCTAAAGGATGGTGGGTCCTCAAAGTCGTTCCAATCACGACATTCCCCGTCAAGTTAACATCAAACCTCTGACAAAATCCGCTTACCACTCTTATTCTGAGAAATGGTAGCCTCCCCCCACGGTCGCTCCAATCGCGACAAGATCCCATCAAGTTAATGATCACCTCTGATGGTTGGCGCCGTTATTCTTACGAATAGCATAGCCTAAGTAATAGCCTACCATGCGACGTGCTATTACTTCTGTCAATAGTCACACTCCTACGTCCCTGAACTATTTGACCTATTCCAGATGTCCTAACATTGCTTTAGGATAACTGATAGGTAGAGTCTACCAGGCGATGACTCCTACCACAATCAATTGTCACATTCCCACATGACGACAATTGTCGAACACGGTTCGACAGACAACCTGTCTGTCGGTTCCCCCATACAACAACTCGCCGAAAAGCGAGTCGAAGTCAAGTTCATCAGTTGGCCGTAAAGGCGAATGTTTGTTCTTTATTGCGATCCAAGGGTTACTCTCTCGATCCCGTTGGAGCTACAACGCGAAGATCGGAGTTAATCCGATCCCACGCTATGAGCAACAGAAAGCAAAACAAGAGCTTAATACGACTAAGTCCTAAACAGGACAATCAGTGGATCGTCAAGTTCAATTCAAATGCCCAACGGCGCAGTCAAAGAGAGAAAACTGTATGCGCAAAGCAAAGGTGAACAGAATAAGCAAAAGGGCCACTACGGGCCATAATTTACATGAGTTTTCAGTTTAGTTGTGATGCCCGAAGTACCAACTAAGTTGACACAAAAAAAAAAGTTCAAGAAGACAGAAGGATGGACTTGAACACGGCATTACAAAAACTTCAGCAGGCTGAACGAGCCGATCTTCGCTTTGAGCTTCGCACGCTCCGCAGCCCGCTGGATCCTCGCCTTCTCCTTCCGCTCCGGTTGCCGCCGGGCCAACTCCGCCTCGCTGGCTTCTTCCTCTTGGCGAAGGAGCTGGAGCTCCTGGTCCACCGCCGCGGCAGCTTCGCCGAGCCTCCTCACCGTAAGCTGGCGCTCCCGTAACTTCGCCTCGCCGCGGAGGGAGCCAGCGTCCTCGAAGAAGGCCCTGTCCAGATAGGCATCCATCCGGTCCAGCACCGCTTGTTGACGCCTCCGCAGACGTTGGAGCTCGGCCTCTTTCGCCTGAATCCTTTTCGCTCGCTCTTTGCGCTCGAGTAGATGACACAAAGAAGGGGGCGGCGGCTCATCAGAGGAATCTTCGTTGGCCAATTCTTCGAGGCGGTACATCCACCCCTCAATGCGCTCAAGCTCCCGCTCACATCGCCGTGTGAGCGAGGCATCACCCGCACGGCGAACCGCCTCCAAACACGCTTCCACATGAGGGAGCGCGTCGTAGTAACGTCCGTCGCCAACGCTGACTGAGATGGCAACCCCGTGCACCAAGCCCACCAATTCCTGGAGGGGCACGAAGGCGGGATGAGCCAAGGGGTCCGGAATCGCGGGGACGGCAGCCGGAGCACCAACGTCGACGACGGTGGAGGAAGAACCGACACCCTCCGCACCACTATCATTAGAAGAGGAAGCCATGAGAGAGAGAGTTCTTTTTCGCAGAGATCTCTTCCTAGCGGATTTCTCTCGAAGCGGTAGGGACTCTGCTGGAGAAGAGCAAGTGCAAGTATATATTCCGAAAAATTTAACGGTGGAGATTCATCACCCCAAGCGATCAAGCGGTCCAAACGCCCTGCGACGCTTCGAACTCGACGCCATTAAAGGCTGCTCTCGAAACCCCGAACCGACAGATCGGATTGGGCACGAGAGGCGAAGCGACCGGTCGCTTCACCATAAATAAGCATTAATGCGCCTGCAGACTCCTGGCTGGCAAGCACTTGGCCCCGCCGACTGACACGTGGCACGAGTTTCGCCCGTAGTTGGATCTCCGACTGTTGGACAAATTCGCTGACTGCTCAAGTTTCGCCTGAAGTTCAAACTCGCCGGGCAAATCGGGTCAGGTTTCCAACACAAGCCCAACATCGTACGGAGTTCGCACGTAGTATAAACTCGCCAGCCGTTGGGTTCCGTTCCCAAGCGAAACTCGCCAGCAAAGGAGTTTACTCATCTGCTTGAACTCGCCAACAGTTGGGTTTAGCACCCAAGCGGAACTCGCCGCGATCGAGTCTCGCCTGAAAACAAATTAAGTCTCGCCAATACGCAAGCAATGAGCGGGCACAAACCTCATTGGGACTTTAAGACAGTACATTTGAACAAAGTTATGTTTTCTGCAAATTGCGAAAGTCATAATAACATGTTCAAAGAAGCAAAACATACACCCAGCGTTTCAAGACAATACATTTGAACAAAGTTATGACTTTAAGAGTCATGGCATAGTCCCAAATGTAAAAACAAGCAAGCAAAACATCTTAATACAGTCCTGAGGCAGAAGTCTCAGTCGAACACGCTGAAGGTGGAAATCTCCTCTTTGACCGCCTCAACCTGGCTCGCGTGGTCTTCCCGAGCCTTGTTTTCAGCAGCCTTCCGGATCCGGTCCTCGCGGTTCGACGCAGCGGCAGCATCTGCTTGGCGCAAAGCTAGCAGGCGTCGAGTCTCTGCCTCAGCGTTCTCATTAACCTTGACCACGTCAGATTGGAGCGCCTTCCACTTCGCCTCCGCCTGCCCTAACTCGGCCCTCAGGCGAGCCATGGTATGATTGAGATCAATGACTTGCTCCTCTAGCAAACGTTGCTGGCTCACCCAAAAGTTAGCCACAGACTCCAAATCCGCTATCTCCTTGGAGCGGGTTTCCTGTTCCAGGGCTTCCTGACGCCCGAAGTGAGCTAGACAGGATGCCATTTTAGCCTCCGGACCTCCCCGTAGCAAGTCCTCTAGCACCATCATGCGTGGCTCCAAGAGACGGAGTTCACGCACGCAACGGGTAGCGAGACGGTTTTCACCTGATCGCCGTAAATCGGCCACGCGATCATAGAGGGACTGCCTGAAGCTGTCAAAGCTACCCATACCGAGTTCGACGAGGGAAATTGCCTGCCTTACAGCACCTTCGAACTCTTCAATACGGGCCTGCCACGGTTGAGACTCGGAGGGAACAGACCTCTGGCCCGGAGCAAGCGTCGTGATGGGAGGAATTTCGAGGCAAGGTTCGGCTCCCGGCTGGGGAGCGGGATCCGGAGCAGCGGAGTTCGCACGGCCTTCAGATTCGTCGTCTGAAATCAGAATGGGATCGGCCGCATGCTCCTCGGCAGCCGGCACCTCCTCTCGACCTGTAAGACGCAACAAGCGATACAGGGAACAGTTGGGGGAGGAACACCTACTAAACTTACACAAAAGTTGAAGCAAGGAGATACCTTCAGCAGCACCCGAAGAACCAGATTCTTTCCTTTTCTTGGAAACAACCCTCTTCACCTTCGGCGCCATTGGGGGTATGAGGAAGAAGAAAGTCGGGTCCACTCCGGGGAGACCTGTAGATCCTCTTAACAGAGGATAGGGGCATTAAATACCTAAGAGTCCTAGGCGGTTACTCGAGACTCGATTAGACCGTTCAAGGCTGGAACAGTTGAAGGGTAAGGCCGAACAGATCGGATCTTATCTGGACGGACGAGATCTAACGGTTCGTGACCACGATCTGCAACGACGGCCCGAATCGGGCGCGAGAGACGAAGAGGCCCACTACTTCGCATTAAATGCGAAACGGCTAGCCCACGTCCCCTTAACTGACGTACACGTGGATTAACACGCGGCCCACTGAAATCGGAACCCGATCAGAGCCAGGCTTCGCCGTTAGCTCCTGCGAATCCGCCCGCGAACAAAATTCGCCCGCAGTTGAAGTAGACTTGCAGCCGAAATTCGCCAACAAGAATTCCTCTATAGTTGAGGTTCTCTTACGACCAAATTCTGACCAATGCATGATTACGAAAATGGAGCACACACGTAAATGACAATAAGCCAAGAAACAAAAGGGACAATTTCATTCATGAGAAAGAAGTCCTATTACAAGCAGAAAACTAAAGGCGAACTACAGGGATTTCAACTTCAGTTCCGCCCCACGAATTTCTTCAGCATGGCGAAGCTCAAGCCTCCTCAGGACCTCTCGACGAATATCTTCCTCCGTGCAGGAGATCAAGTCCTGAATAACCTCCCTGACATCCTTGAGAGCTCGATCCTTCTCTGCAACGGAGCCAGCAGTCAACCGCCGGCGAGACTTTACGCCCTCCAACTCCTTTGCCACGTGATCGCGAGCCTTCTCTTGAACGGCCAGGGCGGCCTGTGCTTCGGCTACAACCTGTTTCAGCCTCTCTACTTCGAAGGAAAGTCGGGAGAACTGATTATCGACCGTTTCTTCCTCGCGGGCCACTTGTGCATCCTCGGCTCTGACCTGCTCCGACTCTGCCGACAGTTTTAACTCTAGTGTCATGTTCTCGTTCAGGCGGCGATCACGATCCGCCAAAGCTACTCGAACTTCGCGGGAGGCGAGATCAACAAGAGTGGAACTCTCCGCACGAAGAGCGAGCAGCTGCCGAACAGCCCCCTCCACTTCGTTCAGACGCTGAAAATAGGGCCTCGCCGCGGCGGCGCCGAGCCTCTTACGCAAGAAGGACGCATCGTGTTCAAGAACTTCCCTGAATTCTTCGAAGGGGCAATTCTCCTCCAAGACCAGCCGGGTGCAGTGGGCCAAAGTATCTTCGAAATTCGCCAGAGCTCGCTCCACCTGCGTTTTTCGCCAGCGTTCCAAGGGAGAGAGGGCGACCTCCTCCGCCGTAGACGAAATCACGGTCGAGGTGCCTATAGCCATAACCGTAGAAGTGGTAACGGGCACCACCGGAGACGGTGCGACCAATGGCACCCTCGGTGTAGTGGTCACAACGTCAACGGCCGCCGTCGACGGAGAAATGGTCACCTGCAGAATGGGGGCCTCCCGTTGAAGCGGCCCCGATACCAGCGGCAGTATAAGAGCGTGTGGTGTAAATCGCGGTCCTTCGCGGGCAACTCAAAGCGGGCTTGGGTGCCTCCAGCATGGGTCCAGAACCATCCCCGAGCTCCGTCAACTAGTCCTCCTTCGAAGTTTAGGTGGGGGTTGGCATTACCCACATACAATTGATCGTACCCAAACTGGCGGGCGAACCTGCAGGGGATATATGGCTCGAGATAGCATGTAGGGCCCGTTCTCAGAATGTGATACCCCGGTCGGATATTCACCAACCAGCGAAAGGCACCACGAGTAAGGACCGTGTAGTGATCCGCTGTCGGAGCATCCCTGAGAGATTCTCCATATCCGCCCCCGCTGAAATAAGGGAAGAAGCGGCGGAAATTATAATGCCCGAAGTGGGAGAGCGTCTTCCTGGCATCAGGGATGTCCTTGCATTTCCAAGAGCACCTCTCCAAGCGCTGGACGAAGGGGACGAACTTATCGCCCTGAAGCATCGCCGGGGCGCTCATCAAACATTCGCAGTGGTATACGAACCACGCCATCAAGTAGGTGTACGGTAGCCCCACCCTAGGATTGGGAGTTTTGATAACTACTCCTTCCCCCTCATCAAGGACCGACACACGGCAGAATTGGGCCGTCAGAGTGCGGAGCCCCCGGTGAATGCACGCTATCGTTGCCGATACCAGGGAATAAGACTTCCCGTGAGCTAGGCAAACCGCCGGATACACGACCTCCACAGGAAGAGCCTCAAAGGAGTGAGTGGGGATTACGCACCTCTTCAGCCATAACATGAGGTACCCCGCGAGCAGCGCCTTCCCCGAGATGAGAAACTTCGCCTGATGATGGAATGAGTGAAGGACAGTACCAGACTTAAACCCGCCCTCGTCGCGGTCAAGAGTCATGGTGCTTCCTTCTTTAGCTGTCCTCGCCTCCACTTCGGGCTGGTCGCACGCGCCTAACGGGAGAGCGGGCTTCCCCTTAACATCGTTCCCTGGGAACAGATAATCAGCCTAATTCTTGTGGCTGATCCCCGGGGTCTTCTTCTTCTTCCCCTTATGATCCGAGGCCCCTAAGGTACTAAGGCATATGTAGTAGTGGCAGAGTAGCTCCCACAGAGTTTCAACCGCCAAAGGGGAATGGCTCGACAGCTGATCAATTTCATCTTGATCGGGGACGTACTCCTCGTAAGGAAAGTCTCCCAGAGGCAGCCCCGACACGTCGTACATCTCGTGAGGGGTGATACCAAGCTCACCATTGGGGGTGAAAAACGTGCCGCTTTCCGCGCAATACAGTTCCAAGATACTATGGAACTGAGAAGCGTTGATCCGCAAGCCGTGTCGAGTGGCTTCAATGGCCACATACAGCTCTGTACCTTTGAGATCAGCATTTTTGGCCAGAATGTAGTCGGTGATCTTGGACCACCACGTGTCGCTGCCGGGTGCAGAATAGACCCACCCCGGGGCCCTAAAGTCCTTAGGGGGAAAGCTTCCACCAGCTCGAAAGAAGCGGTGACGGAAGGTCTCCGCCACCGCTGTCGACTCCCCCACGGGCCCGTCCTTAGGACATTAAGCCAGGGTCTCCACTCCATACCCAGCAGTGGAGCCCGTAAAGACGCCACAAGTGACCCCGTCCTGAGAAGGGGTCAAATCCCAGTGCATCGTCCGAGGAATGGCGAGGGACCGCAGCTCGACGATCGAAAACCCTCTCGACATGCTGGGGAGGTAATAATGAACCCCCTCTACCGTGCGGAACCACCGGCTCTCTTTGAGCAACAGGGCGGAGGGGTCGGCCATAGCGTCGCCGAACAAAAATTGAGGCTTCGGCAGCTCTGCCCTGTCCTCATCTGTCAACACCGCGTTGGTCGTCAACTCACGTAATGTCAAGTGATGACCGTCCGTGACCCTCTGTACCAGACCATGCGGCTTTTCAGCGGTGAATACGGGCATTGGAGCCAGAGAAGGAAATTGAGAGGGCGCCGTATAATTCGTAGCCCCGGCGTGGCCAACCTCCACACCCTCCGGGAGAGCCTCATCGGAGAAGGTCACTGCAACAAGAAATAAAAAGTCAATTGAGTCAAAATCTGCTGTATGGGCGAAATCGCCCGTCGAATAGAAATCGCTTATCGAAAGGGGGAACCCATTTCGAACGATGTCTATCCGTACAGCCTGCACTCCCCTCCAATGGGAAAGGGCCGAACTCGCCTTACGAAAAGGAAGTTCGCCTCTTCCCCACTGAAGGATTCGCCTGCAGGGACGGTACCCCTCCTCTAAAGGCAAACTAGGGCAAACTTTGCCCCAAATCGGGGAAAGGAGTAACACTCATCTCCCTAAAGTCCGACGCCTAAGACTTACAAAAGATCGCCCAAACGAACCCATCAACATACCTGGGCGCGGCTCCAGAGCACCGGCAGGCATGCCGGCGGAGAGACGGTCGGAATAACGTCCGGGGTCCGCACCTCTCACTTTGCATCTCTTAGATTTCGGAGCCATTGTAGGATGAAGCGGGAATTCTTTCCTGGGATGTTCCTTTCAAGATTTGAGAGCACGATAACTCCCAATGGAGGAAAATGGCTGAATTAGAAGGGCGGAATTGTCCACGTGGCCACGACTGCCCTCGAAAAGCGAAAACCCTAACGGACAGAGGACGTGGCCACGATCAAGTTCGACGGCTCAGATCACCCTCGGTATATCGAAAGAACCGAGGTTGGCGGCTACATCCGACGGTTGAACCCGAAAACCACGGCCACGATGCGTCATGGGGCGAAACACACAAAATCGTGTTGTCAAACCACGATCGCTGCGACCCAATGGGACCGCACCGCCCTAGCTGGGAAGCACAAAGCCCTATCAGCTGACACGTGGTTCATCTCCCGTCAGATCTGGGCCCACCTCAAAAAGGGCGGGTTTCGCCTGCAAATACCTGACACGTGGTTCATCTCCCGTCAGATCTGGGCCCACCTCAAAAAGGGCGGGTTTCGCCTGCAAATACCTGGCATGACCCCACGAGCTGCGCGAAATTTGGCTCCCAAAGACTAATTTCGCCTGGGCAACTCGCTCGCCACTAAAGGTAAAATCATAAACAAAGCCAATGGAATGACCTCGCTTAAACGGTTAAAACCCACGCCTCAGACGGCTAAGGGTTAGAGCAGAAATCTTAGCATTAAGCCTAAGAGAGACTGTTCGACAACTCATCATACTGAGGGGAATAGTATGGCTAGCCCGATTCAAACGGTGATCGGTAAAGGCACATCAAACCCGTTGATAGCTGAGGATTTGCTAAAAATCCTAAAAGAAATCAAGTGCGCTTACTTCGCCGAAAATTTCTTCATTCAAAGTATTCCAAACCACACGCGAGCCGGTTTAGGTGTGAAAACTTTGAAGGGGGTCTTGTAGACGGTAAAAAATACCTCTATAGGCTCACAGGAAATTCGCCTGCGAAAAGAGCTCGCACGCCCAGTTCGCTGGCACGGGCCTAAATCGCATGGACATCGCACATGCTCGATTCTAAGTTCGCCTTACGGTCGGCTCGCCAGCACGAGTTAAGATCGATTAGGATGGCGGAAGTTCGCCTTTCACTCAACTCGCCTGCCCGAGTCCAGAGTCGAATCCGCCAGCAAACCCCAAGACCGTCAGTACAGCTGGGTATCCACTACCCCACGTGCTGAGATGGACCTTCCCATCTCTCTCGACCCAAAGGGAGAGAGAGCACGGTACCCCAGGACCGTCAAACGGCCGCTCGCAGTACGCGCAGCACGAAAGCCTGGACAGGTGTCGAGTCAACCTGAGCATTCATAAATGCGACTCACCTCGGCTGTCTGAGCCAAGAGCTGGATCCGCCGGCACTCGGCAAGCTGGCTAGACCCACTCGAGTACTGTACACCTACTTCACCGCCTCTCCTGACCGGAAAGGAGAAAGCACCGTGCTCAAAGCACGCCGGGCGGTCACGCACAGTACAAGTGATCGGACAGACACTTCATCGATCTGCGAACTCATAAATGCGGTTCATTAATGCTGGTCAAATCCACTCGGATAGCAGTCGTTCGTTGCCTCACACACAAGATGGGCCTTCCCATCGTAGGTGACAGGACATAGAGCACAATCCCTGGAATGACCATTCATGGTATCGAGGAACGGCGAGACGTCTCTGAAGAGGATGTGGTCACATCCCACAATTCAAGGAGAAGTCGAGCTGTCCTTCTTTCATTTAAAAGCCCCTTCCAGCACGATGGAAGAGAGGTCGCAAAACTTGGAGAAAAAAGAGTTGAGACCAAGCTGTTAGCAAATCCTTGCATTACAGCACTGCTGCCTAGTTCCGAGCTCCGATCGCCGACGAACTAAGCAGACCCGAACTCCATTGCCCCGAGCTTCTACTGCGAACTGAAGCTCTCCAGCAACCTCATTCAAACGGTCCAAGGGAAGCAGACTCGACCCGAGCATCGAGCGAAGCGTCCTATAGCCACCTAAAGTCCCCACACAAAACAAAGAGGGCCTTCCCTCTGCTTCTGTTGTAAACATTTGATTTGTTAGTTTGTAATAAGCTTTCTTATAAATACAAACGAACGCCGACCAGCCCCCTATACTCCTCCGCCCGACGCCCTTCCCCCTGAGCCCGCCGACCTCCATCTCCTGAGCCGCGCCCGACCGAACCCCCACCCACCAGCCAAGCTCCGCCAACCCACCTTGCTGCTACCCGACACCAACCGAGTTCGCCGCTACCCCGTCACCGTAGTCCCTTGCTAGAGCTCTTCCTAACGTCGTGCCCACCGTGTTGGATCCGACCCGTGCCGCTGACGTTGATTTGTTCGACGCACCGTGACAAGATCTCACCTCTCAAGTAGATATTTTTATAATTATTATCGCTTAAATTTTTAGTTAGATATATTATGGTTGTTAATATGCATATTTGGCATGGAATGATGTTATATGGTATTAGATAATTTTTAGTAATAAGTAATGAGATACTATACTGTATTTATGTCTGAAAATTTACGAGTACGAAATGATAAACGTATGTGTTGTAAATAGATTTTATGAGACATTAATATTTTTTTGTATATTTATATCTAAGTATTTACGGACATGAAATGACAAGTTAGGTGTTAAAATTAGATTTTATGAACTATTATCAAAAAAGAAATAAATTAAAGGTAATTTATAAAATAGGGAAATGTTACTTTTCATGCAGAAAAGAATTAATATAAATATATTACACAAATATTTTTATTAGTTATAATGAGAAATAGTTTTAAAGAATAATTTTGGAAAAAGAATTTTTATTATTATTTATGATAGTATGACTGATCATTGTAGAGCGCGACATTTTATGTACAAAACGACATCGGTTTCCAGTTTTCTTTTTTTGCATTATTATATTAGAGGATACTTAATTACGGATAGCTTGCATGAGAAGTTCGGACACCTCAGTAGTAAGATATTAATGAAGTCTATTTACATGTGTTTTTATGCAGTGTAGACTCTGTTCATGCATACCGTATTTCATTCGTAATTATTACTCATGCCTTATGAACTTGTTTATTTATGTTCGACATGTCATGTTATTATTGTATATAATTAGTTTTATTTATTACCTCTTGTAGTGATTGAGAACCTTAGTAGTTTATGACTCAGTGGCCTTGAGCGTTATGAACAGACCTAGTGACATGTGTGGGTGTGTTGACTGAGTTTAGGTGGTGAACCTGAGTTTAATAGGGATTATGATTGTTGACTTAGAAAAACGAGAAGAGTTGGGATAGGAAAGTCCTTGTTCATGTGGTCGGATGTGATTGTTGATGTATCTTTCAGGCTCATGCCAGTGAATTCGTGTAGTCACTGGGGTTGGTTTGTTAGGCTAAAGTGAATTCGTGTAGTCACTTTAGTCAGTGAAATTGTGTAGTCACCCAAGTTCTGCTTGAGTTCGGACCAGACCGAAATCAGATTACGTGTAGTCCTCTGACCAATTCGTGTAGCGGTATTAGATGTACGTAGGGGATTTGTGAATAGTCAGCTATCCGATGATATGAGTGATGACTCTGTGTGAGATGTGGACCAGTGAGTTTTAGGATGGCTAGTACTTTACCTAATTATTGTATGTGTATAGCTGTATGTTATCATGTTTAGTATAGGATTACATTCTGACTTAGTAGATTTCTAGTTGCATGTATCATTGTCTTTCCTATTAGTATTATTATTGTCATAGCATGGGTCATACGACCGTTTTATTTGTTCATGTGAGATCTTACCGTGTGCCATACACGCTGACGTACACATGTTTTCTCTGGTGTGCGTCAGACTTAGCAGACGAACAGGTCCAGTTCGATGATGCAGCTTAGCCGGTGTATGCCCAGCCGGAGTGTCCATCCGATGGAGTGGAAGAACAAACTGAAGCCTAGATGTGTTTTCTTTTCTGTAGTAGCTGATGAACATTAGAACTCTTTTACAGCATTTCTTTAGTTTGACGATGGATTTAGTTATTTTATCAGTATTTCCTTTTATCATAGATTATGTATTTTTATTCCTAGTTGGACCATTTTTGTAATAAGGGTATGTTTGACCCATATTTTTATGTCTGGGATGATTTACCATGGATGACATGTTTATTTCTTATTCTCGATTGTCTTTATATTCTTGCTATTATGATCGGGGACTTGTGACTGATATTCTTATGTTTGACGCTTAGCATATTAGATTGGGAAGAAAAGAAAAAGAAAGAAAAAAAGGTAGTGTATATTTCTTCTCAATCCAATACGTCACGGGCTTGTTCACGTTTCGATTCCTGGGTATTTTGGGAAGCGGAGCGTGACAATATTGATAGAAAGATTATTGTGGTACATCTCCACAAGTGTAGCTTTGGAAACCTGATCTCGTGAATACAACGATCGATTTCTGAATCTCTTAACAAAGTCGCTGACAGACTCTATCTTCTTCTACTTTTCGGCCAACAGTGTGGCCATAGACACCTCAGTGTCATCATCAAAGAAACGAGCTAGGAAGAGCTTTTCCAAATCCTTCTAACTTTTGATTGACCCAGGCTCGAGTATGTGAAACCACTCAAAAGCTACCCCCTTTAAGGTGCTGATGAACAGTCTAGTCATAATGGGATCATTACCCACTATATGCCCGGTCTGTGCCTGAAAATAATAGATGTGTTGGGTAGGAGAACCCTTACCATCAAATTGTACTAGATTGAATGGTTTGAACTTTGGGGGGTACGGTACGGTGTCCCACTCAGCTGGATAAGGCTTGGCTACCCCCAGGTCCTTAAAGTTTCCTTGGAGCTTTAATGCATCAAGTTGCTTCTAGAAATCATCCAATTTTTGGTCTCGTACTTTCGTACAGGAATTGGACTAAGCTTCAGACGATTCAGAATGAACCCTCACAACATTTTCTTCTTCATCATCTTCATCATTGCCATCTTGATGTCGACGGCTGTTCTCTCCCTCTCCATGTGAAGGTCGCCTAGGTTTTGATCCCGAGGCTTAGGGATGAACCTTCTTCTTCTTCTTTTCTTTCTCCCCGAGGAGTTTTTCTACCATTGCTTCCAAACATCTGATGGACTCCTGTTGTTGACGAATGGTTGATTGTTGCTCTTCCATCTGCCTTGTCAGGTTCTCCTCACTTCCAGCCATGTGAGCACTTGCTTGTTCACTTTGATCGGTGTTGGAAGGCTGAGAGGTCACAATAGCTGAGTTCTCAGGCTCTTCCTCAGCTTCATCTGTGATGCCCACTAATCGTCGGTAATCAAACGAGATTACTACACTAGTACGAGTACAAGTGTGTTGATACACCCCCTGTCCTCCAACAAGCATTTCACCTAACCCTGAAGAGTATTCAGGATCAAAAGATTCAGAAGAACCAGCCGAAACTTTGCTCTTGCCCTTGCTGACCATGTTAATCGTCACTTCAATGTGGTGATTCTTAGGTGCATGCTTCTTGGGACGAAAGCACCTTCTTCTTGATGACGAGATCGTCGACGGCTCAGTCAACTGTTCGAAGATTGATGATTTGTGTGCTGACTCCCCACATGGGCATTGGGAAAGTACTGCAGAAATAAGCTTCTCACAACAGCAATGAGATTGCATATGATTTATATTGCTCTTGCATGTGAGATAATCCCGAAGGTCACCAGCCTGACAACCCCCAACTGACTCTGTCATCTTTGCTTTACCCCAGCGAGACCCTCTGAACGATAGAGGTTGAAGAACTTGAGTAGGTTGACAAACTCCATTATTCATGTGACGAGGTTTGTTGATAGGACGGGCTTGTCGAGTTCGTCTTCTCGATTGGTTCTTAATTTGAGGTTCATTTTCTTGACGAACATCTTGCTGTGTTTACTGAACCTCTTTTTGCGAATGAGGTTCGTGTTCTGAGCCTACCCGGGTACGAGGATGAGGTCCGTCACTTTGACGTTCCTCAGTCACTTGACCCTCGTCACACTTGTTGACCTTAGGCTGGTCAGTTATCGGTCGATAATGAAAACCATCTAGCGAGACCAAAGCTCGAGCCCTACGGCCAGCTTGGTTCTGGTGCTGATGTTATCGAGCACGTCTTGATAGTGGACCAACAGGAACCTTTACCTCAGCCAAAGCTGGGCGAGGTTCGTTATCAAAAGCCATAGTTTGGCTAGTGGAAGCCGAAGTTCGGATAGGTTGCTTGGCAACCCATTTCTTAACCTGACGGCTAGTTGCTGGAGCCTCCTCTTTGAGGGACATAGACTTTTCCTCGAGGTTAACTCGAGTTGAATCAATAGAAGCCACTTGGGCTGAAGTCTCATACGAGACTCGACAGTACTTACGTGCCTTCGTGGGACTGGATGCTCCAGAGGAGAGAAACTCCTCGTACTTGGTCTGGTCAAACTCGATGACCAGGGTCTCAACTTCAGTTCCTACTGCAATCTTGTCTGATTGCGCCACCACCATCTCGTCAAAAAGAATGGCTGCTCTTACTGTGGTCGTCATCGTCTATAGGATCGGAAAATTAGAGTTTGATTGAATTTCTTGTGTTAAGAGAATTGGGTTCGATCACTTGGTACGAAACCCTTACAATCACTCTCTTTCTCTCTCGACTACAGATGAAGAGAAGATTAATTCAGCTCCTCTTTGTTTAATGTAGGCTCTTGGTGGTGAAAGGAAGCTTCCTTTGATGCCTGAGTCAAGATTGCCTCCCGTTGATGATCAGAATAAGACTTTTGAAGCTTCTGACATTCCTTAGATTGCTAGAACCGAGGTTCAAATTCCAGATCTATACGCAGGAGCTCTGATCTCTGATGATTCTCGAAGTCCAACTTACCAAAAGTCCCTTTCTCTGTAGCGACCCATGGCTATTTATAGGGTTTAGGTACATAACTGACGTGCTACGATCACGGGTGGAGGGCGTAACTGTCTCCTCTAAATCAGCGCACACCGTAACGTGCTCCTGAAGATTAGCCCACGTGGCTGACTAAGTCTTTGGAGCCGTTATAGCTAGATCTCATGTAGATGACGAGCCTCGTCTTTAATTGAAATGGGGTTCGTCCAGTTGGACGAGCCTTGATATGCAGCGAGGCTCGTCTTACAAATCAAACTTTGCAGTAAGCGAGCTTCTTCTGACGAATTTTGTCTTCACTGACTTCGTCTGACGAACTTCATCTTTACTAATAAACTTCATCTTCGATAGCTGAGTCTAACTGCGTAGTAAATCTTGTAACTTTACTTTTGTCAAACCTCATCTTTCCTGACGAGCTTGAGTCTGACGATGAGCTTTGTCTCCACTGATGAGCCTCGTTCTTCAGACTATGAACTGCAAACCCCGTTTTTACTGGCGAGCCTCGCTTTTGTGGTTGAGCTTCGCTACTCGGCGATCCATGTTCTTGAAGTGGATTTTCACTAAACAACGAGCCTCGTCTCGGATTGAGACGAGGTTTGTTTTCCTGGCAATCCTTCTCATATTTTGAAGTTTGGCATTTTTGAATGCCTACAATAAGTCTCTGTTGTGTATGTCATCTTAATTGGCAAGAAGTACGCCGACTTTGTTAATCTATCAATAATCATCCAAATTGAATTGTTCCCTTTGTTAGACCTCGGCAAGACTACAATGAAATCCATCGAGATATCTGCCCACTTTCACTCAGGAACGGGTAAAGACTGTAGGGTTCCCGTGGGTCTCTGATGTTTTGCCTTCACTTACTGACAAGTAAAACATTTAGATACAAACTCTGTGATATCCCTACGCATGCCGCTCCACCAAAAATATCTCTTCAGGTCCTTGTACATTTTGGTTGTGCCTGGATGCATTGTGTACCCGGTGCGATGTGCCTCATCAAATAATTCGTTCTTCAACTACGGAATATCCGGCACCACTAGTCGGCCTTTTATTCGAAGGCCCCCATCTGATCCGATGGTCCAATCCGCCTTGGGCTCTTTGGAAATTTTCCTCTTTTGGGTTTGAATCTAAGAGTCCTCCAATTGAGCACTGACCACTCTATCAGTCCAAGATGGCTATACGACTAAAGCTTCTAAAAACACATTGTTCCCACCAATCTCTAGCCTAAAGTTAAACTAGCTGAGTGTACGAAGGTCTCGATGAAATGAACACCTCAAAGCTACAATCCTGTGACGACGCTTCCTACTCAAAGCATTAGCTACAACGTTCGCCTTCCCCAGATGATACTGTAGTGCAAACTCGTAATCATTGATGAACTTGACTCATCAGCACTGCCTTTGATTGAGTTCTTTCTGAGAGAAAAGATACTTCAGACTCTGATGGTCTGTAAATAGTTTAAACTGAACTCCATAAAGATAATATCTCTACGTCTTCAGTGCGAAGACTACCGCTACCAACTCCAAGTCATGTGTGGGATAATTCTGCTCATGAGTCCTCAACTGTCATGAAATGTACGCAACTACTCTCTGAGTCTACATCAAAACGCCTCCTAGTCCCGACAATGATGCATCCGTGCAAACAATAAAGGTCTTGTCACTGCTTGGAATGATCGACACTGGTGCTGTAGTCAACTTGGCCTTCAACGTATCAAAGAAATTCTGACACTCCGGTCCCTAAAAAACTATACACCCTTCTTCGTAAGGTGTGTCAGCAGGGTAGCAATCTTCGAAAAGTCATGGATAAACTTCTTGTAATAGCCGGCAAGCCCTAAGAAACTACGAATCTCTATAATGGTCTTCGGTGGCTCCCAATCAAGAACTGCCTCAACTTTAGCTGGATCAACTGCAATGCCCTCCTTACTAATTACGTGGCCCAAAAATTTGACATCTGAAAGCCAAAACTCCCATTTGCTTAACTTAGCATACAACCGGTGCTCCCACAAAATCTGCAATGCTAAACAAAGGTGTCTTCGATGAAGATGATCACAAACTGGTCTAAGTATGGATAGAAAACCCGATTCATCAAGCCCATGAATACTGCGGGTGCATTGGTCAGCCCAAATGGCATAACAAGAAACTCAAAAGACCCATACCGATTCAGAAATGCGGTCTTAGGGATATCCATCTCCCAAACACGCAACTGGTGATAGCCATATTAAAGATCAATCTTCGAGAAACACTATGCTCCCTACAGCTGATCGAATAAGTCATCAATCCTCGGTAGTGGATACCTATTCCGTATGGTGACCTTATTCAACTCATGATAATCTATGCACAAATGAAGACTGTCGTCCTCTTCTTCATGAAATGGATCGGTGCTCCCCACAGAGAATGATTCTGATGAATAAAATCCTGAGAAATGAGCTCCTCCAACTGAATCTGTAGCTCCCTCATCTCAACAGGTACCATACGATAAGATGCTCGGGATATCGGTGCTATGTCCGGCTGCAACTCGATGCAGAACTTAACCTCTCTCACTGGAGGCAATCTAGGTATGTCCTGAAAGACATCCTGATACTTTGAGATGACTTTGTTCTTGCACAAATCAGTACCCTGATCTCGTAACAACACCATCTCGATGTATGCTAGGAATGACTCTGCAAACTAGTTATCCTGTGAGGTCACTACAACCAACTCGGTCCCATCGGACGCTCGCAAACTGACTGTTTTAGCAAAATAGTAAATACTGACATGATAGGAAGATAACCAATCCATACCAAGAATCACATCAAACTCAGACATATGCAAAACGATCAAATCCACTATGAACTCAGACTCATCTAAGCTGACAACATATCTCCTACAGATGTTCTCTTGAAGCGACACATCACCTAGAGTGGTAGAAACTGACAAGGTAATATCTAAAGGTTGTGCCACTAGCTGGAGTCTAATCATGAAATCATAAGAGATGAACGAATGCGAAGCTCCGGAATAAAAAAGAATACGGTCTGGGAAGGAGTTCACAAGGAACATACCTTCCACTACGGCCCCGCTCGCACCATGATCACATAGTACGACTGCATACACTCTGCCTAAAGCTGTGGACTGCTGCGCTGAAGAATCTGTGGCATATAGGACTATCTATCCCCGAGGAATCTCCTGAATATCACGGACCTGTCCCTCGATCCTCAAAACTACTGGTGGTGCCTCAAGTCTCAACTGCTAGCCCTGACCTCGGCTCTGTACTCGGTTCTACTATTGACCCTGACCTTTGCCCTGTTAGGCTCCTACTGGTGCACTGTGACACTCGGCGGCTCTGTGACCGATCTTGTGACAGTTATAACATGCACCCTGAAACTTACGCTACTGGGGTGCTCTCTGATCATGCTGTAGTCCCTTCTTATGAGGACCCTGCTACTGCTGTGTACCCTTGCCCTGTTGCTGGGGTCCTCCGGGTCCTAAAAATAGTCTCTTATTCTTTCCCTTGTCTCTGGACTACCCCGCTCTAGCATTCCCTTCTTGTCCCTTCTGGAACATAGTGGTCTCTATCTCCTGTGAGATGGCGGCATCGGACAACCTCCCACACTGAGTGAAATCGTCTGGATATAAGATAGCGGTGCAAACTCGAACGAAGTCCCATCAAAAATATCTGAGCCTGACGTTCCCCGATCTGCCACATGCCCATAAATCGAAGTAATCCTACGAACTTGCTCTCATACTCAGCTAAAGACATATCTCCCTGCTCCAATCGGGCTAACTCTAATTCTTTCCCGGCCTTTGCTACTGCCGATACATATTGTTCATCAAAGAAGTAAACAAAATCCTCTCAGCTAAGTGTCATACACTGATCTGGTGTGAGTTGAAGTCTGTACCAACCTCTAGTGTCGCCCTTAAGGCTAAATGCGTCTAACCTCTGCTTCTGGACAGTGTCGACATTAGGCATATCTAAAATATTTCCCACATCTTCCTTCCACTTATGTGCCGCAAGTGAATCCGACGTGCCATGGAACTCTGGGGCTCACATCTTCTGATACCTCTCCAACAAACGAAGCCAAGCCTCCTTCTCTGCGGCTCTATCAACAGCTGGTGGTGGTGTGGATTCTGGTGTTGCCTCTACAATAGGTTCAGCTGGCGGAACCTGCTTCGTCATTTGCTCCTCAATCACTGCTAACCTGGCTGCAAGCGGTTCTATGAGATCGATCAGATACTATGGAACCTGCTACAGCTCAGGCTCTGACTTAGCTAGCCCAGCTTCCTGAGTACAGGTTCCTATACGACTACGTTCTCGTCCTGACATCTATACATTTCAAGAGAAGAGCTTATAAGACACAATAAATGAGACCTCAAACATAAAAAACATAACATATAACAATAGGAAAATTGTATCACATATCATTCACAACATACTTTATAATCAAAGTAAGATAGTTATAAAAAAAATTCGTAAGTTTCGAGGTATACGTATAATATCCTCACTCAATCTAGGAATTTCTAATGGACTCTATACATGAATCCTAGGAAATTCTATCCTAGCTCCACGACTCGGCATGGGATGATCCTAGGGATGCTGGAACTAGAGCTCTAATACCAACTGTGACGCTCCTGGTTTCACACAATACTATAGTCCAAGGTGAATCTAAGGTTGTCAAACTTGTCGTGCAGCCACACTGTGCAAAGACATGTTTCACCATCACAGTAATATCTCTCTAGTGGAATCAACAATAATCAAGTGTAGGTACAAAGCAGATAAAATAAAGATAAGAATGCAATGAACATGATAAAGGAAAGATATATCAAAATAATAATAAGCATATTCTAACTGAAATAAATGAAGTACAACTGATGTCAGAAACATAGATGAAATATCTTAATACATAAGAGTCAACTGAAATAGTACTAAGGCACTCAGCCTTTCAAAATGAAATACAACTCTAATGTCTAAAAAATAAGCCATAACTACTGTAGAGCATAAATAAACTACTAATAATAAATAATAATGAAAGCTAATCCGAAACTCCATCAACCTACGGTTCTCTTAGCGCCTAACTCGCTGCCTGAAAAGAGGGAAAACAACGAGTGTCAAAACACTAACGAGAATATCTCCACTACCCCCAGAGGGAGGGGGTAGGTGTAAAAAAATATAAGTTAGTACATATAGATATATAAATCATCTATCCTAAACTAAGAGGAAATTGAGATTTAGAAATCCACAACACGAGAATTAGTACGTCAAGCGAAATAATCCAAACAATAAAACCCTCATGTATATACCATGTCTCAAATTATGAATCGCTAAACCACAACTCCAAATCCTATGAATAAAATAATAAATAAAAGAACAACACATTACCAAATCTCATCCAAAATAAGTCACGTCAAATATCTCACACTACCCTCGGGTAGGTGGCGCAGTCACAAGAATAAACATTCGGTAAAATGAAGCTCACATAGAATATGTCGTGTATGACAACCTCAGTCTTATACCCTACTCTTGGGTAAATAACATGGGAGTATGAATGC
The DNA here is from genome assembly GCF_001876935.1 of Asparagus officinalis. Classification (NCBI taxonomy): domain Eukaryota; kingdom Viridiplantae; phylum Streptophyta; class Magnoliopsida; order Asparagales; family Asparagaceae; genus Asparagus; species Asparagus officinalis. Next base: position 100,265,053 of record NC_033800.1, read on the forward strand.
AAATCTGTATGATCCTCAAATAGAAAATAATGATGCTGAGTAAGGCATTCACAATATCTTGTGGCATCACCTACCTTACTTAATCGCCCTATGAAAATAGGTGTGTCAACAATGATGCACATAGAGTGAAGTCTACCATGGTCTCATTGTAGTATACCAACTAACGCACTCTGAGTGTAGTCCACCGCGGTCTCACTGCGGAGTGCCAACTAACCCACTCAAGCATCCAAACTATCATGAAATGCAATATGCGCCACTCTCTACCATGACAAATGCAAAGTATAGGGTAAGTACCTCCAAATGCTCGTGCGTGCTCAAATCCAATACGTGTACTCTCATAAAATACGCACGTGTATTAACGTGTAACTTGAACTTCGTGTTCGTGATCAAAGCATGTGAGAAAAGCACAAAGTTCACAAAAATGCCCAGACCAGTTGACCGATCATGTGCCATAGGTCAACTGATGGCTTGCACAAAACGTGCACAACAGCTTTGATCAGTCGACTGTTGGTCCATGACCGGTCGACCGACCAGAGCAAACCGAAAAGCCTGATTGGCAACATCGGTCGACTGATCACCTATGATCAGTCGACCGACCAGACCAAAAATCTAATTTTTTAAGAAGAAGTTGTATGTTTTCATATATTTATCAAAAATCAAAATTTCTCAATAAAGCTCATGTATAAAACTTAAATCAACATATTTAGGATTATTTCTACTGCATGAAAACACTAATAATCAACTTGAGGGAAAATACCAAAACCTAGCATGCTTCTATTTGTAAAATCTTCAAGAAAACAACTATCTTGAACAAAATTCATGTTAGATTACGTTAAAATCTTAAACCCAAAACTAAAAATTCATTTTATATCTTTTCAAATCAAAAGATTAAATCTTTATATCATATAGTTCGAAATGAGCGATTTTTATACATAAACTAGGTTTTAGGAATCCAACAAAACCAAAATAAAACCAAAAGAAGTCAAATAAAAATAGGGATGACATTGGAGGAGATGAAACTTGCCTCAACAAGTCATGTTGAACTTCCAAACACACATGAGAAAGATCCTCCTTCACCAAAAGCCACGAATCTCACCCTTCTCTTGATTTTCACTTCTCAAAGCTCTCAAAATTCACCAAAATAAGTTCTAGGGTTTTATGGGGAGAGGGTGGCTAATTGTTCACGTGAAAAATCTAAGAATAAGGGGAAATATCGGTTATATATACTTATGTACACAAACGGGCCGAATTGAAAAAAAACTGACCCAAAAATAGAACTCGGGTTCATACACCCGTCGATCGACTGATCACAAGGAATCGATCGACCGATCTGGGACCATAGGTCGACTGATAACTTGCCATCAGTCGACCGACTAGCACAAGGATTTCTGTCGACTGATGCATCATATATGCATATTTACACTAGTATATTTACACTTATATGTATGTACTCGATCTCAAATCGATTTTAAACATACTCATTCATCCTAGAATAGTATCAAACATGATAAAAATCATTTAATATTATTTTTACAATATATTCAAATTTACAGGGTTTTACAGTGAGAATAAATATTAGTTTCATATATATGAAGTTTTTGTGTTTATAATTTATTACTTAATTAAGGTGAGGGGTTACCTCTTTTATTTTTCTTCTCTGTAGTGAATTCTTTTGTTGTGCATTCAATAAGAAATTCTATTATATCACATTATGTTACATTTGTGCTATCAATATTATTTTCCACAATGATCAAAAAGAACTAAATAACTACATTTTTCATTGTCAATTTGTCTTAGATTATAATTTTAGTATTTGGATTTTGATGTTTATTTCATGAAGAAGGAATATTTATCATGCGGACACTCTTATTAACATCTCTATTAGCCTTTTTATTGCAGTCTTTGCAAGTGTAGAATCATGGCTGAGCTCTATTGTAAGTGGTAGATATCTTTGTATTATAGGTGCAATAACGTGTTTGTATATTGGTAAACTATTTTTAGGTTTAATTGTGTGAATTTTAGAGTGGGTCTTGTAAGATCATACCTCTTTTGAATATTACGATGATTTCATATATCACTAATTTGAATTTGTGCTTGGCAACTTATTCTGAATGAGCCCTTAATATTAGCTTTAAAATTTAATGTTTTTTGTTATTATGTTATATGAAAGTTCACTTGGTTTACATAGCATTCTTTAATTTCTTCAATAGGTTGTATTTTTAGGTTGATATATATTGTTGATGCAATTTACGTGATATGCATATCTCCCCTACAAATTTTAAATAAATATAATGTGAATTTTTTGTCTAGTGGTCTTTACTAAGAATTTTAACAATGAAATATGTTGCCATCATGTTTAAAGATCTTGAAATTTAATAGTACTATTACATGCTTATCTTTAATCGTGTCTTCAAGAATTGATCCTAGGAATAAGAAAATTTTCAATTTAAATTTTTTTACTTATGGCATTGCAAATAAGTATTATGTGTATACCTTTTGTCCATTATAGTGATTTTCCTCCTCTTATTTGGATTGTAATATCTCACAACATAGTTGATCAATGGCTTCACTTTAGTTTCTATTGCAAGATTATTTGTATGAAATTTTATGTTAAGTTTATGATTCCTTTAGTATTTGAAGAATAAAGTATGAAAATTTATAAATACTTACTAATTTTTCTTTTATCTTTCATGGAGAATGCTTCTCTAATTAGAACAAAGTTGCTCAATGTGTTCTTCAAGTGGAACCCAATCGGTGCTTCTTTGATAAATATGACTTTTGCAAATATTAATTTAAGTGATTCATGATAGTTTCTAAATTTTGGGTTTATTTCCTTAGCTTCTCCATCTAAAATGAAACCATCTTCATTCTTTTGAAGGATGTTTATGAACTTTCTAATAGTTTCTCCCTACATCGTTCATTATATTTTTTTACCCTATGAATATTATTAACATTAGAGATCAAATTTTCACATTATAATCAATTAATTCTAAGTTATTATATTATAGTCTTTTATTAGTTTTATATAATTTAGTCTTCTATCAATTAATATTATTAGTAAAATTATATGCAATTCCTTTAATTTATACAATAACGTTAATTTTTAATCTATCATATATTTTTAAAATTTTATTCCTTAGCTTGATGTTCTTAATCTATTGTTATTGCTATTTTTATTAGCATCAATATAGGCTACTTTTAGATGCTAAAAAGGATAGTAAACTTTAAATTGGAAGTTAAATTTATACATCTTAATGAAAGAATAACAAATTATTTCTCTTTTCTTTGCCAAGTTTAGAAAATTTAGCCTTTTGTGATTTTAAACTTTTGAGGATGTGTTTTATAATATTTAAAAATTTGATAGTTTTTTTAAAAAATTTTAAATTTTAAGGTTGATACTTGTAATTTCCATGTTTCGTATGTTAGTGGTAAGTTTTTAAATGTTAGGATATTCTTGTAATTCTAAAATTTTAGGGATATTTTTTGTAATTATTGAAACTTTAGGTTGTTTTTTACAAACTTTAAATTTTCAATGGTATGCTGATAATTTTTAGATTTGATATGTAATTATTATAAATTTTAAATTTCATAATTTTTTGTGATTTTTAACTTTTAAGGGAGTTTTTGCAAATTTTGTAGCTTGGAAGTTATTTTTTGCAAATTTTAAATTTTCAAGTAGGTGATGGTAATCCATTGAATTCATCTATATTGTTTACAAGTTTTAAATTTTTAATAAGGGTACTTTCTGTAGGATCTGAAATAGATACACTAGAACACTAGAGGGGGGTGAATAGTATTCTTTTGAAATTTATGCAAAGTAGATTATAAATTGTAAAGAAAAATGGTAATCTCAGAAATTCACAATCACAAACACAAGGTTTTATACTGGTTCCACCAATCCGGTGTATATCCAGTCCCCAAGCAAATCCCGCTTGAGAGTTTACACTATGATTTTGAATAAACTTATAAAATCAAAAGCAAACCTGACCAATTTGTAAGTCCCTACAAATTGTAACACCAATTGACAAACACCTTGCCAATTTGCACACCAATCTCTAAACCAAGAGATTAACACCTCTCACAACTTGAGAGAACTTTTGAAACAACAATTTCAGTTCCTATAAGCCTTGATTTGTAGTGTAGTGTAGTAGTGGCTTATGAATGATTCTCACTTCTGTAAATTACCTAAACAATAAGTATTTGAATGAGATTCAAAGGTAATTTCAGAAACTTTTCTTTTTCTCAAAATCTGAATATTTTTCACTTGAAAAAATGTATAAAGATCAAAGCTTATGGGTATGTGAATCTCTATATTTTTTCTGAACAAATAACCTATTTATAGCCCTTGAAAATATAATTTTTTGAACTTTAAAAATGTTTAAAAACGGCTATAAACTGTCATAAATTCAAACTTTGAATTCTGGAAAAACTATATCTGTAGTCGACTACAATACAGATTAGTCGACTACACTGAGTTTAAACAGACTCTGTGTATCCAGAAAATTTCTTAGTAGTCGACTACAATGCTCATTAGTCGACTACACTGTATTTTGACAAAAACTTAAAAAATAAATTTTACCTTCAGTAGTCGACTATAATGTTGATTAGTCGACTATACTGTAAAATAACAGAAACTTATGTTTCTGTCAAACACTTAAGTAGTCGACTATAATCCATATTAGTCGACTATACTATAAATTTACAGAAACATATATTTAAGTCTTATACACAAGTAGTCGACTACTATTCTAATTAGTTGACTACTAAGAGTAAAAAATATGAACAAAAAAGTTTTTATACTCAAGTTTTAACTATAATTCTAATGGTTAACATAGGGGATTTCTATAGTTAACCAACACACTAAGCCTGTGTTAGTGTGTTCTAATATTGTGTGTGTGTGTGTGTGATCAAGGCTTGTACAATAATTCTAAGTAAAGAAAATGTAAAATACATTATCTTATATGTTCTTAATCTTCTTCACTTCATAATGCCTTAAAATCAACTTGCACTTGTTTATATTTTGATATTGAAATCTGCATATAAAAGTTAGTACATTTGTATGTAATTGTTATCATCAAAATACTATCATGGAGATATGATATTCAACATTCTCCCCCTTTTTGATGATAACAAATAAGTTATGCACAAGTATGTATTTGATAACCAGGTTTAAACATTATGAAATAACCATACTTACTCCCCCTGCATATATGCAAATTAGAGTCTATAACAATGCATAACAATACATAATTCTAATATAGGTAACTATTTCTCCCCCTTTGTTATTAACAAAAAGAGAAAAACATTTATCCTAAACATGACATTATTTCTTCAACATGAGCTAAAACTTCAAACAAATCATCCAGATTATGAACATAGTCCATAACTTCACCCATCCAAATAGGTAGGCAAAGACTTGCCATAAAGACTAAAAGTTCCATAATGTTCATCACCATGATCTGTTTAAAATATGTAGCACATGCATTATCTAACCAAACATTATCATAGATAATAAAAACACATAATTAACATAAGTGACATAGTAGCAACATAAGAAACATATTACATAAGTCCTAACAACACACAACCACATAGTTTTTGAAACTTAAACAGAATAACATAATTGTTTTGACACTTAATATAAAAACATCTTAAGGTGCTGACATAAAAACATCCTAAGGTGCTGGAGGAGGTTGCTGTCCTTGAAAATACGTATTAAGCTTTGTGTCCAAGTCTTCAAACTTCTTGATTAGCTCTTCTTGATTACTAATGATATATGAATTCTGAGAATATAGAGCTCTTTGACCAGTTTCAAGTTCAAGAATACGTGCACTTAGAGTGTTGTATTGCACGTCTGAAAAGCATGAGGGTTCTATAGGAAATGGTGGTGATGGTTGACTAGAAGAAGCTCCTGCTTGAGTTGAACATTGTGGAATATCTTATAGAATTTCTTCTTGATGAGGATGAGGTTCATTTTGTTCTTGAATTTCAAATTTTGTTAACTTCATCCTAGTTAGGGCATTGGAATCAAAGAATTCAATGGAACGGACAACAGAATTTTCAGATATGAGATCCACATGAAATTTGTCAAAGATTTTTGTTAAGAAGGCACCATAAGGAAGAAATCCTCTTGGTATTGTCAGAAGATTATCAAAGTAAACTTTAGCCCAATTTACTTGGATATTTCCCATTATAGCATATAGAGCTTTTGCTAAATCTAGGGAAATGAAATGAAAACTCCCAGTTTTTGGAAATAAGTTATACGCTAAGATTCGAGCAATGAACCTAGGAATTGGACGAAGTTTGTTTGAGTTATTTAATGGTTTGCCATATCCAGGAAGAAATATATGATTAGATAAAAGATCTGAATCATTGATCCTAACTGACCTAAGAGAAACTCCTTGATAAGGAATATTGAAAATTTTTCCAATTGACTTAGTAGTTAAGTCAATCTCTATTCCTTTAGCAAGAGTCTTAAGTTTTTTAGAACCACCAATAGTTCCCACACGTTCTATATTAGTATAGAACAATTGCACAAGAAAAGGATATGTGGGTTTTCTATTTTCAGCAGAGAACAATTCAAGCAATCCCACATTATCAAAATATGATCCAAAGTTCCAGGGAATAAAATCATCAAATTTCACAAATCGTCCTGGAAGAACTTCAAAAGTTGATATTTTGTTAAATTCTACTAATAAATTATGAGTTTTTAAATAAATAATGATTTCATCGTTAACAAAAGTATAGGTTTGCTTAGCTTTCTTAGATCTAGACATGATGAAACAGATAAAAAAATAAAAGATTCAAAGATTAAGTTGAGAAATATACCCTAAACTGTTGAAACCCTAGATTAGTCGACTAGAACTTGGAGTAGTCGACTACTCAACTTGACAGCTTGACAGATTTCAGAGAATAATGAAGAATTTGATGAAAATTTGAGAACAAAGAGAATGCCCTAACCTGGAATCGTGAGTTCTGAAGAGAGGAAGAAGAGGGTCGGTTTTTAGATGGGTTAGTGGGTAGTTTTTAGGTTTTTACATTATCTTTTAAAAGAAATTACATTGAATGGTTCAGATTTGATAGTTAAATAAATGTCGGGTTAAGATTTGATCTTAGATATGTGGCTAGGATTGATAGAGTTAAAAATCTATGGTTGAGATGAGTTTTACTTAACTGAAACGGGTTTTGGGTTTTGGGTTTTGGGTTTGATTTTAAGAAAAAAATCCAATAAACTTTAAAACTGTAAAACTGTGAGTTCAGAATCAGTAGTCGACTAATAAGAAAAGTAGTCGACTACACTGTAATCGACAGAAAGTTGATTTTCAGTTTATGACTCAGAGTAGTCGACTATAAATGAAATTAGTTGACTACACTATAAACAACAGAGAGTTGATTTTAAGATTTTAACTTAGAGTAGTCGACTATAGATGAAATTAGTCGACTACACTGTAATTCACAGAAAAATGTATATGTAATACTTGTTCATGTAGTCGACTATAAGTCAAATTAGTCGACTATTAAGGGTATGAATGCATATGTTTTTGTTTTAAAATTTTAATTTAAATCTTCAATTGAACATATACCTAATTCCCTTCTTAATTTAACATAAATTTCTTCTTTTAAGGGTTTTGTTAATATATCTGCTATTTGTTTATCAGTAGGTATAAATTCTAATGAAATGTCACCTTTAAGCACATGATCACGTAAGAAATGATGTCTAATATCAATGTGTTTTGTACGTGAATGTTGAATAGGATTTTTAGATAAATTAATTGCACTAGAATTGTCACACATAATGGATGATATTGGACAAATTATGCCATAATCAGATAATGTTTGTTTCATCCATAAAATTTGAGCACATGCAAGACTTGCAGCAATATATTCAGCTTCAGTTGTTGATAATGATACTGAATTTTGTTTCTTACTAAACCAAGATACAAGTGAATGTCCTAAGAAATGACATGTTCCACTTGTACTTTTTCTATCAGATTTACATCCAGCAAAATCAGCATCACTATATGATATTAATTCAAATTGGATAAAACAAACCATAATTTGTAGTATCTTTAATATATCTAAAAATTCTTTTCACTGCTTTAAGATGTGATTCTTTAGGATTAGATTGAAATCTAGCACATAAACATACACTAAACATAATATCAGGTCTACTTGCAGTAATGTAAAGAAGTGATCCAATCATACATCGATAGAGCTTTTGATCAACATTATTACCATTTTCATCTTTGTCAAGTGATGTAGTAGTACTCATTGGTGTTGGTTTGCTTGTTGTACTTTCCATTCCGAAACGTTTGAGTAAATCTTTTGCATACTTGCTTTGATTGATGAATATTCCTTCTTTCAATTGTTTAATTTGTAGTCCAAGGAAGAAATTTAGTTCACCCATGTGACTCATTTCAAATTCATCCTGCATAGTCTTAGCAAATTCTTGATAAAGATTGTTGTTAGTAGAACCAAAAATAATATCATCTACATACATTTGAATTAGTAAAATATCTTTATTTATTTTCTTAATAAATAATGTTGAATCAATATTTCCAATTTCAAAACCTGAAGTTAAAAGAAACTTCTTTAATCTATCATACCAAGCACGAGGTGCTTGTTTAAGACCATATAAAGCTTTCTTAAGTTTAAAAACATGATTTGGAAAATTTTCATGTTCAAAACCTGGAGGTTGTTCTACAAAAACTTCTTCTTTTATAAAACCATTTAGAAAAGCACTTTTAACATCCATTTGAAATAATTTAAAATTCATAAAACATGCAAATGCAAGTAAAATTCTAATTGATTCTAAACGAGCAACATGTGCATAAGTTTCATCATAATCAATTCCTTCTTCTTGATTATATCCTTGAGAAACTAATCTAGCTTTGTTTCTAATAACTTGACCAAATTCATCTAATTTGTTTCTAAAAATCCATTTTGTTCCAATAATGAATTTATTTTGAGGTCTAGGTATAAGATCCCAAACATTATTTCTAGTAAATTGATTAAGTTCATCTTGCATAGCTATTATCCATGAATCATCAAGAAGTGCTTCTTTTATATTTTTAGGTTCAATAGTTGAAATAAAAGCATTATGAGCAATCAAATTAAAATGAGATCTAGTAGTTACTTTATCAGAAATATTTCCAATAACTAAATCATGTGGATGATTTTTAACTTCTACAAAATCTTTAGGTAAATCATTTTGTAGATTATCATCTTTTGTAATATCTATCATAGGAGTATCTTGTATGGTATCAATTACATCATCATCATTATTTAGTATAATAGGTATTTTTGAAAAACTTTCATTAAAAGAAACATGTAAAGATTCTTCAATAACTTGTGTTCTTTTGTTATAAATTCTATATGCTTTACTGTGATTAGAATATCCAACAAAAATTCCTTCATCGGATTTTGAATCAAATTTATCTAAGTTATCCTTTGTATTTAAGATAAAACATTTACAACCAAAAACTTTAAAGTAAGATACTTTAGGAATTTTGTTATAAAACAATTTATAAGAGGTTTTCTTTAAAATAGGTCTTAATAAAACTCTATTTAATACATAACAAGCTATTGATACAGCTTCTGCCCAAAAATATTTTAATAAATTACTATCACACAACATGGTTCTAGCACATTCTTGTAAAGTTCTATTTTTCCTTTCTACAACTCCATTTTGTGGAGCAGCCCGAGGAAAAGAAAAAGTATGTGATATACTATGTTTATCACAAAAATTTACAAATAATTCATTTTCAAATTCACCTCCATGATCACTACGTATAGAGATAATAGAAGTAGATTTTTTATTTTGAATTCTTTTGCAAAAAATAGAAAACTCATTAAAAGCATCATTTTTATGTTTAAGAAGATTTTTTATTTTGAATTCTTTTGCAAAAAATAGAAAACTCATTAAAAGCATCATTTTTATGTTTAAGGAAAATTACCCATGTGAATATAGAATAATCATCAACAAGAACAAATGCATATCTACTTCCATTTAAAGATGCTACTCTAAATAGACCAAAAAGATCTATGTGAATTAATTCTAATGGTCTACTTGTAGATATTACATTTTTAGATTTGAAAGAAGATTTGTGCATTTTTCCTTGTTGACATGCATCACAAAAATTATTTTTAAAAGACATCTTAGGTAAACCATTTACTGAATCATTTTTAGAAATCTTAGAAATGTGTTTAAAGTTAACATGTCCAAAACGTTTATACCATAAAATAGAATCATTAGATGATGCAATAAGACAATGTTCATTTGAAATATTTTTCATAGATAAAACATATATGTTATGTAACGCCCCACCCCGGAATCGGTACGTTATTAGATCTGATGGACTGGCCTCACAAACCGCCATATGTCTTTTCAGCACGTTTTGTCCTCACTCACGCGCTCCCTGGAAAACTTCCCAGGGGGTCACCCATCCTAGAATTTCTCCAGGCCAAGCACGCTTAACTTTGGAGTTTCTAAGAATTAGGTTCCCGAAAAGAAGATGCATCTTTGTGGTATGAGTATTCCAATCAAATCTATCAATACTAATCACATCACCCTCTCAAGGGTTGGGGTATTACAAACTCCCCCACTTAAACTCGCAACGTCCTCGTTACGCCAAATCATATCATCCAAGACCGTACCATCCGTGTGAGATTCTAGAGGTGGCTCCTACGGCCTCAAGAGGTGGCTCCCGCCCTCTTGACGTAGCACTTTACGCCGCATAGCACTTAGCTCTCATAATTCCGGTTGGCTTTGCTCTGATACCATTTGTAACGCCCCGTCCCGGAATCTCGGAGTTGGTACGCTATTAGATCTGATGGACTGGCCTCACAAACCACCACATGTCTTTTCAGCACGTTTTGTCCTCACTCACGCGCTCCCTGGAAATAATAGTTTTCGATGGCCTTTAAAAATAATAGTTATTAAATCAATATCATAAATTAAGCATGATTTTTTTTCAAAAACAATTTTAAAACCTTTATCACAAAGTTGACTAATACTAAGTAAATTATGTTTGAGACCATCAACTAATAAAACATTATCAATGATAGGTTTGTTTGGATTACCGACAGATCCAATACCGATGACTTTTTCTTTGTTGTTATCTTCAAAAGTAACGGTACCACCATCCTTGTTTTGAAAAGATGACAATAATTGTATGTTTTCAGTCATATGTTTGGAGCAACCACTATCCAAAATCCACCTATCTTTCTTGGGTACCTGAAATAATAAACATTTATATTTTGGTACCCATACTATGTTGGGTCCTTTAAATTAGCCTTTAGGAAACCAAACCCATGAAGAGTTTGGTTTTTCCTAAATAGTTAGGTGATAAACAAATATTTTTAATAAAATCAGAAATATAAAAATTCTTATGTAAAGAAGATAATTCTTTTGGAACCCAAATAGAAAAGAATTTTGATTTCTTTTTACACAAATTTTTAGTTCTATATTCATACAAATCACAAGAAGGTTTTACAAAAAAAAAATTTGATTTATTTTTATTAATTTGAAAACCTAATCCTTTTGTCTTTTGTGATTCTCTTTGAAAAGAAAGTATGTTATTAAGATTTTCTTTACCTTTATTAAATTTTCTTACATTCAAACATATATCCTCATATTTTGATTTAAAAGAAGAAATATCTTTATCTAAACTATTAATGCGAATTTTTAAATCATTACATTCTGATTTTAAATAAATATTCTCATTAGATAAACATTCATTTTCTTTAAGCAAAGAATAATTTTCTTCTTTCAATTCAATTACTTGAGAATTAGAAAAAATAGAGGAACTTAAATCAGAAATTTCTTCAAGTAATCTTTTATTTTCACCTTTAAGAAAATTATGTGATGTCTTTAATCTCACAAAAATTTCATATAATTCATTGAAAGCATCTAAAAGCTCTTCATTGTCACTTACTTCATCTTGTGCCATAAAACACATGTGAGCACTTTCCTTTTCTTCAATTTCTTCATCTGAAAATGACTCATCACTATCATCCCAAGTGACTGCCATTGCTTTCCTTTTCTTGTTATTTTGAATATTGTTGAAGTTGTTGAAATAACTTGATTTTTGCTTATTCTTCAACATTGGACAATCTTTCTTCATATGACCTGGTTTATTACACTTAAAACAAAGAGGGTTATTTGAAATTGAACTCTTAGATTTAAAATTATCTCGTTTTATAAATTTCCAAAATTTTCGTGCAAACATGCCCATTTCTTCATCATCATCATCTGAATCTTCTTTATCGGAAATAGTATTGAATGCAAGAACTTTCTTGTTCTTTGATTCTTCATCATTCTTTCTATCTTTAATTTAAACTTCATATGCCATAAGATTACCAATAAGATTTTCAACCGTAAGAGTTGACAAATCATTGGCTTCTTCAATAGCGGTAACTTTCTTTTCCCATTGTGGAGTAAGTGATCGAAGTATTTTTTTTATCATCTCCACTTGTGTATATGTTTTTCCAAGACCAATGAGAGAATTTGTGATATCGGTAAATCTTGTGAACATTTCTCCAATAGTCTCATTTTCCTTCATCTTGAACAATTCAAATCTGTGCATAAGAACAGAAATTTTAGATTCTTTAACTTTATTTGTACCTTCATAAGTTACCTCAAGTGTATGCCAAATATCATATGCAGATGTGGCCGTTGACACCCTATTGAACTCATTCTTGTCAAGTGCACAAAATAATGCATTCATTGCTTTTGAATCCAAATTTGCATTATTTCTTTGGGAAGTAGTCCATTCTGTAAATGGAGTTGTTGGCTTCTCATATTTCGTTTCCACAACGTTCCAAACTTCGTAGCCAATTGATTGAAGGTAAATCTTCATTCGGCACTTCCAATAGTTGTAGTTCAATCCATCGAACATCGGTGGACGATTTGTTGAGTGACCTTCTTTGAATTATGAAGTATTTATCGATGCCATCTTTCACCTCGCTCTGATACCAAATGTAGGATCTGAAATAGATACACTAGAACACTAGAGGGGAGTGAATAGTGTTATTTTAAAATTTATGCAAAGTAGATTATAAATTGCAAAGAAAAATGGCACTCTCAGAAATTCACAATCACAAACACAAGGTTTTATACTGGTTCCACCAATGCGGTGTACATCCAGTCCCCAAGCAAATCTCGCTTGAGAGTTTCCACTATGATTTTGAATAAACTTACAAAATCAAAAGCAAACCTGACCAATTTGCAAGTCCCTGCAAATTACAACACCAATTGACAAACACCTTGCCAATTTGCACACCAATCTCTAAACCAAGAGATTAACACCTCTCATAACTTGAGAGAACTTTTGAAACAACAATTTCAATTCCTATAAGCCTTGATTTGTAGTGTAGTATAGTAGTGGCTTATGAATGATTCTCACTTCTGTAAATTGCCTAAATAATAAGTATTTGAATGAGATTCAAAGACAATTTCAGAAACTTTTCTTTTTCTCAAAATCTGAATATTTTTCACTTGAAAAAATGCACAAAGATCAAAGCTTATGGGTATGTGAATCTATACATTTTTTCTGAACAAATAACCTATTTATAGCCCTTGAAAAGACAATTTTTTGAACTTTAAAAATGTTTAAAAACGGCTATAAACTGTCATAAATTCAAACTTTGAATTCTAAAAAAACTGTATATGTAGTCGACTACAATACAGATTAGTCGACTACACTGAGTTTAAACAGACTCTGTGTATCCAAAAAAATTCTCAGTAGTCGACTACAATGCTCATTAGTCGACTACACTGTATTTTGACAGAAACTTGAAAAATAAATTTTGCCTTCAGTAGTCGACTATAATGTTGATTAGTCGACTATACTGTAAAATAACAGAAACTTATATTTCTATCAAACACTTAAGTAGTCGACTATAATCCATATTAGTCGACTATACTGTAAATTTACAGAAACATATATTTAAGTCTTATACACGAGTAGTCGACTACTATTCTAATTAGTCGACTACTAAGAGTAAAAATATGAACTAAAAAGTTTTTATACTCAAGTTTTAACTATAATTCTAATGGTTAACATAGGGGATTTCTATAGTTAACCAACACACTAAGCCTGTGTTAGTGTGTTCTAATATTGTATGTGTGCGTGTGTGTGATCAAGGCTTGTACAATAATTCTAAGTAAAAAAATGTAAAATACATTATCTTATATATTCTTCATCTTCTTCACTTCATAATGCCTTGAAATCAACTTGCACTTGTTCATATTTTGATATTGAAATCTGCATATAAAAGTTAGTGCATTTGTATATAATTGTTATCATCAAAATACTATCATGGAGATATGATATTCAACACTTTATTGTAATTTAAACTTTTGAGATTGTTTCTACAATTTTTGAAATGTTGAGGATATTAATTTCAAATTTTAAATTCTTTAGGGGCTATTGTTAATTTTAGATTTCAAATTTGTTGTTTTATGTTTTGAAAAGTCAGGCTGTTTCGTGTAATTTTGAACTTTTGAGGGAATTTTATAGAATTTTTGAAAAATGTATGATTTCTTGATCTTTATATGATATAATTTAAATTAGGATAAATTATAATTTAAATGAAATATTCAAAATAGTGAAGGATAATATTGACCATGAAAAGTTTTTTTCTAAACTCGTGCTTTTAAGGAGAGTATGATATGTTTTAAAAAAATTATCTATTCAATAGTAATAACATAATTTCAAATTGAGTTGATTGTTTTATCATCCACTAACAACAATATAATTTCTAATTTCTTAGATTGAACTAGGTTAATTAAAGGTTCATATGGATTCAAAACTTTTGTCTAGAATATTAAAATAAATGTCTTTAGTATACAAGGAGGTATGACATTTTTTTGTAAACAAAGCTTAATTTTTAGCATAATTGTCAATGCTTGGCATCAAAATACTCAAATGAAACATATCAAAAGGTATAATCTAAAAAAATTCAACACACTCATCTATGTGTTTGCTTAGCTTTGCACGAAACAAAATATTTATATATTTTTATTATTGGATCATTTTATTCTTATCTATATGTTGGAGTAAGAGATTGATTTCTTTATGTAGTGTCATACAAAATATAGCAAAT
The DNA here is from genome assembly GCF_001876935.1 of Asparagus officinalis. Lineage (NCBI taxonomy): Eukaryota > Viridiplantae > Streptophyta > Magnoliopsida > Asparagales > Asparagaceae > Asparagus > Asparagus officinalis. The sequence goes on from NC_033800.1 coordinate 100,280,161, forward strand.
ATAGGTAGAGATTTATACGAAGAGTATAATAACAAGACTTTATTTTTGAAACTACTCCCACAGTATTGCATTTAAAGATTTTCGATGTCCTTAATGGCTCATCAATTTTTATAGGCAATGTAAGTAGAAGCACCTCGCACTATTGTGTGTAGTAGTATAGAAGCAGTTTGACATAAGTCAAAACAGATTGGACATTAAGCACCCTATAATCTTTTGATGCAATAGTATAGGAGTAATTTTAAAAGTGTAGAATCCTTTAAAAAAGGCAAAATTGTGCCCATGCCTCAATATTAAAAAGCCTATGTGACAAGACCCTTTATATTTTGGGCCATGTTTTTCAGCCACAAATACAAACCATATTTGTTTTTGTGACACCCATGTTTTCACACATGGCTGCAGTCCAAGGTGAACCCAGAGATGTCAAACCTGCCATGCACCACACACTGTGCAACAACATGTTTCACCATCACAGTAATATCTCTCGAGTGGAATCAACAACAAGTGTAGGTACAAAACATGCAAAATAAGGGAAATAAATACATTAGACATGATGTAGAAAGAGATATCTAATAAATATAATCATGTCTCAACTTAGACATGATGTAGAAAGAGATATCTAATAAATATAATCATGTCTCAACTGAATAAACTGTATACAACTGAAGTCTGAAATAAATGTGTGATATCTAATAAATATAATCATGTCTCAACTGAATAAACTGTATACAACTGAAGTCTGAAATAAATGTGTAAAGTATCTCAATATGAGTCAACTAAAAATAAACTAAAGTACACAGCCTTTACAAGATGAAATACAAAACTCTAAATGTCAGAAAGAAAATATCAACTATAGTGGAGTCTCATCTACTAAAAACATGTGACAGCGACTATGCTAGAAGTCCGTCATCCTGCGGCTCTCCGGAACTCTGAGCTACTGCCTGAAAGGAATTGGAAAATAAAAAGAGAAACAACAAGAGTGTCAGAGTGCTACAGTGAGATCATCTCCATCCGTCCCTAGGGGAAGGGCTACTAGATGTGATGGAAGCTCTATCTATTAAGCATAGTCTACCTAGATCATTTAAACGTATAACACGAGACGTAGTACGTTGAGCGAAATAATCCAAACAAAGAAACCCTCATGTATATACCATATGTATCAAATTGTAGATAACTAAATATCAATACCAAACTAAGAATAAACCATCTAAATAGAATTAATAATTAGAAACTCACAACACGAAACTGGTACGTCGAGCAAAATAATCCAAACAAGGAAACTCTCATGTATATACCATATGTCTCAAATTATAAATCACTAATTATCAATTCCAAACTAGGAATAAAGGAAAGCAATACAAAGAAGTAAAGTCATCACAATATCGGACCAAAAATATCTTCCACTATTCTTTGGAAGATAATGTAAACAACTACATATAATCCCGCGTACTTGCAAGAGTAAAGTACATCGGTCATATATAACTCAGCGATGAGTCATGTTTATAATGGCGTCAACCAAGGCTCAGGCTATCAGATAATTATCAAAATGTAAATTCTTACAAAGTTTATAATTCATAGCATTATCATATGGGACGAATTACCAAATCAGTATCCTAAAAGTGTACACGGCTCGTTAGTCTCATCGCATCAACGTACGGGACAGACTACCAAATCAGGCATCCTAGGTATAGGCTCACAAGCCTCATCGCATCTACGTGCGGGACGGACTACTAGATCAAGCATCCTAAAACCAGACTCAATGTCCTGTACTAATGGTATATCGACGCACTATCCCAAGTAGTACTGAACGGTGATCATCAACGATATCCATACATGTATATAATGTTTAAATAACCTATATCCCAAGTGTGGTTGAAAATAATACATGTAATAATCCTCTCCAACATATTTGTATGTGTGCTACAATGCTATTCATGTATGCTCATGATTATACATGTGTCATCGTGCTGCTCGAACCCCTCACTCATGGTCAAACAATACAAAACAATCACTCAAAAACAAAGAGAACACAGGTAGATCGACCACCCTTAGGGCGTCGGTCGACCAAAAGCAACTGTGCACATAATGTGCACGCTCAGGGCCTCACCGGTCGACTGGCTAGTCTTGGTCAGTCGACCGGCCAGAGAGAAAAACATAAGTTCAGGTTTCTAATGTTTTGTATTTTGTAAATTTATTTAAAAACTTATTTTTATCAACATGAGGTGTATAACAAGATTAAATCTTTCATAATTACTTAACAGGAATTAACTCATCATGATATAAACACTTGCATTAAACTAATTAGAGTTTAACATCCTAATTAATCAAAATTTCTCAAATAACCTAATTTATAAATATGGTTAACATCCTAATTAATCAAAATTTCTCAAATAACCTAATTTATAAATATGGTTAAGTAAACATGATAAAATCTAAACATTGAATAGAGATAAATTCGTTTAAACATGCTCACATCACTAAGGTATCATTAACCTAGGGTTTAGACCTCTTTAATTAGCAAGAAAACTAAAATAATTAGTAAACTAGGGTTTAAACAAGATTAAGCATGATTAACAAGTTGAAAATGAAATTAAATAGAATCCTAAAGATCATGATCATCAAACTAATATAAACAGCAACTAAAACTATAGATTTTCACATTGGTTTAAAGATTAATATCATAAACTAAGATTTTAAAACATCGTGTTAAGCTTAAACATGAGATTCATCAATTAAACATACTAAATATTTAATTAACTACATGGAGAGGTTTGGAGGAAGATGATCTTTCCTCAAACGTCATGTTGAACTCCTGAACACATGCGTACAAGATCCCTCTTCACCAAAGTCGCAAAATCCCACCTTCGTCTCGACAAACGCCTCAAGAACTCTCCTAAATCTCACAAATTATAATTAGGGTTTCAGAGAGAGGAATAGGGGCTACTAGAGTTTGGAATACTGATGAAAAGATGTGTTTTTCGTGTGTAAACATGTATATATATAACTGCAAACCCGAATCAAAACAGCACAAACCCGAAACAGGAAACCTAGTCAGACCGGGAAAATAGTCTTCGGTATTTTAGCTGTAACACTCATTTCCGACCTTGGAATGAGGTGATTTAAGATGCGTTGGAAAGCTATTGACGATACCTATAGTGTTTGTCTTTTGCGTTTTTCTAGATTTGAACTGTATTAGTGTGTAATGCATATATACTCTTAACTAGTCATTTTTCCAGATTTCTTCTTTGTGCATTTTTAACATTTATATACTCTCATATATACTCTTAATTGATCTCAAATCAATTGTTAGAATAATCATTCATTCATAAATTATATTCATCATAATTAGAGCTTATTTATCAATATAACTCACACTATTTTCCAAAATTCATGGGGTTTTACATTCACCCCCCTAAAAAAATTTCGTCCTCGAAATTCCGTAATAATATCTTAGAGATTAATAATATGGGAAAAGCACGATAAGGGGATAATCCATACATGGAAACCCTCCCATATTCATCTCGTACCATTAATCCCCAGATATGAAACATAAGCGATATTTACACTTAACAATTTAGAATGCAAATACTCCCACTTAACCCCTAACTAAACGAAACTAGTACGTTGGATGAAAAATCCAAACAAGAAACCCTCCATATATATACCATGTGTTCCGAATGATTAGGAGCTAAGTGTTAATACCTCCATTCTAGTGTTAAATATAAATATGACTATGGAAAATAATCATAAACACAAGCAATTTATAACCAATCATTTTACCTGCACAAACAGGTGCAGGTAGTTACGACGTATATCCTCTTCGCGCTCCCAATAAGCTTCCTCAGCTCCTTTTCGGTTCCATTGAACTTCAACTAAATGTATCACTTTGTTTCTAAGTATTTTGTCCTCCTTGGTAAGAATGCGAACTGGGATCTCAATGGGGGTCAAATCATCATGAAGCTCAATCTCTAGTGCGTCCAATACCCGCTGCTGCTCCTCGTTACGTAAATGCTTCTTGAGCATCGAAACATGAAAAACGTCATGTATACTCAACATCGATGCTGGAAGATCTAGCCGATACGAAACATCTCCAATACGCTCAACAATCCTAAACGGGCCAATATACCCCGGGGCAAGCTTTCCTTATCTTCCAAATCGCTGAACTTCTTTCATCGGCGATACTTTCAATAAAACATAGTCCCCAACCTGGAACTCTAGCGGTCGCCGCCTCTGATCTGCGTAGCTCTTCTGCCGACTCTGTGTTGCAAGAATATGTTCCCGAATTAGTGCTATCTTCTTTGTAGTCTGTCTCACAAGCTCCGGTCCAAGCAATAAGCTATCTTCTGGTTCTGTTCAACTAATAGGTGATCTACAAGACCTCCCGTATAATGCCTCATACGGTGCCATACCTATGGTCACTTGATAATGGTTGTTATAAGCAAACTCAATCAATGGAATGTGATCCTCCCAACTATCCTAGAAATCAATAATACATGCCCACAATATGTCTTTCAATACTTGGTTAACTCTTTCTATCTACCCATCTATTTGCGGGTGGAACACACTAGAATATGATAATTGGCTGCCGAACGAGTTCTGGAAGCTCCTCCAAAAATGTGAAGTGAAAACCGAGCCTCGATCTGATACAATTATCTCTGGAACTCTATATAGTCTTATGATATCCTAGATGAATATCACCGCATAAGTCTTCGCCGTGTATGTCGTCTTCACTGATATGAAATGTGCTGACTTCGTCAACCGATCAACTATCACCCAAACAAAATCTTTCCCCTTCTTCGACCTTGGCAATCCTACAATAAAATCAACGGAAATATCTGCCCACTTCTATTCCAGAATGGGTAAAAGCTGTAGGGTTCATGCGGGTCTCTGATGTTCTGTCTTCACTTGCTGGCAGGTAAAGCACTTAGCCACATATTCTACAATATCCCTACGCATGCCGCTCCACCAAAAGTGTCTCTTTAGGTCCTTGTACATTTTAGTGGTGCCTAGATGTACTGTGTACCTGGTACGATGCATCTCATCAAATAAGTCTTTCTTCAGCTATGGATTACTTGGCATCATTAATCGACCTTTCATTCGAAGTCCTCCATCTGCTCCAATGGTCTAATCAATCTTTGGCTCTTTGGAAATCTCCTCCTTTCGGGTTTGAATCCAAGACTCTTCTAGCTGAGCTCTAACCACCCTATTAGTCTAAGATGGTTGCACAGATAAAGCTCCCAAAAACGCACTGCTCCCGCCAATCTCTGGCCTAAAATCAAACTGGCTAAGGGTGTGAAGATCTCGATACAACGAGCACCTCAAAGCTAAAATCTGATGTCGACGCTTCCTGCTCAACGTGTCCGCTACGATGTTTGCCTTCCCCGGATGTACTGAATTACAAACTCGTAATCTTTAATAAACTCGACCCATCGTCGTTGTCTCTGGTTGAGTTCTTTCTGAGAAAATAAGTACTTTAGGCTCTGGTGATCCGTGAATAGCTCAAACTTCACTCCATAAAGATAGTGTCTTCATGTCTTCAGTGCGAAGACTACTGCTGCTAGCTCCAAGTTATGTGTGGGATAGTTCTGCTTATGCATCTTCAACTACCATAACTCTCTGGGTCTGCATCAAAACACCTCCTAGACCCGCTAACGATGCATCCGTGTAGACGACAAATATCTTATCACTGCTTGGGATAATCAATACCGACACTATAGTCAACTTAGCCTTCAAGGTCTCAAAAGCTTCCTGGCACTCCGTGCTCTAAATAAACTGTACACCCTTCGTCATAAGGGGTGTAAGTGGTATTGCAATCTTCGAGAAGTCCTGAATGAACTTCCTGTAATAGCCGGCCAAACCTAAGAAGCTACGAATCTTTGTAATGGTCTTCGACGGCACCAAATCAAGTACTACCTTAACTTTTACTGGATCTACTGCAATGCCCTCCTTGCTAATGACGTGGCCCAAAAATCTAACCTTAGATAGCCAAAACTCGCACTTGCTAAACTTAGCGTACAACTGATGCTCCCGCAAAGTCTACAATGCTAATCAAAGATGTTGCTCGTACTCTACCTCCGATCTCGAATAGATAAGGATGTCATTGATGAATACGATCACGAACTAGTCCAAATATGGATGAAAAACATGGTTCATCAAATCCATGAATACCGTGGGTGCATTGGTCAACCCAAATGGCATGACAAGAAACTCAAAAGACCCATATCGAGTAAGAAAGACGGTTTTGAGAATATCCATCTCCCGAACTCGCAACTGATGATAGCCAAAACGAAGATCAATCTTCAAGAAGTACTACACTCCCTGCAACTAGTCGAATAAGTCATTAATTTTTGGTAGTGGATACCTATTCCGAATAGTGACCTTATTCAACTCACGATAATCTATACATAAGCGTATACTACCGTCCTTCTTCTATCTTTATGAAGAGAACCGACGCTCCCCATAGAGAATGACTCTGGCAAATAAAACCCTGAGACAAAAGCTCATCCAACTGAGTCTGTAGATCCCTCATCTCAGCAGGTGACATACGATAGGGTGCTCGGGATATTGGTGTTGTGCCCGGTTGTAACTCGATGCAGAACTTAACCTCTCTCACAGGAGGTAACCCAGGTATGTCCTGAAAGACATCCTGATACTCTAAGACGACTCTAGTCTCGAATAAATCAATACTCTAATCCTGCAACATCACCTCCTTGATGTACGTCAAAAATGGCTCTGTAAACTAGTTGCCCTGTGAGGTTGCTACAATCAACTCAGACCCATCGGACGCTCACAAGCTAACTGTTTTAGCAAAACAGTCGATACTGATATGGTAGGATGATAGCCAATCCATACCAAGAATGACGTCGAAATTCGACATCCGCAAAACGATCAAATCAATGATAAACTCAGACTTATCTAGACTAATGACACATCTCCTACAGATACTCTCTAATAGGGATACCTCGCCTAAAGGAGTAGAGACTGATAATGATACATCTAAGGGATGTGCTACAAGCTGAAGCCTATCCATGAAGGTATGAGAAATAAAGGAATGCGAAACTCCTGAATCGAACAAGATTCAAGCTGGGAAGGAGTTCACTAAGAAAGTACCTTCCACTATGGCTCCACTCGCACTATGGTCGCGTGGTACAACTGCGTAAATCATGCCGGTGGCTGAAGACTGCGGTGCTAAAGGCGGTGGAACATATGGGACTATCTGTCCCTAAGGAATCTCTTGGATGGCGTGTATCTGGCCTATTAGCCCCTCAATCCTCGAAACTATCGGCGGTGTCTCGATCCTCTGCTTGGCCCTAACTGCGGCCCTGTGACTGCTGACCCTAACCATGGTTCTATTGTCCGTGTCCACATCCCTACTACTGGCCCTGGCCTCTGCCCTGCTAGCCTCCTGCTAGTGCGTTGCGATAATCCTTTGCCCTATGACCGATCTTGTTGTAGTTGTAACATGCAACTTAAATCCTGTGCTGCTGTGGCGTTCTAGAATCATGCTGTGACCCCTTCTTAGAAGGTCCTTGCTACTGGTAATGAAAATCCTTACCCCGTTGATGGGGTCCTCTAGGTCCTGCAAAAGGTCTCTTGCCCTTGCCCTTGTCACCATGTTGTCCTGCCTTAGTACTACCTTCCTTGGTCTTCTGAAATATCACAGTCTCTATTTCCTGCGAAATAGCAGCGTCAGCTACCTCTCAAACTGAGCAGAATCATCTAGAAACAAGGTAACGGCGAAGGCTTGGACGAAGCCCCATAAGAAACATCTGAGCCTGACACTCTTTGGTCTGCCACATGCTCGTGAAGCGAAGTAAACTCATAAATCTGCTCTCATAGTCAGCTACGATCATGTCTCCCTGCTCCAGTCTGGATAGCTCTAGCTCTTTCCTAGCCCTTGCCGCAGAAAAAATGTACTGCTCGTCGAAAAAGTAAAAAAAATCTTCCCAAGTGAGTACCATCCGGTGTTCTGGGGTGAATTGAAGCCTATACCATCCTTCGACATCACCCTTAAGGCTGAAAGCTGCCAATCTCTGCTTCAGCACTGAATAAACGTCAAGTAGATCGAGAATATTCTCCACGTCTTCCTTCCACTTGTCGGCTACTAGTGAGTCTGATGATCCCTGGAATTCTGATGCCCTCATCTTCTGGTACCGCTTAACTAGACGGAGCTAAGTCTCCTGCTCTGTGGCTCTGTCAGCAACTGGTGGTGGTGTAACTCCTAGTGTACCCTTTGGGGACTCCTCTGCGATAGGTATAGCTGGAGTCACTAGTGGTGGCATTACAGGTGGTGGTGATACTGGTGGGATCTGGTTTGTCACTCGCTCCTCGAGCGCTTCTAGCCTAGCTGCTATAGGGGCCATGAGGTCAATCATATACTGCGGAACCTGCTGCGACTCAGGGTGGAGCCTGCTGCTGCTCAGGCTCTGGCTCATCCTGCCTAACTCTCTCTGTACAGGATCCTCTATGTCCATGTCCCTATCCGGCCATCTATACATTTTAGGAAGAGATTTTATAAGACACAGTAATGAGACCTCAGGCAAAAGGCATAAATATAACTCATAACAATAAGAAATACGTATCATATATCATTCACGCAAATACTTTAAAATCAAAGTAAAATAGTAATCAAAAAAATTCCAAATTTTTTGAAATATACGTATATAACGTCCTCACTCATTCTAGGAATTCCTAGCGGACTCTATAGATGAATCCTAAGAAACTCTATTCTAGCTCCATGACTCGACACAGGATGATCCTAAGGATGTTGGAACTAGAGCTCTGATACCAACTGTGACGCCCCTATTTTTACACATAGCTGTAGTCTAAGGTGAATCCAGAGATGTCAAACCTACCATGCACCCACTGTGCAACAACACGTATCACCAACACAGTAATATCTTTCTAGTGGAATCAACAACAAGTGTAGGTCCAAAACAGGCAAAATAAGGAAAATAAATGCATTAGACATGATGTAGAAAGAGATATCTAATAAATATAATCATGTCTTAACTGAATAAACTATATACAACTGAAGTCTGAAATAAATGTGAAGTATCTTAATATGAGTCAACTGAAAATAAACTAAAGCACACAACCTTTACAAGATAAAATACAAAACTCTAAATGTCCGAAAGAAAATATTAACTATAGTGGAGTATCATCTACTAAAAACATGTGACGGCAACTATGCCGGAAGTCCGTCATCCTGCGGCTCTCTGGAACTCTGAGCTGCTGCCTAAAATGAATTGAAAAATAAAAAAAGAAACAATAAGAGCGTCAGAGCGCTACAGTAAGATCATCTCCATCCGTCTCTAGGGGAAGAGCTACTAGATGTGATTGAGGCCCTATCTATTAAGCATAGTCTACCTAGATCATTTACCCTGTATCTAAATGGAATTAATATTTAGAAACCTACAACACAAGACGTAGTACGTTGAGCAAAATAATCCGAACAAGGAAACCATCATATATATACCATATGTTTCAAATATAGATAACTAAATATCAATACCTAACTAAGAATAAACAATCTAAATATAATTAATAATTAGAAACTCACAACACGAAACTGGTACGTCGAGCGAAATAATCCAAACAAGAAAACCCTCATATATATACCATATGTCTCAAATTGTGAATCACTAATTATCAATTCCAAACTAGGAATGAAGGAAAGTAATACAAGGAAGTAAAATCATCATAATATCGAACTAAAAATATCTTCCACTATCCTTTGGAAGATAATATAAATAACTGCATATAATCCCGCGTACTTACAAGAGTAAAGTACATCGGTCATATATAACTCAGTGATGAGTCATGTTCATAATGGCGTCCACCAAGACTCAGGCTATCAGATAATTATCACAATGCAAATCTTTACAAAGTTTATAATTTATCACATTATCATGCGGGACGGACTACCAAATCGGCATCCTAAAAGTGTATACGGCTCATTAGTCTCATCACATTAACGTAAGGGACGGACTACCAAATCAGGCATCCTAGGTATATGGCTCACAAGCCTCATCTCATCTACGTGCGGGACGAACTACTAGATCAAGCATCCTAAAACCCGACTCAATGGCCTGTACTAATGGTATATCGACACACTATCCCAAGTAGTACAGAGTAATGCCCATCAATGATATCCATACATGTATATAATGTTTAAATAACCCATATCCCAAGTGTGGTTGAAAACAATACTTGTAATAATCCTCTCCAGGATATATGTGTGTGTGCTACAACACTATTCATGTATGCTCATGATTGTACGTCTGTCATCATGCAACTCGAACCTTTCACTCACGGTCAAATGATGCAAAAACAACCACTCAAAAATAAAGAGAACACAGGTCGGTCGACTAAAAGCAACCGTGCACACAATGTGCACGCTCAGGGCCTCACTGGTCAGCTGGCTAGTCTTAGTCGGTCGACCGGCTAGAGAGGAAAACACAAGTTCAGGTTTCTGATGTTTTGTATTTTGTAACTTTATTTAAAAACTTATTTTTATCAACATGAGGTATATAACAAGATTAAATCTTTCATAATTACTTAACAGGAATTAACTCATCATGATATAAACACTTGCATTAAACTAATTAGAGTTTAACATCCTAATTAATCAAAATTTCTCAAATTTATAAATACGGTTAAGTAAACATGATAAATTCTAAACATTGAATAGAGATAAATTCGTTTAAACATGCTCACATCACTTAGGTATCATCAACCTAGGGTTTAGACCTCTTTAATTAGCAAGAAAAGTGAAATAATTATTAAACTAGGGTTTAAACATGATTTAAGCATGATTAACAAGTTGAAAACAAAATTAATAGAATCCTAATTATCATGATCATCAAACTAATATAAACAGCAACTAAAACTACAAATTTTCACATTGGTTTAAAGATTAACATCATAAACTAAGATTTTAAAACATCGGGTTAAGCTTAAATATGAGATTCATCAATTAAACATATTAAATCTTGAATTAACTACAAGAAGAGGTTTGGAGGAAGATGATCTTGCCTCAAACGTTGTGTTGAACTCCTGAACACGTGCGTGCAAGATCCCTCTTCACCAAAGTCACAAAATCCCGCCTTCCTCTCGACAAACGCCTCAAGAACTCTCCCAAGTCTCTCAAATTATTAGGGTTTGAGAGAGATAAAGAGGGGCTGTAGGGTTTGGAATACTGATGAAAAGATATGTTTTTCGTGTGTAAACATGTATATATATATAATTGCAAACCCAAATCAAAACAGCCTATTTGGTGGAAAATTTGTAATAAGAAAAATAATGAAAGAATCGTATTTGATTTATTCTCTCTAACTGCTTAGAAAAAGAAAGATTACAACCCTCTTAATCTTAATTACAATTGGATTTCCTGATTACAAAAGAGAGGAGAATTGATCTGTATTCTCCCCTTTGTTTAATTCTGGGTTCTTCATGGTGGCGATGCAGTGCCTCCCTTGAATGCTCGTCTCGAGTTTGCTCTCCGTTGACGATCTGCACGTCTTGATTCACTAGAACGGTATCTCCTCCTCACGATTTGACGCTATGGAGAATTTGCGTGGTAAGTTTGAAACTCTGAACGAGTTGATAACTCAGAGCGAGTTTAAACTCTTGAAAAAGAGTTGATTTGAACCGAAAATCAGTTAATAGCCAAGTGAATTTGCTGTTGCTCAAGGATGCCTCAAGATCTCCTTGTTGCTAAGTATTTCTCTCCAGCCGATCTCCTCAAAAGCCAGCCTTTGATCTCTTCTTTGCTGCTGAAAAGAGGATCGATCCGAGAGCCAAAAAACCAAGCCCAAACTCAGTTGAGTTTTCTCCTATTTATAGGAGATTAAGGGGTGTAACCAACCCCTAAATCCGCTCCAACATGGGCGAGAATCTCTCAAAACGTAGGGAAAACGGTTCTGAAACCGTTCGACTCATGTTTGAATGAGTCAAACGCCCAAGTTAGCATTCAGGACCCTAACTCCATGTTTTAGACTGGAGACGCGGAGTTGGGCACCCGCTAGATGTTAAAAAATGTGAGGGCCGCCCGCATTTTGTTTGTTGATGGTTGGAAACGCGGGGGTCGTCTGCGTTTCAATAACTGAAATGCGAGGGTGAATTCCGCGTTTTAGAAGGAGCTAATGACTTATAGCTTCTTCTGTAGAGCGTCAGGCAGTTCCTGGTTCGAGCCGGGATCACATTGTTGGACTACGTCCTGGAGTACTGGGACTAGATACTTCGCCTCGTAACGAGTTCCTCGCCTCTGCTTCTACTTTGAGGAATCGCCTTGCTAACCTAGGACGGGAGATGCCTGCACCGCGCCACAGATTCTATGGTTGGGTCCGTAATCTTCATCTTGACTCCTTGAAAATATGAGAGTCGTCAGATTGTAACTCCCGATGTTGATTGTGAAAGCTATTGATTAGAGCTTTCATCAGTTGTTGCGAAGGTCGTCAGATTGTAACCTTCATCGATCTACGTGAAAGTCTTCAAATTGTAACCTTCTGAAAGTCGTCAGATTATAACTTCCATCATCGGTGTTTGATGGGGATTGGCTATCTGTTATGATTTTTAGACAGCCTACACAGCCCAAACCCGAAAAAGGAAACCTAGTCAGACTGAGAAAATAGTCTTCGGTATTTTTTGTTGTAACTTTCAAGTACAACCTTGGAATGAGGTGATTTAAGATGCGTTGGAAATCTATTGAAGATAACTACAACTTTTGTCTTTTGAGTTTCTCCAGATTCAAACTGTATCGGTGTGTAATGCATAATATATACTCTTAACTGGTCATTTTTCCATATTTCTTCTTTGTGCATGTATAACCTTTGTGTACTCTCATATATACTCTTAATTGATCTCAAATCAATTGTTACCATAATCATTCATCCATAAATGATGTTCATCATAATTAGAGCTCATTTATCAATATAATTAATCCTATTTTTCAAAATTCACGGGGTTTTATAGTTTTTTAGGCTTAATCACACTACCAAGTAAGCGGTGAGAGAGAAAACATCCCCCAATTCCCAAACTGTCCCAGATGATAGGTTTCTACACCCTTTAATAATCGGTAATCGTGCCCACTCCCCAATAACCCAAATTGAATTACCCCCTCCCCTCTCTTATATTGTCAACAAGAACCCAACAAAACTAGAAACCCTCTTTCTTTCTACCTCTTGAAATTCCACTTAGGGTTAGGGCTTTCTTTGTGAAAAATGGCCAAAAATCCAATGTCAGATAGGGAATCATCAGATTTGGCCATGAAGGATGAAGTTTCCGATGACTTTGAAGTGGTTCATCATAGTAGAGGGCCAGAGCAGGATCATAGACCCTTGTTGGCTTCAAACATTAGGCGTGAACGACAATCAAAGTACAGAAATGAAGTTAATTCCTCGTTAGCAAATGTCATTCATTAGCTCCGTACTACTGCCGTTGATGGTGAATCTAAAAGTGATGATCCCCCGACTTCCTTGAGTGATGGCCTTACTATCTCTTCGAGTGATGATGAATCACATCATTCCTTTGGGAATGTAGCATGGATGGAGCGATGAAGACTCTTTTGGACATGCAAAAGGGTGAACAACATGGCAAAGGCAAGAAACGAAGTTCAAAAGGGGATGACTCTTATACTAGAAAGAAGTAAGTTTAGCCTACTGAGACTTAATCGTTTAGTTTATGTTTGTAGATTGTGTGCAATTTATTGGAAAATTTTAGAAATTAATTTTCATAGTTGTGTTTGTTGATTTGTAACTATTTGGAAAGTCAAAGATCTTGTTGTATTAGTTTATTGCAAATTGATTTTACATGTCCCAAAAAAAGTTATTTTTTGAAAGAATTAAAGATATGTAAAATGCTTGTTAATGCTACATATTGGTTGTTAAATATGGGCTGTAGAAGTTAAAGTTTAAATTATTAGTGTTAAGTACAATAAATGCTTGTTTAATTTATAATATTACTTGTTAATTGTTTTAGTATAAGTGTTTAGTAAAATTGTATTGAAGTACATGTTAAGTTTCTAGCAGTACATGTTAACCTTATACGTGGTTGTCAAGTCAAAGACTTTTATTGCAGATTAAGTTTTTTTTATTGTGCAATATTGCCATTGGATTTTACATGTTGCAGAAAAAAGTGTTTTTTAGAAGAATGAAAGATATACAATGATTGTGAACCTAAATCAGTACATGTTAACTTGGTAATTGTTTAGAAAGTCAAAGATATTGTTGTATTAAGTATAGTAATATCTAGAGTTTGAATTGTTAGTGTTATGTATAATAAAGTATATGTTAAATTTATATCAATATATGTTAAGCAAAAACGGTACATGTTGACTTTATACAATATATGTTAACTTTATACCAGTATATGTTAACCTAAATCGGTACATGTTAACCTTATACCAATACATGTTAATTTTATCGTAGTACACATTAATTTTAATGGCAGTACACGTTAGTTTTATTGCAGTAATGTTAACCTTAATTAGTACATATTAAGTATAATAAAGATAATTGTTAACTTTATTAAATAGATGTTAATTCTTAGCATAGGTTTAAAGATTGCTAAGTGTACAATTGTCCTTTTTTGGAATAAAAGATTAGTGATCCTGCTAAAACTAGGCCAACTGTTGCTTCAGTGCATATTATGATTTCGTGAAGCATTCTTCGAAGGTGCGATAGTGGTATAGGAATGCCTATGTGGGTCCACATTTGAGCATTATATTCTTTTTGGCACCTTGCACTTAATCATCCAACATTTTGAGTTAGTGTTGAGTTGTTATGAAGTAGGTAATGAAATATTTTCTATCTATGATGTAAAAAGTTCAAAAAAAGAATCATCAATTTGACTTTGATTAGGTTCATGATCATACTGATTTTCCAATTGATGGGAAAATTACCCTAGTAGCCAAATATGGGTGGAATATTTTGCCAAACCAAATGAATGTGAAAAAGGAGACAAGGGTAAAAAAAGAGAGCACTGATGAACATATAAAGATATGTTGAAGAACTACTGGAAAGTCTTGTGGAATCAAAGAAGAAGAAGGATATTCAGGACTTTGTTTTGCTACAAATTCTTTATCAATGCTCGATGATGTGGTGCCAGTAGTGTGCAAGGTATTTCCTAGGCTATTGTTTAAGTATGTGGATAGCATTGAAAGGATGAACATAGTTGCATGGGGGAAATTTATATATACAGAAACTATGAGAGATATTAAAACTGCTTTGGAGGGATTGAAGAAGCCAGGAGCTGCAAATATCTCTGGAAGCATGCCACTAGTTCTGGTAAGTTTTAAATTTAAATTATTTTCTATTATGGGTAGTAAGTGCATGTGCATGATTTTCATTTAATGTTAAGAATAAGATATATATGTTATTTTTACAGCTTTGGTATTGTGAGATGATAGACATAAAGAAATATGTCCTTAGCAATATATTCAAGCCTCATTTGACGAATTGGTATTAGAGGGCAAGAAAATTAAATCTCTAAGGAAATTAAGTCTCTGAGGA
>NC_033800.1:100295679-100306931 GCF_001876935.1 Asparagus officinalis
TTGAGAAACATACTGTTGAAATTGGTCCATAGTGTGCAAAATACCCATTTAGGAAAGCCTAATATGAGGAATGCTTATACTTCAAAGAAAAAAAGAAAAAGAATCTCATCACCAACATTGAGGAAATACAAACTGCGTTGTTCTCTAAAAAAATATTAATATAAAGAGTTTAGCTAGGAAGGAGATGTCTGACAAAGTGAAGATGAAAGCCTCAATGGTATATGCTTTGCAATTTATCAATTTACTATCATCCATATTATCATCCTGTTCTGCTTTAATATACTTGTAACAAGCTGATTATAATAAATTCCCCGAAACTTGTGTGTCTTTTGACATCAGTCCTAATTTCTTGAACTTTAATCTGAAATTCTCAACAAGATGTAGAACACTTTTGGAGTGGAAAGCAAATGGTAAAAAAAATATCTAATGGCTTCTCTAATTCCCTTATTTGCATTGAAAATTATAACTAACCGATGTGGAGGATTGTATGATTCCTGTTGGCCTTCTTATTTTGATGATGATTTAACAAACAATTTACGACTAATATTGGTTTTAGTCTTTTGTTTTGTGTTGTTTAGTATACACATGAAAATGAGCTACATTGATATTGAAGCCTATGCAAATCAAGTCAACCAATCAAGTTCAAGCTTCAGAAGATTCTATCTTGGTATACTTAGTATAGGTTTATATATATTGTGTGCAATTCTTTAAACTCAATATACACACACACATATATATTTGTGATTTTCTCAAAACATAGGTACTTTTATGCAAATTCTATGTTAATTCATTTTGGACTATATATACATCATAAACATCTTTTATTATGTCCATATAAATATTCCATAAGTTTTCAAAACTTGTTTTGAGTCAAAAATCAAAAATCACATGTTTTCTTAAACATGTATTTTAGTGCTTTTGAACATTTACTTGTTTTGAGTCAAAAATCAAAAATCACATGTTTTCTTAAACATGTATTTTAGTGCTTTTGAACATTTATAAGATTTTACAAATGGTAAGTGCAATTCCAAAATTTCTTTTTGTAACATATTCATATTTATGTTTATAAACTTTTCCCAAAGTTTCATAATTTTTAGAATTTATTTACTATTTTTAAAAGAGGTTTGAAAATCAGATTTACTGTTTGTTTCTGGCTAATAACATGTTATCAGTCGACTGATGAATTTTATCTGTCGACTGATGAACTCGTCTGGAAAGTGTTAAACGTTTCTGTTTTTGTGACTGATGAACTATCAGTCAACAGATGAGTTTATCAGTCGACCGATAAGGTCTTCAGTCGACCGATGAGCTGGAAAATGTCTATAACGGTCAGCTCATCAGTCGACTGATAAAACCCATCAGTCGACTGATGGCCTGTAACGGCTATTTTTTTAGTTTCCATTTTTTTGTCTTTTTGCTGAGTTTCTTCTTGGTTTTGGGGTTTTCTTCTTAATCCTATATATACCCCATACTATTTCACTTCTGAAAACAATCAAGAATGTTTTGAAAAAGGTTTAAAGAGTTTTAAAGTTTGTCTAAGTTTCTTGAGTTTGTGTTTACAAAGAGGGAGCTTACAATTTCAATTGAGGAATTCATCCTCAATCTTCTTCATCCTCTATTGTATTTATAGAGAAGTTTTTCTAACTCTTTTCTCTAGCAATTTATTACTTACTTTTATATTCTTATTATTGTTAGTTTGCTAATTGAGTTAGATTTCATTTAAACTCATTTTATCACACACATCCATATTGAGCTTTTAGTATTTCATACACTATATTATGGGTTGTGGTGAGTGATATTATGAGAGTGAGCTTCATTGTGTTCTCATCCATTATTAGAGAACAATTTATTGTATTTGAGCCTTATTGTGAGAGTATCACTTTGTAATACATATTTACACCAAGAGGAGTGTGTGGTGAGGACGTAGTCGATACCAAGAGGAGTGGCGTCGGTAGTAAAGCCTAGGGAGAGGTAGTAAAGCCAAGCACTTGAGGGAGGCGACGTGAGGACCAACACTTGAGGTTGTAGTTTGTGTATGTACATTGTGAGTGACTTGTAGAGTTTTCGGTGATCTAGAAAACCGAGTGTGTAGAGAAGTTCCTGCTTCCAAACTGAGTGTGTCGTGATAGTGGATTTCTCCTCGGGAGTGGGGAGCGGAGACGTAGGATGGAAGATCCGAACTCCGTGATCATATCGTGTGTTTGCATTGTTTATTTGCGCACTATCACTCCTATTGTTTCTTGTTTATTTTGCCATTTGCATATATATCCTTGCCATAATTCATTGAATATCAATTTTGTTAGGATATATTTGTTAATAACTTTTAATCGGCATTAATATCTAATAAGATTAGTAATAATCCTATTCACCCCCCCTCTAGGGTGCTAACAATTGATATCAGAGTTTGGTGCTCTTGATTAGAGGCTTAATCGCCTAGAGTCAAAGTTCTTTGTTCTTATATTGTTGCTAATCTTGTTTTGATATTATTCTTCTTGCTTGCACATATATTATGGATATGCACGGTGCACCTAGCTTAGGTTATGTTATTAACATTGCTCCTAGAATTAGTAATTTCCCCTATGAACAATGATGTGCTAGATTTAACCTTTTTGCTAGATCTACAAATATCGATATATGGGAAATTATTGAATGGGCTTATATTGTACCCACTATGGAAAAATCCAAGTGGAGTGATAATGATATTAGATTGTTTGCTATGAACAAGTCTTTGTAGAATTTCTTATTGATGCCTTTGGATTATCTTTTGCTAACAAACTTGATTCTTTTGATAGTGCTTATACGTTGTGGAAATTTATAGAAGCACGTCAAGGGGACTTGGAGGCAATCCGATAATATTTGGAGGATTCAGCTTTAAGTTCAAAAGGAGCATCATCTTCAAGTACACGACCACTAGGCGATAGCCCTAGTGAGGTATGGGAGTCTGATAATAATGATGATTTTACATTTGATGAACTCGCACATGAATATGAAAATTTATTGCATGACCATAAGAAACTAAAGCATAATTTTAAAGAATTAAAAAGCAAGCATGTTTAATTGAAATCCGTTCATGAGTCCCTTGTATCTAAGTTTGATCTTATTGCAAATGAAAATGTTAATCGCAAAGAATGCAATGAGAAATTAAGATTGGATATTGCAAGTTTGACTCATGACAAAAATAATATCATGCTAGAAGTAGAGACAAGTAAAAATAAATTAGATACTCATGTTTGCTCTACTTCTTGTGACAATGCACATATTTCAAATGATTAGTTAAATCATATGAAGAAACGCATATCCACCTTAGATTCAACACTAAACACTTGCATTTCCAATAACAAAAAGCTTATGAACTTGTGTGCAAAGTCGCATAAAAAAATTTCCAATAAACCTATTCACTATGCACACATGTATAACAAAATTTACAAGTGTTCCATTTGCGGCCAAAAAGACTATATCGTTAAATTTTGTTATGATGCACAAAAATTCACTATGCCTAAAAATATTGATCATTGTGCATCCCATCAAGCTACTTCATCTCATACACATGTACATGCACATATTGCACATCATAAACATGCTCATGTGTATAAGTGCGATTTTTATGGTCGTTTTGGTCATTTGGCCAAGTATTGTTTTGATTTAAAAAGGAATTTACTTTTGTCAAATGTTTCTAAAGAACCACATGTGTTTAAATATAATGTTTGTGGTAGATTTGGACATCTTGCAAAATTTTGTTATGATTTGCAAAAAAATTCTAACTTGCAAAATGTTCCAAATAGACACATGTTTAAATATGTTTCACATTTGCAAAAGCTTCAAATAATTCACCTTTGTTTGCAAATATTCCACGTGCACATCCACATGGTCAACATAAACAAATGCATCCTTTTCATTACACACATTGCAATCGAATGGGTCATTTGAGTGATTATTGTTATGACCAGACTCGTGCACCATATACGCCCAAATGGGTTCATAACCCAAGGGCCTTGAGCTTTAATGATAGGGGTCATGTCCCTAGACTCTTCGGTGCCAAGAGTAATTGGTTACCAAAACATGTTTGATTCTTTAAGAACAAATTTTTAAATTTTTAAACCTTTTTATGTTCTTAAAGATGAATATTATTTGAGTTTTTTTTTGCAAATAATTTTTAATCTTTAAAAGAAATTATTTTAAAAAAATATATATTTTTTATATTGTTGATAAATCAAAATGATTTTTGGATTTTTAAAACCATAGTTCATGTTTCTCGTGTGTTTTATAGTATTGGTTTGAACTATGTGGTTTTGATTCATTTTTTATGCAAACATTGTATTTGCTTTATGAGATCATTGTAAAACACTCTTTTGATGATATTTATGTGTTTGTGCATACAGATCATCAATTAGTGCTTTAT
This sequence comes from Asparagus officinalis, assembly GCF_001876935.1. Classification (NCBI taxonomy): domain Eukaryota; kingdom Viridiplantae; phylum Streptophyta; class Magnoliopsida; order Asparagales; family Asparagaceae; genus Asparagus; species Asparagus officinalis. The sequence goes on from NC_033800.1 coordinate 100,300,079, forward strand.
AATGTATTCTTTATGAGATTTGATCAAATTTGTCCAAGAAAGATTCCCTTTTGTTGATCAAACGTTTTTTATTTATCATACTTTGTTTTGCATTTAAATATGAGAGGTTTATTTTTTTAGCAACCCCCTCCCCCCCGGATGTATTAATTCTTTGTTTGAAATTATGTTTACCGGGCATTCATATGGGTTGAAACAAGCTTTTCTTGTTTTTGTCGAAAATGCGTATATTGATCTTTCATGTATTTATCCAAAGCATACTAAGCTTTGATCTTTATGGATAAAACTTATAAATGTTTTGACAAAATTTCTTTGTGATTATATATATAGGAAAGATGTGTCCATTATTTACATCAATACAAAATATTCTTTTTAGTGGGCATCTTTGCCTAACCTCTTTGCTTAGATTTTTTTTTGGTGAATTGAGCATGATTATCATTTGAATCATGTATTTGCTCAATTATCTTATTTTTTGTTAAAATGATACTTTATGCTTTTCCATGAACTCTCATTTGGTCTCTATTTTGGTATTATTTTTTGCTTCGTGAATTTTCATGAACAAGATTTTAGTTTTCATAAGTTTTTTTCATGAACTTATACCTTGTTTGTAAGTATTGAGACATCATTCTCATAATAATATATTTATATATGTTCTCAATCAATCATAATTTATGGTTTGACAACTTATGAATTTTATTGTGGATTTATTGACAAATCATTTGATTCCTGAGTTTTAAATTTTTAAAAAAACCATTGATTTTTTACTTTTGATATTTTTTTTGTTTTTTTTGTTTTTGTTTTTGTATATATCCTATGGATATATATCTATGTTTAGACTCTTGTGACACCTTATCTTCATGATACATGTATATGTGTTCACTTAGTCTATCTTTGTATGTAAGTTATGTTTAGCATATTTTACATTTATGCTTGCTCACATGTTTGCCATGATCTTTATTGCATATATTCTTTATGGCTTTTTGATAGGGGGAGCCTTCCCCATATTTTTGTTTATACTCACTTGTGCTTTTTGTTAGGGGGAACTTTCACTTTCTTCTTAATCATATTGTTTATCCTCATTTGATGTTGCCAAAGTGGGAGAAAATTGTGAGTCTATAGTATTTGTGTTTTGATTGTTTGTTTTATTGATTTTATTATGCATGTTGGTAAATTGTTTGTCATCATAAAAAAGGGGGAGATTGTTGGCCTTCTTGTTTTGATGATGATTTAACAAACAATTTACGACTAATATTGATTTTAGTCTTTTGTTTTGTGTTGTTTAGTATACACAGGAAAATGAGCTACATTGATATTAAAGCCTATGCAAATCAAGTCAACCAATCAAGTTCAAGCTTCAGAAGATTCTATCTTGGTATACTTAGTATAGTTATATATATATTGTGTGCAATTCTTTAAGCTCAATATACACACACATATATATTTGTGATTTTCTTAAAACATAGGTACTTTTATGCAAATTCTATGTTAATTCATTTTGGACTATATATACATCATAAACATCTTTTATTATGTCCATATAAATATTCCATAAGTTTTCAAAACTTGTTTTGAGTCAAAAATCAAAAATCACATGTTTTCTTAAACATGTATTTTAGTGCTTTTGAACATTTCTAAGATTTTACAAATGGTAAGTGCAATTCCAAAATTTCTTTTTGTAACATATTCATATTTATGTTTATAAACTTTTTCCAAAGTTTTATAATTTTTGGAATTTATTTACTATTTTTAAAAGAGGTTTGAAAATCAGATTTACTGTTTGTTTCTGGCTGATAACATGTTATCAGTTGACTGATGGATTTTATCAGTCGACTAATGAACTCGTTTGGAAAGTGCTAAACGCTTCTGTTTTTGTGACTGATGAGTTTATCAGTCGACCGGTAAGGTCTTCAGTCGACCGATGAGCTGGAAAATATCTATAACGGTCAGCTCATCAGTCGACTGATGAAACCCGTCAGTCGACTGATGGCCTGTAATGGCTATTTTTTCTAGTTTCTGTTTTTTTATCTTTTTGCTGGGTTTCTTCTTGGTTTTGGGGTTTGCTTCTTCATCCTATATATACCCCCATACTATTTCACTTCTGAAAACAATCAAGAATGTTTTAAAAAGGGTTTAAAGAGTTTTAAAGTTTGTCTAAGTTTCTTGAGTTTGTGTTTACAAAGAGGAAGCTTACCATTTCAATTGAGGAATTCATCCTCAATCTTCTTCATCCTCTATTATGTTTATAGAGAAGTTTTTCTAACTCTTTTCTCTAGCAATTTATTACTTACTTTCATATTCTTATTATTGCTACTTTGCTAATTGAGTTAGATTTCATTTAAACTCATTTTATCACACACATCCCTATTGAGCTTTTAGTATTTCATACACTATATTGTAGGTTGTGGTGAGTGATATTGTGAGAGTGATCTTCATTGTGTTCTCATCCATTATTAGAGAACAATTTATTATATTTGAGCCTTATTATGAGAGTATCACTTTGTAATACACATTTACACCAAGAGGAGTGTGTGGTGAGGACGTAGTCGATACCAAGAGGAGTGGTGTCGGTAGTAAAGCCTATGGAGAGGTAGTAAAGCCGAGCACTTGAGGGAGGCGATACATGAGGACCAACACTTGAGGTTGTAGTTTGTGTATGTACATTGTGAGTGACTTGTAGAGTTTTTGGTGATCTAGAAAACCGAGTGTGTAGAGAAGTTCCGGCTTCCAAACCGGGTGTGTCATGATAGTAGATTTCTCCCCGGGAGTGGGGAGCGGAGACGTAGGACGGAAGGTCCGAACTCCATGATCATATCGTGTGTTTGCATTGTTTATTTGCGCACTATCACTCTTATTGTTTCTTGTTCATTTTGCCATTTGCATATATATCCTTGCCATAATTAATTGAATATCAATTTTGTTAGGATATATTTGTTAATAACTTTTAATCGGTATTAATATCTAATAAGATTAGCAATAATCCTATTCACCCCCCCTCTAGGGTGCTAACAGTTCCAGCCTTTCATTATATCACAAGCCTTATAAGAACCACTTACAGTTAATGTTATTTTTCTACATATGCAATATGCTAGTGGAAATACCCCCTAATTTCTGTTGTATGATATAGCGCTGAGGAGTATACCTTTGAATCGATCTTTCAAAGAGGTTTTATCCAAAGATATAAGAGGTCTACATCCGCTCAAGAAACAATTTATGCAAGCAACATATCAAATGAAGAGCCGTGTAAACCTTCCCTCGCTTTTGTTCAATGTAAATATAGCTATTTGGATTTGTCTCCTTAACCTTGTCCTCATACCTATAAATAAATCTGTGGTTGTTTTTTTATCCTCCCTTTTATTTATTTTTAGTTTATACAAATGTTAACGTTTACAGGCAATAAAATTACTTAACACATATTATTTGAATATAACAATAATATTTCCTTTTACTATCGTAGTTAATCGTACGTCTCATAAGAATCACCATATATCTTCTCTTGTGTTCTCTCTTTTCTCCACCATATCTTATTGTACTCGATCCTTAGGCTGTATTAACTAAGACACTCCTTTTGCATATCAGTAGGACAGATGTCTAGTTGAACCTTCAACATAGGCCGTAATTGGGTTGCAATGAATTTGCAAAGAGGCTATTGAATTATCAACATTGTTACCATGCTGCCGACAAGTGTGATTATTCACGAACTTCTTTATAACAAGTCTTGTTTCATTTCTAGTAGGATAAGCAAACATCTAGGGGCAACTTTTAGTTTTCTTAAATCAGCAAAAAACTCAAATATGCTTTGGTTTTTTTTCAAACTCGTACTCAAACTTTTTCGCTATTGAATAGTATAGCAAAGCTAATCTTAACTATTTCGTGCTGTCAAACAGTTGTCCCTCTTCACTTAAAGTAGTGCGCAACCATGCGAGAATCCTCTCTATATTGCTGATCATGTTATCAATCATTATAATATGGTTATCATTAGGAATCATATTTGAACTACATGTAGACGTGAGAACACCATCTTTACATTGTGAGTTCAACGTAAGAGCAATACGCTACATGTTTAGGAAATAGTCAAAAGACAAAATAAACAACAAATAGAAAAACAAACATATAACTGATTTGAAGAAATAGTTTATAATTCGTGTGCTTAACATGTGTCTCTGAAATATAACAACTATCTCATATGCTTAACATCCAACCCATAAAGTTAACACGTGATTGTGATTGTTAACATGTACTACTCATAGTTAATAGCTACAAGTGTGATTGATACATATATGATAATCTTTTCACCACCACTTGTTTAACCAAAACTACAAATTTCATAGAAAATAAAGGATAATCTCTTATGACTTTTTCGGGTTTATAAGAAGTTGAAGCTTCTACATTTAGAATAGTTTGCATATAAATCTTTGTACACCTAATATTGTAATTATACACCACCATACATGACAAATTATCTTTGTTCTCAATAGCAAAACTAATGTTGCCATTTGTTTCATCCTTGTATATAAACATGAAAGAATCCTATTTAACCTTACCAACACATCAAACTTCAGTTCTATAAAGGTGGTTGAAGAGCTAATTATTGAGAATACAACTTTCTCACCTAAGGACATCATGCAGGTGAAAACCTTTCCAACCATTAATGAAGGGAAGCTAGGGGGAGTAATGGAGGAAATTCTAGGACAAGAAGAGGACTGATTGTTGAAGAAAAATTCCTTAAGGACCCAAAATATGGGACCAATAGAGGGGACAAGTGAGGTGACCCCTTCCTATTGGATAATGAGTTGACCATCATTAATGATGGCCAACTCATTATCCAATAGGAAGGGGACACCTCACTTGTCCCCTCTATTGGTCCCATATTTTGGGTCCCCGTAGCAAAGCTCATTGTTGAAGAACAAAAATCCTAACACATTAATTGAGAGAGTTATGGCTCTTGAGAGAGAAAAAGGGAGGGAAAGCACCATTATTTCCCTCTAATTTCCCCATTAGATCACCATAAATGCGATCTAATAGCCGTTGTTATCAGAGACTAGAATGTGCTTCTAAAGCTAGTAGGGAGGGGTAGTTTAGGGTTTCGGCTAAAAGACCTTATAGATGGGCTATATCGGTGATGTGGATGAGCTTGGAAACTTTGTTTTCATTGTTTTGGTGCTGATCCACAAAGGGTGAAGGTTGAACGGTCTTGTCACGTGAGCTTTTTCATTTGAGGTCTTGGCACAAGTTTTCTACCAAAAAAAAATGAAACTCTAGTAGGTTAGCTTTTAACAGGTTTGGGTGTTTTCACTTCTAATATCAAAAACTTGAATAACGTCTCTCTCGTTTTGTATGAGAATTAAGGAACGAAATAGGATAAGTATAGAAATAGAATTCTCATGTTTAGAGGTGCGATTTTAGAAGTAAGCGGTAATGACAATCTTTTTATTTTTTGTATGCATAATTAATTAGTTATCAGAATATTTTTCACATGTATTCAAATTTCTTTTCATTCTCACTTAAATGAGAATGTTGATTCTTTACCAATTCATTATGGATGCTCATTCTTACAAAATTCGAAAATAAATGAGAAATGAAAATGAACATTCTATCTTTGAATGAGAAGTAAGAATAAATATTTCATTTCTTCACATTTTCGCATACTGAATGAGATGTCTTAGATTTTAGCTCTCAAAATATGGAGCTGCCCCTATTGTTTTCTATGGATGAAACACATAGTAGCTATCAAGTTTATGTATATTTATTGATTGCACAACGCACTCATTTTGTATGAAACATGACTTAAATTTGGCTAAATAGCACTTAAATACTTTACAGTTTCACTCTTTTATTCTTTAACATTTATATATCTTAAGTTATTTTTAATAACATTTATATAATCTATAGTACTATAAAAATAGGATTGCGGTATAAAAACTTTTAATTTTTATTTTTGTCCTCTCAAGTTTTGATAAAATTCTAACTATATGCCATTATCTCTAATTAATCTTTCATTAAATAAATATAACCTCTTATTAATTATGCACCTCCTCACCTTCCTAAATAATTATAATTATAAATAATATTATGACTATTAATTTTTAAAAGTAATATAATAAAATAATTTATAAAATAAGTATACGCAACTATTAGTAGTAACCAATTAAATAATTATAATCATTATTTATGAAATATAATAAAATAATTAAAAATATATATATAAATAGAATAATGTATTACTAAATACTACTAAGAATTATACTATAATTCAATGAGCAATAAAATAAATAGAATAAATATTTAATAGCATAAATAGTGTAATTATTTGAATAATACCACATAAATTATGAATTACAGTACTTGTTTAGTATTATATTATTAAATAAATTAAATAAATAATTCAATATTATTTTTATAGTATTTCCTCAAAGATTATTACATGATACTAAATAATCTATAGTAGGAAATAATTAAAAACTAACCTTTACACAAAAGAATTATTTAATATTAATAATAGTACTATTAATTGTTGATGATAGTATAATAAAAATTTATAAAATATTTACACTACAAAATTATTTAAGAGCATAATTAAAAATTAAATTAGATAAATATTTTACAGTATATAGATAGTATAATTATTTTAGTAGTATTACTTGAACTAAGCATTATAATACTAAATAAGGTAAATTACATAAACCCTCATTAACTTTTAGCATTTTGCAGTAAATATACCTTATGAACTTTTGAAATCACACTAAATTCCTAATAACTTTTGTAAAAAACCCCCAATATCTTTTAGATTATTACACCAAACCCCCAATAACTTTCAAAATGCCTTTTTACGAATCTAATTTCTAGGGGTTATCTACAA
>NC_033800.1:100306941-100319569 GCF_001876935.1 Asparagus officinalis
TCTTTGAAACAGAAAAGTCATTAGGGGTTTAGTGCGATTTTGAAAGTTCATAAGGGTTTAGTGTAATGTACCCTACTAAATAATTCTAATAGGAAGTAACTATCACAATATGTTGTAGGTATTAAGTATAACTATTGAAGGAAGATCAACAAAACCTCACAAGATTAATGCAGCTTATTTAATTTAGAGTTAAGTTAATAACTTTCAAGTTGGAGGGGTATACTTAAGAGAACTTATAGAATTAACAGTTTTATTTAAAAACAATTTTAGATTTGAGGAACTTGTTTAAAAAAAGGTTAGTACTAAGCGATCAGTATAAGAAAACAATAAATTAGAATAACTACACAATAATAATTAATTCATACATTTCTTTTTAAGCAACCTTATTATATAATTTTATTTATTAACACATAGTTTTATTATTTAGTAAACAAATTTCAAAACTTAAAGCACATGCAAGGTGCTTGCACTATACTAGTCAAATTTAAAATTGGTATGGTCATATCCTTAGCAATGCAAATGTGAAATTTTTTATCCAAAAGTTCCTATATAACATTCATATATTAATTTTATAACTTTCTAACTATTGAGTTTGTGGAACTCACAGTCAAATCCTTTTAATTTTACTTTTAAAATAGATTTAAGATATATTTTAAATTATAATTTTGGCGGGGTTAATTGTAAATGTAACAAAAAGTGATGGTTAAAAAACTCTAAAATTAAAAATGATTGTTATACCTGCGGTTCAATTGAAAATAGATCGCTTGGAAGTCTTAACGGGTTTGGATCTTAATGGACAGCTCAATGCACCCGAAACCGCATTGAGCCCATGTGAAGGGTCGTCAAGGACTCAAACGTTAAAGTATTCTCTTTTTAGTTTAAAAACATAATTCCATTTCCATAGAATGTGAAGGGTCGTCGTCGTCTTCAACTGCCCTAGCGAGGTCCAGAGCATCGACCTTTCGAGGTAAAAACATAATTCCATTTCCATTTGGTTTGTTTTTTGGATTGCTAGGGTTGAATCGCGGGGAATGATGTCAGAATCTTTTCTCAATCGAGCTTTTTAGTTTAAAAATGCCCGCATAGTTTAGGGTTATTTGTTCATTTGGGTTTTGCCCAAATACCTTGTCGTGCTTAAGATTGAAGGTCTCGGAGGTAACATTTGATCTGCAGTGGCCCAAAATAAACTATGGGACTCTGAATTCATCATTTTGAAGTTGCCTATGGAATTAAAGGGAAATTTAATATTTTATGGATTAGAATGTTGGGTGATTGGAAAACAATATGTAAAAAAAAAAAAGAGTGTAACAGATGATGGAGCTGCAAATAGGCAGTAGGAGATAATATGAGAAATGATTGTATTCATAGAAAGTGAGAGGTTTTTCTTATTGAGAATAAAATGAGAGAGAGAATAATTCGATATGGTTTGGCTGTGCAACAGATCCCTCTAAGTGTACCATTTAAGAGAAGTAATAAGATATACTACTGAGGGAAGAAGATCTAAGGGAACTTGTTGGGAGAAATTAAGGAAGTTATCATATGGATTGAATTAACGGAGGGGATAACCTTTAACAGGATGGAAAGAATAGGAATCTTGCAACTGACTAAAAAATGGGATAAAGGCTTTATTATTGTTCTTATTGCTGGTTGGTGTAGTTTTTTTGAAAAATATTTCTAATGATTTATTTTTTATTTATGCTGTGTGTGTAAAAAGGGAAGTTGCAGTTATGTGCATCATTAATCTCTACTACTACTTACATGGTGCATATGTAGAATCTGAAAAATTGTATTTTTGTGTGGAAAGAGGAGCAAAGAAGAAATGAGAAGCTAAGCAGTATAGTAATCAGGTCATTTTGACATATACTTTAGAGTGGCTATTTAAATTAAGGAGAAATTGCTTCCATCCCCTGGCTATAAAAAATCAAGCTTCCCCTTGGAAAAAAGTCACTTGTCTTTGGTCCTCACCAATATCTTCCAATAAACCTAAGCTACCTCTCATTCATCATATCAATACCTACCTTTCCAATAAGCTCAAATTTCAATCGATGTCACCGGCGCACTATTGCTCATTGTCGGGATCGTTTTTAGAATGCCAACTGCTCAGGGAGAAAAAAGATCTTAAGTTCTCTCCCCTTGCCCTTAGTAGGTGCTTGGCACTCCTTGATGGTTCTGATGCCACGCTGGTAATGGCATCGCTCCCATTGATTTTAGCTGATAAATTCTATGACACATCAATTTCTACAATTCTCACATTTTGTTTGGTCTTTGAGGTGCATTATGTGTCATGTTTTAGCATTTAGGGTCTTCAATTGTGTGGAATTGGTGTTGGATAGTGAGTGAAGGCCAAATGAGTTTCGTTTCAGCCTAATTATCCACTTTACATTTCTTTATACTTGATTTATGTTGGTACTGGTTTCAAATGCATATGACTTCTGCACTGTGAGGTTTGCTTGAAATTGAATTTGTTGATCTTGAATTGAGTGAATTTTGATTTCCAATTTGTTAATTTTATTGTCACTAGTTAATATCTCTAAGATGTGATTTGTTTTCCTCTTAGCTAGATTAGAGAAGACCACTATATGAATCCTATTTGATTTGTTGTAGACTATATTACCCGGATACTTCTATCATGAAGTCATACCAGTACTGGATACATTCTCGTAATAGATCTTTATGGACACTTCATGAATATATGCATACATTTATTTAGACACGTACTCAATTATATATAGATGCAGTGTTATCGAGGCGGCCGCTTCGGGCGCGCCTGAGGCATCGGGCGCTTCAGCCCGATGGGTTTGCTCCCCGCAGAACCTTCGGGGTGCTGCACTGCATCAGGGCGCACATCTCATGTGCGCCTTGCGCACTGGGTGTGACGCACACTTTTGTGCGCCCCACTGCTCTAGTTCAACCTCTTTGGGTAAGCGGTTATTGGGTTTGAAAACCCACTTTTCTTAAACCCGTTTTGAAATAAAACCCCAAAATGAAGACCCAATCCCTAAATTAGGGCATCGGTGTCTTGAGGCTGCTTCTCTCTCCCTCTCTCTTCTCTTTCTCACATCTCCGCTTTCCCCATCTCACTTGCGACCACTAGAGGGGTCACTAGAGTTCACTGGCAACCACCCGTATTCCATTTAAGTGCGGCGGCGAGTCGGCGATCACCTAGAGGTGGGCAACAATGAAAGGTGAGTTTTCTAACCTTTTTTTTCTCTGTTTTCTTTTTTTCTTTATTTTTTTCTGTTGTTCACAGTTCACAGAACTTTAAGGTTTACTGCTAAGGTTCGAGGATCTTCAAGTGGTATTGATTCGTCATCTAGGAGGAGCGAGCTGGACTCGGAGGATGAAGAAGAGTTCAATGAAAAAGAGGAAACCGAGGATGAGGAAATTTCACTTCAGTTGGATGATGATGATAATGAGGATGACTAAACACTGTTATTTTGCTACTTGCTTATTTTGTTTCGTAGACTTTTGCTCATGTTGATATTATCTTGCATTGTGATTTGTGAAAACTTATGAACTTCTCTATGTTATGCATGCTAATTAAGATTCTTTCTTGATTTAGTAGGTGAAATTATATTTCTTAGTTTTTTTATGTGACAATTTATAAACATGTTGCTTATATGCTTCTTTGTCTTATGTTAAAAAATATTAGTTTGAGTTGTGCGTCTCAATTCAGTGAGGCGCGCACATCATTAAGTGCCTTGTGCATGGTGTGCGTAAGGGACATTTGTGCCCTGCATTGCACCTTGCACCTCGATAACACGGTATAGATGTTTTAATTTAAAACACTTGTCATACACTTCTTGCTTTCTTGGACATATTCTATACTTCACATCATACAAATTTCAAAACTATGATTTAAAGGGTCATTCGGGTATCTAGTTCAAAAACAATTAGTTTTCAATTTATAATGATCGACATATTAAAAGAAACTCAAGCATATTTTAGGGAGTTTAATTCTAATAATACATGAAGCAGAAAACAATAACGACCTTATGTAAATTATTATTCAATAAATATGCAACCTATACCTTACATTTACAATTTTGTCATGTCCCCTACCATGCAACTTAGATTGTAGAAGACCCCTCTATGAATCCTAAGATGATTGCTCTGAATAATTTAGACACAATTCTAGTTACAATTTAATGCTTTTAATGAGTCATCATCTAAATATATAGTGGAAATAAGGCTGGTGTTTGCTTGATGGTTGGCATTTTGAATGTGACGCTGATGACGAGGTGTTACGAGAGGTGGTGTTCTGAAAACATTGATGGAGAGGGTATTCTTAATGGAAAGGTACGTAGGGATTTTTATAAATTATGGATGAGGGTAGTTTAAGATTATTGAAAAACATTGGTGGAAGGGTGTCACTAAGAAAAATGCACTTAGACTTTTTTTTCTAGGAGGAGAAGGGGGTAATGCACTTAGACTTTTTTTCTAGGAGGAGAAGGCTTAAAGGGATTGAGACAATTTTATCTTAAAGAGAAATTCATATTTAAAGTGCATAACTATACCCTGTAAATGTTAACTAGAAATAAACAAGAATTAGAAATATCTATGAATATCGGAGAATGCTATTGAGAACAATTCATCGTACAAAATCTAACAATGAGAAAAACATTGAAGGATTGACACAAATAAATTGAAGAATCCCTGTTTCCTCTACTAACCCTGCTTGTGGTGAATAAAGGTTGAAACTCAGCATCTTTTACTGAAGTGGAAGCTTCATGCTCTCATTTTGTAGGGCAAAAGTTAAAGTGAGGAGAATTTGGAGTGGCATAAGTGATGAGAAGAGGATCGTTAGTTAGAACTTACAGCCTTCTATAAAAAAAAGTTAGTTCAGACAAGGTTAATATGTTAAGTGGACTATCCGACATTGAGCTTGTGACTATTTGCTAGTGGTTTAGCAAGTTAGCAGATTCTAAAGAGTCGTATTCAAAAGTCTTATCTATCTTGGCTATTGTTGTAAAATTATGGCAAGATAGTGCTGCTACATTATAGTGGTTGATCCAGCTGCTTTGGAACACTATCTGGGACATTTAAATGTGCAATTTTGCGTATGTACATTTTAATAGCAGTTAAAGTGTGTTCAGTAGACATTACTAATAATTTGATTAGTCATTTTAGGATTTCATGCCAAATAGTTTAACAAAATAAGTATCATATGAATATAAAGTTCACATGCACGCCATCAAATATGAGATAATTGGAAGTAGCTGAAGCTCAAACTCCATAAGTTAATACAAGCTTAGGAGAAACACTACTCAAATGCATAATGTCTGCAGGGTACCTTGCGATTCCCCAAATCGAACCATTCTTTTCTTCTTTTTAGTAAAAATATTTGACCAGAAGTCATCAAAGGAAGCTAAAGATGGATCATACTAATTATGATGAACTATTATCATAAGTTTATATCACTCATACTGTATTAAAAAAATTTACTAAAATCCTATTACTACTTTCTTGCCTGGAACCCAAATAAGAGCTATCACAGAAAAGTCTGAAACAGCAGACAAGTTAAAGTTTATAATTAGTATTTTTTGGTGAAAATCCGAGTCCTCATTTCTTGCCAGGAAAAACCGAAATAAAAACTTTTATAAAACTTGGTAATAATTCTAACTAAAAATTGCAAAGTGGACAAAAGAGCGAACATATAAAGTTTCGGTAAAAATCCTATTATTCCTTTGTTGCCATAGAAGTCTAACTACGAGCCATCGTAGAAGTATATCCAATGGAATTCTAATGTCAGATCTTATTTCTTTATTTCTTCATGTGGAACTCAAAAAGTATATGACAAACAGGGTTACATATTCCAAACCACCTGAAATAGTGACAAATCCATTTTAGCCAAATAACACCTTACAGATGTAGTAACTCTCCTATTGACATCTCACATTCTTTTCCCCATCCAATTATGCTTTTGCATTTCCACAGTAAGAATTTCATTGGTAAACCTTCAAAAACTTAATATCTGGCTTCTGCAGGAGAGACATTTTTATCAATGGATTTATTAAATGGACAAATACTATGGTCATTATTCAAAATATTAATAAAAGATTTAACGAAGAATAAAACAAAAATTTTCACTAGAGTGGAGACATATTTATCAATGGATTTATTAAACGGACAAATATATGGTCATTGTTTGAAATATTATTAAGAGATTTTAATTAAAGCGTAAAGCAAAGCATCTCTATGTACAACTGTCATGTAAATTGAAAAGAAACTATAATTCCTTTTAAGCAAGTCTAAATTCCTTCTAAACTTGATACATCATTGTATTTTACCATTTGACTTTTTTTATTGAATATTAGCCTCCCAGATCTTTCATGTTTTGAAATTAATTCCCCAAATCTACATATTTTGAAATTAGTCCCCCAAATCATTATGTTTATTGAAATTAGTTCCCCAAATCTTCATATTTTGAAATTTCCTCCAAATCCTTTAAGTAGTCCCCCAAATCTTCATATTTTAAAATGTCCCCCAAATCCTTAAGTGTTCCAAAATTAGTTCCTCTATTTAGCCCCGAATTGAAAGATTTGGGCGACTATTTTAAAAATATGGAGATTCGGGGGACAAATTCAAATACTTAATGATTTAGGGGACGGATTTCGAAATGTGAAGATTTGAGGGACCAATTCAAATTATGATAGATTTGGTCAAATATAAAAAAAAAACCCTTTATCATTTTGCATACTTTACCAAGATGAAATAGAAACATTTCTGTCTCTAAAAACGTTAATGTCATAATAATTATCCTTTTAATCAAATGGCAAATAGAATGCATTTTTTCTAGCTACTTGATCAGTTTTTGGTTTTCTCCCTCGTAGTATTATTTAATTGCTGATTCATTTTGGTTGACTTATCTTTGTATAGGATATAGCAGGCAGAAAGGTGTTGAAGAGTCACTATTTGTACATGGCAGCTTCAAAGATTCAAGCCCTATGGAACCACCCAGCAGGCCCTAAAACTAGTTATCTTTCTAAAACACACAAAACACATGCTTTCACATTCACATGGTCACACACACACAAGTTCACGTGGTCACAGACACACATTCACATGGTCACACGACAACAATTATTTATGCCCTTTTCATTTTCAGCTTTCTATTGTAAACATGCCAAATGTATTAATTATTTACCATATGAACTGAACTTGAAAAGCATGAAATTATGGGGGAAACATGGCTATTTTTAACAGTTGTTTCTCTTTGACTAGACTATTCTTCACTCTACTTGCAACCTGAAATGAAACTTTAGGAAATCTCTAAAGGATAAAAAAGGGTTTCAGATTTCTATTTTTTTCCCTTCATATATTCTTTATGTTAGATAGTTTGTCATAAAAGAAGATATCCCTACTAATTGAGCAGCAGCAACGCATTTAGTAAAGGCCATTTGCAGCTCATGTTTCAATCCAGCTGACAACTCAGATCAAGATTTCCCTTTATATCCCTTTCCTGAGAGTTTAGATTAGTCTATCAAAGATGCATGCCAAACCCTACGATGAGCAGCATTGGCAACGCGCCCCCGTATTTGATGCGAGATGCTTTGCAAATGCAAGGCAATGCCATTTTGCGCCTCCTAAGCGCTCCGAGGGAAGTGCGGCACATGCAAGACTAGCCTCATGTATTTTTGCTCTTTGACATTTCAGTGGATACCTAATAATCGATATCTTAATAAGGAAAATAAGCATATTATGTCTTTTTATTAGCCCAATTGAGGATCCTAAATGACTTTCATTTACTATTTAATTTTTCTTTGATGTCAGTCTTGATTTGACTTTTGATTTGGAGAAGTATGAACTTCTCTACTATGTTAGGTCAGCATTATGAATAATACCTTATTTTGTAATTTGGAGGACTATTATTTATCTTAACATATTTCTATCTCAATAAGGAAAATAAGCATATTATGCCTTTTTATTAGCTCAATTGAGGATCCTAAGTGGCTTTCATTTACTATTTAATTTTTCTTTGATGTCAGTCTTGATTTGACTTTTGATTTGACTTTTGATTTGGAGAAGTATGAACTTCTCTACTATGTTAGGTCAGCATTATGAATAATACCTTATTTTGTAATTTGGAGGACTATTATTTATCTTAACATATTTCTATGTGAAAATTCATAAACATGTTCTTTCGTGCTTGATTATCTATCTTGAAAAATTATGTGCGGTGCACACCCTGCTTTACTTGAGGGTGCGCATCACATCATGCCTTATGCATTTGCGCGTAAAGGGACTTTGCGAAATGCCTTGCGCCTTGCATCTTGCGCATTGATAACACTAGTTTAGGTTACTAGCTTAATTGCACTTAAATACCTTATAGTTTCCCCTCCTTTTGCACTTATATACCCTTAATTGTTTTCGGCAACACTTATACACCCTGCAGTTTTTTGAAATTTGCAATTTTATTATCCTCGGCCTGAAAATTCTCATGCAACACTCACATACTAATTTTAAAACATTTTTAACTCTTAATATTTGGTTAATTCTTTGTTGAATTTCAACATCCTATTTTAAAATAGAACTAGGATAGTTTTAAAATAAAATTACTGTAGTTTCAACTGTAAATTTTACAAAAATGAAGGGTTAAACTGTTATAAAATTGGCATTTGAATGTTACATGGGAATATTTAGGAGGAAATTCTCGCGGTTGCATAACTAAAGGTATTTAAGTGCCAATTTTACAAACTATGGGGTATATAAGTGCTACTAAAAACAAGTGGGGGGAACTATAGGGTATTTAAGTGTGATTAAGCCTCATAAGAATATGAAGACATCACCATTGTTGCATGATTAGGTAATCCATAAAGAATCATATATATGCTCTCTTCCTCATGAAATAAAGCTTTACACTAAGATGACTATCTGGAGAAATAGTACTTCTTGATACTTGTTTGTACAAGTATTTTTCATATCCCTCTCACGGATAAATAATTAATAAAATTGCAGTTCACTTTTGGGCTCCAACCTTTAAGTGGGGTATCAGCATTGCCAATATTGCAGACTTCGCCAAGCCACCAGAAAAGATCTCCTATCCTCAACAAGTTGGTATGTATAGACTACATAGTAGTTTGATATTTAATTGTAATGTCTCTTTGTAATATGGAGGAATCATTTTATTTCCATCCCTACTATGTTTTAAGTCTTTATATCTATCTTTGTAAATGATGTCCAGCTGTTACTTGCACTGGAGTTATTTGGTCACGTTACAGCATGGTGATTACACCGGTAAGCCGAAATTCTACTGTTATAACCTTTTGCTTTATAGCTATCATCTTGCAAGAGACTGCTTTTGGAAAACTTGAATTTACTTGATTCTCCATTCCATAATTAGGCACATTACTTGGAATAGATATGGTAAGAAGGTATTGTGGTATAATCATGGTCAACATTTTCTTCTTATTATTCTTATTCATAATTGAACACTATTCCCCGAAAGCCAAAAAAAATTAATTAAGATCACAATCGGTAGGATCACGTTGTAACTAGCATTTGAAGAAAGCATTGTAGCTTTTCAAATCTCAGGTACACTAGGAAATAATTGTTGGCCTTCTTGTTTTGATGGTGTTTAACAAACAATTTACCATTAATGTTGTTTGTCTAGTATTTGTGTTTTCTTATTTATTATAGACAAAGATAAGCTAGAACCAAGGATAAGGTCATTTTTATTTTCCAAAAAATTTAATAAGTCATTGTTTTCTTTAAGCATAGTATTTTCTTTTTACAATGACCATCAAATTTTCGACACTAGCAACTCATGATCGGATTTTAATTCTACATGGCTTGCTTTATAGATCAATAAAATTATTTTTGCTAATTTTTTGCTATAGGGCATGAGATAATCTTTCATAGCACAAGCCGAGTTCTCAATAGATAAATCATTAATCGGAATCCGAATCGCTTACCACATAGGCTGATCGCCTAGTGGACGGTGTGCATGATGAATGCTCACACTTCACTTTGAAGAACAATCCTCCAAGTTGCCTTTGATGTGCCTTCTATGAATTTCCATAAAATTGTAAGCACTATCAAAATGAAACAAATTTGTTAGAAAAAATGATGAGGTCAAAGGCATTGAGCACAATATTTCTAACAAGAGTTGTTCATATTAACATTTTATTATCATGATTGCTCCACTTAGATTTCTTCCAATGTGGGCACAATATCAAGCACTAATCAATAATTTTTTCATAAGTAATATTTCTAGATATCAACAAATAGTTTAAATTCTAGAAGCCCAATTGTGCATTAGGGAAAATTAATATGAATTTAGGCAGCAACATCTGGATTCATGGCCATAAAACAAAATACATTCATATTCAGATATATAATGAACATATGCAGCAAGACAAATGCAATCATAACTAGATTAGCAAAAAATATAACTTTGGATCTTTAACTCAAGGCGGTTTAGTCCTTAAATCAAAGCACAACCACTCTGATACCAATTGTTAGACCCTAGAGGGAGGTGGTGATTAGCGTTATCGCTAATCTAATCGATTAAATGCCATTAAAATTAGTTAATTACGTTATCCTAGCAAGTATGAAAATACACACAAGAATATGTAAGCAGGATAAGCAATATGACCAAGACGAATATATCCTTTACAATGAGATATTACAAGTATATGAGCAAGGATATATAACTCACACAAGGGTAAAATAAACAATCACACAAGTGAAGGGTTGAATATGATGAGCGCAAATACACAAAAGGGCGAATATAAGATATGAAAACAAGAATAAGCAACGGCCAATGCAAATCAGCAAACAAAAAACGATGATGTTTAACGAGGTTCGGTCCCCACGACCTATGTCCCCGCTCCTCACATCAGAGGAGATCTCCACTATCACAACCGGGTTTTCTTATCGTTCACCCAATAACGTTTACATCCCTCACACTCCGGGTTTTCTAGCTAACGAAAACTTTACAATCAAACACTCTTGCAACTCACACTCTAGCACCCAACTACAGTGTTTGCGAACTAGACTGTGTCTCCCTCACAAGTGCTTAAGGAATTAGCAACCTCTCGTCACCTAAACCCACTCCTTTGGGAACGATCCCCCGACTCTCGCTCACCAGCACTTCTCTCTTGCGTGACAAGTGTATTACAAAGTGTATCTCACAATTAAGGCTCAAATAAAAGTGTTTTTTCTTACAATGGATGAGAACGCAATTGTAAGCTCACTCTCTAAGATACACAATCTCACAACCCCAATTATACTAATGAATGTAAATACAATAAGCTCAATAGGTTTGTAGTGTGAACCAAAGAGATAATAAAAACAACTAAACTCAATTATGAACACTAGCTTGAATAAAAGATATATCAAAAATATTAAAATATGAGCTAGATGAGTTTAGAAAAACTTCTGAATAGATCAAGAGTGGCAAGGAGAAGAGTTGGATGCCTCAACACCAATAGATGATCTCCTCCAGCTCTTTGCGGAAGTGATTCACAAACCAAAACACTCAAATGCTCTAAAAGCTTATAAACACACTTAAACCAAACATAAACTCTTGATTAAAACTTTCTTAAACTTGTTTTTAAACTTTCTCTTAGATTTGGTTGGAGAGCTGAAGGCAATGGGGGTCTTTATACCCTCTCACAACTCAGTCGCCAAGAAACCAGAGCAAAGAAAAATTCAGCCCCAAGGCAACGGTCAAAAAACTAGCCGTTGGAAGCTGCAGAGAACACTCGTCGGTCGACCCGAAATTCCGGTCGACGAATATTTTCATCGGTCGCCGACCGGTCGACGCGCAGCCTATGTCAGCCCAGTGAACTCTTGGACCTCAGGTTCCGGTCGACCCGGTGCGGTCGACCAAAAACTGATATGAAAACCTTGTTGTTATCTGAATTTTGAACAACTGCTGTTTAAAAATATCGAACAATAAAATTCCAAAAAAATGTAAAAACTTTTTGGGGAATGACTTGTAGACATGATAATCAACATGTACAAACGGCACTGGTTTCGAAAAAAGGACTTCCCAAATGAAAAAATATCATCATTTTACAAAATAGTCCCAAAACGATGAAAAACCTGAAAATTGATATTTTGATATTTTGACTTAAACAACATTTTGAAACCTTATGAAATGATTGTATAGACTTGATAAAAGATATAATATTTGTTATGAAGTCTATAACCTAGAAATATAATATTTTCATAAATTTGCATATTCTATGCAATATATTCAAAACACGAAATTATGATTTCATTAAATGATAAGCTTGTTAAAAGTGAAATCAATATATACGGCATATAAACATGAAACAAAATAGTTTTTTCCAATTCTATTCATTTGTTTCATAGTAAAACTTGAAAACTATCAAACCAAAACATATATGTATATATATAACTATATATATACAAAATACAAAACGTGTATGTGTGTATATGATTGAGCTTAAAGTACTAACACACATAATATAAATTCCTAAACTAAATTACCCAAGCAATGATCTTGATCTTCAATAAGCTTGACTTGGTAATCTCGCGGATGAAGCTTGAACTTGGATCTTGAACTTTGAATAGCAAGGCTTCACCGACATTCCGCCAACCTCTTTTGGATATGATCGTTGAAGCTCTATTCCATCCATCCTCCAACTACGTTGTT
>NC_033800.1:100320569-100437802 GCF_001876935.1 Asparagus officinalis
GAGAGAGATAACGTCAAACTCGCGGAACTTTCGAAAACTTGTGGAGGCGGCTGTTGCTGTAGCTGCTCTTGAAAAATCACAATAGATAGCTTAAGTTCAAACAAGCTGCAAACGGGAGGTACACAATCAGACGACTTGTCCCAATCACTGCGATCCGCAAACTCCCACAAATTGACCAACAAACGCGACCTCACCTCTAAGGATGATTGATCTTTGATGGCCAGGTGTGACAACTAGGCATGGCTAATATCGTAGCAACTATTAGAGATGCTGATGAGCAGTGGGACTGCAATTTTCAGAAATAAAAAGTTGCGACTCAGTTGGTGAGTTGCTCTGGTAGAGAGCTATGGGCGAATATTATCTTTAAGCCAGCCACTATGGATTATGATTGCCCGTCTAGCTCTACAGACAAAGCTACAATCAATAGCTTTGGTCGTCGCGTGATCGAAAAGCGCGCAAATAGGAGGGACTTTTTCACATAGATCGAGAAAGGTTAATATTCAAGCGACACTTCCGACAACTGATGAATAACTTCTATGCCAGCAGTCTTTCACAATCTAGACAGTGAAAGCTTACAATTCTGACGAGCTTCACACTCCACTAACAGTAAAGCCACCGGATTTACTGAACAACGGTCTTGCAACGCTGTACAGAAGAAGTTACAAGATCAGCTAACTTCTTCTGAAACGCGGGTGTCATCCCGCGTCATAAACTTTGGCAAATGAAGGCGACCACCTCGGTCGTCAAGAACCTAGTCGCGGGCGACCTCGCGTCGTCAAGCACACAGACGACCCTCGCGTCGCAAGTCCACATGCGCCCTCGCGGTCCGTCAGAAGCTCACGGACCTTACGCTCTCGTCGTCGAACCAACAGCGACCCTCGCGTCGACAATGCACAAGCAAACTAGCTGAGCGACGCCTCGACCGCGTTCAAAGGTGTTCACGCAACACGCGACCTCGCGTCAATGGGCTTCAGCTTATACATCCAACTTTTCGCGTCTCAATTTTCAAAGAACACGAAGTTGAGGTTCTGACCGCCAGATTGGGCGTTTGACTCACATTCAAACATAAAGTTCGAAACGCGCTTCCAAAACGCGTTTATTCCCACGTTCTGAGCGTTTCGCGCCACATAGGGAGGGCGGATATAGGCAGTCAGTTACAATCTGCCTATTTCTCCTTATAAAATATCACCAAAATACTCGACAGCATTGTCTAGGCGGATGCGGATTTTTTGATAATGCAGGATCTAGGGTTGCGATTCTTTTACATCAAAACGCGACTCAGCGTTTGCGAGATCGGCAACAACGAGCAACGAAATCCTTGGAGATTAGGATTTTTGAACCAACGCTCAGAAAATGCAAATCGTGGATGAGAATCCTTCAACACAGGAAAAACCTCGGCTTGATTATTTAACCGACATTTTCCCGCCTGTCCAACAAACTCTATTACCAGAGTTTCAAAGCTCGTTCAGAGTTCTTAACTCAATTCAGCAGTTATTCATAAAACTTTCCGTACGGAAAGTTCATCGTTCCCCACGAGATAAAGACCAGCGGACGGGATTCGTCAACGAGAGCAAGTTCGGACGCAATCAATCGAAGAGAAGCACGCCATCCCTGCCAAGCAAGAACCCAGTTTTAAACAAAGGGGACAAATCAAATCGTGTTTCCCTCTTTTTGTAATCAGTTGTAAACCGAGATCAAAGGAATCAAAGTCACATTTTCTTTATTCTCTTCTTTACAATTTTTCCAACAAACAGGGGTACTGGACTTTCTGGATGAAATTGACTTTTAGCAGTCGATCGACTTTCTCTGTAGCTATCTGCTTTCTCTCAAATTCGAGAGGTCCCTTCTTCTGTTAGACCGGCTTGCTCTATCGGTCGATAGACAACTCGTGAGTTATAACTTCTGGAGTGATTCCTGGTATATCCTTAGGTCCCAGGCGAAAACATTTGTGTTGATTCAAAGGAAGGCAATGATTGTTCTAAGTTATGGCTCGGTTAGCTCCGACATGATCTTCCTTGGTTTCATCGGGGACAAGTTGAATTTTCTAATTTTTCCACAAGAGTGGTTCACTCCCTTGCTTCATCTTTTTTCAGGCTTGCATCTTCTCAATGTGCAGAGTTTTGAAAGTCCATTTGCATTTTAAGAGAGTAGATAGCAAGATCTAGCTTCTTGTTGATTGCTCTACACAAGGTCGACCCGTTCTAGAGTCAGGAACTTGATCATTTAGTTTTAAGAGGAGGGAACAACTTGAAGGTCGTTCAAGGAAGTTCTTCTAAGCAGAACTTTGTAGGTTGATTTAACATACATCATAATAAATTGAAACTAAATTATGGACTAGCGACGGTAATCACCGACTACCATGGGTAGGATGATCAATCCTTCTTGCTGAACCAAATGACTCGAGAAGCCTACAAGGGGACTTGGGCAAGGCTGTAGCTGGATTTATCAACCTGTTTGGTTGAATGCGTCCATGAATAGGACATTTGTAAAAAATTTAGTGTCCACCAGGATCCTCTTGACCTAGAATCCATCAATTTATGCGGAGATAATGATGGGGTCATCATGGGGGTGTCATCACGCTTTTCAGGTCAGCATCACTGAAGGAGATGGGCTAATCTGCTTTAAGCTTTTTCTCATAGCAATTCGCCTCCAATGCTCATTGAGCATACTTCTTCTAAGCATTATTTGACATTTCCCTTGTTGTAGGACCACCACTGATGATGTCAATGTGCCTTTGTCATTGGCCTCCTTCGGCTGATCACTTTGTCGATTTGGATGAGGTGATCTTGACCTAGATCTCCTCCTTTTTTATTTCTATTAGGATGGCTCTTTCTTGCCATGGTTGGCAAGGAACTTCATCAATAGGCCTCTTTCCATGAATTCCTTTATATCTCTTTGCAATATTTAGCAATCATTAGTGTTGTGGCCGTGATCCCAATGGTACCGATAGTATTGTCCGACATACATATTCTAAGGATTTGATCTCTTAGGAGGTCGGACCTTGGTAAGATGTCCCTCCTTTTGGATCAAATGCAACACTTGTGAAAGGGGAGCGTTGAGGGGGGCGAGCACCAATTTCCTTGTTGTCTCCTTCCTCTGCTCTCTTATGTCGACTCGGTTGGATCTAGGTTTAGATTCAGGCTAGTCCTATTCTATCTTCTTGCCTTTGGAAGACTTGGCTTCTGCGGCTTCCTATTAGGCTGCCTTCTTATGGGTGCATATGACTAGGTTTTGGCCATGAGCTGGTCAAAGTTGGCTAAGGGGTGCATGATGAGAGAATCAAACAATTTCTCATCCTCTAGACTTGTGATGATTGTTTCCATGGCGACCATGTTGCCAGGGCCTCCCACTTTCCAAGTGCTTGGCTTGGAACTTTTTGAAGTATTCTCTTGAGGTTTCTCTGGTCTTCTACTTGATCTGCGGTAGGAGAGCGGAGGGTGCCTATGATTTTGTGCCTACCAAAAGTGGTGCATGAATTTCTATCTAAGATGTTCAAAGCTGTAGATAGATTTATTCTTGAGAGAATTTCACCACATCTTCACACTACTACTAAAGGTGATAGGAAAGGCTCTGCAAATAATTGAATTGGTCGCATGCTATATGCTCATCATGAAAATGATATACTGTTCATGTTCGGTCAGGTCACCTTTGCCCTTATATTTCTCAATGTGGGGGCATCTTGGACTTAGGATAGGAGGCGTTCATGGTATCATTCGAGAAAGGAGTATTTCCCCCAGTGACATCGGCCACTATGTTGTACGCCCAATCATAGTTAGAAGCTAGATGGGCTGTAGAGGGCTTGGCCTAGGTTGCTCGAGTTTGGGTCGTGTGGGTGTGCCTTACAACTTGTGACATCCCCCATACAGCCAGAATTAGGCTGTGGCCTGCTCTCTCCTATCCCCTCTTGATAGGGTAGAGGTTGTTATGGATCGGTGGCAAAGCGAGTTTGCTATTGTAGCAGTTGGGAGTGGTTTCCTTACCCCCACCCCTCTTGCTCCTATTGCTGGCGCTGCCCTTCATGGAGAGGGGTGGCAGACAATGGAGGAGGTCGAGAGTTAAGAACATGGCTGAGAAGTTCATTGGTGAATGAAGCAAACTGCTATTAGAGAGACTAAGCTATCCTTTTGGTAGATTCATCCAACTTGGCCTGAGTAACATAGCCGGAGCTAGAAGATTCTTGAGGAGTGTGTAAATTTGGAACCATAGATTAGTTATAATCAACCTTTATCTAAGGGAGAAAAAATGCCCTACGTTGGCACCAAACTGATTATGTCAGAAAGTTAATTGCATAGATAAGTTAGTATTTAGAGGAGTTTAGGATCCTTTGATCTTCCTTGATAGATTATCAATTAGGAGGAAGTACAAGAAATAACCATTAGAGGGCTAGAGTTTGTTCCTCCGACGTGCCCTCCGACATTCAAGTCAGTAATAGATTGAACAAGTTTGCAGAATCTAGTTTCAGGGAGTTATTTCGTAGTTTTTTGTGTACCTCCGAATAGTGAAGGTTGTCAGCTATTTATAGAGAGTTGACAAATGCACATCGGCAATTTGAACAGGCCAGTGCAGTCGGCTGATTAGGCTGCACTTTACACGTGTCGATAGCCGGTTGAATGAATCACCTTTGTGTGTAATGCAACAATGACAGAAACAGCTGAAGTACTGGCATGATCCGAGGAGTCATAACTTCAACTAAAAAGTTATAATGACTCTGACTCAACATTAAATGTGATGGTGATTGAGTGACAAAGTACGAATGTGAAGTTGATAAATTTGTCTCGTCATTCGAAGCATTCTTTAGTGAGAACCCAAGTATAAGATGTGTTTCGTCTCGAATTTGACCTCTTTTAGTGTATCTCGGCTCGGAGACGATTTTTGTCCCAAACTTGGGTTGCCAGAAAGGTCAGCCATGCTCACATGCGGGTTGGGCTCTTGGATTAGTGCGACTCGGGCAGTTAATTATGACATGTGGCCGACTGCCGCTCCGTTGAACTTGATCTACACATTTTTAAACCCAAACACATCAATTTTGGTGTGAACCTGTCGTGTTTTGACCCTTCGTTGAGCCGTGCAAAAAAGTTCTATTCATTCGAAACCGTTAAAATTACGGTAAGTGGATGAAGGGTCAAAACACGACGGGTTTATCCCAAAATTGGTGTGTTTGGGTTTAAGAATGTTTAGATCAAGTTTGACAGAGCGGATCGCAAAAAAAATTTAGGAAATGATGTGATTTTAGACTACGTCCTTAGGTGGGAATCTAAGGTGTCACCTTAGGAAAACATTACCCTATATATAGGGAGAAATGAATCTAAGTATGACTCCCTAGGCTAAGTTCCTAAGGATGCGGCATCTGGACCGTTGATCCAAAAACCCTAAGAATAATGCTTAGCCGCCTTGCCGTTCATATTCAAAAATCCAAAAATAACAACTTTATATATATAATATATATATATATTTATATTATATATATATATATAATATAATATATATATATGAGAATGAATCTAAGGTGACTACCCCTATGCTAAACCTAAGGATGGCACAATCTGGACGTTGATTCCAAAAACCATAAATACATCTTAGCCTCCGTTCAATATTCAAATCCCAAAAATAACCCTACCCTTTTCTCATTACCCTCTCAGATCTCGCCATCACCGCGCTACCTCCTCCTCTTCCAGCGCCAGAAATGCGTCGCCCCGCTCAGCGTTCGGTCGTCGTCTCCTCGCCGTCTGCCTTGACATCCCCTTGCCTCGCCATCACCTCCCCCTCCTCCTCTCGCAAAACCGAGATTGCTGAGCTGAAGCGTCGCCGACCCCCCTCAGCGTCGGGCCGGCCGTCCCCGTCTGCCCTCACCCTCGACATCCCCTCGCCCTTGCCATCACCTCCCCCCTCCTCTCCAGCGCCCGAGATCTTTAAACCTGCCATTGATGGATTTGAAGCTGAAAGTTACACAGTTGTAAGTAAAGTGCAGTCTTTTTCTCTATATTCTAATGTAACTTTACTTCAACTAATTTTCCTGGACAAGTTTCCTATGCTATCATCTATTGAGACCATTTCGAATCTATGATGTAGGTTGTAGATGCTGTTCTGAGAGATTATATATTTAGGCATCTTACAAACAACCATGACAAGTTCAATTTGCTAATGTAAGTCAACAATTTTTTTTTTTTTTTTGCATTTTAACTCCCATTACATGGATCAGTTTGATTTCCTCATCCTCTGACATCTTATTTGAATGATAGTATTTGCTACTATGTGACACTTTGTCATTTAAATGAAATTGTTTAGTGAAATTGAAAGATCAACTTGATGACGATTTTCTAAAGATTTTGAACTTCTTATAATGTGATTAATTAATATGAGTGTCACTTGATTAATGTTCTAGTGTCAGCATTTTATTTTTTGCTCGCATCGGTAGTATACCATCAACCACAAGAAGTGCTTATTTTGTTGTTTTAGTGGCTGTATATTATAGACGCATGCATTTTTCTATAATACCTGTTAATCATTGTTGATCTCTGGTAAATATTTCGCTTAAACTTTCTGTTGAAAATAATCTAACCTTGAAGTTGTTTCTTTGTGATTCAGAATGTGGAGAGAGATCAGACTTCTTGCTGCCTCTAAACCTGTGATTGCATCCATGTCTGTTGTTGCTGCAAGTGGGGGATGCTACATGGCCATGGTAGCGCAGACTATTGTTGCTAAAAAGCTGACATTGACTGCTTCAATTGGAGTTGTTACAGGTAAACCTAGATTGATCCTGTGTGACGATTATAGTTCACATGTTTTTCAGGGAGGTGAGGCATTGGTGGAGGTGGGTAATTGGTGTGGTTGTGGTTACGAGTATTGTGGTGATTGGTAGTGGTGTGGTTGTGGTTTAGGACCAAGCAATTTGATAATTTATTGAGAGATCACTTACTGAAGCCAAGCAATTTCTTCGACAACTGGATTCTCAAGTCTGCATCATCGAATTGCAATACCATCAGAGGAAAACATGTACATGTGGACTATAAAGATTTTTAGCTGGTTAATTGGTATATTTGATACAATCAGTTTTCCCTTCAATTTTGTTGCTCTGAAGGAAGTTGAAATGTTGGCTTGGGAATGTTCATTGTAGACTATGTACCTGAGCTTTTGAGTATTAGTGTATCAAAATTTCTGCTGGAATGAAAAGCCCTGTTCCTTTTGATGCCTCTGTGTTTATGCTAGTCCTCAAAACTTGTGATTCTTGTACTTAGTATCACAATAGTATTAATTTTCTCACTGCAGGGTCTTCGCTAATGCAATGTTGGAGCAAGTTCCTCGCCCAATATCAATGTTGGTGCAATGTTGGAGCAAGGTCCTCGCCAATGCAATGTTGGTGCAATGTTTTGTACCCAATTATGTAACTCCTTAATTAATTTTTGTAACTCCTTAAGGAGTTACAAAAGTTTTTTCTAGAACTATGAGTTACAAAACTACAAAACTGGTTTAAATTTTTTTGTAACTAACAAAAGTTTTTTTGTAACTCCTTATTTAAATTTTATAACTCCTTAGACCAGATTTGTACCCAGCTAGTGAAGTTTTGTAACTCGTAGTTCTTGAAAAAAAATTGTAACTTCTTATTCAAATTTAGTAACTCTTTAGATCAGTTTTGTACACAGTTAGTGAAGTTTTGTAACTCACAGTTTTGGAAAAAAAATTATAACTCCTTATTCAAATTTTGTAACTCCTTAGACTAGTTTTGTGCCTAGTTAGTGAAGTTTTGTAACTCAGAGTTCTTGAAAAGAAATTTGTAACTACTTATTCAAAATTTTTAACTCCTTAGACCAGTTTTGTGCCCAGTTAGTAAAGTTTTGTAACTCACAGTTCTTGAAAAAAAAATTGTAACTCCTTATTCAAATTTTGTAACTCCTTATACCAGTTTTGTACCCAGTTAGCGAAGTTTTGTAATTCACAGTTCTTGAAAAAAATTTATAACTTCTTATTCAAATTTTGTAACTCCTTAGACTAGTTTTGTATCCAGTTAGCGAAGTTTTGTAACTCATAGTTCTAAAAAAAATTATAACTCTTTATTCAATTTTTGTAACTCCTTAGACTAGTTTTGTACCCAATTAGTGAAGTTTTTTAACTCACGGTTCTTGAAAAAAAATTTGTAACTCCTTATTCAAAATTTATAACTTCTTAGACCAGTTTTGTATCCATTTAGCGAACTTTCGTAACTCACAGTTCTTGAAAAAAAATTGTAACTCCTTATTCAAATTTTATAACTCCTTAGACCAGTTTTATACCTAATTAGTGAAGAGTTCTTGAAAAAAAACTTGAATAAGTGGGTACAAAACTTAAAGTTTTGTAACTCTTATGCAGGTTTTCGCAACATTTCAGAACGAGTTACAAAACTTGAATAAGTGGGTATAAGTGGGTACAAATTTTTTTCAGAACGAGTTACAAAACTTGAATAAGTGGGTACAAAACCTGCATAAGAGTAACACAAGAATTATACCCACTTATTCAAGTTTTGCAACTCGTTCTGAAAAAAAAGTTTGTACCCACTTATGCTGGTTTTGTACCCACTTATTCAAGTTTTGTACCATCTTATTCAAGTTTTGTACCCACTTATTCAAGTTTTATACCTCATTGTTTTGGAAAAAAGTTTTGTACCCACTTAATCAGGTTTTGTACCTCTTTAGCTCAAATTACCTACTTATTCAAGTTTTGTAACTTGCTATTCTGAAAAATATTTGTACCCACTTATTCATGTTTTGCACCCACTTATTCATGTTTTGTACCCACTTATTCAAGTTTTATGCCTCATTGTTCTGAAAAAAAGTTTTGTACCAACTTAATCAGGTTTTGTACCTCTTTAGCTTAATTATATACCCACTTCTTCAAGTTTTGTAACTCATTATTCTGGAAAAAAAAATTTGTACCCACTTATTTAGGTTTTCTACCGACT
The DNA here is from genome assembly GCF_001876935.1 of Asparagus officinalis. Taxonomy (NCBI): domain Eukaryota; kingdom Viridiplantae; phylum Streptophyta; class Magnoliopsida; order Asparagales; family Asparagaceae; genus Asparagus; species Asparagus officinalis. The sequence continues at coordinate 100,329,502 of NC_033800.1, forward strand.
TATTCAAGTTTTGTACCATCTTATTCAAGTTTTATACCTTATTTTTTTGGAAAAAAAGTTTTGTACCCACTTATTCATGTTTTGTACCTCTTTAGCTCAATTTTATACCCACTAATTCAAGTTTTGTAACTCATTAATCTGAAAATTGTTTGTACCCACTTATTCAGGTTTTGTACCCACTTATTCAAGTTTTGTACCCACTTATTCAAGTTTTATACCTCATTATTCTCAAACCGCAACATTACAGGTACCATATGTAATATCATCGATAACTCTGCTCAAAAGAAACTATAATCAACAACTAAGTAGACATGTAAAATATCATCAACAACTCTGCTCCAAAGAAACTATCATCGACAACCAAGTAGACATGTAAAATATTACAAGTATAAATTGTACTTACAATAGAAAAATGAATATCATCCACATATTCGCGTACTCAGCAACAGCCAAGGAAAAAAATATTTACAAAAATTACAGAGATAGTTGAGGCTCAACTCCAGCTAGCAAAGCGTCAGCAATTCGAGGACAGTGCTCTAGGCTCAGTGCAGACAAATGTAAGCAATTCTCAACTATTGGCATGATCCCTTCATCATCAATAAACTAATTTATCAGCTCTAGCTTTTCAAGCTGTTATCAAAATTCAGCAACAAACATTGATCCCACATTTTTCATAGAATGACAGTTTTGAAGTGTAAGAGATGCAAGCATTGGGCTTAGTTGTGCAATAATCTTTAGGCCATCGTCAATGATCCCAACAAAAGGAACATCGTCAAGATAAAGAGAAGTCAAATGATGAAGAGGATAGGTCCCCACGCCTACATACTGAAGCACTGGCACAATGATCCCGTGACGATTCAAGGAAGTTGAAGATGCGCATCAGGCACTATGGGGGGAGTTTGTTGATTAGATTGTGACTTCCTGCCATATTTTTATTTTTCTTACACTCGAAACCAAACTTTGGCGGCTCTCCACTTATCATCCTTGTCAAGCAAAAAATCATCATATCAAAATCATGGGTATACAAATAGGAGTAGATGGAGGCTGTTGCATCACGTCAACAACACACCGGCCTCCACTCTACAAATAAACTCATAGAATTAATATTTATGGTCCACAAAACAAACGGATGCTTGTGATGATGATTGAAAAAAAAGGGAGAATGAATAGAAAGTAATCATAAAAGCTTCCTGCTTAAAACTATTTTCCCCTCTTTCATTTGCTTTCTCCTTTGAATAAATTATGTATTATTACTTATCAGTGTTGCAGCAGTGTTGCAAGGATCCTTATCAAAGATTGTCGACATGTGAAGAAAACTGAAAACTCAACCGAGAATTATTTAAGCTCCACAACAAATTTTCAATTGGAGAATCTCGTTACAAATTCCCCAAACAAATTGCATAAATGATCAGTTCTTGCTGTGCAAAGCAGATATAAGCAATAATAAAACCCAGCATGTGTCATGGTAAATGCAACAATAAGGAGTAAATCAAAAGAGAATAAGGAAAATATGTGAAGAAATACAGTATAACTGGTGAAGAACAAAATGTTGTTACATTGTAAACTTTGACACTACCAATTCCAAAGCATTACAACCTCTGAACCAACCTCCACCAATGCCTCATCTCCATGAATGAGACCACAACCACAACCATAACACTACCAATTCCAAAACATGTGTATTACATGTGAAGTTGTTGTGAGGATTTATGGACTTACAAGATAATGAGCTGATATCATAAACTAGACCAGCATTGGGGAGTGTTATTCATTCTGCAAACCTAAAGGAGATGGAGATCAAGCATGAAAACAACCTAAATGGGAAATATAAATAGATTAATTAGCACAACAAACAACCAGTCAATACCAACGTAAGCTTAAACCAAGGCTGGGCAGCAGAGTGGGAACTCAGTCCCTCGAGTTCGGCGTCTCGCGGGCGGAGGATAGTTGGTGGGGCGCTGAGATCTAGTCGAGGGCACGTGAAGGGGTTCGGCGGAGAATGCGGGAGAGGCGGGCAGCGAGGTCCGGCGGCGATCGGGGGCAGAGGAGAGGAGGGGGCGGGTGAGATAATGGTCGAGGGATCGTGGATGGGCGGCTGTGAATGGGGAACATAGAGGTGAAGGGATCTAGGCGAAGAGCGCGGCAATGTCCGGCGGGAGCGCACGGTAGAGTTCGACCGAGGAGAGGAGAAGGGACGTCGCGGGCCTAGACTCGAGAATAGTCCGAAACTTGAGGGTCGAGGTCCGAGGTGAGGAGAGGGTGAGTGCTCCAGCGGCGAGGCAATGAACGCAGGGCGCGCGAGCTCCAACAGAGACTTCAGGCGAGGAGAGGAGGAGGGGTAGGGTGTTGGCCAATCTCTGTTTGAGATGAGAAATGTAGGGTGAGCACGGGTTCGCTTCAAACCGAAAAAACCGATCGACCGACGGAACGACCAGAAAAAAGCGGTTTAAATGATAAGACGCGTTCGGGTCGGGTTAGATAACTTTTCAAACCGACCGACCCGACAACCGACTCTATTCCCCTGACCTAAACCCTACCCGTTTATCCGTACCAACCCTCAAGACTCAAGTTGCACCTAACTCTCAGCTCATTTCCTCTCCTCACTCTCACTCCCAGCCGCCCACCTCCCATTTCCTCAATCTCTCTTTCACTCTCCGCCATCAGCGACAGCCGTCAGCCATGCGACCGTCAGCAGAACCGCGAACGCGCGAACCGCGGTCCGCCTCTCTCACTCTCTCTCACTCTCCTCAGCCGACAGCCGCGGTCCACCTCTCTCACTCTCTCTCACTCTCCTCAGCCGACAACCGACAGTCGACAGCCGCCACCCGCGTCACGAGCGCTCCGCAGTATTCGATTCTTCATGGATCTGTCTCCGGCTCAGGATCAGGCTCAAGATGTATCTCCGGCTTTAGGAGGGGCATCCGCACCCGTCACCGTCGCCGAGGCCGAAGTATAACATCTCAGTGATCTCTTTTGCTCTTCTTCAAGCTTCCTTCAATTCTAATCTATTTTATTTTTGTTTTTATCATGATGCTGGTAATGGGTCTCGAAACCATCAATCCAACTCTTTTAATCAGAACAAAGATTCCAATTCGAACGATTCATCTATGGATTTGATTATTTTCATTTTTGTTGTGGATTTTTTTTGATTGAAACTTGTTAATCATAATTGCCTCAAAAATCTATGGATAATGGAAGTCAGCAACAACAACAAGATGATCCATTACCAGCATGAAGTGCTTGATGAAAGTTTTATTCACTGTACAAAGTTGTCGAATATGGTTTGTTGCGTTCGTTTGCTTCTACCTAATTCACTGTACAAAGCTGTCATGGGGATTACTTTGTTGAACTATTTGCTCAATTGAAACTTGGTTATCTATTACACTTGCTGCTGTGTTTATTTGCTTGGATGCCTGGATATAAACTCTTGGGGCAAGTTATATTTGTCCCTTTGATTTGTTATACTTGATGAAGTTAGAACCGAACAAACCGAACCGAACCGAACCGATTTGCAACGGTTCGGTTCGGTTTTGAATTGTAGGTGGTTCGGTTCGGTGGTTCAAATTTTGATAAAAACCGACCCGAACCGAACCGTGCTCACCCCTAGAGAAGATGGGTAGGGATATTTTTGAGGGAGGGGGTTTGAACGGATGACTAAGATTAACTTGAGGGTTATGAAATGGACGGTCCAGATTCCGCATCCTTAGATGAAATCTAAGGAGTCACCTTAGATTCATATTACCCGAATTGTTCCTAAGGTGACGCATTAGATAATCATCTAAGGACGCGTCCTAAAATCACATGATTGAGCTACATTATAGATGATCCGCTCTGTTAAACTTGATCTATATATATCCCAATTAAAATTGTGCCTTCATTTCTAGGAACAGCTAAGAAAGATGGACAAGATAATAACAAACAATACACTTCATCGAACTTGGGGGAAAGCTATAGCGTGCATCCACTTCCAAAAAGGCAAAAATAACAATTATCTTTCCACATCGATCCCGACCTCTCTGACGTTGAAAAGCGCGCCAAAAAAGAACAACATCCACCCTTTTATAACCACTCATGTCTCTACACGTCACCTATCGTTTCCGCCACGTCACCTTCAGCTCCATATAAACGGCCCTAAAAAAAAAAAAAAATCAAAAATCAAAAATCAAATCCTCATCGAAGTCCGTCTCTCACACGCAACAATGGAGGATCCGATCACCGCCGCTGAGAATAGCGTCCTTCAACGCCGCATCCAAACGCTAGCTCTCCACTTCCCCTCTCCCTCCTCCTCCTCCTCCGGCGATCTCCTACCCTTACCGTGCGGTTACCGTAAGCTCACCGTCAACACCTCCGACCTCTTAAATTACATGAAGGGCGAGCACAGAGAGATTCAAGAAAAGATCTTTGATTACTTTCGATCTCATCCAGAGCTCCAGACTCCGATCGAGATATCGACGGCGGAGCATCGAGAGCTCTGCATGCGGCAGCTATCAGGCCTTTTCGGTACGTGGTTGACGATCCTTCGCTGTATTTTGCGATCGTTGAGGCTGCTGGTGGGATTGATATCTCGTTGGGAATCAAGATGGGGGTTCAGTACAGGTGAGAGGATCTAATCTGGTTCTTTTTGGTTGATGGATTGTTGTCAAAATTTGATCTTGATCGGATGTGAAGTTTGCGGGGTTTTGGATCAAAATCTGAGTTTATGCTTAAAATTGATAGGATCATGAGTTTTTAACCCCTGTTAAAACGGAAGGAGGATTGGCACTTAAAGGAGCTCCCTATAATTTTGGAAAATGAATAATTTAGCTGTTTTTTTTGGACTTCTAAACAAAAAATTATTTTAGAACTAAATTGAGCTGTTGAAGTTAGCTGAATAGTGACTGGAGTTGAGGAATTGGTAGTAACTTGAACATGGACAATAAATCCACTGTTAGTGTTAGATTTTTATGTTCATTCATCCAATAGCCACCTAGGTATTTCAATGTCGTCGCTTAGATTTGTTTTGATTTTTCCGTCATCTACAATGAAGATAATAACTATTAATTTCTTGAACTTTTAATTTCTTGTGGTATGAGTTAAATTGGAAATGTTGGGCTAGTTTTAGCCAGTAATAGACCTTCTTTTTTTTTTAATGTTGATTACTCCTTGTATGTTTGATCTATAAAGTGGGATCTAATTATAGAGATGATTTTAAACTTCACCAGCACTCAAGCATAGCATGTGATTTCGCTTGCTGATACTTGTAACTTTCAGAATACCTTTTTCAGTTATTTGTATGGTTTTAGTGGCCTACTTTATGTAATGTCCCCTGTTTGCCTATTATTTCAGAGCTATAATCAAATAAATTAATATATTGTTAGGCATGTGTGATTAATAGTGCATTAAATTAGATTCTAGGTGAGTAGGAATTATACATCATATTTCCATAAGTAACTAGAGAAATGATCTCTCTGACCACTGTTGCGCTGTCTCCACAATTAATATGACGGATTTTGTCAATAACTAGTTTACCCAAAAGCCGTAGTTGTTAGCCTGTTAGGTTGTAGACTAACAATGTATATGAAGATAACATTAACTCTTAATATGCACCCTCCTATGGGATTTTATGGGCCTCATGAAATGGCCTTTTCGTGGGATTTTGTGGCCCACAGGGTTGACATAAGCGGGATAATAAATTTACTTTAAATTCGTTAATGATGAGTTTTAAACACAGGAACTCTTGAAACCTGGTGTGTGTTAGTGGAGTAACGATGTGTATTAATTCTTATATGCTACTCGAAATTTGATTTCGCTGGTGTATAATGGAAAAAGGAAAAAAAACATGTATTTTTGCTGAAATGTGTACTGCAACCATACCTTTTGTTTTTTTGCCATCATTTACTCTTCACTTTGTTGATGAGTAGCTATTTTGTATGCCACCATTTTCATATGGTTATGTTTCTGTATGGTTATATAGGCAGTTATGAAGATTTGGGGGTATATAGGCAATTATGAAGATTTTTTTTTTTTTTTTTTTTTGGGGGGGGGGGGGGTTTGGTATATGGTTATGTTTTGGGTCTGCTTAAAATGTACCCTCTGCTTTATGCGTACTGCAACTTATAGAAAACAGAAAACAACCAATTTTATTCCTTGATTGGGAACAGGTTACTTTGTTAATAACTGAAAAGGGACATACACGTCACTCCTCAACAACAAAGAAATTACATAATAATCTCATGAGTGTAATCTTTGATGCTCACAAACATTCTGAATCCAACATCCTCTACTTCTTTCCTGCTTAAGGTGATTTGTTGGATTATTCATTTTATTTATGCTTCCACATCCTTCCTAATATGGGTTTTGATGGATTGTTCACTTAAAGGCATTGGAGAAACATAACCGTATTAGTTTTTTCTAATTAACTATATTATATTTTAATTCATGTAAAAAATGAGCTTTTTTCTTCTCAATTTTCCAACTTTTGTGCAGTCTTTGGGGAGGTTCTGTATTAAACTTAGGCACAAAAAAGCACAAGGATAAGTACTTTGATGGGATCGATAACCTGGACTACCCTGGATGTTTTGCAATGACAGAACTCCATCATGGTAAAAAAACTAAATTCATATTACTTTTGTGATATTTATCATTAGAAGCTTCTAACAATCATAAGTATGATTAGGCTCCAATGTCCAAGGCCTCCAGACTACTGCCACATTTGACCCTGTAACTGACGAATTTATATTGGACACACCCCACGATGGGGCAATTAAATGGTGGATTGGCAATGCAGCGGTCCATGGAAAGTTTGCAACAGTCTTTGCCAGGTTAATCTTGCCCTTTCAAGGAAAAGGTGGAGAATCTGCTGACATGGGAGTTCATGCATTCATTGTCCCCATAAGAGACATGGAGACTCATCTGCCTCTTCCTGGTATTGAAATCCATGACTGTGGCCACAAAATAGGCCTCAATGGTGTTGACAATGGTGCACTTCGATTTAAATCTGTGAGAGTTCCTCGAGATAATCTCTTGAACCGGTTTGGGGATGTTGCTCGTGATGGAAAATATACCAGCAGTCTTCCAACCATCAACAAAAGATTTGCTGCTACCTTAGGGGAACTTGTTGGAGGGAGAGTTGGTCTGGCCTATTCCTCAGTAAGTGTTCTGAAGACTGCAACCACTATTGCAGTGAGATACTCTCTACTGCGCCAGCAGTTTGGTCCTCCTAAGAAACCCGAGGTCAGTATATTGGACTACCAATCTCAGCAGCACAAGTTGATGCCAATGCTAGCCTCAGCATATGGATTCCATTTTGCTACACGATATTTGGTGGATAAGTACTCTGAGATGAAGAAATCTCATGATGAGGAGGTCGTTGGTGATGTTCATGCTCTCTCTGCCGGCTTGAAGGCTTACATAACCTCATTTACAGCTAAGTCATTGAGTGTGTGCAGAGAAGCTTGTGGTGGCCATGGTTATGCTGCTGTAAACCGGTTTGGTATTCTGAGGAATGATCATGATATATTTCAAACATTTGAAGGAGACAACACTGTTCTTCTGCAACAGGTAAGGATGTGACATACTAGTATTAATAACGCAATAATCATAAATTCCAAGACTTGAACGAAGTAGCTTGGTTGCTAAATCCTCCTTTATTTTGTCAATTGACAATATCCAGTTTCATGCAAGTCTTTACCGTGATCTATATTCACCGCTTCAGATCATATTTCTTTCATCTACATGTTATTTTTGATTTCCCCTCATAATGGCTGGCTGTGCAATTTCTGCATCTTTCTGTTCTAATAATAGCATGTCAACTGTTAACTGAAGTCAAATCTTTTTTCCCCTCTCTTTTTGAAGGTTGCTGCTGACTTGTTGAAGCAATACACGGAAAAATTTCAAGGAGGGACTCTTAGTGTCACATGGAACTACTTGCGGGACTCTATGTCCTCATATTTGTCCCAACCAAACCCAGTAACTGCTCGTTGGGAAGGAGAAGACCATTTGAGGAATCCTAACTTCCAGCTGGATGCTTTTAGAGTAAGCTGCAATTGTCTATCGTGGTTTAGTTTAGCATGTTTTGCTATTCCCTTTAAAGTTTGAAGTTCTCACCATTTATTCTTTTCAAGATTCCCTTATCGTTGTATCTTCGGAAACTTATATTCCTTGTTGTGAACCTCCTTTTGAAATGAAACTAATTTTGCATACGTATGTAGTTACAATTGTACTAAAAAGTTCCCCATATGCTATCAAAAATGAAACTAGGGTGAATTGATAAAGAGAATAAAAAGTGTGTGATCAGTGAAAATAATCCCCTATCAACTATGGAGGTGGTTGGACACATGGTCAAATAAGATTTGATTTAAGACTCCTCTAGACATTTCCCCTTCCCTGTCAGATGGCTTGTTTATTAACCAATCCACCTGAATACATTGATGGAATTTCTAACAATTCCTTTGGGCCTTCAATTCAGTCTTATGAATGATACACTTGGTTGATCTTTTCCAAAGATGGGAAAAACTATCTTCCATGTTACAAGGAGAGAAGACTTACCTGCTGAATTAGTTTGTCTTGCTATCCTGCAAGCACTTACAAGCTGAAACGAGTCCGCCACTGAATATGAAAATACTATTAAGACATTATAGTACAAAACCAACAGACTCATTGACCTGTAGTTCGCCTTGTAAACATGGAAGTGATTATTTGAACTCAACGACATACAAGTTAAGGTGGAGCATTTGTGTTTGCTTGTGTACTAGGCATTGTGGAGGTTGAGACAGTGTGTTTATAATAGGAAACTAATAATAAGAATGGCATTGTGGAGGTTTAATAAAAACATTTGAAGGTATTCTGGTTAGGGAGCATTAAATGCATATAGAAGGTAATCTGCTTTGGGAGGATTAGCGAGCTTGGTTAGGAAGTAATAAGGTGTGAAATTGGTGAGAATAGTACCAACATCAACAAGGTTTTTGATTAACTCATGGTTAAATAATATATTTTTTAAAAAGATTATGTTAAGGATTTTTCCTTTTGGTCACCTCGGTGGACTTCCAGAGTTGGCCCTTAGCCAGATTCGTAGCTGCACAAATTCTAGGAAGGTTTATAGAAATGTCCGCCTGATTCTTGAATTTGAGCTTACAGGAAGGTCTATTGAACGTTTATAATTATTTCAGAATCTTGACCTAGATAGATTTTTATTGGTTTCAAGACAGCCAAATTCAGCTAGTTGTCACACTATACCTGACCTGACAGGGATATAAAGAGGTCCACCAGCATGGTTTTGGACTAGCTATGCTGAGCCTACCTTTTATTAGTATGTTGTTTTGGCTCGGAAGGATCTATTTATGGGCAAACAGAGCTATATATAAATAGTGTGCTTGGCTCAAATTTCTAAGCAGATCTTTATCTGTTCATGATGGTGCACAGATATGCACTAATAGGTTCCTAGAACTATAAGATTTAAGAAAACTAGGTTTTAACAGAAAAAGGCAAAGTCTTCATCATTTCTAATTATAATGTTGATATAATCAGTATCGTGCAAGTGAATTCTCCATATTGGCATTTTAGACGTATAACAAAGCCTTTGTTTTTACAGTACCGAACATCTCGATTGCTCCAAAGTGTTGCTGTACGTCTCCGCAAGCATACAAAGACACTTGGAGGATTCGGTGCTTGGAACAGATGTTTGAACCATTTGCTCACACTTGCAGAGTCACACATTGAGTCGGTTATTCTTGCCAAGTTCATTGATTCTGTCCAACGGTGAAGTCTTCAAATGTGGTCTTAGATCAGATTTTCATGTACTTCCTCAGGCTTAATTTCTTTTTTTGTCTTTTTTTGCAGCTGCCCTGATAGCAACACACGTGAGGTTCTGAAGCTGGTTTGCGATCTCTATGCCTTGGATCGGATCTGGAAGGACATCGGCACTTACCGCAATGTGGATTACGTAGCTCCTAACAAAGCTAAGGTAATTGCAATGACAGTTTCTTATTGGTTCAATGTTTCACATGTAGAAATTCCTTGCTTCCCATTTGGTTGTTGTGAGATCTTTAAAATTCTATTTTCCAAATAACTTCTGATTTCATGTTGGTTACATACTATGTAGCATGTGTACTTCTAACATGAATCTGTATCCATATCAGATGCTCCATACCCATGCCAGCGACCAATACTTCCTTAGACACTCTTTGGATATATGCATGCACTTATTAAGTATAGAGGGAAACTGGTATTATTTTTATTAAGATGAGGGTAATATATCCAAAGGTATGTGGTTTAGTTTCCCAGGTAATGCGGGACTAAAATAGCCTATACAATGAATATCATATGCCATATATTAGCACTTCCCCTCAATAGGGATATGGATGAACCGAAGACAATTTGCCAAGAAGAAACACATGTAGTTGTACTGTATGAACCTTGGCAAGAACATTTGCAATCTGAAGGTGGTGTGCACATTGGATAGAGAGATTGTGCCAGCAAGGAGATGATGTCGTGTCGGGGCAATCTATTGCAATCTGAAAAATGGTCGATTTTGCTAACTAAATTATTTTTAGGCTGGCTTTACTAATTAAATTTTAGAAGTGATCTGTTTCAAAATTTTCTCCTAATTTATACTATAAATTAACATATTCTAACGTGCACTGAATTATACAATACATGTTTTAGTTTAAAACACTCGTCATATAGTTTCTTGGACGTATATCCTACACATACACTTCTTGAAACTCATTGGACAAAGTTGTATTTATTTCAACTCGTACCCATTTCAGAATTATGATTTTAAAGGGTCTTAGATATTAGGTTAAAAAATAAGCGAATTTCTAATTTATAATTTACATAATAAAAGAACATGAAAGTGTTATATGGATTTTATCATTTTAATTTTCATAACATGTGAATGAAATATATTAACCTCATGTAAATTAATTGCAATGTTGTACAGACATACATAAATACATACATACATATATAGATTGTCATGTCCCACACCCATACTCGTGTCCGGGTAACTTAGTGTAGGGGATCTAATCGACTTTAGATTCCAAACAAAGACTTGAGCTTTTTAGAGTTTTACGGAATACCTTAACCTTATGGAGAACTAATCAAGAACAAACAACAATCACAAAAAACACAAGAAGATGTACTTGGTTCAGCAATTTGTCTACGTCTAGAGCAGGAGAGATTATACTTTATTTTAGAAGAAGTAGATATATAAATACTTTCCTCTCGTTATCACAACACAAGAATGGTTCATCTAGCTTCTTGTGGATCCTCACAAGAATAGTAACCTTCCTCTTGTAAGTTCTCATAAGAGTTATCTCCTATTCTTCTTCTTCTTCACCTTCTTGATCTTGCTGACATTGTCTTTGATCCTTTCCTTATGGCCTCCTTCCGTCACAGGCTCTCTCTCACACCCTAGGTTTGAGATAATACATTTTAAATAGAATGGGAGACTTGGTCCCCCAAAAAAAAAATCCAGATAGAAACCCGAATAAAATCCAATTTTCACAAAAGACACAGCCGGACTTTGTCGGGGTTGCGTGCGCCTACTATATGCGATCCTGATGCAGAAGATCAATTAATGGACGAGACGAGACGAGATCAAGTAATGGATGAGACAAAGGAACAGGCGGACGAGATGACATCAGTGGACGGGACGACATCAGCGAACGAGACGAGTTCTCAACTCGACGCAAGCCAGACGAGACGAGTAGACGACTCGAGGCGACAGGATGAGACGACATGTCCAGTCGACACGAAAGGCGGTACTAATCGACACTCTTCGTGTCGACTCGAATGAAACGAGACAACAAATCCAGTCGACACGAAAAGCGGTGCTAATCGACACGCCTCGTATCGACTCGAACAACAGATTATTAGGACATCAGATTTTTTGGTTATTTCCTTTTAAATTCAAACTTTCTTTTAGATTAGGGTTAGGATAGGCTTAGTTGGCTATATATATTAGTTCATTTTGTAAATCGAATAATTAACTTTTTTTTCAATTATTCAATCAATAGAATTTTTTCCCTTGTTTTCTTCCCTAAACTTGGGAAAATTTGGGCTTGTGGATTCAAACTTGTTATCTACCTGTTACTATCAGGGCTAGTCGGCATTGGAACGATATCTGATCGGCCTTCCCATTTCTACGTCTGCGTCAGGTCCACTCTAGACCGTGACCGCGTGCCGTGGGCGCACACAATCTGAGTGTTGGATCTCGATAGTGTGCGCCTACTGCACTCTATCGAGCCACTATGTTGAGCTGTTGCTGTCGCTTTCAAATGCGTGAAGGCCCCTCTCAATTTGGGCCATTTACAATAATGTCTACCTTAGCTCAAATTGTATCTATCTCCTGCTGTCAAGGCTCCACCTTATGCTGTGTACCGTCCTCAAAACCATGAGTGGCTAAATGTTTTCGTGACTCCATCTGATGTCATGTACCTTCCTCAAAACTCTGAGTTTCTGAGCATCTGTGATGATCTCCACCTAAAGCCGAGTGCATTCCTCAAATCTATGAGTACCTTCACAACCTGCGCTTGAAGTTGCATACTGTCGCAGTCTCCACCCGATACCGTGTGCCTTTATCAACTGAGTGAGTTCCTAAATTTCTTTTATAACTTTCGCCTAATGTCGTGTATTGTTTTGGTTTACACCGCATCTTGCTCATGAATGAGTACCTGAATGATCATTTCACGACACTCTGCACAATGCCGTATATTGGCCTCAATCATGATTAGTCATCACCTTCCGAGTACCTAAATGAATCTCAAAATCAACTCCTCGATCAGAAGAGCTTCACTTCAAATTTCCTGATTTTTTGACAATCAACTGGACTGTCTGATCTGAGATTTAAGAGATGAATAATTCTCAAATCACTTTCGCATGAGCCGAGTGCTGCAAAAAACTCATGTGTCCTATGTGAAACCCTCACGTTACTGCCTTCAGCACTTCACCATGCCATATGTTGCCAGTTCAGCGCCTTAACCATGCCGCTGTTCTTTCCACCCTTGAGCCGCCGGATTGCCTTACTTCTGGCATCTGTTGCTCCTGTGCACGTCTTGATCATCAGTGATTGTGACCTGCTAAATACTGTCTTCACCGTCTTCGGCTAAGCTTCTCTATCGCGGAATATACCTTACACTTCTTCTGCGAGCTGTTCAACCTTTTTGTTTTCCTGCGACGTCCGTCAACAATCAACCCGGCATTGTATGCTTGCGATAGATATGGAATCAGATCCATAGCTATTAAGCACCTACGCGGATTTTGTGCACCTCTGCCTCTGCTTGCCAACTGGTCCTCCGTCAAATCCACCGTCTTTCCACATATCCCTGCACGCTTTGACACTTTTTCCTGTGAGCACATTTTGTAAATCTCTGCTACAACGTTCACCTTATATGTCGCTTGCATCATTCACTACTTCCACTGGATCTCTTGATCACCTATGCAACGCCGAGAACCTTACAAATCCTGAACCTTATTTTCATTGTCTTCTTTGCCGTTGCTTGGAACCCTAATTTTCCCTCAAACAAACTTGGCCATGATTTCTCCACGAGAATCATGAATCTAAATAACAAGTAGCTCTGTTACATCTTTTAAGGGATCCCGTCAACTTTAGATCCCAAACAAAGACTAACTTTTTTGGATTTTGCGGAATACTTTAACCTTATGACGAAATAATCAAGAACAATCAATAATCATAGAGGACACAATAAGATTTATGTGGTTCGGCAATTTGCCTACGTCCATGGGAGAAGGGGAGAGTATACTTTATTTAAGAAGAAGTAGATACATAAACACTTTCCTCTCGTTATCACCTCATAAGAGCGTTTCATCCAGCTTCTTGTAAATCCTCAGAAGAACAATAACCTTCCTATTGTAAATTCTCACAAGAATAATTTTCTTCTTCTTTTTCTTCTTGTTCTTCTTGTTCTTCTTCTTCTTCATCTTCTTGATCTTGATGGCTTGGCCTTTGATCTTTTCCTTGTGGCCTTCTTTCCTCACAACTTCTCCCTCAAACCCTAGATCTGAGATAATTTCCCTTTAGGTAGGATAAAAGACTTGGGCCCTAAGAAACCGAAGAAATCCCCAAAGTAAAACCCAATTTGCACAAAAAATGTAGCTAGACTTCATCGTACCGTGTGCGCCTACTGCATGCAGTCCAGTCTCTGGATCATGACCACATGCGGTGGGCGCACTCAGACTGAGTGCTAGCTCTCGACAGTGTGCGCCTACTGTTCACTGTTGAGCCGCTGTGTTGTTATTTTTGTTGTGCTGCTGTCTGTTGCTTTCAAATGCAAGAAGGCCCTTCTCAATTTGGGCCATACAACACATAGGTTACGTACGAAAATTTACTTGGTGGCAAAACTGGAAATTGATTGGATAATTATAGTGTAACCTTTAATGTGGAAAGGATAATGGTAGGGCTCTTTAGAAGCTTCATGATTTACAAACTTAATTATGATGAACAAATTATACCTGAAAAATCTGAAACCACTTCCTTTGCCAGCAGAAAGCATAAGCTACAAGTCATCATCCAGTATTGGAAAATAAAAATAAAAATAAAATAAAATACCATTTTTCTTTGTACACCAGACAACTAGACTACCAATCGGAATTTCTAAAATCCTCAACTATATGAGTAAAACAGATCTCAAATATAGAAAAGGTTTTATAAGAAGCATACCTTTATTTTATTCATTTTGGGGGTTGAAAAAAGTGTACCGGTTCAGAAGTTCCCATATAGGTAGATCTCATCCTTTCGTTATTTGCTTTTCTCTTTATTATTATTTCTTTAAGTTCTTTCATGTCAATTGCAAATTAGTCTTTGTATCACTCTCCTATTTGTTGGGAAACCTACTAGTTACAGGAGACAGCTCCCAGGGAGAGCATGCTTCTCCATTTCCTACATCTAAAAATACCAAACTAAATCACGTTCAGTTTCTTACTAAATTTTTGTGCATTATTCAGGCAATCCACAAGCTGACTGATTACCTAAGTTTCCAAGTGAAGGGGATCGCAAGAGAACTAGTAGATGCATTTGATTTGCCAGATCATGTTACTCGTGCACCCATCGGAATGACATCAGAAGCTTATGCTCACTATACACAATATGTGGGATTCTAGTATGGAAAGAGTTGAATTCTCAAAGTTAAAAGGGCAATGATTTCTCCAATACTGACCAATACATAAAGAGTAAACTCAGCTGCGGCAGGAGGTCAATGCTGAAGGGTGCCTTGCTGTTGTGTTTTTATCCAAAAGCTTTGAAGAATTAACCTTTGCCGATTCTTGCTTAAAATCAGAGAAAAAAAGAGTCATAAGTTAGCCACACTTTATGCAAGTAATAAAAATCAGAGAAAAAAGAGTCATAAGTTAGCCACACTTTATGTGGTAATAAAGGCCATCCTGCGAGGAGAAAACTGTATAATGGTGATGAGTTTATATGTGGAACATACTCTTACGCAACAAGTCAATACGAATGAAAGTATGTCAATATACTGTGTATGTTGTGTGGGGAGACTTCCATGACAGCTTTTCCCCTTTATTACTTATTTTGTGCCACTAATATTCCTTCATCATTCTATTGTGATTATGTGAATATTAAGAATAAGGATCATTTGTATGAGGTGTTAACCAAAATTGGGAGGTATGGACGTGAGCTTGTACTCATTCATTCATATACATTCTTCTCACAGTGTCCAATTTAATGATTAAACGCATAATCGGCTTTACAGGAGCAAAGAGAGAACCAGCCTCAACTGAAAGCAAATCTCCATAAGAAGTAGGATTCTACATTTATCAAGCCACCATATTTATACAGATCTGCTACTAAGTCTATTTTCAGTCATATTTCCACAAAAATCCTTGAGTTACATCATAAGTTGGAAAACATATATCAGATGCAAACATAATCATCTAGAGTGAGGACATGACTTTCATGGAACCGCATTGCACAGCGATGAATGCGAAGCCAAGAAGTCTCATTTTCCTATAACATAGTACTCAGCGTGAGCAGCCTGATCACCTTCTTCGGCTCTTCAAAAGCTTTAGCTGATGCTTCCAAAAATTTGTGCCAATCCATTAAACAACGGTAAACACTTACTTCTCCTTGAGATGTGTAGCATTCAGACAACGATGGAATTGTGATGCAGTTGTGAATCCTAGAGTTGAGAGTCTTGATACGAAATTTATGCGCCTCGACCAATTCCTCAAACAATCCATCTAGATCTGGAAGTGAGAAATGGGCTTGATTGAGGAAATCATTGAGATTCTATCTTCGAGCTAGGGTTAAATTGCGGACAGACCGCTGCCCAATTGTGAGTTTACAGTTGATGGTCACGTAATGATGTTAGTCCTCATGTTCCTAATAGGCAATCAATTTCCACAACCAGTAAGTCCTCTGGAATTAAATCAAGCTGAAAGCAGGCTTCTTCCTTATCTCTTCTTCCTTCATCCAACTCCTCACTCTCCTCGCATCCTCCCACCTCCCTTTAAATGCATATATATTCGAAAGCAGCACATAATCCCCACAATGACCCGATTGCATCTTCTTTAACTTCTCCAATGCAACCTCAGCCAGTTCAACATCCAAATTTAACCTACAGGCACTAAGAAAACTTCTCCAAATGATAGGATTGGCATCCACCTCCATCGATGCGATCAACTCCAAGGCTTCCCCTAAGCGCCCCGCTCTACTATAAAGATCGATCATACATCCATAATGCTCCACTCTCGGTTTTATCCCATAGTCTCTCTTCATTGATTTGAAGTGGCCCAATCCTTCCTCTACTAACCCAACATGTCGACAAGCATTCAGCACACCAACAAAGGTGACCCCATCTGGCTTAAAACCATGCTTTTTCATCGAATCAAACAGTTTGAGTGCATCAACAGCATGCCCATGAGCTGCAAGTGCTCCAATCATCGAAGTCCATGCCATTGCATCCTTTTTCCTTATTTTATTAAATACTTCTCTTGATATCTCAATGCATCCACATTTTGAGTACATGTCGATCAAAGAAGTCCCTAAAATTGCATTGAAACATGGATATTTCTTGTCTATATATACATGAATCCTCTTCCCAATATTAAGTGCACCCAAATGTGCACATGCGCACAATGCGCTAACCAATGTTGGGGCATCAGGGCTCAGTCCCGATGCTTGCAAATCATCAAATATCTGAATCGCTTCGCAAAAATAGCCATTAGAGACGTAGCCAGCTATAAGAGCATTCCAAACACCAGTATCCCTCCTCCTCATCAAATCAAACACTTGCTTAGCCAAGTCCAAGCAACCACATTTTGCATACATATCCAACAGGGCAGTGCCTATATTAACCTCTCTTTCAAATTGCATCAGTCTTTTGCTTACAAACCCATGAATTTGCCTTCCCAATATAAAATTCTTCAGCCTAGCGCAACCCGAGAGCACGCTGATGACCGTAACATCAGTAGGCACAATTCCTATCTCCCACATTCGCCGAAACAACTCAAAAGCCTCATCTAAAAGACCATTCTGAACATACCCCGATATCATCGCATTCCACTTAATCACATCAAATGAAGGAATAGCACCAAAGAGCACGCGAGCCGAAGCTATGTCGCTGCACGAAGCGTAAGCATGCAATGCGGTGTTGACAACATGGGCACTCGATTGGTAGCCCATGACGATGGCGAGGGCATGAACGGCCCTGGCGCCACTACGAGAGTCAGAAAGAGCACAGGCCTTGAGTGCGAGGGTGAAGGACGAGGAGTTGGGTTTGGGGGAGTTTGGGTGGAGCATTTTGGCAAACAGGTGGAGGGCATTGAGAGGGGAACGAGAAAGAGAGAGGGCCCTGAGAAGGGCGTTGAAGGGGAAGCGGGAGTGGGATTGAGAGCGAGAGAGTATTTGGTGGGCATGAGAGAAGCAGAATGCGTTCGTTTGGATGAGTTGTGAAAGGAGGAAAGGGTGGGAGGAGAGGAGGCCTGAGGTTGTGAGGGAGGCTTGGATTTGTAAGAGCTTGGGGAGGGAAGTGGGGTGCCTGTCTATGAGGTGGAGGTAGGTTTTTGGGTCAATTGATGGCATCGGCTGATTTATCTGCGTATCTTGTTTATCTTCTGGCTAAGGTCATTATTTTTTGGGGGTAATTTGTACTGAGCAGTTGCATTGGACGTATGATGCCTTTTTAAGGTTACTCCTGCAAGTCAGGCTGTGTGTCAATAGTAATCATTGCATGCATTAAGTCCTTGTCACGAAATATAGTTGCATTGCATATCATGTTTTCAGATTCCTTATTTGCTATTCCTTTTTTCTTTGGGTCTGGGATTTTTAATTGTATGTCCGTTGTTTTCAGAATTTTTTCAACGTAGCCAAAGTTTCTTTTAATGGGTGTGAACGCCTCAAGGATCTTTCCTCCCAGGTTTTTGCTATAAAACTCCAATATATCTACATGTGGTGATTCTTATATCCTGGAACGTTGGTTTATGAATCCTCAATTTTAAGGTATAAGATGTTATAGCTACTTAGCAAACAAGGACTCAAATCAGCCTGTCCTACTTTTGTTAATTACTAGGCTTTATACATGTGCAATACACGTGATTAAATATTATGATTAAGTACTTTTGATTTATTTCTTTACTAAAATTTGATCCTCGGTTTTACTTTTATTGTTTTTGCTCACTTATATTTTTAAACTTTAGTATTGTGATTATTTATTTTATTTTAATGTTTGTTTGAATGGGCTACATCAAATTTAAAATTTTCATGTTAATAATTGAATTGATAAGAAATAAATGTAATCTATGTAGGGATTTTTAGATCTCACAAAAACCCAAAAAAGCCACCAAACGCAGCAAATAAAATCACATAAGATTTAAAATGGAGGGTGAGTTCACTACCACATAATTGATCTATTGCAGCAGTTAAGGTGTAATGGTTTTAACTGTTGCGTTAGATATCTATCGTAACGGTTTACAGTGCGTAATGCAACAATTTATAAAAAACGTTGCCATAGGTCTAATAATTATCCCTAGACCTAATAATTGTTCCTTCGGCTTTTGGAGCTTAAGTTTTTAAAGCCCACGACCCTAACCACTTAACGAAATATCTCCCTCTCAACTGTCAAAGACTTTTGGCCCTGACCGCTTAACGAAATCCATAAAATTTTCCGCTCCCAAAAATCGCCATGGCCAAAATTTTCCGCTCCCTAAAATCGCCGTGGCCAAGATCAACATATAATCATCGATCTCATCACTGAATCTCATCTCCCCTCTCTTCACATGGATTTCGATTTCGAAAACCCTAGAATTCTTCTTCGAGCCCATGAGCAAGGTCGATTTGATACAAGGGAAGCCCTAGCGATCCTCTCAACGTCGATCTTCATCCAATCTCAAGTAAGTTCGTGATTATTTAAGTATGTTTTTAGAAATTTCTGCGTGGATCATCTCAAGTAAGTTCGTGATTATTTAAGTATGTTTTTAGAAATTTCTGCGTGGATCGATTGATTTTCAGTAAAAAGTATGCTAGATTGCAGGGGCTTTTTTCACCAGTGATATCTGAATTTCTAGATTGGTTATAGTTTTTGATCTATTTCTCTAGAATTCCTGTATTATAAATTCAATTGATTTCAATTGTAGTCAAATTTGCTAATTTGCTTGGTGCTCGTTGGGTAAAAATAAGGGAAAATGCTGAAAATTTCGAATAAAGAAAAGAAATGCATTGAATCTAAAGCCTCCAAATCTCGAGAGAATAGGGTTTCAGGGACTTCCCCCTCTATTTTTCTTATTTTTTTCTATCTTTTCTTCCTAGTTGTTGCTCTGAAACAAAATAGAGTTTCAGGGACACATAGAAAATCATCTTGTTATGGTATCTAAGACTAACAGTAAAAACTCACTTTCTCTTCTATTTTACTTTCTTTTTTCTTCCTTTCTATCAAACCAAACAGAGCAACACACCTGGTGGCCAAGGTCTTTGTTCTCTCTTCCTTTTTAGGCAGATAGAGTATCTCTGCAGATAGATATTTAGAGTTACTAGATGCATGGTCCTGCATATTCTAATTCATGGTCATTAATTAAGAGCCTGTTGTGAAATTTTTATGCAAGGAAAGTCATGCTTTGTTTAAACTGCTCTTGTTGCTATAGAGACTTCTTGTTTTGGAGTTAAACAAAAAATAACTAGTGGATGCTGTGTTCTCTTTCTCTACTGTTCAGCATTTCAGCGAAAAATCCACATCTTAAGTATAGGATTATGTATGTATCGGTGCACTTACAATTGTATACATACAACTAGCTTTCTTTTTTTGTATACATACAACATGCAACCAGCATATTTTTTTGTAGAATTTACCATACGACTAACGAATCCTATCGTGTAAGTATTCAAACTTCGAGTTCGCTGAAAAAGGTAATGTAGTTGGAGTTCTCTTTCGGCCCCTTCCCTCCTCAACCCCCCTATATTCTTCTTTCAGACAAGAGGTAGGACATTGCGGTGTGATTTACAATATTCACTTGTCCTAATAGTCCTTGTCGAACTACACAAATTTTACTGCTCAACAATAAAATTTGGTGATCCTAATGAATTGGATTGGAAGGTCAAGAGGTGAAGTTGTGATCACCAAATTCTGCCTCTCTACCCATCTACTAGTCATGATGATGTCTTTCTATGTTAGGGACGCCGCTCTTAACATTTGGTAAACCGCAAGGAATGTTTGGATATATTCCCAATATCAACATTTTCCTCTTAATCCATAGGACGATCGCGGTAATGGAGTTTCTTTTTTCTTCTATTGCTAAATATGCAAATTGACACAAGTTAACTGCTCAGATTTCTAAATTTCCATGTTCATCACTTATCCTAACAATACTTTACCTATTTATTAAAGTTAACTGCTCAGATTTCTAAATTTCCATGTTCATCACTTATCCTAACAATACTTTACCTATTTATTAACATTCAGATTGCAATTGAGGAGAAGGAATCCATACTGGGAAGCATACCAGAAGATTTTAAGGAAAGGGGTTCACTGTTGTATACTACTCTAATAGATGGGAAGGTACGTACACCTTTTTAAAACAAGATTTTCAATTGATTACATTTTTAGCCTGCTATTTCAAAACCTAATTAGTGCTGAAGTCCAATGACATTCATAGTTTCATGTTACTCAGATCATTGGATGTCTATAGAGCAATGCTTGAAATGCTACGTATTCGCAAACAGACAATAAACCAAACATGTGATTTCAATTTTAATTCAACCTAAATGAAAATGGTTAGATGATTTACTCATTAGCTAATTGCTTGAGGTGTAAGTTAACACATGTGGTTTAAACTCAAGGTTTAATAACTAGTTTTAGTTTTGGACCTCAACTAAATAGCCGGTGTCCACAGTTTCCGTCCTTCTCCGTTGTTTTTGTTTCTATTTCTGCTCCTGTTTTGATTCCAGTGGGGGTATTTGTGTTGAAGCTTAAATGACTTGCATCAAACAAGGAGAGAAAGGAGAGCTCAGAGCTATTTTGGGGTATTTGTGTTGAAGCTTAAATGACTTGCATCAAACAAGGAGAGAAAGGAGAGCTCAGAGCTATTTTGATTGATCTTACATTGCTGAAGATAGACTTGCATCAAACAAGGAGAGAAAGGAGAGCTCAGAGCTATTTTGATTGATCTTACATTGCTGAAGATAAAGTTTGTTATGTTACCCATTCTGCTTAGACGTGGCATGACATTTCAGATAGAAAAGAAAAACTATGCGGGGGACACTTTTGTGAAAACAATATGGGATCGCCCCATTTTGCATAAATTTCTGCTAACTCTATTTCATGCCAAAGCCTAAAGCTAGTAGCTTATACATCCAAAGAAATTATTCATGAGAATATAATATCTTAAACATGATGCTAAGTAATATATATCTTAAACTATGCGGGGGACACTTTTTTTAGGGGATCTCAATTTAGATGTTGTACTTAAAGTTTTGTGTTCAATGATTAGATGTTGTTGATTGCTAGGAAGTAAATGTTTTGTGTTCAAGGTTTGGCTTATTGACTAATACAAACTCATGTAGAATCAGAGGGACCTGGTGCATCTCCTCTTTGATGAATTTTTGCATTCAACACTGAGTTTACAAGTTCTCCCTCTCCAACATCACAGCTTAATACAGGTTCAATATGTTCACACAGAGTGCTAGCATCTGACCATGAACTTCTGAAAATGCAAGTTAACCAGACTGACCTACAAACACAAAGGCACCATATTTAAATACAACATCAAGTGAATCTGCAGCATATTAAGTACAACATCAGGTGAATCTATCATGCCATGATTTTAGCCTTAAGGTCCAGCTGATGCCTTAATTTGGTAGAACAAAGCAAGTTACCAGTTAAGCTTAATCAATATGTTATACACTATATTTTACATATGAATTAATGAGGAATATAGGTAGAATCAACACAACATAAACTGAGGAAAATGTTGTATAAAATTGTAGACAGATAGGTCTAGAATTGAATGACATTATCACACCCAAAGGTTCTACAATCAACAGTAGATCAAACAAATGTGGATTTGATCTGTAAATAAAGATTGCAGACCGTGATTCTTAATAAATCTTAACAGAGGAAAATGATCCACTAGAAAGAGGACAGTTAGCATTGTGAGCACGTGATGAGTGGGTGGGGGCCACTTACGAAAAGTGAGGTGTTCTCGAAACACCTGCAGACCCACGTTCTCGCGTTCGTGGCCACGAATTCATTTGTGGTGGCAAGCGGGTAAAAGGCAGGCCCACCCAATTGAACATACATATAAGTACCTAGTTTTCTCCCAGGGCAGAGCGCGAGCAAGGACGTGTGCAGGAGGCTGTGATTTTTATTTTTCGGCTGAGCAAAAGAAGGGCAGCGGCTGAAAGGTTAAAGCGGCTGATTTGATTTAATTGCGGCTACAGTGTTTGGCTGGGGATTCTTTTCGTCAGAGGAGAAAAAAAGCGGCTGATTTGATTTAATTGCGGCTACAGTGTTTGGCTGGGGATTCTTTTCGTCAGAGGAGAAAAATACCAGATCAAATTGTGGTTTTGCTGCAGATTGTTTTCTTTTGTAGAGAGATATTGTAAGAGGGATCTGAGAGTTTGTGAGAGGGTTTTATTTGTGAGATTGTAAACCCCAATTGTATCTCTCCCTCTAATAGTAGATCTCCCCCTCCTTGCCCTGTGGACGTAGGCTATTTGCCGAACCACGTAAAAGTTGTGTTCTTGCCATGATTTGTAATAGCTTGTAGGATCCCTCGACAGGTCAGTCCTAGAACTGATGAGAGGAAGAGCCGATATCTCACTTGGTTGAGATATCCGCTTCAGATTCTTGTTTCCTTGGTGAGACGGGAATTCTTATCGATCTAATCTCTCTTGTTGTGCTGTCGAAGTGCTGCCGAAATTTCCGCTGCTCACAACAAGTGGTATCAGAGCTCCGGGTTGGATTTAGGGCTAGTTCGAAGGATTCACTGAAGGATTCTTATTTGAAGAATTAGATCGATAACATGGGAGAAACAAGCACATCGGGATCGTCTCTTTCGAAGGCGATACAGAGTCTGAGCATCAATAATATAAAAATTGATGTTCCGAAGTTCGACGGCAAGATCAATTTCGGTTTGTGGAGGTGTCAGGTGATGGACGCCTTGGATGCACAAAATTTGGAGGAGACTCTTGAGTTACAAGAGAAACCCGCTGATATGGAGGACAATGTTTGGAAGAAAATGAATAGTAGGGCTTGTGGAGTAATTCGGTCATGCTTGACGCCGGATCTTAATTATGACGTAATGAACGAGACGTCGGCGAAGAGAATGTGGGAAACACTCAATGAGAAGTATCTGACGAAGAGCATTGAGAATCGGCTTCACTTGAAAAAGAGGTTTTACCAATTCAAGATGAAGAGGGGAGTTTCCATTCGGGAGCATGTTAACAACTTCACGAAGCTAATTTCAGATATGGCCAATGTAGATATCATGGTTGAGGATGAAGACAAGGCGATGCTACTATTGTGTTCGTTGCCGGAGGATGATTTTGGAACGTTTGTTCTCACTATGATAAAAGGAAGAACTACGGTTAGCTACAAAGAGGTGACCTCAGCTTTGGTGAATTATAAGTTGAGGAAGAGTGATGGCGAACCCTCCGAGAAGGCATCAGGAGATGTATTAGCAGTTCGAGGCCGTGGTCCAAACCGTCGTCCAGGTGATCGCTCAAGATCGAAGTCAAGAGGTGGCCATAGAAATATTTGTAGGAATCAATGTCGCTTTTGCAAAGAAGAAGGACATTGGAAGAACGACTGCCCAAAGTTGAAAGATAAAGCCGGGAAGAATAAAGGGAAAGCTGTACAAGCTTCGGAAGTGAATGTTGTCAAGGCTAGTGACGACAACTCAGATACAGATTCTTCAGGCTATTCGTGCTCTGCACTACCGTCAGTTTGTTACGCTGACTCTACGGAGTGGATGATGGATTCTGGTGCTACATACCATATTTGCCCTAGGAGGGATTGGTTCTCCAGCTTTGAGGAGTTGGAAAGAGGGGATGTCGTGCTCATGGGTAATGATCACGTATGCCCTATTGGTGGTATTGGTACAGTACGAATCCGGATGTGTGACGGGGTGACTCGGGAGCTGAAAGAAGTGAGATTCGTTCCTCAGTTGACGAAGAATATCATTTCGCTTGGAACTTTGGAGGCAGCTAGCTATAAGGTGATCTTGGAGAATGCTACTCTGAAGGTCACAAAGGGGTCTATGGTGGTGATGCGAGGTATCAGGGAAAACAACCTTTACTACTTGAAGGGCAAGACAGTAACAGGGGGTCTGGCAGCTTCGATTACCACAGAGGAAGATACTACCAGCTTATGGCACATGAGATTGGGACACACTGGTGATAAGTCCCTGCAGGTATTGGCGAAGCAGGGGCTATTGAAGGGTGCAAAGACCTGCAAGATGGAGCTGTGTGAACATTGCATACTTGGGAAGAAGACAAAAGTAAAATTCGACACCGCTATTCACAATACCCAAGGTATATTAGACTACATTCACACAGATGTTTGAGGCCCTTCCAAGCACACATCACTTGGTGGGGCCAACTATTTTATCACTTTCATTGATGACTATTCCAGAAGGAATTGGGTATACCCGATGAAGCATAAACATTAGGTCCTGGATATTTTTGTGGAGTGGAAAAAGAAAGTGGAGCTGCAGACAGGTAGAAAGGTGAAGACTCTACGTTCAGATAACGGTGGAGAGTATAAGAGTGATCCATTTCTGCAGTTTTGTCGGGATCACGGTATTAGGCGACACTTCACAGTACGTGAGACACCGCAACAGAACGGGGTGGCTGAGAGATTGAACCGTACCTTGCTGGAGAAGGTGCGATGTATGATGACGCAGAGTGGATTGTCAAGATCCTTTTGGGCCGAAGCGTTGGTTTATGCGAGCCATCTCGTGAATAGGTTGTCGTGCACTGCGATACAGGGGAAGACTCCGTTGGAGCGTTGGTCTGGTTCAGTAGCTAGTGACTATGAGTCGCTTCGGATATTTGGGTGTCCAGCTTATTACCATGTCAGTGATGGTAAATTGAATCCGAGGGCGAGGAAAGCAGTCTTTGTGGGATTTAAAGATGGAGTTAAAAGCTTCAAGTTATGGGATCCACAAGACAAGAAGATAGTTATTAGCAGGGATGTCACATTTGACGAGGTGTACATGATGAAGCCTCAAGTTTCTCAGCAGGTGGAGGAAGACCAGACAGTTAGGATATCGTAGCAGGTGGAGGATGATGTGACTCCACCCACTCCAGATAATATTGTATCCATTGAGGCTCCTACAGAGGTAACACTGGAAGGAGATGAGATGACAACCGGGCATTTAGAGGATACAGTGGATGTTAAGACTCAGGAACAGGATCATGTTCAGGAGTCCATTGCAGCTAATAGACCAAGAAGAAACATTCGTCGGCCAGCTAGATATGACGATGTCATGGTTGCATATGCTTTATCAGCAGAAGTCGTTGATGATTTGGTTCCTTCTACATTCAAGGAAGCAGAGTCAAGCTCTGATTCGAATAGGTGGAGGGAAGCTATTGATGAAGAGATGCGGTCTCTTCATAAGAACGATACTTGGGAACTTGCAAAGCTACCGAAAGGTAAGAAGGCTATTGGATGCAAGTGGGTGTATGCAAAGAAAGAGGGATCTTCTATTGGGGAAATTAGATTCAAAGCCAGATTGGTTGCCAAGGGATATGCACAGCTAGAGGGCATTGATTACAACGAGGTATTTTCACCTGTTGTGAAGCATTCGTCGATTCGTATTTTATTGGCATTGGTGGCACAGCTGGATTTGGATTTGGTCCAGATGGATGTGAAAACAGCCTTTCTACATGGAGATTTAGAAGAGGAGATCTACATGACACAACCTATGGGGTTCAAAGCTGCAGGAAAGGAAGAATTGGTATGCAAGCTGAAGAAGTCTCTTTACCGATTGAAGCAATCGCCGCGACAATGGTACAAGAGATTCGACGGCTTTATGATTGGCCGAGGGTACACAAGAAGCCCATATGACCCGTGTGTTTACATGCACAAGCTACAGAATGGTGAGTATATCTATTTGCTGTTATATGTTGACGATATGCTCATAGCTTCCAGGAATACTTCAGCTATTAGAAAGTTAAAAAAAGAGCTGTTATCCGAATTTGAGATGAAGGATCTTGGAGAAGCAAAGAAGATATTGGGTATGGAGATCGAGAGAGACAGGGTGAAGGGGAAGTTGAAGTTGACACAGAAGAGTTACTTGCAGAAGATGCTGAAGAAATTCAGTTATGATGGCAATGCCAAAGCGGTGAGTACTCCATTAGCTCCCCACTTTAAGCTATCAGCTAAGATGTCACCTGTTTCAGTTGAGGACCGTGAATACATGTCCAAAGTTCCATATGCCAATGCTGTGGGTAGCTTGATGTATGCGATGGTGTGTACAAGGCCAGATTTGTCACAGGCCGTGAGCATGGTATCCAGATACATGCACGACCCCGGGAAGGGTCATTGGGAGGCCGTGAAGTGGATTCTACGGTATATCAAAGGTACCGTGGATGTTGGTTTGGTATTTCAGAAGAATGAGAAGACAAGGCAGGATTGTATTGGTTACGTGGATTCTGATTATACGGGGGATCTGGACAAGCGCCAGTCTACTAGCGGATATGTGTTTACACTAGCAGGAGCACCGGTATGTTGGAGATGCACACTTCAGTCTACAGTGGCTCTCTCCACTACGGAGGCAGAGTATATGGCGTTGACTGAAGCGGTAAAGGAGGCTTTGTGGTTACAGGGATTATTGGAGAACTTGGGGATTGCACAGGAGACCCTTCGGGTATATTGTGATAGCATGTCAGCTATCTATTTGGAGAAGAACCAGGTTTATCATGCACGCACGAAGCATATCGATGTCAGATTCCATTTTGTTCGTGACGTTTTGGAAACTCTCTCGTCCGATATCGGAATGAGATGATTCAAGATGCGTTAGAAATCTGACGAAGAGACATACAAATTTCAATAGATGAGCCACTCATGGTGTGGTCATACAATGGCCGAGCCACTCATTGTGTGGGCGAGACACAACTCCTGGCTGAGGCCTTTCGAGGCCATTGGATGAACTACGTGAGGCTTGATTCCTTGGGCAAGAGGATACGTAGGCAGTTTTTATGATGCAGCCGGTTTGGATTAGTTGATTTTGATGGGGTGAGATCGTTTTGGTGAGTAGATACCGACGTTTGGGTGAGTGTTCGCACTCTCGTTTGGGTCTCGACTTGTTGAGGATTGAGAAGCAGCAAGTGAGACATTTGGTTTGGTTGGTGTCGGCTCAGTTTTGGAAGAAACTTCACCGAGGTGGAGAATTGTGAGCACGTGATGAGTGGGTGGGGGCCACTTACGAAAAGTGAGGTGTTCTCGAAACACCTGCAGACCCACGTTCTCGCGTTCGTGGCCACGAATTCATTTGTGGTGGCAAGCGGGTAAAAGGCAGGCCCACCCAATTGAACATACATATAAGTACCTAGTTTTCTCCTAGGGCAGAGCGCGAGCAAGGACGTGTGCAGGAGGCTGTGATTTTTATTTTTCGGCTGAGCAAAAGAAGGGCAGCGGCTGAAAGGTTGAAGCGGCTGATTTGATTTAATTGCGGCTACAGTGTTTGGCTGGGGATTCTTTTCGTCAGAGGAGAAAAAAAGCGGCTGATTTGATTTAATTGCGGCTACAGTGTTTGGCTGGGGATTCTTTTCGTCAGAGGAGAAAAATACCAGATCAAATTGTGGTTTTGCTGCAGATTGTTTTCTTTTGTAGAGAGATATTGTAAGAGGGATCTGAGAGTTTGTGAGAGGGTTTTATTTGTGAGATTGTAAACCCCAATTGTATCTCTCCCTCTAATAGTAGATCTCCCCCTTCTTGCCCCGTGGACGTAGGCTATTTGCCGAACCACGTAAAAGTTGTGTTCTTGCCGTGATTTGTAATAGCTTGTAGGATCCCTCGACAGGTCAGTCCTAGAACTGATGAGAGGAAGAGCCGATATCTCACTTGGTTGAGATATCCGCTTCAGATTCTTGTTTCCTTGGTGAGACGGGAATTCTTATCGATCTAATCTCTCTTGTTGTGCTGCCGAAGTGCTGCCGAAATTTCCGCTGCTCACAACAAGCATAACATTTTACCTCCCAAATCAAAGTTGATGATTTGGATTATCAAACATGAGCATGTTTTCAATCCACTTCCAGATATTAAAAATGAGCGTGTTTGCAATCCACTTCCAGATATGATAATATTATATATTAAAGAGAGATTTTCTTCACACATATCAAATGAGCAAAAGGTTCATACTGAATGTTGCCATCCGACAGTATCTTTTGATAAATGACCTACAATTGTAAAGTCAGCATGTTATGTACTAGGATTATCACTTCTCCTCCCTGCCCCCATTATGTTTGCTCTGAGTAAAAACAATTAAAGAAGTAAGTGTTTGCAATCGATTGTATAAATAAGGCGAATGGAAGGAGTATAATACAAATACAATGTTCTATCTTACTAAATATCTGAATGCTATTACAATTACTTTGCTTCCAAATTTGCTTCCAAAGGGCATTAAACATAAATTAATAATGAGACAATAAATTTATAAACCCATGAAACCCTTATGATTCGCATTATTCCAGCATGATTTACCCTATTATCTGCTGCACTAAGCACATGAAACCACCAAATGTTCAAAAGGTTCATGTTGTACACATGATTTTCTTTGCTCACTTTTTTTTTTGTTGGTTGGTTTTTGAAACTTGTTAAGAAAATATTCGATCATATAGAAATTAACACTTACATTTATGCTAGGCTGTGACAAGAACATAATATCTGTGTAGAGATTAAAAGAGGCTCTGACAAGTATAATAATGTGCATACAATAATCTCACTTGTGTAAGGCCTCAATGATTCTTGGTCTTATTATTTTTTTCAATTACATGACCCTGAAACTAAAAAGAGAAGAAATAATATAAATTTTTAAATTCCCAAACTAATTGTTTAACTTCACTTTCACACATTATGCATTTTCCGTAACCTTCCCAAATAGGCAGATAAAAAAATATTTTTAAAAAAAATTGTCAAGTTGATTAGTATTGTGAAATACATGTTCAGCAAAAAAAGAATTAGAAATTGTCAAGTGATTATCACTTCTCCTACTTGGATTAGGTAACTTTGTATCAGGGAAAGTGTCAGCTGTCAATTTTTGAAATTGATCCAAATTATTTCGAACCAGTTCAATGCAAAAAGATTGTGGTATTTTAAAATTCATCCACAGGTGAACTTGTTAGTAATTTATTCATCCAGTGAGGATTCCTTTATGTTAAGCTATTTATTTTGAATAATTGCAATGTCTTTTTCGCCCCAATTTTATTATCATCATTGCAAAAATTATGCTGATTCTTAGAAATTTACACATGTACAGAAATGACGAAAGCCAAGATTGAGATTGATACCGACAGGTTCCTAGTGAGTATTTGACATTGAAGCACAAGTTTTTCGAAACAAATAGAGAATATAAAGTCTTTGACCGAGAAGTTTCATGTTTTGTAATCAAATGTTGATGTTGTTTGAATGTTAGTTCTGTACGATATTTTCTGAGTTGAAATGTTGGTAGTGTGGATTTAATACTTTGTAGTTTTTGTACTATACTGATGAATTTTGGCACTTATCATTATGGTTGATTATGCTCAACATTTTTAATTTGATATTGTGTATTAAAATTTAACTTGGCCATGTTCTTAGAAAGATTGTCCAGGTAATTGAATACTATATGATTGTGACGTAGAGAACCAAGAACAGCTCAATCGGAGCTGTTGCAATAGCTCAATCAAAAACTGTTGGACCCTAGAGGGGGGTGATTAGGGTCAAGAGGCTATAATTATGCAATAAAATTAAGACAAGAAAACAACAGTATTCTAATGCAATCAAAATAGAGGAGATAGGGTTAGGAATCGTTATCCTGTGACGCGCGATATGTTAATGAGGTTCGGTCCGCTGACCTACGTCCCCGCTCCCCACTCTCGAGGAGAAATCCACTACACAACCCGGTTTGGAAGCCGGAACTTCGTCTACACAGCGATCCCCACACGATCTCACACTACACAGTTGATCTCACTAGATCACACTCCCTCACAGTTGATCTACACAAGATCACACTCACTAGATAGTAGAAATGGTGTAAGACTCTCTCTTTACAACGTCCTTATGGCAAAGAGAAAGAACACACTGAAGCTGGGAAGTGAACACAAAAAACTCAGTGAAAACAGGTTTTGAAAATATAAGCTCTGAGAAAAACAACGTCACTGGTTTTTCTCTCTTTACAACGTCCTTATGGCAAAGAGAAAGAACACACTGAAGCTGGGAAGTGAACACAAAAAACTCAGTGAAAACAGGTTTTGAAAATATAAGCTCTGAGAAAAACAACGTCACTGGTTTTTGCAAAAGCTGGGACAGAGAGGAAGAAAAAGAGGTGAAGTTTAAATAGGAGAAAAACAGCTGTTTAAACCCATCCCTAAATCCCCCAAAATCTGGAACTAAAACGTGGTCGACCGACAGAAATTTCGGTCGACCGATGGAAATGTTCGGTCGACCGACGGAAAATTCGGTCAACCGCTAACCAGATCAGAAAAGAGAAAAACAAGCAGAGACTTGTCCGGTCGACCGGTGCGGTCAACTGAAGGAAGCTCTCGGTCGACCGCGGCGGTCGACCGACGAACTCTCTGCTGCCCAGAGAGGAATGAACATAAGTGCGGTCGATTTTGCAGATAGGTCCTCATACTTTTGAAAAATAGTATTTTGTGAAAAACGCTTAAAAACAAGTATGAAAACGTGTGTGTGTGATATCCCAATAGCTTCAAGTGAAGTCAATAACTCTTTGCCTATATTCTATTACTAGAGAGAAAAATAAAAGATAGCTAATATCCTCATATAGAATGCAATGCTTGAGTCTTGATATAGCTTGAATTTGATGAAGCTTCTATATGAATTTGTTGTTCTTGAAACAACGTTTGCTTCATCACTATGCCTCCTCCTCCTTTGGATATCATCGTTGTAGCGCATATTCCATCCAATCCTCCATTTGTGGCACTAATAAGCTTGATATATGAATTCACTACATTTGTACTTAATAAGCCATTAGTACCGATAATGGTGGTTGTAAAACATCATCAAAACATAAGGGCTAACAATCTCCCCCTTTTTGATGATGACAACCAACCATTATATAAGAGCAAAAATAAAATAGCTTATAGATAGGTGCTCCCCCTATCTATGAGCTCCCCCTAAATATATGCAACAAATGAGGAGATTTCTCTCCCCCTTTGTCACCATCAAAAATGGGGAAAGAAATGCAAAATACAAAATGCAACTAAACAAGCAAGCAATGTAGAACTTTCACATAGTGCATAAGCCCAAACCATTTCTTATGCGACAAAAATCATCCTCTCCAAGAGGCTTAGTAAATATATCCGCTAATTGAGATTTTGTGTCAACAAATACTAGGGATACATCTTGTCTCTCAACATGATCGCGTAAGAAATGATGGCGCACATTAATATGCTTGGTTCTAGAGTGCAAAACTGAATTTTTGGAAATATTTATAGCACTAGTGTTATCACAAAAAAATTTTATATTTTGAAAATTCAAATCATAGTCAACTAAGCTTTGTTTCATCCATAAAACTTGAGCACAACATAAGCCGGCGGCAATGTATTCCGCTTCCGTAGTGGACAATGCAACACAATTTTGTTTCTTGAGCCCAAGAAACAAGTGAATTTCCTAAGAATTGGCATGTTCCACTCGTACTCTTGCGATCTACCTTACATCCGGCAAAGTCGGCATCACAAAAACCATATAAATCAAAAGAGGTGCTTTTTGGATAAAATAAACCAAGGTTAAAAGTTCCGCAATTAAATGAGATGCTTTAGGAGATGCTTGAAAACGTGCACATGCACACACACTAAACATGATATCGGGTCTACTAGCGGTGAGATAAAGAAGACTACCTATCATACCTCGGTATAGTTTTTGGTCCACGTCTTCACCACTTTCATCCGCATCAAGCTTAACACTTGTACTCATGGGAGTAGGCGCATGCTTAGAGTTCTCCAAATTGAATTTCTTCACCAATTCCTTAGCATACTTGCTTTGAGAAATAAATATCCCATCCTTTGTTTGCTTAACTTGAAGCTCGAGAAAGAATGTAAGCTCTCTCATCATACTCATCTCAAAGTGGTCCTGCATAACCTTAGAAAATTTCTTGCACAAAGATTCATTAGTAGCACCGAAAATGATATCATCAACATATATTTGAACTAAAATGAAATCATTTTTTCTTTTTCTCACAAAAAGAGTGTTATCAATTGTTTCTTTTGAAAAACCATTTTCAACAAGAAAACTAGAGAGGCGAGCATACCAAGCTCTAGGAGCTTGTTTCAACCCATATAAAGCTTTTTGAACCCGGTAAACATGATTAGGAAAAACATGATCTATAAAACCGGGGGGTTGCTCAATATATACTTCCTCCTCTATAAAACCATTCAAGAAAGCACTTTTAACATCCATTTGAAATAATTTGAAATTTTTAAAGCTAGCAAATGCCAAAAACATCCTAATAGATTCCAACCTTGTAACCGGTGCAAAGGTTTCATCATAGTCTATGCTCTCCTCTTGATTGTATCCTTGGGCAACCAAACGAGCTTTATTTTTAGTAACAATACCATGTTCATCAAGTTTGTTTCTAAAAACCCATTTAGTACCAATAACACTAGCATTGTTAGGTCTAGGAACTAATTTCCAAATATCATTTCTTGTAAAATTGTTTAGTTCTTCATGCATAGCCAAAACCCAAAATTCATCATTTAAAGCATCATTAATCTTTTTAGGTTCTAGTTGAGATAAGAATGCAACATTACCACACTCACTCAAAGCTTTTGAGCAAGTAACAACTCCTTGTGAAGGGCTCCCAATGATTTGTTCCTTTGGATGGTTTGATGCGAATTTCCAAGCTTTAGGAAGTTCAACTTGTTCATGAGCATTGGAGCTATCCACATCCTTTTGAGCTTTTATAGAGGGAGTATCATTGATTTGTAAAAGGTCCAATCCTCCCTCAACATCATCATCATCATCTTCCTAGGTAAAACAACTTGAGAACCAACATTAGTCTCATCAAAAGTGACGTTTATAGATTCTTCAACAATGAGGCTTCATTTATTGAAGACCCTATAAGCCTTACTTCGAGGTGCATAACCTAAGAAAATACCAACATCAATTTTGGAATCAAATTTATCATGGTGATCTTTTGTATTTAAAATAAAACATTTGCAACCAAAGATACGAAAATAACCAATAAAAGAAGTTTTTCCATAAAAAAGTTCATAAGGAGTTTTCTTAAGCTTTGGCCTAATCAAAACACGATTTAAAACATGGCAAGCCGTATTGACGGCTTCGGCCTAAAAATATTTTGGCAAATCATATGAATTTAACATAGTGCGTGCCATCTCTTGTATGGTGCGATTTTTCCGTTCAACAACACCATTTTGTTGTGGTGTTCTAGGAGCGGAAAACATGTGAGTTATACCATGATGAGCACAAAAATCATAGAAAAATTCATTTTGAAATTCACCACCATGATCACTTCGTATTTTAACAACTTTCAAATCTTTTTCATTTTCAATTCTTTTGACATGATTAGCAAATTCTTCAAAACAATCATTTTTCTTTGTAAAAAATATTGTCCATGTAAAACGAGAAAAATCATCAATAATCACAAAAACATAGTGTTTCCCTCCAAGAGAGGTAACACGCATAGGACCAAACTAATCAAGATGAAGTAATTGCAAAGGTTTAGAAGTCGATACCTCATGGATGGATTTGAAGGAAGATTTTGTTTGTTTACCTTTGGCACAATCCTCACATATGGTATCTTTGATGAAGTGCAAGCTAGGTAACCCTTTAACAAGATTTCTCTTAGACAATTTTGATATTAGCTCCATATTTGCATGTCCAAGTCTCTTATGCCAAGTCCAAGGGTTTTCATCAATTGCCGCAAGGCACATCACATCTTGATTCACTAATTCATTCATCTCAAAAATATATATATTAAATTTTCGATTAGCAACAAAAACAATTTTTCCATTCATACTAATGATGCATTTATCCGGTTTAAAGGAAATATCAAAACCTTTATCACTCAATTGGCTAATGCTAAGAAGATTATGATTCAAACCATTTACCAAATAAACATCTTCTATAACGGGTGAGAGTTTCTTACCAATAGAACCAACACCAATGATTTTACCTTTCTCATCACCGTCGAAGGAGACATTACCTCCTTCAATTCTTGATAGAGTTGCAAATAACTCTTTGTTGCCCGTCATATGATGTGAGCAACCACTATCAAGGTACCACACTCCTTACGTTGTTGCCGTGATGTTCCCTACAAGAGAAGAAGATGAAGATGTAGTAACTTTTGGTACCCAAGTCTTGGGTCCTTGGTGGTTAGTAATCTTAGTACCTTTGGGTACCCATATCAATCCATAAAATTCAATGTTATCATTAATTCTACAATGAGTAGAAATATGACCATGTTTCATGCAATAAGTGCACACAAAATTTCTTTTGTATGTATGAGTGTGAGAACCATGAAACCTATTTCTACCATAGTAATGGTGATTAGCATAAGCATGAGTGGGTCTAATCCTACCACCCTCAATTTCTAATCTCTCAGTCTTTGATCTTAATTGCTTATTCTCGAAATCGAGATCTCCTAGCAATTCATCTTTTAGTGCAAGAGAGGTTGTTAATTGTTCTAGCTTGATATCACAAGAAGCATGCAACTTTTTAAAAGAAGAAAATTCTTTGGACATTCTTTTGAATTCAATGTTCAATTCTTCTAGAGCCATAGTTAGATCACATTGCATGTAGAAGGATTCACTCTCGGTGTCGGATATTACCTCATGTTCAAGGGCCATGAAGCAAACGTTGGGATCATGAAGAGAAAGTTTGGCTCCATCTTCATCGCTATCCGAATCACTTGGTTCAGATTCTTCCCATCCGGCATACATAGCCTTCTTCTTCTTGTACTTCATGTACTTCTCCTTGAGCTTGGGGCAATCCTTAGCGATGTGACCCGGTTCATTGCACTCAAAACATTTACCTACACGAGAGGAAAACTTGTTGTTAGATCGAGGGTTAAATTTCTTGTTCATTCTTATGAGTCTAGAGATTCTTCTAGAGAGATGAGCCACTTCTCTAGAAAAATCGACTTCACTATCTGATGACGAAGAGGAGTAATCACTAGCTCCTTTGAGAGCTATGGTCTTCAATTTTGGTGATGGCTCCTCAACTTCCCGTGATGGCACTTCCTCCTTCTCCTTCCCCTTGAGCTTCTTCTCATGGACCTTGAGCTTTCCGATGAGGCCATCGAGAGGTAAAGTGGTAAGGTCATGAGCTTCTTCTATCGCCGTCGCCTTGGGTTCCCACATCGGAGTCAATGAACGGAGAATCTTGTAGTTCGTCTCTTGAATAGTCAATTTCTTGTCAAGACCATGCAATTCATTGATAATGTTAGTGAAGTGAGAAAACATAGCATCAATTGATTCATTTGGAAGCATTTGAAATAACTCATATTCATGCATAAGTCCACTAATTTTGGATTCCTTGACTTGGGGGGTTCCTTCGTGTGTAATACACAATTTCACCCAAATTTCGTATGCGGTTGCACACGTGGAAACCCTATTATACTCGTTGGGGGAAAGATCACAAATTAAGGCATTCATAGCCTTAACATTGAGATTGGCTTGGTGCCTTTCTCCATCGGTCATAGTCCCAACTTTGGACTTCTCTATGTACTTTTTCTCTATGAGTTCTAGGATGTCAAGGTCAATGTAACGAAGGTAAATTCTCATCCTAGCCTTGTACTTTTTCTCTATGAGTTCTAGGATGTCAAGGTCAATGTAACGAAGGTAAATTCTCATCCTAGCCTTCCAATAAGCAAAGTTACTACCGGTGAAGAGTGGTGATCTAGTGGTGGATTGTCCCTCTAGCATATGCACATTCATTGAAGTCTCCATAAGATCTTTTCTCTAAGGTGATTAAACCAAAAACTAATATAGAGACCAAGCTCTGATACCAATTGTTGGACCCTAGAGGGGGGGTGATTAGGGTTAAGATGCTATAATTATGCAATAAAATTAAGACAAGCAAACCACAGTATTCTAATGCAATCAAAATAGAGGAGATAGGGTTAGGAATCGTTATCCTGTGACGCGTGATACGTTAACGAGGTTCGGTCCGCTGACCTACGTCCCCGCTCCCCACTCTCGAGGAGAAATCCACTATACAACCCGGTTTGGAAGCCGGAACTTCGTCTACACAGCGATCCCCACACGATCTCATACTACACAGTTGATCTCACTAGATCACACTCCCTCATAGTTAATCTACACAAGATCACACTCACAAGATAGTAGAAATGGTGTAAGACTCTCTCTTTACAACGTCCCTATGGCAAAGAGAAAGAGCACACTGAAGCTGGGAAGTGAACACACAAAAAACTCAGTGAAAACAGGTTTTGAAAATATAAGCTCTAAGAAAAACAACGTCACTGGTTTTTGCAAAAGCTGGGACAGAGAGGAAGAAGAAGAGGTGAAGTTTAAATAGGAGAAAAACAGCTGTTTAAACCCATCCCTAAATCCCCCAAAATCTGGAACTAAAACGTCGCTGAGATCTGTATTGAGCGGCATCGAAAAAGACAGAGATAGCCGTTTGAAAAAAAATACGGCGGTCGACCGGCGGATATTCCGGTCGACCGATGGAAATGTTCGGTCGACCGACGGAAAATTCGGTCGACCGCTAACCAGATCAGAAAGTTTTTAATGCTAAAAGCAAACTGTTTAGAAAAGGAATTTTGCAGATAGGTCCTCATACTTTTGAAAAATAGTATTTTGTGAAAAACGCTTAAAAACAAGTATGAAAACGTGTGTGTGTGATATCCCAATAGCTTCAAGTGAAGTCAATAACTCTTTGCCTACATTCTATTACTAGAGAGAGAAAAATAAAAGATAGCTAATATCCTTATATAAGAATGCAATGCTTGAGTCTTGATATAGCTTGAATTTGATGAAGCTTCTATATGAATTTGTTGTTCTTGAAATAACGTTTGCTTCATCACTATGCCTCCTCCTCCTTTGGATATCATCGTTGTAGCGCATATTCCATCCAATCCTCCATTTGTGGCACTAATAAGCTTGATATATGAATTCACTACATTTAAACTTAATAAGCCATTAGTACCGATAATGATGGTTGTAAAACATCATCAAAACATAAGGGCTAACAAAAACCGCTGCAATAGCTCGATCAAAACTGTTGCGATAGCTCAATCCAAACCGTTGCGTTAGGTCTTTTAAAACTGTTGCAATAACTTCAAAACCGCTGCAATAGCTTAAAAACCGTTGCAATAGCTCAATCAAAATTGTTCCTTTAGCTCTTCTAAAACTGCTGCAATAACTTAAAAACCGTTGCAATAGCTCAATCAAAATTGTTCCTTTAGCTCTTCTAAAACTGTTGCAATAGCTTAAAAACTGTTACAATAGCTCAATCAAAACTATTCTATTGCTGTAGCTCTGCTCGCTTTCCTTTTAAAACCGATGCGTTAGGTGCAGGGACAACGGTTCAAGAAACCGTCGCAATAGACTTCAAAACCGTTACGGTAGAGGTAGGGCAACGGCAGCATATAAGACGGTTTGAGAACCATCGCACTTGCTCAAGGGCAATGGTTCTATGGCTAGCGGTACGGTTTTGAACCGTTGCATTAGAGCAAATATGTGGTAGTGGTTTGAAAAATAAATGAAGGAGAATCTTAGAGTTTACAATTGAAAGACCAAATAACAAATCCTCTTTGGTTAATGGCTACAATACAACCCCCAATTATTTTAGTATAGATATAAAATATAGATTTGGTTAAAAGTAGAATAGGTGACAATATTGGATGTATAGACGAATGTGTAGGATCGCTGACCTATGGCAACACAAATACTAGAAAGTGGAAATTAATAGTGTTTATAAATCTTTAATCAGAAAAGTTACTAACTAAAAAGATAATGAATAACAACACAAATCACAGAAAAATAGACAAACACAAATACAAGGATTTATCCTGGTTCGGTCCTCCAGACCTACATCTAGTCCCAAGCCAATCATGTTTGAGATTTTTCTTTTCTTGATTTGTAAATCACAAACCAACCTGATCTTAAAAACCACAAGATCAAACTTGACCAATTGACAAAACCATGCCAATTGCAACCAATCTCTAAACCAAGAGATATTATTTCTCAAACCGGAGATAACATTCCTTTGAAGCAAAGTACAAAACCGATTCTATAAGCCTTGATAGTGTAGAGGATGTGCTTCTCACTGTGGCTATAGGTTTTACTCTCAGATATTTTGCATATCTAATCATTTGATTTGAAGAACAAATGGCAAACGAGTTTTTCTACTGGTGTTCTTGACAAATATGCACTTTTTAGAGTTAAGAGTTCTAATGCATACCATGTAAATGTAAGATGAGAACCCCTCTATTTATAGATGAAAATATGGCTGTTAAGAAGTTAATAACGTTCTTAATTTGAATAAATAGTCGTTGGAAAACATTTAAAAACGATCAACTAATTCAAATTCAAACCAGTTAGAAAAACTATCTCGGTACTCGACTACAAAGCTTAGTAGTCGACTACACTGATCAAAAAAAGAGTTTAGTTTGTGTTTAAGCATTGTTTTAATTTTGTTTAATCAAGTTTTAAAAGAGTTTAGTTTGTGTTTAAGCATTGTTTTAATTTTGTTTCAAAAGAGGAGTTTTTCACAAGGAGGAAGACTTTGATTTCAACTGAGGAATTCATCCTCATCATCATATCTACAGCTTCTTGTGTTTATAGAGAAGATTTCTAACTCCTTTATCTAGCTTATTATTATTTGATTTTCATATTAGCTAGTTTTATTTGAGTTAGAATTTTTATTGTTCTCATTGATCACTCACACCTTAATTGAGCTTTTAATATTATTCATACAATATATTATTAGGTTGTGGTGAGTGATGTAGTGAAAGTGAGATTCATAGTGTTCTCATTCATTGATAGAGAACAAATCTTATAATTGAGCCTTATTGTGAGAATATCACTTTGTAATACACATTTACACCGAGAGGAGTGTGTGGTGAGGACATAGTCGATACCAAGAGGAGTGACGTCTGTAGTAAAGCCTAGAGAGTAGTAGTAAAGCCGAGCATTTGAGGGAGATGATACGTGAGGACCAACACTTGAGATTGT
Organism: Asparagus officinalis; assembly: GCF_001876935.1. NCBI lineage: Eukaryota > Viridiplantae > Streptophyta > Magnoliopsida > Asparagales > Asparagaceae > Asparagus > Asparagus officinalis. The sequence continues at coordinate 100,369,328 of NC_033800.1, forward strand.
AGTTTGTATATGTACATTGTGAGAGATTTATAGAGTTTTCGGTGAGCTAAAAAACCGAGTGTGTAGAGAAGTTTCGGCTTCCAAACCAGGTGTGTCGTGATAGTGGGTTTCTTCCCGAGAGTGGAGAACAGAGACGTAGGTCGGAAGGACTAAAATCCGTGATCATATCATTGTGTTTGATTTGCTCAATGTGTCCACTATTTGTTTTATTTTGTTTCTTGTTTATTTTTCCCTTTGCATATATATCCTTGCCTTAATTCAATCGAATATCTATCTTGCTAGGATATATTTGTTAATAAGTTTTAATCGACATTAATATCTAATAAGATTAACAATAACAATGTTCACCCCCCTAGGATCTTTCACTTAGTAGTCGGCTATTAAGGAGAGTAGTCGATTACACTGTACATTGTAGGCGTAAAAAAGTGCCTATAGGTCCCCGTACACGGCTCGAGACAGAGAAAAGATGATGAATGTCAATATCCGAGTCATAGAAGATCATTTGACGATGACAAACACTTGAAGTGAGTCGACGGACCATGCAAAACGATGGAACTTCGGAGTGACGGAAACACGAGCTGATCGGGAACCCCGTATCGCTTGCAAAAGGGCGGAGAGCCTCTCGTGTATTGTCCACTTTACATATGATTCAATTATGGGAGCTTGTAGATCTTCTTGACGGCTTTCCGACGCATCTTGAATCGCATGATTCCGAGTTCGGACGACGAAGATACAGTAAAAATGGACGGAATGCGCAGTACTACGTCCCGGGACTCGGCGAGAAACCCAGAGGTGTCTCAGCCAACCCGAGACACCCAAAGGTGTCTCGGATTGGCTAAGACACCCTTTGGTGTCTCGGATTGGCCGAGACACCCATGAGTGTCTCGGCCAAGCCGAGACACCCAAATGTATCTTGGAACTTGTAGAGTGATTTTGGTCATGATCCGATTCAAATCTGAAGAAACTCAAAACATGAAAGTTGTATATCTCCTCGTTATCTTTCCAATGCATCTTGAATCAGGTCATTTGGAGGTCATATGAGGAAGTTATGACCAAAATACCCGAGATACTCATTGGTGTCTCGGCCATGGCCGAGACACTCACAGGTGTCTTGGAACTTGTGTAGCTGTTTTAACCATGATCCTATTCGAATCTAAAGAAACGCAAAACATTAAAGTTGTAGATCTCCTCGTTATCTTCTCAATTCATCTTAGATCAGGTCATTTGGAGGTCATATGAGGAAGTTATGATCAAAATACCCGAGACACTCATTGGTGTCTCGGCCATGGCCGAGACACTCACATGTGTCTTGGACCTTTGTGGAGCTGTTTTAACCATGATCCGATTCAAATATAAAGAAACTCAAAACATTAAAGTTGTAGATCTCCTCGTTATGTTTCCAATTCATCTTGGATCAGGACATTTGGAGGTCATATGAGGAAGTTATGATCAAAATACCCGAGACACTCATTGGTGTCTCGGCCATGGCCGAGACTCTCACAAGTGTCTCGGACCTTGTGGAGCTGTTTTGACCATGATTATATTCGAATCTGAAGAATCTTAAAAGATAAAAGTTGTAGATATTTTCGTTATCCTTCCAACACAACTTGAATCACCTAATTCGGAGGTCGTATGAATGAATTAGAGCGAAAATACTGAAGAGGGTACAAACTGTCTCGCACATGTGCGAGACACCCCGAACTGTCTCGCACTCGGGACGTGTGTTTGACGGTTTTCGATCAGTTTTGACGGTTCCAGAGCCTCCCTAACTACCTTGGGGTTATCTTTAAATGTGATAAAGTGGTTATAACTGAAGATAAGAGGGAATCAACCGTTCCTATCTAAACACAGGGCTCCTGAAGCCTATAAATACAGCCCCAGGGCCTTCATTTTTAGGGATCTGGAATTCTCGAGCGTTGGCGAAGCCCTGCCGAATTGAGGAGTGAAGAGCCACGAATTTCAGAGAGGAGGAGGAGACTTCAGCGGATTCTTCGTCATAAAGAAGAGGAGTTCGTCAGATCTGCAGCCCGGTTCGTCCCTTAAGATTACCCCGTTGCGCTAATCTTAAGAAGAGTAATTATCTCGCCGTTACCGAGATAAGCGCTACGGTTTCTTGATTCCTTCGCGAGTCAACGAAGCTCTGCCCAATTTTTCAGCAATCAGATCTGATCGACCGTGGTCCACGGATATCAACATCCCCGTCACAGGCCAAGATCCCACGCAAGCAACAGGCGATAAACACCCGTTGCGTTTGTTTGAAGAGAGTTGTATTTGTTTTATTTTATTTTCATTGTGTAAGAGTTGCGTTTGTTTGAAGAGAGTTGTATTTGTTTTATTTTATTTTCATTGTGTAAGAAAGTCTTATAAAAGACTAATTTTACTTTGAATCTGTAATCGATAAACGTGTAATGGATTCAGCAATGAAGAAATCAACTTTCACCGCAAACATACATATGTAGTTTCTGGATATTTGACTGAGGATTTTTTAGTCGACTACTAAAGGGATTAGTCGACTCAATATATTAAGATATGAGATATTTAATATGTTTTGAGACACACTCTATATTTATAGACTCTAATGGTTAACTTAGGGGATTTCTATAGTTAAACACACATGTGTTAGTGTGTTCTAAATACTATGTGCGTGTATGTTTAGTGTGTGTGATCAAGGCTTTTAATAAAGATTCTACCCAATGAAAGAATTCCCAAAATACAATTGTATCATTGAAGCATCTTGATTTCTTTCATCTCCAATTAGCCTTGTATCAACTTCAATTGTCTTATATTGCGTGGTAACCCCAATAGCTTAAGTAGATTTTAAGAAGAAGCTCTATGAGGTCTGATTGCTCTATATTGTTGTTTGCACATCAAAAATTTTAATTAGATCTCTCAATTCTTATAAGTTGTTTAAATTACTAATTATACTCTTTATTTGAAGGATGTAATAGAAATTCAATGATTTGAGGGACTAATTTTGAAATAGGTTAAGAATTCGAAGACCTAGTAGCAATTTAAATGATTCGACAGATTAATTTAAAAATATAAAACATTTAAGGGACTATTATAGAAAACTTATTTTGGTTATTTGGTGGCTTAGTTTCACGTTAGTATCCCAACATTTATCTACTATTTCACTTTGAAGCCTAATAAGAGTACTTTTTTGAACAATAAATACTACCCTGTTAGACTAAAGGAGAAACCAATTTAATAGTAAATCTCCATCAATTATTTGTTGATGGGTATAACCAACATGCATCCTCATTAAAACTCTTGATATTCATTATTTGTCAATTGATCAAAAGGCATAAACTTTCGGGTACCAAAGTGCAAGTAATGCAACATTTAAAGGTGGAATCTTGAAAACCTTCTTTTAGTTTGCTATTCATCTAAAGTTTAATTTATAGCTTATGGATTTTTATTTATAAACCCAACGTTTCCCTCATATTTAATTTAAAACCCACATAGTTTTATATGTTCTCATACATACCCAGAGTACAAACTATATTTATCTTTGAACCCAAAATATGAATACAAAGTATGTAGCTACAAATTACAAAATAGTACGTACACCCTATAGCATGTAATTATACAGTTTATTGTATATAGCTATACATCCTCTAGTATGGAGCTGTACACCTTTACTCTGTAAGTCAGTAAGTGTACACTTAGTTGTATGTAAGTAAACTTTGTATCTCGGGTATATGAGAACCTATATAACTACGTGGGTTTTCATGTAAATGGGCACAAGACCTTGGGCTTCTAAGCATAGCTGCATAGGTTACTTTTTTGCCTTTTCATCCCTTGAAAGAAGAAGAAAGTGATACCGCATGTAATTTTCAAATTAAGGGAGTGTAAAATTGTCCTAATGCTTTTTAAGAACATCTTGTGCCGTAAAGCGTCTCATGGGCCCCACAATGCGCGAAATTGGTTCCGCAAACATACATGTGGTGGTTTCGACCTTTTTTTTATATAATTTACAGATATATTTCAAAGCTAAACTCTAGTTCCTTCGAAGCTCACCTTGTGCCAAAATCAGCCCAACACCTTTAGTAAAATAATATAAGAATATAATGAATTATTCTGTAATTTTTTTTTGGTCTAAAAAAACTAAAATTTCACTCTCATTTATTTTTAAACTCACCCATTTCGAAAATACTCTAAGCCGAAAAAACTTTATTGAAATATATATTTTAAAACTTATTTAATTTTCTATTAGTTCGGTGTACATTGTAAATTGTTATATTTTGTTCTAGTTTGCTATTTTGGTAGAAAGAAATTAGATATACGGTGTATTTTTTAGTCAAATTCCTAAACAATTATTATTTTGGCTTCCTCCACTAATATTGCAGCATAAGGGAATGTAGATGGATTTTTTCCTATAAGCTTAAAGTTTGACTCTTATTTATTTTTAAACTCACCAACTTATCAAAAGGCTTTTTTCCCCAAAAACCCAAAATTCTACACCAATTTATTTTTGAACCCTCTTGCTTAAAAAAAATCCCTGTACACCCAAAGTTTTACCCTTATTTATTTCTAAACCGATCCTCTTTGAAGAGTCGAGAACAATCTGTCGAATTAATTTTAACCCACTTTTTATATCAATATTTTAATAGTAGTTATATTTTGTTACCACTTGCTATAGTTTTGTTCTATCTGTTTAGTTTTACAATGTTTTTTTTTAACTTAATGCCTTCAATTGTTACTTTTTTTTTTGGTTTTTCTTACATTAATGACAGACATTTGTAGCGTAGGTGGGATTTTTTTTGTTCTATGAATTGAGGTTGTTAATGAGCCTTATCCAAGTTGGAATTGTTACCTTCTGGTTTGATCACCACTCAGAAACTGGCCCACTTGTTATTCCAATCAGGCTATGAATAAACCAGGATAATGCGGTTCGACGTTAAGCTTGTTTAAGCGCTATTTTCTTTTATTTTCTGTTGGGCAATTACCGGCCTAGTTTTTGACTAACACACTCTTTTTCTCAAGGTTAAATTCCCAGAAACCCCGCATACGGTTGGGCATTTCTCTGATTGCCCCCCTAACTGTCAACACGTCACAAAACCTTCAAGTTTTGGGGCTCCCAGGAAGGTCCCCCTAAACTTTAAAAATTTCCACTGAAAAAAAACTATAACAGCATTAATCAGAGTTTTTACATAGATGTATAAAATCACGCATGGTAATATATTTGCCAGTGAATGTTGTGAAAGTTGTGATTCACTATATATATGGCATTTTTGAAAAATATTGAAAGTTGAAGGGGGGTTTTCTGACAACCCTAGAAAACTAAGAGGGGACTTTGTAACATATTTTATAAGGGGTTATTTGAGAAACGTGTAAACTTAGAGGGGGCGTGAGTGAGGGGATTGTTTCAGAAATCTGCCCTTATATTTTCAAACCGGCCAAATTTGCAGGTTGCCAAATTGAACCTTAGGGCCATTACAATTGCCCTGTTAGATCTGATAGCGGCCCAAATCTCCCCATTTACCGTAGCCCATAAAAACGTAGCCCATAAAAAAGGCGGCAATTCATTTAACCCGTGCAAACGGTTTCAGCGTTCTGTCGGCTTAGTTGTTAAGAACATTGAATTCACGCTCAATTAGGAAATGTTTAATTAGTTGGGGCTGTTATTGGTGGGAAGCTACTGTAGCTGTCAAGCTATAATAATATTACATTAAATACGTTGTTTGTTTGGGTAAAGGAGGCTTACGTGGCAGTAAAAAATCTGAGTTGGCAACGTCTTGTTAATTCCTGACAAAAGGCTCTCTTTTGGGATTGTTTTACTGTAGCTGATAGGTCCATCTAGACCATTGATTTTCATATTGCTGTAGCAATCACATGGTAACCCACGAAAAAGAGCCAAACCGCCCCCTTATTGTTTTTTTCCATGGCGGTGATTGAATGATATTGGAAAAATATTCAAATTAGAGTTCGAAAAATTAAACCTAGCTTTCAAAAATGATATTGGTGATTCATGATTGAAATGATAAGACATATGTAAATCACAACTAAAATTTTAAGTTCCGTAAAAAATAATTATTATATAAATTTTAGATATACGCTAGTTTGTTATCCATGCAATGCAAGAAAAGTTCAGAGAGAGATAAATATAAACCCCTTTTAGATTCAGAACACCCAGCATGCCAAGGGGTGTTCCTAACCATAACGTCAAGTTGCCTTCATACTCCTCCTCAATAACGGTTAATAAAACTCCACTAGTACACGAGATGTTCTAAGAGAACTTTTACTAGAATGGATTGGTTGTGTAGTAGTGAAGGCAGAAAAAAAAAAGTGCAATGGCATAATTGTGAAACAATTGATGCATTTTGATGTGAGTGATGCAAAGATGATAAAGCGTGACACATGAAAACTAAGAAACGGGTTTCTTAGGAGAAGATAGATATTGTTTCCTAAGAAAATAATAACAATTATCATTATAATAATTATTGCTAGTAAATTATTAATAAATTATTAATTAATAACATCAATTATTAATTAATAATATCTAATCAAAGAGTAAACTAGTGCCAGTGTCATTCCTGATGGTTGTTTTAATATATAACTATTGAAAACAGCGAATAATTGTTGAAAAAGACGTGGAACAGGAAAAACTCTGGTCGGTCGACTAATAGAAGTCATTAGTTGACTGATACATGCACAGTGGAGGAACGGAAAAATTCACACTGGACAGTCGACAGATGAATCCATATCGGTCGACCGATGAAGACTTACCGGTCGACTGATGACTTCCTATCAGTCGACCGATAGCGGGCAAAACGGATATATCCATTTCCCAGTCTGTTTTGGTTTAGGGTTTTATATATATTAAATGCACGTTTTGTTAGGAGTTTTTATCAGAGATAAGAGAGTTGTTTGAGCACTTTGAGAGGGAGATTCTTTGAGGGTCAGTGAGATCTTGTTGGTTAGGGTTATTGTGATTGTTTCAGAGTTGTAACCCATCGTATTTCTCCTCCATATAGTGAAATCTCCTCATCCTCTCCCCGTGGACGTAGGCAACTTGCCGAATCACGTATATCTATGTGTTTGTGATTGATTTTGGCTGTTTTATTATGGATTGTGCTCGTGGAGTTCTTTGTTCGTTGCTTATCGACTCGTTGTGGTTTGAGTCTGCTTCCGCCGGGCGTAACAATTGGTATCAAAGCCCTAGGGTTTCTATCTAGAGTTTGATTTGGATGGAGAAAAATTCGGTGTTGGAAGCTTGGATTTTGGAGATCTAGGTTTCAGTGGAGATAGCGTTGCAGAGTTACCATTGGAGATCTCCCTTCCTTGTGTGGTTGGGAAATTATTTTTTGGAGTCCTATCTAGGATTTAATTTGGGTGATTCCTCAATTCTATCAATTTAAAAAGTTTTCTCTACAATTTAGAGTTAGTAAGTAATGAGAGTAGGAAGTGGTGAAGGTAGCAAGGCTATGTCGAGTACAGTTTAGGTTGCACTTCAGAATACGAAGATTAGTGTTGTGAAGTATGACGGTAAAATTAATTTTGGGTTGTGGATGAGTGATGTGCAGGATGCGTTGAAAGCTCAAAAATTAGAAGAAACAATAATGACTCATGAGAGGCCACCTAAATATGATGAGGTGATATGGAACAAGATGAATCAAAATACTTGTGGGGTGATCATATCTTGTTTAGAACAAGAGTTGAAATATGATGTTATTAGAGTGACGACTGCGATGAAAATGTGGAAGATTCTCAATAACAAGTATCTTACGAAGAGTGTTGAGAACCGGTTGTACTTGCTGCGTAGATTATTCATATTCTAGATGTTAAGGGGTACCTCACTAGCATATCATGTGAATAACTATACAAAGTTGTTGTCGGACTCAACAAATATTGATGAGAAGATATTGGATGAGTACAAGGCGATCATTTTGTTAGGCTCATTACCCGATGGAGATTTTGAAACCGTTTGGGATACTAATTCCAAACCATTTGGAAGTTTATAAAAATCCATACGAAAAACCCCAAATAGATTTAACCGTTTGGGATATTTTATCCCAATCGGTATTATATCCCAAACGGTTAACACCGTTTGGGAGTTTTGATCTGTCTTTAATAGAAACGAAAATTCTTTTTCTCCCGTTCTCCCCAACCCGCGATATTTCCCCCAAAATTTTCCCTAAAACCAGCGCACCCCCCAAAGAAATCTCCCCAGCCCTCGAATCTTCCTCAACCAAGTCCGACTGCGACTGCCTGCCAACGCGCCTCTCGTCCAACAACACTCTCGCTCCTCCGCCTCATCTTCGTCCGGGGCTCGCTGATCATATTTGCCGCGGGCCAACATAGCCCCTCCACCTCCCTCATCTTCGTCGGGGATCTTGCTCCTTCGCCTCCTCCTCCATCGCCTTTCGATTCCACCGCATCCTCCTCCACCGTCTCCACCACCTCATCCTCAAGTTGCCCCAATATCCTCTGTAAATTAGTACTATCTCCTCTCTACAAAACCCTAAACCTAATTTATTTGACCATCTAACCCAATTTCCCTATTTACTGCAAATTAATTGACTTCTCGACGTTGCCTTCTCTTCCTCAGTCATCCTCTTTCTCCAGTAGACTTATTTAAGGTAATTTCTGAGAGTTTTCTTATTTTTAGGAAATATTGAGTTTTTTCTACTATTATTTTATAGTTTCTAAACTTTATGGTTATTCACAAAAATTAATGTAATGTATGATGTTGATATTGTGATATTTATGCAATCGTATTTTCATCATTGGATCAAAACTAGTTAAAATTCTAGGAAGATCGAGGAAGGTAACATTGTAGTTTTCATAGCATTTCTAGAGAGAAAACATGCATATCTATATTGAGATTAATGATTTACATAAGAGTATATTATTTTTTTTCAATTCATGTGTTACTAGAATTAGAATTCTTATTATGTTTTTTAGTTTCTTTTATTATGTTGGTTATTATAAACTAGAAGCTGCTCGGATATTAACTAGATACTCAAAACAGCCCTTTAAAATCATATTTTTGAACTTGGGTATAGGCTGAAATGAACTCGAACTATGTTTAACAAGTTTCAAGAAATGTATGTGAGTATTGTGAAGTGTAAGATATACATTCAAGAAGTGTTTGATAAGTGTTTAAATTTAAATATATATCATATAATTAAGCACATGTCAGAATAAACATATGCATATATCAAAGGAGTTTCCATGAAGTTTGGGTACAGATAAGTATTGGGTACGTGTCGGGTACAAGTATGACATCATGATAGAAGTACCCAAGTAACATAGGAGCAACTGCTGTTTTCCTCTAGACACTTCTTAAATCTCTTAAATTATGGGTTACGTTAATACCTCATGATTTATATAATATTTACATAATTTTCTATTTTATTTAATAAGATGAACATGTTTAAACTATTTGGATTTTAATTGTAACCCTATATTCGAAGTAAAGTCATGATCATGCTTTGCTTATTCCCTAAATCCATGTTTTTAGAAGTTGTTACTGATAAATTATTTTGTTTAGGTTAGCATAACCCGTAACTACATCAGAAATAAGGATTGGATGTACATGGGTCGTGCAGAACGCATGCAATCTATTTTCGTTAATGGAGTTAGTGTTTTCATGGACTTTGTACGTAGACATAATATGGTTGGATATGGGAGACTCATTTGTCCATGTAAATTATGTGCGAATAAGTTGCATCAATTGGAGGAAGAAGTAGAACTTCATATTGTGAAGAATGGTTTTGTTAGCGATTACCATCAATTGGAGGAAGAAGTAGAACTTCATATTGTGAAGAATGGTTTTGTTAGCGATTACAAAACTTGGGTATATCATGGAGAAAGTAGAACTTCATATTGTGAAGAATGGTTTTGTTAGCGATTACAAAACTTGGGTATATCATGGAGAAATTAAAGGTCTTAGTGATGTAGATGAAGAAGAACAAGAAGAAAACTTGTTTCTCAATGAGAAAATGAAGGAAATGGTTGAGGTAGCTCTTGGTAACACTAACCCCACTAAAGATCTTCCTTTTGGAGGAGGACATCGTGAAGATAATTATGATAAATACATGAATGATGCTAGGAGGCCCATTTATGAGAATGCAAAACACTCCACACTGTCAAAGTTCGTCCATCTATTCCGAATTAAATATCTAAATAAATGGAGCAACAAGCCATTTACGATGCTCCTCAAGTTTCTTAAAGATTCTATGCCTCCGGGGAACCATGTGCCTGAGAACTGGTACGAAGCTAAAAAAACGTCTAATCTGTGTTTGAAGTGTGAGATGATACATGCATGTCCCAAATTGTATAATTTACTGAAAATAACATTCAGATAAGATAGAGTGTCCTACTTGCAGAGAGGCTAGATATAAGAAGAAAGTACATGGTCAGAAGAAAGATATACCTATCAAGATAGTACAATATTTTCCTATAATACAGAGGCTATAGAGGCTATTCAAGTAGAAGAAGACAACAGTGGTAATGACTTGACATCACCGTGCACGTCCAAGTAAAAATGGATGAATGAGTCATCCTATAGATACGCATGCATGGAAGAATTTTGACAGTAGGCACCCAACATTTAGTCAGGAACCTCGCAATATCAGGCTAGGATTGGCTAGTTATGGCTTTTGCCCCTTCAGCTTTAAGGGCAATCCCTACAACACATGGCCCGTTGTGATGATGGTTTATAACCTCTCACCGTGGTTGGCTATGGACCAACCATATTTCATGATGACTCTTCTTATTGATGGTCCTAAGTCACCGAAAAATAATATCGATGTCTACCTTCGACCTCTTATCAAAGAGTTAAGGTCTTTATTCATCGATGGTGTGGAGACATACGATGCGGATACATGGAAAAACTTCACCATGCGTGCAACCTTAATGTGGACTATCAATGATTTTCCTATGTATAGAATGCTATTTGGTTAGTCTATACATGGTTACACTGCATGTCCTTACTGTCATCTCTAGACAACATCAAGAAGACTATCTTTTAGCAAAAAGACATGTTATTGCGGCCATCGGCACATGTTGGATGAAAACCATCCATACAGAGATGACATCATCCACTTTGATAGTACTAAAGAGAAACACCCACATCCAAACCCATTATCTAAAGAGGATATACTTGCTCAGTGGAATGGTAAAAACAACATGACTTTTGAAAAAGTTAAGGGAAGACAAGAAACACTACAGAGATGGAACAAGAAAAGTATATTCTTTGAACTACCCTACTGGAAGACAAATAAAGTACGACACAATTTAGACATCATGCACATTGATAAGGGAGTATCTGAGCACATACTTAACTTACTTCTCTGTAAATATAAAAAATCAAAAGATAACCTCAAAGCTCGAAGGGATCTCTAGGCGTGGAACATTAGAAACGAGTTGCATCCTATATCAAAGGCAGGTAATCTAGACTAGTTTGTACTCCTCAATGCTGTGTATCTCATGTCACCAGATGAAAAGAAAAAGTTTCTTTAGGTGTTACATGAGTTGAAGGTTCCTACGGGGTTTTCATGATCATTTAGTAAGAAGATAAAGATTGTTAAAGGTAAGATCGAAAGGTTGAAGAGTCATGATCACCATATTATTATGGAGCATCAACGACCTTTGCAGATTCTTTCGGGAATTGTGTGCTAAAAACATTGAGGATGATAAGTTGAAGAAGCTAGAGGCTGAAATTCCCTTAATGTTGTGCAAGCTTGAGAGGATTTTTTCACTATCATTCTTTGATATCATTATACACCTGACTGTTCATCTTGCAACCGAGGCTAGGCTTGCTGGTCTGATATAATATCGATGGATGTACCCCCATCGAAAGGTACCTTTAGTTTTTTAGTTAACATAATCGATATATTTTTATTTTACAACTTGGATGTGGTGATTTAGTGTATGTTTCTGTAGGTACCTTCTCACTCTAAAAAATTATATTCACAATAGAAATCGACCAGAGGGTTCTATTATGGAAGGTTATCTACTAGAGGAAGTAACCACTTTTTATTCCCATTATCTGGATGAAGACATTGAGACAAAACTCAACAGACCTCTTCAGATTCATGACGGGCCATCTAAAAAGCCGGATTACAACAGAATGACTCTCGTATTTATCAACAAGATTCATCGCTTTATGCTTCTCAATATTGAATGGCTTGGAGAAGTTAGAGAGTATGTCTATTTCACATAATTATATATGTTTATATGACGTAATATACTTCTCACATTAACTACTCATTTTGACATTAGAATACACAAGGATGAAATACATGCAATACATAGTAATTGGAATGAGGCACGTGTTGAAACACATCATCAGGACAATTTTTTCAATTGATTAAACATTATGTAAGATTACTATTATCTTATTTTTTGACTCATTCTATTAATTTAATCTAACATATTTATGTAATTGCCGTATTAAGCTTTTTGTCAGAGCCGATTACCGGGTGTAGAATCAATATTAGACAAGAAACTTGGATATTTGGCTACACTTCCAGATGCTAAAGTTAAATACTATAAAGGATTCGGTGTTGGCGGTTATAAGTTTGCAATTAAGTCTATATAAGAATCTCGAACCACTCAAAATAGTAGAATTACAACCCTAGGCACTAATGACGAGATATACTATGGGTACCTTGATAACATACTTGGTATCAACTATCTAGGATAAGCATGATACATTTATATCTTCCAGTGTGTTTGGTATGATATGAAGACTGGAACTGGTAAGTGGAGAGATAATTACGGGACTTGGGTAGATGAATTGTTTGGTATGATATGAAGACTGGAACTGGTAAGTGGAGAGATAATTACGGGACTTGGGTAGATGAATATGGATTGACGAGTGTAAACACCACACACTGGTAAGTGGAGAGATAATTACGGGACTTGGGTAGATGAATATGGATTGACGAGTGTAAACACCACACATTTTTCCTTTGGGGACGACCAATTTATATTTCTAGAACAAGCATTTCAAGTATACTACTCTAAGTGCTTGAGGCATTCAGGGTGGAGTGTTGTATGTCGTTGGAGGCCTAAGGATACTTACAACGTCCCACAGTTCATAGATTCGGAGGTTGTAGAGATCAATGATGACGAAGAATTTGAGCAGGAAGGAGTTGTATGTCAAGAAAAATCTCCTGAATCTGATAAAGTTTCGTGGGTTAGGAATGATTTGAATAGTAAAATACTTGTTGATATTCCTACAACTTCTAGGAAATCTGTAGAACTTATTACTTCCTGTGCCACCATTCTTAATGATTTGACATTTCTACAATTCACCAAAAATATGTTGTATAATCAATCAAATCAATAAGAATTATATAGTGTGGATTTTAAATAGCTTTAAGAAGCAAATTTACCAATCGATCCATAGTCCGACACATGTTCCTTGAGCCACCTGTATAGGTAGCTCCCACCATGCAAATTTGACGCCCAATTCTGCGCATTACGTCTTGCCTCCTCCTGCATGTCATTATTATATTTAGATTTGTAATCAACCAAAGGCAAAATGAATTACATACTAAACATTTGATTTATGTATAAACTGTACACCTTCTTGTCCTCTGAATCATAATAAGCGCACAACTTAGCCCATGAGCATCTATCAATCCAAGAAAAATGTCGAAGTAGTCCAGAGTGCCTCCCTCTCTGCTTCGGGAGTATTTCTCCACACCTCAAAAACACTCTTGTTTTACTTGACACCTATTATACGGGACCCTCTCCTGCAACTGAGACTTCATTTCTCGATAAACAATATGATGGGAGAGAGGTTGATTAGGATACAGGGGGAGAAACTCATAATCCTTCTGTATATTCAATAAACGAATCACACAGTTAAAATATTATGTACCAAATGATAATAAATTAATCGAATAAATTAAAATATAAAAATATTTATACCTGACATCTTATAAAGAAATCATCAAATGACCTATTATGTTTATCACCCCATTCTAAATGAAGAGGATATTTGCAGTACCCCCGACTCTCCTCCCCCACATACTTTCCCCATTTCTCAACATAGTCACCAATGGCGCGACCCCTATTATTAAGGTACAAAGGCCATGTCTTCTCTCCCTTTTCAGCATCGGGCTTCAGCTTATGGGCAGTATTGGGCCTCGAGTGCGAATAGAGGATCGTGAATAAACTGTATGTGATGAGACAGATAATATATTAGATAATATAAAGAATAATAAATAATATAAATTAAAATGATATATATACAAACTGTTATCTCCATCGCCCTGTCGCTCCGCACGTCTCAGAGCACGATAAGGACGAAGATTAAAAGAGTGTTTTTGGCACACATGCCGGTGCAGATGTAGATGCAACTAGACAATAAAAATAATTTATTTAAGTACAAATATTTCATGATGAAAGAAGCATGCTTTTGAGAGGAAAAACACAAATACATGCTATTTATTTAAGTACAAATATTTCATGATGAAAGAAGCATGCTTTTGAGAGGAAAAACACAAATACATGCTGAAACAACCTTGAATTCCTAATAACAAATGATTCAAGTCGGGAGCGGGATAATGACAAAGCATATATTAAGTTGAGGCGCATGCTATCAAAAATTCAAAAAGAATGTAGTATATTGTATGGTAAGTTGTCATAACTGCCTTTGATCCTTATACCCCTTAAAAATAAAACTAGTAAGAAAAATGGAGATAATATCATGTCTAAAGTCCAAACATATGTATCTATTGATGTGTATCTGTAGAAAATACACAACAGATACACATATGTAGCTGCTGTGTATCTGCAGCAGATACACACATGTAACTGCTGTGTATCTGCAGCGGATACACAACATATACACAGCAGATACCTATCAAGCACCAGAAAAACTCCTTGGGTTTCACTAATAATATGATTCATCACTTTTTTCAATCTATTAGTGATAACACTAGAGTTGCACTTGTAAATGACATTAGAATAAGACATTGGTCTATAATCAAAAGCATGATTTGGACAGCTAACTTTAGGAACCAGAGTAATCTGTAGTAAAATTGATTGATTTTAAGAGTTTACTTTTATGAAAAAAGTCTTGAACAGCAGCAATAATTTCCTCCCCAATGATTGGCCAAGATCTTTTAAAAATTTTTGTATTGAAGCCATCCGGTTCTGGGCATTTAAGATCACTAATTTTATGCATACTTCCTAAGCATTCTTCAGAGCATAGTTAGCATTACATGTTCCTCTTATTTAACAGATGCATGAAAAAAATAGGTCATGTTCACATCAAAAATTGAAGAAACTAAATGGATTCGGATCCTCTCCACTACAAAAAAAATAGTGGAGGGACCACTACATAATCACAGCCATTGATTATCTAGTTGATGGTTATGATTTTTTCTTTTAGTGCAAATTAGGAATGAGTGCAATACACGGGGGTATGGTAAGTGTTAGATTTAGATTGTATCATAACCGCCTACTAAATAATCAATGCTTGAGATTAAAAGTAGTGGTCTCTCCACTACTTTTTTGTAGTGGAGAGGATCCAAATCCAAACTAAATGGTCCAAAAATTACTACCACCGGGCACCAGAACCGAGTAGATGTGAGCTGATCACAAACTCAAAACAAATCAAGGTCACAAACAACGAGAGAAAGAAATTAATGAGGGCTTGACTGTCATTCGTATATTTTCATGACAAGAGCAGCTGGTTCTTATTCTTCTGTATAGGGTTTGTATAGATAAAACTTCCTGAGTCCCAACCAGGAAGTCATGTTAAGCTCTGGGCATCATTTATCAATCTGTAAAGGCCTTAAACCCAAATAAATACCCGAGACAGCCATTTTATCCCCTCCATGTATCTGCTGTTGTGTATCTGCAGTAGATACACAGCAGATACACACATGTATCTGTTGTGTATCTGTAGCAGATACACACATGTAGCTGCTGTGTATCTGCAGCAGATACACAGCAGATACACACATGTATCTGCTGGGTATCTGTAGCAAATACACACATGTAGCTGCTCTGTGTATCTGCAACAGATACATTTCTACAGTATTGATCAGATATACATGCTAAAGTGCAATCTAAAATAATCAATGAAATGAAATGAATTGCCAACTTGCAAAAGATATGAAAATAATACTAGTTCATTATTTATAGAACTACCAACATTTTGTAAGCTTAGCAAAGCACATTAACCACCAAAAGATAATAAAGAATGATAGAAGCATCTCAATTACAACCAAGATTGAGTGTAGAAGATTACTGACCTGACGATTGTCCACAAGGTATGGAGCGTGAAGGGGGGTCATCTGTAAATCATTGTCTTCTGTAGGCGCTTGCCGATTTGCGTCTATATCTGTGTAAGAGATGGACTGCAAGTAAAAAAAATCTTTTTGTAACTGCAGTTATTAATTGTAATGAAATTTAACTGAAAACGATGTAGGAAAGTTTTTGAGTGAAAAAATGCAGAAATATTTGAGTTCAGCTGCTGGCTGACATTATAGTATCGTTTCTTATTCAGGTGCTTCAGTTCCTCCTCCACAATTTTCAGCTTAGATACAGTTTGAAACATTTTACATCCGCTGACCCTTTGAGAACAAGCTTTTTGAACAATATTTGAGTACTCAACATGTTTGGTCCACATTTTAAAAAACCTATAAGATTTTCCCTCCTTAAAATCGTCCTCTCTAATGGTTATTAATCCTGGGAAATGGTCATATATGGTTGGCAGTAGGAAATCAAATTGACTAGAGGGATAGTGTTGTATCCAAATATCAAGAATTAGGGGCTCCATACTATCTAGACTCTGTCATTATATGCATTTGCATAATTATGAGGGATTTATTAATCTAATTAAAACATTAACCAATTCATTAATCTAAACATATTTGAACATGTACCAACCTAAAGCTTTTATAAATTATTATTGCTTCTATTAAATAACAGGAGTAGCACAATTGTGATATTAAAAATACAAAATAATGAGATATAAGTAAGGGATAAAGATTAGGTATCATGTTAAAATAAAATCAAAAGAAAATTAAATAGTTACCTCTAACTGGAGTAAACTCTCCAATGCTAGGCACGGATGTCGATACATGAGCAGATTTAAGTTCTCTCCTACGCTCTCTCGCTTGGATGCAGGTCTCCGTGATGTATAAGTCTACGTGATCTTCTCTGTGATGGAACTCCAGACATATTCGTCAAGCCCTATAAAGAATTTTACAATTCATATAAGATATATGCGAAATAGGCATATTTATAAATTGGAAGATATAAATTTTAAACAACATGTATTTTTATAATGGTTACTTTTTCACTTTACAGAATTGTTAAGTTCTACAGATTCCCTAGAAGTTGTAGGAATATCAACAAGTATTTTACTATTCAAATCATTCCTAACCCATGAAACCTTATCAGATTCAGGAGATTTATCTTGACATACAACTCCTCCCTGCTCAAATTTGCTTCATAAAGGTATTTAAAATCCATATTATATAATTCTTATTGATTTGATCGATTATACAACATATTTTTGGTGAATTGCAGAAAGGTCAAATCATTGAGGATGGTGGCACACCTATAATGTTGAAACTATATTTGGGTACCCACTCGCCATCAGTAGATAACACCGGAGAGTATACATACCCGGACAACAGCACTAAGGAGTATTGCGTAAGTCTTCTTGATGAAAATATGTTTACTACACCTGAATTTCTTAATTTTTTTTCCCAGAAGTATGTTTTTTCTTTCTAGATTTAACAAAATTGAGGATCATCTGCCACATGAGAAACAATGATTAAAATACTAGAATGAATACTAAAACTTTACATCAAGTTGGATGAAAATATGTTTACTATACCTGTTTTGTACTAGTGTCATACTTTCAGAAAAAGAAAGAAAGA
Organism: Asparagus officinalis; assembly: GCF_001876935.1. Lineage (NCBI taxonomy): Eukaryota > Viridiplantae > Streptophyta > Magnoliopsida > Asparagales > Asparagaceae > Asparagus > Asparagus officinalis. The sequence goes on from NC_033800.1 coordinate 100,387,192, forward strand.
AAGAATAAGGTATGTCTGAATAATGACAATGATCTCTATGTATCCTTCCAGCACCTGGTTGATCGCAACCTACCTTAGATTTACACTTGATAATGGGGATAAATAAACTTGCAATTAGTATATGCATTACTTATTACTTTCTGTTCTACATTGAAAGGGCAAGTGATTGATAGCTAATGTCCTGAATCAGATATCGGATATTTTCCAGCTTGTAGTTTGATAATATGGAGTCAGATGGGTAATAAGTGCACTCTTCTAGGAAAAATGTTTCATGTCCAGTTAATTAGACAAAATGAAAACTATAGTGGAGTTTTGGAAATTACGATAATTGTGTTAAAGTTTTGAACGTTCAAATATTATGTTATGTTAAGTATGAATTGAAGACTGAATACATCCATATGTTGTTTTGTACTAGTGTTCACAGTTCTTGAAAACCTGCCGGTTGTGAATTTCCCATTATCAAGAGTTTCTTGAAACCATTCCAACTCGCTAATGGATACATATGATCTATCAGAAGATTGCTGCCATTTGAATATAGAAGTTGTAAAAAGATGAATAAGGACAAGAAAGCCGTTATGGGTCCAGCCCAAGATAAGGCCCACATGAGGTCCACATGAATTAAAATTCTATTTAGAAGAGGAATTAGATGATCTAGTTGTTATAGGAATAGATATGGAGGGCCTCAAAATAGAATTTCTTTATAAAGGAATTCTATTCATGAGAAACCGGTAAATTTTTTGGTGCTACAGTAAATCATGAATAGTAACCCGAGAGAAGAAAAGAGGGGGAAGAGAGGAAGAGAGAAAGAGAGAGAGAAAAGTTTAAATTATGGATAGCTCGGTTGTCCGATTACAGCGATTCAAAAACCGTTGTCTTCAGAATGACGACGATGTCGAGGGTACAATGTTGGTTTCTACACGAGTGTTGGAGATTTTCAGTGAGATGGGTTTTAAAGTTTTGATGCCCTAGAGGTAACACTGTATCTTTCTCTTGTGATTTAATTCTCAAGTTCAGGTGGAACTTGGAGGGATTGTACTCTAGATTCATAATAAAATATTTCTTTATGGATTGCCCATGAACGTAGGCATGATTTACCGAACCACGTTAAATCTTGGTGTTTGCTTGTTTGTGATATTTTCATCGGTGCCATTAATTGTTTAGTGTTTAATTCTGCAGATTAATATCCATAAAATCCTTAACAAGTGGTATCAGAGTTCTGGTTCAAAGCGTGCTTTGGGATAGAAAAGATGGAGAGTTTTGGCACAATGATGAAATTGGATAGTTCTAATTGGCAAGTATGGAAGTCCAAGATGGAAGATATTCTATATTGTAAAGATTTACATGATCCTATTGAGGAAAATGAAGCCAAGCCAGAAAAGATGATTGATAAACAATGTGAGAAATAACACAGGAAGGTGTTCAGTTATATTCGGATGTGGATCAAGGTTAGTGTGTTTTATCATGTATCGTGTGAGACTAATGTGAAGTCTCTTTGGAAGAAGCTTGAGGATCTCTATGAGCAAAAGACCGCGGGAAACAAGGCTCTTATTATAAGATAGTTGGTGAACTTGAAATTCAAAGAATGAAGAAACATAGCAGGGCACTTGAATGAGTTCAAGAGTTTGATTAATCAGTTAGTTACCATGAAGATGACTATCGATGATGAGCTACATGCTTTATTACTATTAGGTTCTTTACCAGATAATTGGGAGACACTGCTTGTGATAGTCAGCAATACAACTCCAGATGGTGTGTTATCGATGAGTATAGTTACTAGTAGTTTATTCAATGAGGAGACTCGGAGGAAGTCTACCAGCACAGATAACTCACTGGAACTTGTCATGAAGAACAGGGGCAGGAGTAGGTACAATGACCAGTCCAAAGGTCGTGGCACATCCAATGGTAGATCAAAATCTAAAGGGAGAGGTTGTTTTTATTGTGGGAAGCCATGTCATATTAAGAAGAATTGTTGGGCATTAAAGAAAGAGCAAGCTAGGAACAAAGATGAAAAGAAAGATGAGAAGAAAAAAACTGACAGTGACACTATAACTACTTTGTCTGATACCAATGTTATTCTCATTTGCAGGAAAGAAGACTGGTATGTATGTTACAAGTTAAAATTCTAAGTGGATAGTGGATACAGGAGCTACATGTCATGCTACCTCCAATCAAGACCTTTTCATGTCGTATAAAGCAAGTGACCTCGGCAATGTGAAGATGGGCAATACCAGCTACTACAAAATTATGGGACTGGGTGATATACACTCACAGAAAGATATCGGATGCACATTGATCTTGAAGAATGTGTGACATGTTCTCAATTTGCAGCTCAACTTGATTTCGGGTCTTACTTTGGACTGAATGGGATATGAAATTCAATTTGGTGGAGGAAAATTAAAATCACCAATGGCTCTCTTGTGGTGGCTAGAGGAAGTATATGTTATAATTTATATAAGACTCAAGTAATGTTTCATATGATTCTTTGAGCGTGGCTCAAGACAGTGACACTCTCAGTTTATGCCATAGGAGGCTCGGGCACATGAGCGAGAAGGGGTTGCAGATATTAACAAAGAAGTCTCTCATTCCCTTTCCCAAAGATTCGTCACTCATCCCTTGTGATTATTGTTTGTTTGGCAAACAACATAGAGTTTCTTTTAGTAAGCCTTCTAAAAGAAAAGATAATATCTTGGATTTGATTTATTCTGATGTTTGTGGTCCTATTGAGGTGGAGTCATTGGGTGGCAATAAGTATTTTGTCACATTTATTGATGATGCATCACGGAGGATGTGGGTCTTCTTATTGAGGATAAAGGACCAAGTGTTTTCAGTCTTCCAGTAGTTTCATGCCATGGTGGAGAGGCAGATAGGAAAGAAGTTGAAGTGTTTGCACACCGATAATGGAGAAGAGTACACTTTCATTGAGTTTAGAGATTATTGCTCCAAGCATGATATTTAGCATCAGAGGATAGAGCCCGACTTATCACAGCATAATGGAGTTGCAGAGAGGTACAATAGGACTATTGTGGAGAAAGTCAAATGCATGTTGAAGATGACGAAGTTACGTAAGAGCTTCTGGGCTGAAGCTGTTCGTACTGCATGCTACATAATCAATAGGTCTCCTTTAGTTCATTTGGGTTTTGATATTCTAAAGAGAGTTTGGTCTGAAAAATATATTTCCTATTCTCATCTGAAGGTGTTTGGTTGCAAGGTGTTTGCACACATTCCGAAGGAAAAGAGACAGAAGCTTTATGATAGGTTCCTTGCATCTTTCTTGGTTATGGAGAAGATGAGTTCGGCTACAAACTATGGGATCTAGAAAAGAGAGAAAATTATTAGACGAGCAGATGTGTTTTTTTAGGAGGATCAGACTATTGCAGATCTTGGGAGTGCAGATGTGATGCCCCAGAGTTCACACAAAGGCTGCAATCCAAGGTAAAATCCGGATTGTCAAACCTGCCAAGCACCATACACCATGCTACGACATAATTCACCATCACAATCACTATCTCTATAGTGGAATCAACAAATAGGTGAAGGTACAAGACATGCAAATAATGGAAGTAGTATAAAATCAGATATGCACAGAAGAAGTATATCAATAAATCAGCCTAACTGAAATAGAATAAAAATATCTCTGAGTCTGAAATAAATCTCAACACAATGAGTCAAATAAAATATCACTAAGGCACTCAGCCTCTGCAAAATGAATACAACTCTAAAGTGTAAAAAATGAACATAACTATACAGTGGAGCTTCAGCTGTTAAGACTGTGCGACGACGACTATGCTAGAACTCCGTCATCCTGCGGCTCTTCGAAACTCTGATATACCAGAAAGAGACAATTTAAACAAAAAGAATAACAACAAGAGCGTCAGAGCATTATAGCAAGATTACCTCCAACCACCCCCAGGGGAAAGGCTGCTAGATGAAGTGGAGGCTTTATCTATTAAGCATAGTCTACCTATATTATTTTCTCTATATCTAATGGAGTTAATATTTAGACACCTACAAAACGAGATGTAGTACGTTGAGTTAAATAACCCAAACAAGAAAACCCTCATGTATATACCATATGCCTCAAATTGTAGGCACCTAAACATTAACACTGAACTAGAGATAAACAATCTAAATAAAATTAATAATTAGAAACCCACAATACGAGACTGGTACATCGAGCAAAATAATCTAAACAAGGAAACCCTAATATATAAACCAAATGTCTTAAATTATGAATCCTTAAACACCAATTCTAACTCTATGAATAAAAACAGTACTCAAACAAAAATACTCAAAACCTTATCTGTATAGTACCATTATCACATCTCAAACTACCTTTGAGTAGTCGGTGGAATAATAAGAGAAAAAACACACAACTCATAATCACCATGGTCATATCATGTATACCATATATCAAAAGATGTACCCTACTCATGGGCAATCTAATATGGGAGCAAAACTATAAATGTAGCATATATATGTATGCATCTCTACGAACAATAGCAATACTTTTGTAATGCTCGCACAATACTATGCGGACAATAGATACAATCCTCCTTACTCAATCGCTCTGTAACAATAGGTTTTATTCCCTATTCCGGGTACACAAAATAACAATATTTTTGTAAGGTTCGCATATTACTATGCGGATATCGGATACAACCTCCTTACTCAATCTTCCTTACGGCAAATAGATTTTATCTCTCTATTTCTAGAATGCTCATTCGTCCAATGGTAATAGGTTTTATCTCCCTATTTTCGGATATACTTCCAGATGATCGTACAACGGTGAATAAGCATATCAGCCCAACCCGAAAAACATACACCGATCGAGTATTTGGTTCAATCGAGGTTTCGTTACGGGAAAAACAACCAAATACCCCTAGTGTGGTACAACCGAATCTCTCATTACGAGATAAACACCTACACTGAGCATCCATAACCATGAGCAATAGTTTATCATATATTAATTCACTTTCACCAACTCAACTTGTATCAACTATCTCAATAATGTGAGTCAAAACATTTATCATATATTAATTCACTTTCACCAACTCAACTTGTATCAACTATCTCAATAATGTGAGTCAAAACAACATAAACTAAGTGTACGTGCACCAACTCAACTTGTATCAACTATCTCAATAATGTGAGTCAAAACAACATAAACTAAGTGTACGTGCACATATCTTGTTGTGCGTGTCAATATGAACAATACTTATCAAAATCCCCTTTTGGGTTTCTCATATGTATGCTATGACACTATTCATACGTGCCCATGACTGCACGTGTAACATCATGCGGCTCGAACTCCGCGAACGCAAACAACACTCAAAGAATAAACTGGATCGCCGAGTGGTCGATCGCCGCTAAGCCCGCGGTTGACCAGCCAACGTTCGTGTGCAAACATGCACGAAAAGGTCGGCGTTCGACCACTGCTAAGTGCACGGTCGACGGGACAGGACCAAAACTGGTTCTCAGTCTTTGAACTTGCAGAACTTATAACTCATCAAAAACATGTATTTTGTCATTATAAATCATATGACAAGATTAAAACTTAATTTCTACATATTAGAAAAATATCCCATGATTTCTCAAACTCTTGATTTAATCTAATCAAGCTTAACATCCCAAATAAGTAAAATTTTCACAAGAATCTTAGTTATCGACAAAATTAGCATAAATATACTTGCATGAAACATGATACAGATATAACAATTATTTATCCACATTTTCAGATCTTGTTTGCCCCAAACCTAGGGTTTTAAGTATATCTAATCAACATGTGAACTCGTTAAAACATAATTCTAGGGTTTAAACATCATTAAAACATGATTAATAAGATAAAAACGAATTTAAAAGCAACCCTAATTATAATGATCACGCTTATATTATAAACAGTAAGAAAAACATGTAGATCTAACATTTGTTTACAGTCTAACATCAAAAATCTAGTCTTTTAACATTTCTGGTTAAGATTTAGACATGTAAACACAAATTAAACATCTAAACTAGTTATTTAACTATGGGGATGGGTTTGGGTGCAAGTGATCTTACCTTTACACGTGAACACGCCTCTGAAACGAACATAAAAAGATCTCTTGATGCCAAACGTCACAATTTCTCACCTTTCCTTCGACAAACACCCCCGAGATCTATCCCAAAACTCACAATTAGGGTAGGGTTTGAGGAGGAAGGTTGTTTGTGTTAATCTCACATGAAAAAGGGTTAAAAGAGCTTTAAAACGTATATATACTTAGGGTCATAACTGTGATTAGTATAAACAAAACCCAACCCGAAATAAACCTGGCAGAAATAGGTTCGCCTAGCGATCGACCGCCTCGACCACAACAGTCGACTACGCAGGCTCCTGGGCCGTGCTCAGACTAGGGTTTGGTATATTGACTATAACTTTCTCATCCGACCTCGGAATGAGGTGATCTAAGATTTGTTAGAAAGATATTGAAGAGACCTACAATGTTGGTCTTTTATATTTTTCCAGATTCTAAATATATCAGTACATAAAACATAGAAACACTTAACTAGTTATTTTTCTCAGATTTCTTTTCGTGCATGTTTTGTGCATTTGCACTCATATATTCACAAATATATATTGAATTAATCTCAAATCAATTCTTATCATAATTAAACATCAATATATGTTATTTTTCACCATATAACATATTTATTATTATTTATCATAAAATATTCAAATTTACGGGGTTTTACATTTTTCCCCCTTAAAAGAATTTCGCCCTCGAAATTTCGTAATCGTATATTAGGAATTAATAATACGAGAAAAGTACTAAGAGGGGATAATCTAGACAAGGAAACCCTCCTGTACATATCTTATATCATTAATCCCTAGATATGAATCACTAGCAATATCTATGCTTAACAATCTAAAGTGTGAATACTCACACTTAACCCCTAACTAAACAGAACTAGTACATCAGACAAAAAATCCAAAGAAGGAACCCCCATATATATACCATATATTCTGAATAATTAGGAGCTAAGTGTTAATACCCCTATTCTAGCGTTAAATATAAATATGACCATGTAGAAAATCAAAAATCATAAACATCAATAAGCTATAACCAAATCAATTTACCCACTCAAACAGTTGCAGGTAGTCGGGACGCACATTCTCATCGCATTCCTAAGAAGTCTTCTCAGCTCTTTTCCATCTCTATTGAACTTTAACTTAAGGTATTACTTTCTTTCTAAGCCTCTCATCCTTTCTATTGAACTTTAACTTAAGGTATTACTTTCTTTCTAAGCCTCTCATCCTTTCTAGCAAGAATACAACATGTGATCTCCATGGTAGTTAAATCTATCTGAAACTCAAATTCTGGTGCATCAATCACGCTCTGCTACTCCTCATCACGCAATTGTTTCTTAATCATCAAAAAATGAAAAATATCATGTATACTCAAAATTGATGCTAGAAGATCTATCCGATACAAATGGCTCCAAAATGTTCAACTCTCATGAACAGACCAATATACCTTGGGGTAAACTTTCCCCGTCTACCGAGTCACTGAACTCATCAGCGATATTTTCAATAAGACATAGTCCCTAATCTAGAAATCTAACGGTTACCGTCTCTGGTCTGCATAACTCTTTCGATGACTATGAGCTGCAAGAATGCATTCCCGAATATCTGCTACCTTCCTTGTAGTCCGCCTCACAGGCTCCTGTCTAAGCAATAAACTGTCATGTGATTCTACCCAACAAATAGGCGATCTACAAGGCCTCTCGTACTATGCCTCATATAGTGCCATGCTAACAGTATATGATAAATGATATTATAAGCAAACTCAATCAATGGGATATGATCCTCTCAGCTATCGTGCAAATCTATAATACATGTACACTACGTGTTTTCCGACACTTGGTTTTACTCGCTCCGTTTGTCCATCCGTCTACAGGTGGAAAACACTAGAATATCACAACTGGCTACTGAACAAATCCTGAAAGCTCCTCCAGAAGTGTCTCTTTATATCTTTGTACATTTTTCTTGTGCCTGCATGCATTATATATCTGGTATGATGCGCCTCAACCATCACAAAATATAAGCCATACCCTACGGATCTGCATCAAAACTCCTCCTAGTCCTGCTAATGATGTGTCCATGTAAACGACAAATATCATATCACTGCTCAGAAAAATCAAAATTATTACTGTAGTCTATCTAGCCTTAATAGTCTCAAAGGCTTCCTGGCACCTCCTACCCAAAGCAAACTATACACCATTCTTCATAAGGCGTGTAAGTAGTATCACGATCTTTGAAAAAAGTCTTGAATAAACTTTTTCTCATACCCTACCAAAACTACGAATCTCCGTAATGGTTCTTAGCGGCTCCTAATCAAGTACAACTTTAATATTGTCTGGATCCACTGATATGCCCTCCTTGCTAATGATGTGGACTAAAAATCTGACCTCTGATAGCCAAAACTCGTATTTGCTGAACTCAGTATATCACTGATACCTCCAATCTTGACTATCAACAATGCCCGCAAATGCCAATAGCAGATGATGCTCGTGTTCTGCCTACAATCTCGAAAGGATAAGAATGTCGTCGATAAAACGACCACGAACTAGTCCTAACATGGACGAAAAACCCGGTTCATCAAATCCATGAATACCACGGGTGCATTGGTCAGTCCAAATGACATGACAAGAAACTCAAAAGACTCATATCGAGTCCGAAAAGACGGTTTTAGGAATATCCATTTACCGCACTCGTAACTGGAAATAATTAGAACGAAGATCAATCTTCGAGAAATACTATGCTCCCCGCAGCTAGTTGAACAAGTCATAAATCCTCGATAGTGGATACCTGATCCGGGAAGTGACCTTGTTCAACTCACAATAATCTATACATAATTGCATGGTACCGTCCTTCTTCTCTACGAAGAGGACCGATGCTCCTATGAAAATGACTTTGACAAATAAAACCCTGAGTTAACAACTCATTTAGCTGAGCTTGTAGCTCCCTCATAACAGCGGCTACCATATGATAGGGTGCTCGAAATATCGGTATGGTACCTGCTGCAACTCGATACAGGAAAACAACCTCTCTCACTGGAAAAAATCTAGGTATGTCCTAAAAGACATCCGGATACTCTGTGACAACTCTGGTCTCGCTCAAATCTGCACCCCGATCCCATATCATCACCTCCTCGATGCATGCCAGAAATAACACCGCATTATGGTTACCCTATGAGGTTGCTACTATCTATACAATCCTAACGAATGTTCACAAGCGTACTATTTTAGCAAAACAGTCGATACTGATATTGTAGGATAATAACCATTCCATACCAAGAATGAAGTAGAAATTCGATGTCCACAAAATGACTAGGTCAAATATTAACTCAAACTCATCAAGACCGATGACGCATCTCTTACATATACTCTCTAATAGGGACACCTCCCCTTGAGGAGTAGAAACAGATCACGAAACATCTAAGGTCTGTGTAACTAACTGAAGCCTATTCATGAAGGCATGAGATATGAAAGAATGTAAAGCTCCTGAATCAAACAAGATTTGAGCTAGAAAAGAATTTACTATGAAAGCTTCACTTGCACTATGATCACGTGGTACGACTACATAAACCCTGTCGGTGGTTGGCGACTGCTGTGTTATTGGCAGTGGAACGTATGGGTCAATCTTACCCTGATGAACACTCTGAATAGCGTATTTATGGCCTATTAGCCCCCAAATTCTCAGAATAACAGGTAGTACATCTATCCTCTGATGCTGGTTGTAACCGTAGCCCTGAGATTGTTGATCCTGACCATTATCATGTTGGTCTCATGCTGGTGTACTGTGACAATCCTTTGTCCTATGTCCTATCTTGTTAGAATTGTAACATGTATCCCGAATCCTACGCTGCTATGGTGCTCTCGAATCATGTTGGTCTTGATTTCATAATTAACTACAGGCATATCTCCTTGCTTTATCGAACTAGCTCTAACTGCTTGTCGAAGAAGTAAATAAAATTCTCCCAAACAAGTAATATTCGCTACTCCAGTAAAAATCTAAAGTCGTAGCTATCCTTTGCTACTATTCCTCGGTGATGTTCTCTATGCTGAATATTTTTAACCTTTGGTTTGGTACTGAGTCGACGTTAAGAATTTTTTTTACATATTTCTTCCAGTTATAGGCTGCACAAAAAAATCAGTGTGCCCTAAAACTAGGGTGCTCTTAGTGGCTGATATCTTTCTTATTCTTTCAGAGCCAAGCCTTGTGTTATGCGGCTCTATCAATAGTTGGTTGTGGTAATGATGAAATCATTGGTATTGCCTCTTCAATAGGTACGACTGGTACAATTTGTGGTGGAACTCTAGAAAGTCGTACGGCTGGCGGAAACGGATACACTTCTTGCTCCTCGAGTGTTACGAAATCTTACTACTAACGACGCCATGAAGTCAACCAGGCACTGTGGAGCCTACTGTGGCTCGGGCTTTGCTTGTCCAGTTCTCTAGGTACGAGTTTTATCTCAACCACATACTCATCTTGACGTTTATAATATCAAGAGGAGAGCTTATATAAGTCACAGTAAGTGAGATCACAAACATATATATACATAACGTATCACAATACGTATTTATAATATATAGTATTCACACAAATACTTTAAATCAACATACAATAGTTGTCAAAAAAATTCAAAAATTTTGAGATATACACATATATCGTCCTCACTCATTCTAGGATTTCTTAGCTGACTCTATACATGAATCCTAAGAAAATCTATCGTAGCTCCAACATTTGATATATGAATGATCCTAAGAATGATTGAACTAGAGCTCTGATACCAACTGTGACGCCCCAGAGTTCACACAAGGTTGCAGTCCAAGGTGAAATCCGGATTGTCAAACCTACCGAGCACCATACACCATGCTATAACATATTTTACCATCATAGTCACTATCTCTCTAGTGGAATCAATAAATAGGTGAAGGTATAAGACAGATAAATAATGGAAGTAGTACAAAATTAGATATGCATAGAAGAAGTATATCAATAAATGAGCCCAACTAAAATAGAATAAAAATATCCCTGAGTCTGAAATAAATCTCAACACAATAAGTCAAATGAAATCTCACTAAGGCACTCAGCCTCTACAAAATGAATACAACTCTAAAGTCTGAATAATGAACATAACTATACAGTGGAGTTTCAGCTGATAAGACTGTGCGACGACAACTATGCTAGAACTCCGTCATCCTGCGGCTCTCTGAAACTCCGATATGCCTGAAAGAGACAATTTAAACAAAAAGAATAATAATAAGAGCATCAGAGCGTTATATTAAGATCACCACCATCCGCCCCCAAGTGAAGGGCTACTAGATGAAGTGGAGACTCTATCTATTAAGCATAGTCTACCTATATCATTTTTTTCGTATCTAATAGAGTTAATATTTAGATACCTACAAGACGAGACGTAGTATGTTGAGCGAAATAATCCAAACAAGTATACCCTCATGTATATACCATATGCCTCAAATTGTAGGCACCTAAACATTAACACCGAACTAGAGATAAATAATCTAAATAAAATCAATAATTAGAAACCCACAACACGAGACTGGTACGTCGAGTAAAATAATTCAAACAAGAAAACCCTCATATATATACCATATGTCTCAAATTATGAATCCCTAAACACCAATTCCAACTCTATGAATGAAAACAATACTCAAAAGACAATACTCCAAACCTTATCTGTATAGTACCATTATCACATCTCGAACTAACCTTGAGTAGTTGGTGCCATATATCAAAAGATGTACCCTACTCATGGGCAATCTAATATGGGATCAAAACTATAACTGTAGCATATATATATGTATGCATCTCTACGAACAATAGTGATACTTTTGTAAGGCTCGCATAATACTATGTGGACAACGGATACAATCCTCCATACTCAATCGTTCTGTGACAATAGGTTCTATTCCCTATTTCGGGTACACAAAATAATGATACTTTTGTAAGGCTCGCATAATACTATGCGAATATCGGATACAACCTCCTTAATCAATCGTCCTTACGGCAAATAGATTTTATCTCTCTATTTTCGAAATGCTCATTCATCAAACGATAATAGGTTTTATCTTCCTATTTTTGGATATATTTTCAGATGATCGTATAATGGTGAATAGGCATATCAGCCCAACCCAAAAAACATACACTGACCATCTTTGAGTATTTGGTACAACTGAGGTCTCGTTACAGGAAAAATAACCAAATACCCCTAGTGTGGTATAAGTGAATCTATCATTATGGGATAAACACCCATACTGATCATCCATAACCATGAGCAATACTTTATCATATATTACTTCCCTTTCACCAACTCAACTTGTATCAACTATCTCAATAATGTAAAACAACATAAACTAAGTTTGCATGCACATATCTCGGTGTGCGTGTCCAAATAAACAATACTTGTCAAAATTCCCTTTTGGGTTTCTCATATGTGTGCTACGACTCTATTCATATGTGCCTATGACTGCACGTGTAACATCGTGCGACTCGAACTCCGCGAACGCAAACAAAACGGTGCAAACAACACTCAGAGAATAATCTAGATCGCCCAACGGTCGATCAGTGCTAAGCACGCGGTCGATCGGCCAACGTTCAGGCGCAAACATGCACGAGAAGGTCGGCGGTCGACTGCCGCTAAGTGCGCGGTCGACGGGATAAAACCAAAACTGGTTCTCAGGCTTTGAACTTGCAGAACTTATAACTCATCAAAAACATGTATTTTGTCATTATAAATCATATGACAAGATTAAAACTTGATTTCTACATATTAGAAAAACATCCCATGATTTATTAAACTCTTGATTTAATCTAATCAAGCTTAACATCCTAAATAAGCAAAATTTTCACAAGAACCTTAGTTATCGACAAAATTAGCATAAATATACTTGCATTAAACTTGAAACTGATTTAACAATTATTTATCCATCTTTTCAAATCTTGTTTGCCCAAACCTAGGGTTTTAAGCATCTCTAATCAACATGTAAACTCGTTAAAACATAATTCTAGGGTTTAAACATCTTTAAAACATGATTAACAAGATAAAAATGAATTTAAAATCAACCTTAATGATCATGATCATGCTTCTATTATAAACAGTAAGAAAAACATGTAGATCTAATATTTGTTTACAGTCTAACATCAAAAATCTAGTCTTTTAACACTTCAGGTTAAGATTTAGACATGTAAACATCTAACATCAAAAATCTAGTCTTTTAACACTTCAGGTTAAGATTTAGACATGTAAACACAAATTAAACATCTAAACTAGTTATTTAACTATATTAACACTTCAGGTTAAGATTTAGACATGTAAACACAAATTAAACATCTAAACTAGTTATTTAACTATAGGAATGGGTTTGGGTGCAAGTGATCTTGCCTTTGCTCGTGAACATGCCTCTGAAACGAACAACAAAAGATCTCTCGACACCAAACATCACAATTCCTCACCTTTCCTTCGACAAACACTCCGAGATCTCTCCCAAAACTCACAATTAGGGTTAGAGTTTGAGGAGGAAGGTTGTTGGTGTTAATCTCACGTGAAAAAGGGTTAAAAGAGCTTTAAAATGAATATATATACTTAGGGTAATAACTGGGTTTGGTATAAATAAAACCTAACCCGAAACAAACCTAGCAGAAATAGGTTCGCCCAGCGGTCGACCGCCTCAGCCACAGCGGTCGACTGCGCAGGATCCTGGGCCATGCTCAAACTGGGGTTTGGTATATTGGCTATAACCTTCTCATCCGACCTCAGAATGAGGTGATCTAAGATTTGTTAGAAAGCTATTGAAGATACTTACAACTTTAGTTTTTAACATTTTTCTAGAGTCTAATTGTATCAGTGCGTAAAATATAGAAACCGTTAAACTGGTCATTTTTCCCAAATTTCTCTTCGTGCATGTTTTGTGCATTTGCACTCATATATTCATAAATATACATTGAATTGATATTAAATCAATTTTTATCATAATCAAACATCAAAATAAGTTATTTTTTACCATATAACATATTTATTATTATTTATCATAAAATATTTAAATTTACGGGGTTTTACAGCAAAGTAGTCAGAGAATGTTGCTAGTGAGATTATAGATATGACACCCGTATCGTCTCTAGTACAGTTGCATCCTTGTTTGTAGGGAATATTGCAAAGAAGAGAATAAAGAAAATTTGACTTTGATTCCTTTGATCTCGATTACAACTTGATCACAAAAGAGAGGAAAAACGAATTTGGTTTTCCCCTTTGTTTAAAACTGGGTTCTTCTCGGTAGCGATGGAATGCCTCCTTCAATTGCTCGCGTTGAATTTGCTCTCCGTTGACGATCCGACTGTCTCTCTCTCGTGGGAACAATGAACTTCTGTGGAAAGTTTTGTGTTTAACTCTGAATGAGTTTTTAAGAACTCTGAACGAGTTTGAACTCTGTGAGTAGAGTTGTTGGAACCGAAAATTCGGTTAATGATCAAGCTGTCATTCTGTTGCTGACGAATCCCCTCAGATTTGATCTTCTGAGATTGATTCAAAAATCCTATCTTTAAGGATTTCGCTGCTGCCAAATCTCCAAACCCGAGTGGTTTTGATCCTTGCTAAATCTTCTGTTTTCCAAGAACCAGCCGCCAGCCTTTTGATAATTGGAAAATCTCCAACCTGTGCTGTTTAGATTCTCCGAAATCCAACCCTTTACTTCGTTGGGTATGTTGAGCTTTTATAGGGGGATAAGAGGTTGTAACTGACCCCTATATCCGCTCCTACGTGGGTGAAAACCCCTCAGAACGTGGGATAAATGGTTTTGGAACCGTTCGACTCATGTTCGAACAAGTCAAACGCCCAATCTGGCGTTCAGAACCCAACTTCGCTTCTTAGGATTGAGACGCGAGGTTGTGTGTTAGCTGAACACCATTGAACGCGAGGGTCGCTCGCGTTTTGGCTTGTTGCCTACTTGTAAACGCGGGGGTCATTGTTGGTTGGACCCCTACGAACGCGAGGGTCACTCACGTTTGGATTGTGGCTTGGCGANGGGTCGCCCGCGTTTGGATTGTGGCTTGGAAACGCGGGGGTCGGCGTTGGTTGGACCCCTACGAACGCGAGGGTGACTTGGAAACGCGGGGGTCGCCTGCATTTCTAGAATTGTAACGCGGGGGTGACATCCGCGTTTCAGAAGGAGCTTTTTGACTTGTAGCTTCTTCTGTGTTGCATTGCAAGGACCGTTGTTCAGTAATCCTGGCTTTAGCTGTTGTGGAGTGTGAAAGTCGTCAGATTGTAACTTTCACTGTAGATTGCGAAGACTGCTGAATAGAGTTTTCATCCGTTGTCGGAAGAGTCGTTGAATTGTAACTCCTCTCGATCTATGTGAAAAGCCCTCCATTCGCAACTTTCGTTCACCGACCCGAAAGCTATTTGATGGTAGCTTTCGTTGTAGGAGCTAGACGGGAATCAACATCCATAGTGTTTTGAAGATGAATATTTGCCCACAGCTCTCTACCAAACAACTCACCAACTAAGTCCAACCTTTTATTTATGAAATCATCCCACTACTCATCAGCATCTCTAATAGTTATTAGTATAATATTAGTTATGTTGTCGCAGCCCTCAAGATCAATCATCTCAGAAGTGAGGTCGTGTTTGTGGCGATTGTGGAGTTGCGGATGCAGTGATTGGGAAGTCGTCTGATTGTGACCTCCATTGTCGGAGCTTGTTTGGATAAGCTATCTATTGTGATTTTTAGACAGTCTACAGAACCCCCTCCAAAGTTTTCGAAAGTTCGCGGTTAAGCTATCTATTGTGATTTTTAGACAGTCTACAGAACCCCCTCCAAAGTTTTCGAAAGTTCGCGGTTGGCTGGGACGAATTTTCAGAATACTTTGGATCCTAAAATTTGGTGGATTGATTGCTCACTCCGTTTGATCGGGCTAGATGATTTCGCCGTTGTTGATTGTGATCTATCTGTACTCCTCCAATAGACTCCCCAGTGGAGTCGTTTATTTCTTCCCACAATGGGGTTGAATGGTAGAATTCTTCCTGTGTTATGTTTTGCTTTAAACACTGAAAGAAGTCTATAAATGCTAGAGGTGTAGTTTTAACTTAGCAAGAGAGATATTGCGATCGGGGCAATTTTGAGGACTTATCGTTCTATTGACGAGAATCGATAAGTTGATTTTGTCAGAGGTGTAGTTTTTAACGTGACAGAAGAAATATTGCGATCAGGGCAATTTTGAGGACTTATCGTTCTATTGACGAGAATCGATAAGTTGATTTTGTCAGAGGTGTAATTTTAACGTGACAGAGGAAATATTGCGATCAGGGCAATTTTGAGGACTTATCGTTCTATTGACGAGAATCGATAAGTTGATTTTGTCAGAGGTGTAGTTTTTAACGTGACAGAAGAAATATTGCGATCAGGGCAATTTTGAGGACTTATCGTTCTATTGACGAGAATCGATAAGTTGATTTTGTCAGAGGTGTAATTTTAACGTGACAGAGGAAATATTGCGATCAGGGCAATTTTGAGGACTTATCGTTCTATTGACGAGAATCGATAAGTTGATTTTGTCAGAGGTGTAGTTTTTAACGTGACAGAAGAAATATTGCGATCAGGGCAATTTTGAGGACTTATCGTTCTATTGACGAGAATCGATAAGTTGATTTTGTCAGAGGTGTAATTTTAACGTGACATTTGTGGGGAAAGAATATTATAGCGTCTCACAGGGGAGAACTGCTGTGTGTTTTATCATCGGAGCGATGAATTGTGATACTCGTGATTTGAGTAGGATTTTGGGGAAGTTTGTTACTCCACTGAAAACAAGTTATTTATTGCTCTGCTGAGGAGAGCTAATAAATTGGTAATGATTTGGAGACTTATTATTCTATTCTTGAGAATTGATAAGTGGATTTTGGGGTGCAGTATTAACCCAATGAGAATTTGAATTCTGCTGAAGAAATACAGAGGTCTTGATTAACACTCTGTTAAGTGAGCTTACAAGTGCATGTTCTTCGTTTAGAAGAATTGCAACGCTGGGGTGACCTTAGCGTTTGATATTTGAAACGCGAGGTTCGAGCCTTCGTGACGTTAGCTAGAGCCTTGCACTTGTGAAATTTGAACGCGACTGTGAGCTTCGCGTTTTGGAGATGGTTGGGATTCACTTCCTAGAATCCCGTGCCCTCTTAACAGCTTGACGGCTGTTATAACTGGACCTGAACGGTCACGTCAAAAGTCAATTGACTTTTAAGACTTTCGGCTATTTCCAAGAACGAGAATTCTCGTTTGATTTCGGTGAAATCTCCGACGAACTTCGTCTCCTTCCTCGGAGAATGGGTTCGAACTCCAAGAAAGTCGCTGAGGCGACTTCCGACATGCCGTCGGCTGAGAACGCCGGCGGTGTTCTTGCTCGTGCGGGAACCTTGCCGTCGACATCGCCGCTGCAGGGGCCTCCCTGTCGTGGTGAGTGCTGACCACGATAACTTGCCTTGGCAAGTTCTCTGAAAACCCTAAATGGGTTCTTGATAACGAGGAAGATGACTCGTTTTAACTCAATGAAAACGCGGGGTTGGGATCCCATGTGGGTCTCGACCCTCGCGTTCAACTTTTTCAACACGAGGTTGACTCTCGTGTTTTGAAACTTCTGACGCGAGGTTCGACCTTCGCGTTGGAGATTTCTGACGCGAGGCTCGACCTTCGCGTTGGAGATTTCGAGATGAGCCTTTGTATTTCTGACTATGTCTTTATGTCGATAGCTCGCTTCTAGCTACTAACTTCTGCTTTTGATTGTGCAGTGCTTCTCCCAAACGTGCCGCTTTCACAAGAGCACCATTTCGGATATATTGGTGGACCTGACCCGAATGAATTATTCAGTCTTCAGAACAGGATTCCATTGTGTACTTTTCCTGATTCGGAAAGAGCGGAAATGATTAAATTCCCTCAATGCTCTACTCTCAGGATTTTGATAACTGACTTGGACTTGGAGACCCCTGTTGGTCATGCCCAGTTTCCCAAACCAGCATTCATATTTGGAGATCGCATACCAGTCGATGACCATCTCACATATGTAGAAGATTCGAAGCTGCTGCAGAGAACTGATAATCGGTTTTTATTTCTCCCAAACATGAAGAGGATGTACCCACTCTCCTATTTCTTGAATGTGAGCTGCCGTCGGGGTTTGACATTTGACATAATAAAGGAGAAGGAGAACGTGTCGCTTGCATTTGGTCGGTGAGCTCGTACACAAATCGGGGGACAGCTCAAGGGGTTAAGACTTGGTTGTTTGAGAAGAAGGAGCTGGTTCCGGAGATGCCATGTCCAGCGAACATTTTTATCCGCCAATTCCTTGCAACTCAGGGTGGATTTTCTACCCAGACGTTCAGGTCCCCTGGATGGTTCTGTTCTGGCGAAGGAGGTTGGTGGACCCGCATGGTTGACTTTGTTCTTGAGGAGCTTAAGGACTCGCTCGCTCAATCGGGTTTTACAGTTCCTGTGTTAGCTACACAACGGGGAGTCGTACAGAGCCTTCACAATTTTTTCGCTATGTTGGAGAAATATAACCCTGACAGCTGCACATTCTTTACGCCTGCTGGAGAGTTAGGTTTTGCTCTTCATGAGATGCAGGCAGTGTCGGGGCTGTCGCTTGGAAAAACGCCCTACGAGGAGTTTATTCCCACCACCGAGGAGCTTTCCTTACTAAAGGTGGCACACCCGGAAATTTATGCTACTTTCTGGGAATTGATGTGCCACTTCCACATATGTGCCCAAGTCTTTGGGATGCGTGGAGGGGGCATTATGCATACCACCTGGGCAGACTACCTCTTTCAAAACTTAAATCGGAAAGATGTAGCCGTATCCCGTGTCGCAGTTGTCTCACTTAAGGACGCCAAGGCTCGGATTAAGGCTCCTGGTGTTACTTATAAGACTGATCATGCCGAGGATGATTTTGAAGCTAGCGTCGAATTCGAAAGTTTCCACTACCAAGCCACAGTTCCTATTTCTAACACGGCTCTACTTGCAGGCTTCTTCATGATTTGGTTGAAGCGGTGTGTGGTACCGTCAAGACCAATAGAATTAATATTAGCTGAGGTTGTGTACCCAGCTGTTTTGCTAGCGCATGGGAGACCTGTAAGTCTCCTTACTGCTATGGTTGGCTGTATCCAGAACGGCCTGAGGGTATTGACTTCAGAACTTCTCAGTGCTTCGGGAGTCAAAGCTACTAAGAAGAAAGCTGGGAAGGCTCCTCAACCACGTGTACCAATGCCATATACATATTTAGTGGCCTGGTTCGTGTTGCATTGCACTTCCTTGATGACAGGAGTGCATGAGGGGGATGATGCTTATACTCCCTTCGTACAGAGATTGGAGTCGGCCACGTGGACTAGTTCTTATATAGTCAGGGCTCGACAGCTTCTATCCCGGGAAGATAACTACCGGGTTTTCTGCTGTGCTCCTAACTTTGACGGCGCTGATGTAAAGGATGCCCGTTTCATGGACTTGCTTTTTGAAGGCTCATCTTCTTTGGAAGAGGGTACATTCAGCTGGCTTCTTATGATCAGGTTGGGCTACCTGGTCTATCGCTCGCGGGAGAAGTGCATAATCGAGTCTTACATGCCTTCTCGGTTTGCCAGACAGTTTGGATATGACCAACTCTATGTTGGCAATCCTATCCCGGCGTTAGCTCAGATTGGGAATTTATACGAAGGAGCTCGCGCATGGTACTTTTTCTCCGCCGGGGGAACCCATGCGCAATTTACTTTACCCCATTCACCACACGGCTG
The DNA here is from genome assembly GCF_001876935.1 of Asparagus officinalis. Lineage (NCBI taxonomy): Eukaryota > Viridiplantae > Streptophyta > Magnoliopsida > Asparagales > Asparagaceae > Asparagus > Asparagus officinalis. The sequence continues at coordinate 100,407,009 of NC_033800.1, forward strand.
CTCTACTGTTATGGATTTCTGCCAGTGGTTTGTTGAAGCTTCTCGTATTCCGGAATATGACGTTTATACTTCATGTATAAATGAGATTCGGGAACTGTACCATTCACGGAGTGGTTCTGCGAGTACTCGTCTGCCAGGGATGGAAGAGTACCTATCTTGTGAACAGGAAGCGATCGGAGCCGTTGATGCTCCTAAGGACTTGTCTACCGTAGAACCTTCTGAAGAAGAGGTTCCTACGGGAATTGAAGAGGGAAAGCCAATTGATGATTCTCCCGAAGAAAAGACAACTGAGACGATTAGATTCCTGCAGAAGAGCCTGTTCCTAAACCTCGTTCTTTAAGATCGGGTAAGAAGGCTCTTTCTGCTGCTGAGCAAGGTGAGTATGACAGGAGAATCCGTAAGCGGATACCTGTCATGGCCAAGAATTCCAAGAGGGCCAAATTAATGGGGGATGCAATGAAGTCTGCGCTCGTTGAGCGTTTTACTGACGGAGAGGACGAAATGCCCCAATCGATCCCCTCGGTTCCTGAGGACGATAGGGCTGGAGAGGGCCCTTCTTCTGAAGTTGTTCCAACACCTGTTCAGGATGATCATACTGATCTAATCTATCCAACTCTTCCTCCTCCACGCTCAGGGGCTCTGAAGAAATCAATTGATGAACTGGAACGTTGGATGCAAACAATTATTAATATGGTCAGTGTTGAGGGGGCTTCTCTTGAAGACTGTGAATCCATCTTGAGCCAATGTTTGGACGACATCAAAGCTAAAGGGGATGCATCCTGGACTGAACACTGCCAAGGGGGAATCACTCTTTTCATGATAGAATTAGCAGCTTTCAGGGAGCTACAGCGCACCAATTTAGATTCTGAAGTGGAGCCGGCTCTTTCCTTGGCGATAATCTCGAGGGCGCATCACCCAGGGGCTCTTCGCAAGGACCTGTCTGATAAAAAGGCCCGCATATCAGCTTTAAGGAAGCGACACTCTAAAGCGTATGCTAAAATCAAACGTGTTGTTTCTGATATCCGCGGTATTGAAGAGACTATTGCTTGATTAGAAGCCGAGTTGGACCAGAAGAAAGCCCAATTGGCCCACTATGAGGATGTCAGAAAAGAGCTTGAGCATAAAAGTGGCCAAATTTATACGAAATTTTGCCGTACACTCCACGCAGCTGAGCGGACTCGTAAGGACATTGTTGCTACCCTTCCTATTGAAGCAGAACTCAGAAAGGAGATCGAGGAACAAGTTCGAGCAGCTCACCGGGAGAAACTCTCTGCTTTCAAGTCTAGGCTAAAAACCCTCAAGTTAATGAAGCCTGATGTTTAGCTCTTGACCTGTTCTTGGCTAAGGAATTTCGTATCATTTTCACTTTGTTTGTCATTATTTTGTGTTTAGATTAACAACATTGATTTGGTTGGGGTTTAGGGGGCTACATGATTTACGGGAAGTATCTCTTAAGAAACTTCCCATTAATTGGCATCATGAGCCTGTCTCCTTCTTGATTGATGAGGCGGTATGCTCCGTTCGAATAGACTGATTCTATTACGAAGGGCCCTTCCCATTTAGGATTGAATTTCCCTTTGGTTTTGTGTGTCATCACCATGGGTCGCCTGTTGGCTAACACTAAATCGCCTTTCTTGAAAATCCGTTCCTTAACCTTTTTGTTATAGGCTTTGGAAATACGGGCTTGATACAACTCGATCTGTTGTTGAGCTTGAAGTCGCTTATCGTCTAAGGCTTCAAGTTCTTACAGACGTCGTTGATGCTTTTCTTCTTCTGTTAGTCTAGTTGTGATAGCGACTCTCAAAGAAGGAATCTGGATTTCCAATGGCAATACAGCCTCGCAGCCGTATACCAAAGAAAAGGGTGTGGCTCTTGTAGAGGTCCTTACCGTAGTGCGGTAAGCCCAAAGACATTCACCCAGTCGTTCATCCCAATCGCGCCGGCTTTTAGAAACAAACTTTTTGAGAAGCTTCACTATGGTTTTGTTAAAGGCTTCTGCAAGACCATTTGCTGGTGGATAATATGCCGTGGATGCAACACTTTGGATTCTAAATTTTTCACAGAATCTCTGAAACCCAAAGCTGACGAATTGTGTCCCGTTGTCGTGAACTATTCGCCTCGGGACTCCAAAACGATAGACAACGTGATGCTTAATGAACTTGATTACGTTTGAAGTCTTAACTTCTTTCAACGGGATAGCCTTCGCCCATTTGGAGAAATAGTCGGTTATGGCTAGAATGAACCGGTGTCCCTTGGACGTCGGAGGGGAAATCGGTCCAACGATATCCATACCCCACATTTCGAATGACGGGATTGCCTCCGCCCATTTGGAGAAATAGTCGGTTACTGCTAGAATGAACCGGTGTCCTTTGGATGTCGGAGGGGAAATCGGTCCGACGATATCCATACCCCACATTTCGAATGGCCAAGTCGCCGATGTGGGGTGTAAGTTTCCTGGTGCTTGGTGGATGAAATCCCCATGAATTTGGCACGCGTGACAACGTTTAGCATAGTCAACCGCGTCTGAAAACATCTTCGGCCAATAATAGCCGATGCGTCGGAGGCGATCTCCTAATTTAGCTCCGGGCTGATGAGCTCCGCATATTCCACCGTGAGCTTCCTTGAGGGCCTCTTTTGCTTCCTTCCGGGAGAGACATCGAAGCAAAACTCCATCATGCGATTTACGATACAGGACTTGAGAGACTGTGTCGTAATAGAATCGGAGGGCCTTTTGTTTGATAGAGGCCGCTTCCTTAGGATCTTTTGGCAGAATTCCATACACGGCATAGTCGATGTACGGGAATCGCTAATCCCTGGATTCAAACTCCATAGAAGTTGTACAGACTTCTCCTGACGGTATCTCGTCTGAGTTTTCTTCTGTAGGAATTTTAGAAAAGTATAGTTTTCGTCCCACGACTGGAATCGTTGTTTCAGTCTTTGGTGGCAACGCTAATGAGGTTGCCAAGGAGGCTAGAGCATCTGCATAAGCATTCTGAGCTCGTGGTATATATTCGATGAAGAAACCTTTGAACTTTTGAGCTTGCTCTAGCACTGCGAAGTAATACGGGATCAGATCTTCATGCCGTACTTCGTATTCTCCTCGGACTTGATTAACGATGAGTTGAGATTCACCGTAAGCCTCGAGGTGCTGAACATTAAGTTCTTCAGCAAATTGCATTGCTAATAGCAGAGCATTATACTCAGCTACGTTGTTGGTGCAAGGTTCGATTAAGGAGAATCCCCTTGGGATTATGTGGCCGTTCGGAGAGATTAATACTACTCCTACTCCCGCGGTGATTGCTCCATGAGGATTTGCTCTGGACGCACCGTCGAAGAATAACTTCCACACTTGCATGACTTCTTGAGTAGCGCAAGCTTCGGCGACTTCGTGTCGTACTGCGATAAGAGAATGGCCCATTTGGCGAGTCGGCAATTTAGAGATGACGGTTTTGTCATCAGAACTCTCAAGGGATTCACCTTGGAGATAACATGAATTGTCTGTCCAACTAGGTAATGTCGCATCTTTTGAATTGCGAATACCAAAGCGAGACATTCCTTTTCGACCGGATTGTATCGGTGTTCGGCTCCCATCATAGTCCTGCTCAAATAGTAAATGGCTTGCTCTTGCCCTTGATCGTTGTTCTAGGCCAACAAAGCTCCAAGAGAATGGTCCATGGCTCTCACATATAACAGGAATGGTTTTCCTGATATCGGGGCCACGAGAACTGGCGGTTGAGTGAGATATCTTTTAATCTCCTCGAATGCTTTTTGAAAGGATACTCTTTTCTTCATAAGCTTAGAGAAAGGTTGGCAGCGCCCTGAAAGATTTGATATGAATCTTCGAATGTAGGCCAGTCTGCCTTGCAAACCTCTGAGCTCTTTGAGATTCTTCGGAGGTGGCATGTCTTGGATGGCACGCACTTTTTCTGGGTCCAGAGAGATTCCCTTGGAAGTAACGATAAATCCTAGGAATTTTCCACTTGAAACTCCGAGGAATGATTTTGTTGGATTCATCTTCAGCTGATGTGCTCGCATGATTTCGAACATTGTCTTCAGATCTGTGAGATGATCATCTTTACATTGGCTTTTTACAGCTATATCATCAACGTAGCATTCGATCTTCTTTCGGAGGTGTTCGTGAAAGATCGTGTTCATTGCACGCTGATAAGTCGCACCTGTATTTTTCAGGCCGAAGGGCATCACTGTGTAGCAATACACCCCCAGTGGTGTTCTAAAAGCAGTGTGCTTTTCGTCGTCCGGGTGTATCTTGATCTGATTGTACCCAGAGAATCCGTCCATGAAAGACATTCTTTCATACCCGCAGGTGTTGTCAATCATAACATCCGTGATGGGGAGTAGGAATTCGTCTTTCGGACAGGCGGCATTGAGATCGCGGAAATCGATGCATATCCGGACTTTACCATTCTTCTTGGGAACTGGAACAATGTTGGCCACCCAGTCAGGGTGTTGTTCTTCCCTAACAAAATTTGAGTCTATAAGCTTTTTAACTTCTGACTCAATTGATTCCATGATCTCTGGACGAAACCTGCGTTATTGTTGTTTAACGGGTTTTGCGTCCGGATCAATGTTGAGACGGTGCATGGCAACCTTCGGGTCAAGGCCGGGCATATCTTCATAGTTCCAAGCGAAGACATCTATATATTCTCGGATGAGAGATATAAGGTCTTCCTTCTCGGTGGATGATAGGTCTTCTTTTTCGGATGATGACAAGTCTTTAGCTATGAATATGGGCTTAGGATCATGTTTATCTCCCATGTTGACCTGGATTACTTTATCTTCAGTGGGCGGTTCGCGTTGTTCGAAACGCATATCCCACAGGATATTGAGACGCTTGATCCAAGGATCATCGGTCGATTCCAATAATTCCTCGTCACCCCCTACGTCTTCATCTGGATGACTTGTTGAAACCATGTTCACAGTCAAGTTTTTAAAGAAGGGTCCAACGCTGACGTCGAACTCGTATGACGATATTCCGGATGATTGGTCATGACGTAAGTAATTACTGATTTCGTTTTCCGAGACGGGGGGAGGTGTGACGTAACCCACGCCCCTTCCGGTTTTTTGATAATAATCCGGAGGTTTTCCTTCAGGAGTGAGAGACATCCGGATCGGTGTTCGTCTTCCCTTCCCGAAGTTCAGGCCCTGTTTCTCATTAAAATTATACCCCATTCGTTTCATTAAGTATTTAGAATTGGGTTCATGGTAATGGAATTGGGGGACCCCATCGTCTTCTTCCGAACTTTCACGTTGGAGTGGTTCGGATTTGACTTTACCAAAACAGATCGGCTTCTGCCCTCTCCTTTTGGATGGGACTTTGAAGAAAGCCTTCTGTGCGTCCTCCACTTCTTCATCCGAAGCGAAAGATGACTGGATTGAGAATCATTCTCTATTTGTTTATTTTTAAGAGAGACATCAGACAAGTACGCTAAAATGGAATCTTCATTGATGAACCACTCGCCCTCGCTCGGTACATCGTTATTACTCTCACCCTGACCCATTACATCAAAGTTTAACTCCCAAGGACAATCTTCATCGGGATCTGGTTCGATGTCAGCTTCATTACCGCTGTCTACATCTTCTTTCTCTTGGGATTCCAAGTAAAAGACAGAGTCGGTATGTGTCTACATCTTCTTTCTCTTGGGATTCCAAGTAAAAGACAGAGTCGGTATGGAAGTTTTCCACCCCTCCGAAGGGGTATTTTTCTGCAATCAAGGTTCTGACTTCGCCCTTGTCATTGGCATACTTCATAACTTGATGCAAAGTAGATGGGACAATGCGGTTTGTATGTATCCATGGTCGTCCTAGCAAAAGATTGTAGGACGTGTCCGCATCTATGATGTAGCATGCTACTTCAGACTTAAGATCTCCGATATGATATCTGAGTTTGATCTTTCCCAGGGGTCGGGTGCTGTTTGCATTGAACCCGAAGATAGTAGTCTGGGTGGTGTGCAGTCGATGCATAGGAATCCCTAAGACCTGCATGACCCTGTAAGGCATGATGCTGAGCGCTGAGCCTGGGTCAACTTGAACACGACTGATTTCAGAGGACCCAATATACCCTGTGTAGTATAGTGGTCGGTCATGTTCATGTTTGACCTGCATGTCTTCTTGCGTGAACGATATGCAGGGTAGACTTCTCGCCGCTTGCAGGCATTGCAGACAAGTTTGATCATCTCTCGCCGCTTGCAGACATTGCAGACAAGTTTGATCATCAGAGGCTTCGGGAGCCGGGGTGACTTGGGTGATGAAGCTCTCTGTATTCTTCAGGGCTTCAATCAGAGCTTCCTTGGTAGTTTTGGATAACCTTAGGAGCTCATATAAAGTAATCCTGGCCGGTATGTTGGCCAGCTGCGCCATGACGTTGAATTGGAAGGGAGCGCTCGACTCTCCAGTTTCCTGGTGGAGATTTCTGTGGAATCGGAGCTCCTTCTGTTTTCCTTTGTCCACTGGCTTTTTCGGAACAGAACCCCCAGCGTCTTGGGGCTGTTCCTCGGCCTCTGGAGCGTTCTGGCCATAGTCTCTCAGGTAAGCTTTTCCTGACCGAGTGCCAGGATTGCCTTCTGGGTATGCTGCTAGGACAATCCTCTCCTCTTCTGAATCGGTAAGAGGTTTGAGGTGGTCATCATTTTCAGTAATGGAGGGGCTAATCATGTTGGAAGACTTAGCCTTGCCTCCCTTCTTTTTGGACGGGGTGTTCGTCCATTGTTGATCTCCTAGCAGATCAGGGTGGACCCACATGATTTCCCCTTTTGGGGTAGTGAGGGGCACCAACCCCCTGTCCTTCTGACTATGCACGTCAACATTTTTCAGGTGCATTTCTCCCTTGCGAATAGGGACGACGCCGTTCGCAGTTACCACCGGGGGGAAGTCACCGAATTGGACCGCTATCATATTGGTGGATACGGTCTTGTGCTCCGGCTTCAAGGTGAGCACATTGGCATTTACCAAATTCTACAAGATGTCTTTGAAGACATAGCATTTTTTGGTAGGATGTCCAAGGAATCTGTGATAACGACAATAGTTGGGGTCATCCACTTTCCCTGCTTCATCCGGCTTTCTGACCTCAGGCAATTGTAGCTTATTGTTCTTTCGGAGCAGCTGGAACAAAGTATCTACATACTCCTCTTTGAACGAGTACTGCTTGGGCGCTCTTTGTTGATTTGGCGCCTTGCCTTGCTTATTCGGCGGTGGTACTCGTGTGTAGTCGGCTGCCAAAGTCTCCTTTCCCTTAGACCGCTGTGCATTTTGCTGATTGCGTTGCTGCTGTGGCTTGGGTTGTGGTACTTCTTCAGCTTTGACACGCGCCACTATCTCCTCAGCTTGTTCTCCTTTTGAAACTAGTTGTCTCCAGGAGTGACATTCTGCCACCCCCATTTGAGCAAGGAGCTGGGTCTGCAGGTTGTGCCTGCAAGTTTCAACCAGAGTTGATTGTGTCATACCTGAGGGGCATCGTAATGCCATGCTGCGGAATCTTTCCACATAGGCCTTGATAGACTCTCCTTTCCTTTGCTTAGTGGCAAGAAGAGTTGGGACCGAGACCTCCGTGTCGTCCTCAAAGAATCTGGCCAAGAATAGCCTTTCCAGGTCTACCCATTTCTGGATAGATCCGGCAGGCAATTTCATGAACCATTCGAAAGCGACACCTTTAAGGGTACCGATGAATAGCCTGGTCAGGATGGCGTCGTTTGCTGCCACATCCCCAGTTTGGGACTTGAAGTAGTAAATGTGCTAATTCGGCGATCCTGTACCATCGAACGGTTGCAAGGTTCGAGCCTTAAACTTCGGTGGGTAGGGAGCTGTATCCCACTCAGCAGGGTAAGGCCGCACTACCCCTTCTTCACGGAGTTCGCTTCTGTTGGCGATTGCGTTAAGGCGAGCCTCCAGCTCATCCACCTTGGTAGATTGAGGGTGCAGTTCTTTCTCCATCTCCTTCTCACCTTCAGAAGAGGATCCCAGGTTGTGAGTCTCACGATCTGAATGTTCGTGCACTTTTTGTTTTCCCTTTGAAGTTGTTCTCCGGGAAGACTCAGGTTTGTGGCCTTTTTCAGCAAGAAGCTGAGCCAACATATCCTTCAATTGGAGAAGTGTCTCCTGTTGCGCCTGGAGCATGACATGATGTTCGTCCACTCTTTTGGCGATGTCTTCGTGATTCCCTGACATGTAAGCGGAGACCTCGCGTGCTCCAACAGAGCTTGAAGATTGAGATTCGGCTATTGCCGAATGCTCCTCACTTGTTGTAATGCCTTTGGCTAACTTTTGATAGTCAACCGGGCGAATAGCTCCTGTCCGAGTCCGAGTATTCTGATATACTCCTTCGAACTGGTCACAAATTTCTCGGACAGTTGGCGGATGACTCTCTTGTGACTCGTCAGAATCAGTATGCGAGGCCTTCCCTCGGCCGATCATGTTGATAGTGACCTGAGGGTATTCCGCTTCAACTGTCTTCTTTCTGTTGCGGCGTTGTCGTTTAGCGGGCCTAACAACGTTCGTCAACCTGTCGAATACGGACTGCCGAGGTGTGGATGTACAACAAGGGCATTCTGACAGGACTGCAGAGATTAGCCTCTCACATTGACATGGATGAGCTGCTTGTACTGTTGGTTTTCCTCTCGACAATAATCCCCGTAGATCAGGAACTTGAGAGGAAACTTTCTCCGGGCTTGGAGGTGGAGATGGAACCCCCTGCCCTTGGGTAGGTGAGATTGGTTCTTGTTGAACGTGGATTTTGAAGCCACACTGACTTTTTTGAACCTGACGGACCTCTTGAAGATCGCGTTCTTGAGAAGTAACGCGAGGGTCGCGTTGGGATTTGAAAACACTAGGCCGAGGCCTGCATTTAAATGATGAACCTGAACTCTGAGAGCCAAGTTTTGGTTGAACGCGCCCCTGAGGGTCGCGTTTGGTTAGTGAAACAGACTCTTGAGAGTCATGTTTCGTTTGAACGCGCACATGAGGGTCACGTTTATTTTGTGAAACAGACTCCTGAGAGTCTTGCTTCGTTTGAACGCGCACATGAGGGTCGCGTTTATTTTGTGAAACAGACTCTTGAGAGTCATGTTTTATTAGAACGCACCCCTGAGGGTCGCGTTTGGTTTTGGCAGCTCCCCGCTGAGGGCTGCGTTTTGACTGCACAACGCGCCACTCAGGGTCGCGTTTGAGCTGTATCAGCCGAGGCTCATAGTTGGGCTCATTGCCACGCAGTGAGCGTTCTTCTTTGGGAACACTAGGCTCGGTTGGATTTTCCGAAACGCGATCTTCGCGTTGGGCCAACAATCGGCTTTCTCGTAAGTGTGCTCGTCGTATGGATCTTCTCCGTCGGCGAGCGGCGTTCTTTTTGGCTTGTTTCAAAGCCTTGGCAGCAACGTCATTGATGTTTACAAGACTCGTCTCCTCCAGAGGCCGTTTGTGGCCCGAAGCATGTCTTGCTGACGCGGATGTGGGATTTTCCGCCAACAAGGCCAGTTTGAGTTCCTGACCGAAGGAGAGGGCTTTCTTCGGCACGTCAACAACAGAATTAACCTTGTTGAAGGTCTTGCGGGTATCTTGCTTAGCCTTGGGGCTAAGTGATCCAGAGGATAATGCTTCCTCGTATTTTGCTTGATCAAACTCCACAACGAGAGTTTCTACTGTTGTTCCCATGAGGTGGACATCGGACTGCGCCACCACTTCCTCGTCGGAAAAGCTAGTCCCCAGCGGAGTCGCCATCTTTTGTTTGTTGGAAAAATTGCAAAGAAGAGAATAAAGAAGATTTGACTTTGATTCCTTTGATCTCGATTACAACTTGATTACAAAAGAGAGGAAAACGAAATTGGTTTTCCCCTTTGTTTAAAACTGGGTTCTTCTCGGTAGCGATGGAATGCCTCCTTCGATTGCTCGCGTCGAATTTGCTCTCCGTTGACGATCCGACTGTCTCTCTCTCGTGGGAACAATGAACTTCTGTGGAAAGTTTGGTGTTTAACTCTGAATGAGTTTTTAAGAACTCTGAACGAGTTTGAACTCTGTGAATAGAGTTGTTGGAACCGAAAATTCGGTTAATGATCAAGCTGTCATTCTGTTGCTGACGAATCCCCTCAGATTTGATCTTCTGAGATTGATTCAAAAATCCTATCTTCAAGGATTTCGCTGCTGCCAAATCTCCAAAACCTGAGTGGTTTTGATCCTTGCTAAATCTTCTGTCTTCAAAGAGCCAGCCGCCAGCCTCCAACTCAGTTGAGTTTGTTGAGCTTTTATAGGGGGATAAGAGGTTGTAACTGACCCCTATATCCGCTCCTACGTGGGTGAAAACCCCTCAGAACGTGGGATAAACGGTTTTGGAACCGTTCGACTCATGTTTGAGTGAGTCAAACGCCCAATCTGGCGTTCAGAACCTCAACTTCGTGTTCTTTGAATTGAGACGCGAAGTTGGGTTGGCGACGTGGGGGTCGCCTTCATTTCCAAAGTGGTGACGCGGGGATGACATCCGCGTCTCAGAATGAGCTATTTGACTTGTAGCTTCTTCTGTGTTGCATTGCAAGGACCGTTGTTTAGTAATCCTAGCTTTAGCTGTTGTGGAGTGTGAAAGTCATCGGATTGTAACTTTCACTGTAGATTGCGAAGACTGCTGAATAGAGTTTTCATCCATTGTCGGAAGAGTCGTTGAATTGTAACTCCTCTCGATCTATGTGAAAAGCCCTCCATTTGCAACTTTCGTTCACCGACCCGAAAGCTATTTGATGGTAGCTTTCGTTGTAGGAGCTAGACGGGAATCAACATCCATAGTGTTTTAAAGATGAATATTTGCCCACAGCTCTCTACCAAGCAACTCACCAACTAAGTCCAACCTTTTATTTCTGAAATCATCCCACTACTCATCAGCATCTCTAATAGTTGTTAGTATAATATTAGTGCTGTTGTCGCAGCCCTCAAGATCAATCATCTCAGAAGTGAGGTCGTGTTTATGACGATTGTGGAGTTGCGGATGCAGTGATTGGGAAGTCGTCTGATTGTGACCTCCATTGTCGGAGCTTGTTTGGATAAGCTATCTATTGTGATTTTTAGACAGCCTACAATCCTACAGATATAGAACAGGTGCATGATGATGATGTTGATGATGACGATCAGATACCAGAGCATGGAGATGGTGATCAAGATCATATACAGGAGACTCCTCAGCAGAGGGAGCATCACCAGCAGCAGGAGTTTGCTGAGCCACAACTTAGGAGATCAGCTAGAGAGCATCGACCATCCACGAGATATCCTTTTTTAGAGTATTCTTTGCTGACAGAAGAGAGGGAGCCATAAAGCTTTTAGGAGGCACATACTCATAACGACAAGGACAAATGGTTCAAGCTATGAAGGAAGAGATGAAGTCTCTTGAGAAGAACGATACTTATGAGTTGGTGGATTTGCCAAAGGACAGAAAAGCTTTGAAGAACAAGTGGGTGTTAGAAGAATGGCTACAAAGAGATTCAGAAATACAAAGCCAGATTAGTGGTGAAAGGCTTTGGTCAGAAAAAGAGCATCGATTTTGATGAGATTTTTTCACCAGTTGTGAAGATGACGTCCATTAGAGTTATCTTGTGGTTAGCAGGTAGTTTAGATCTCAAGATTGAGTAGCTTGAGGTGAAGACTACATTCTTTCATGGTGATTTAGAGGAGGAGATCTACATGGAGTAGTCAGAGGGTTTTGAAGTGAAGGAAAAAGAACATGTGGTTTGTAGGTTGAAGAATAGCATCTTAATTTGAAGCAAACACCCAGGCAGTGGTACAAAAAATTTGGTTCTTTCATGTTAAGTTATGGCTACTAGAGGACAATTGTAGATTTATATGTATATTTCAAAAAAAATTCAGATTCTAGCTTCATTATCCTTTTGGTTTATGTGGACGATATGTTGATTGTTGGTCAGGATAGTCAGATAATCGGTGGGCTGAAGAAGAATTTATTTAAATCTTTTGACATGAAGGATTTGGGCTCGGCACAGCGAATTCTTGGTATGGATATTGCTCGTGATAGGAAAACCATGAAGTTGTGGTCATCATAGGAGATATATGTTGAACAACCACTTGATAGATTCAAAATAAAATATGCCAAGTCATTTAGTACTCCTCTTGCAGGTCATTTGAAGCTTAGCAAAAAGTTTTGCTCGACGACAGATGAGGAAAAGAGTGAGATGGAGAATATTCCTTACTCTTCAGCTGTGGCGAGTTTGATGTATTTCATGGTTTACACTCAGCCAGATGTAGCTCATGCAATTGGCGTTGTGAGCAGGTTTCTTTCTAATCCAGAGAAAGTTCATTTGGAAGATGTAAAGTAGATCTTAAAATATTTGAAAAGCAGTTCTAGATTGTGTTTGAGTTTTGGAGGTTCGAAGTGGTTTTGCAGATGCAGATATGGCAGGTGATCTCGATCACAGGAAGTCTACCTCATGTTGGTTGTTCACTTTTACAGGGGGGATAAGGCATTATTATAATTGTCATATTTTTTCATGCTTATAGTCGCAACATTTTCTTTCCTTTTCTCCTTTTCATCTTGTTTTTCTTTTCTGTTCTCTTATCAATTACTATATAATTAAAGACAAACCTTTTGCAATTCAATTTCAATACCAATAGGAACAGTAATATTTTCAAATTTCTTATATTTTTTGCTGATTCTTTTGAATTTTTATCTAGTTATCCAGTTTTATCTTATCTTTCAAAATTGGTAAATTTCCCAAAACCCCCCCCCCCCTCAAAATTTAGATCTATGTTCATCTACATGTCCTTGAGATACAATGATTTTGTCACATCCCGCTTCCCAAAATACTAGGAAATCGGAACATGAACAAGACAACGATGTATTAGACTGAGGAGAAATAAGTATTAGACATTCTACTCAATTTAATACGCTAAACGTCAAGCAATATAAAGCGAAGGCACAGGTCCCCGATCATAGTATCGAGAATATAATAAACAACTCAGAACAAAATGATACATATCACAACTAAAATTTCATCCGAGACATAATATTCGGGTCAAAATGCCCTTATACAAAACTATCCAACTGAATACTGGAGAGATATAAAAATACATCGATCAAACAGAAATAGAAAGGTGCTACAAAGATAAACAAGGACCATCGAACAACTAAAGGAAATAACTAAGCTTCGGTTTCTTCTTCTATTCTATCTGTAAAGCACTCCTGCTGAGAATACTCTGGCTCCTGCTGATGCTGAACCTGTCTGTCCTCTAAATCTGACATACAACCCGAGAGAATAGGAGTACGTCAGTGTGCATGGCACACGACAAGATACTAAAAAGAAGAATAGAAACGATCGAATGACCAATGCAATAACAGTAAATAAATAAAAACATGTAGTTGAAATACTAACAATCTAGGTGCAATCCATCACTATAGTATAACAATCAGAAGAATCCATAAACATCTGGGTAACAAGGTCATATAACTAGATGGAATTAATACTTAAAAATCTACAACACGAGTCGTAGTACGTCGAGCGAAATAATCCAAACAAGGAAACCCTCATGTATAAATCATATGTATTAAATTATAGATAATTAAATATTAATCCCGATCTATGTATGAAAAGAAATATAACTAGTCCACATCTCACCAGAATTCATAATCATCCACGGTGATAATCTATATAAGGTGATATTAAAGGAAATTCTAATTGTAGATATCAAACAAAACCTGCCATAGGACACACAAGCATATTATTCGTATTTTACATGTTATTTGAATTGGAGAATAATATTTTAATATATATAATCGGGTCCCTGTAAATCTGTCCGGGGGCCACACCTTCAAGTTAAGAATTGGTCCTTTGGTCCATGTATATATATAACTCGCGATATCAGGAAAGCGCTTGTGCCCATTTATATACATGTTATATTCTCCGACCATTTCCACTTTATAAACCCCATGTTTGTCAGTTTAATTTAAGTAATTATACATAAAATATTATGCACTAACCACGGAGTTATCATGGAACGACTTTTGTAAAACTATAAAAATAACTGTTACCCATAACACGTCCGATCAAGAGTCCATCGTCTAGTCGATTCTATAATAGTAATAGTAAAGGAAACCTCATATCGGGATATCAATATCAAGGGAACTCAGAACTCCTCACATTGGGATATCGATGTCGAGGTGAGTATAACCATGCTTTGAAGCACGCTTATAAATCATATTTTTTTACAAGAGTCGTCTTCATGTACAGTATCTCCTATTGGATAACAACTAGGTGATAAAGTAACAATTTCAATAAAGTCATTCATCAAACAAATCTCACGCATGTAATAACATATCACAATCTAATCTATGTATGTAATTCATAATAGATCTAAAATTCTAATAAATGATAATTAAAGAAAATGTAAATTCGCACGTACTTATTTCACGATAAATATATGAATTATAATAAACTAATTTAGAATCGGAATCCTACGCATAATTAATAGATCTAAAATTATATGGAATAATAACGAGAACAGGGATTATGCGCATAATTAATTTATGACAAAACTAAGAATTAAAATGAATGAGAAAAATCATAGAAAAGGGATCTTGCCTACGAGTTTCTATCAAACGTATCGACGTTGATGAGCGAGTCCAAGGGTGAGGCAGCGGCGAGCGTCGGTGGTCGGCTAGGTTGAGGATGTGGTGGAGCTAAAAGAGGGCAGGGCTGCAACGGGTAACGACGAGCCTGAGGAGGGTGGCGCTGATATGGGGAGGCGTTGGAGGTGAAGCTCGGGGANGTTTGAGAGGGAAGAAAGAGAGGAGAAGGAGAGAGTGAAAGAGAATGAGAAGAGAGATGAAGAGAGAGAGAAATGAGATCTGAGGGAGAGTGAGAGATAGAGCACGTGAAGAGAGAGAGAGAAATAATAGAAGAGAGAGAGAGGGTGGTTGCGTGAAAGAAAACAACAGGGAGAGAGATATATATTTATGATATTAGGGTTAGGGTTTAGGGAAAATCAATATAAATAATTAATAACAATAATAATAATAATAATAATAATAATAATAATAATAATAATAATAATAAATTCAAATATTAATTTAAAGAGTTTTTACCTTAATAATTAAATTTATAATTAACAAAACTATTAAAACCGAATTTTTAAATCATAGAAAATTCTAGAAAATCAAAAAAATATAAATACTCTTTTAAAGATAATAATTTAATATTTTAATATACCAAAAAAATTATTTAAACTAGTATCAAGAATTCATTGTCATTACATTCTACCCCACTTAAAATAAATTCTGTCCTCGGAATTAAAGTAAGGGTAATGCACAAAGAACCCAAGGATAGATATGGAATGATATCCATAAGCAGAGGAGAATGTAAAATAATAACGTCACAAAATATAAGATGTGATAGCTAAGATTCAGCATACATATAGCAGACCATAATAATAATATCATAACACATAGGAATCAATTTTTTTTATAAAGGTGGATAGGAAATTACTTCAATCATTAAGATAACATAACATCAATTAAATAATATATACATGTCAAAGGATAAAATTATAATCTCACAATCAGTTCATAATATCAATATAGTCAGACACACTTCGAAAAATAAATTATAAAATATTTATCAAAAGTCGTAGCAATAGACATATAACAATATAAAAATAAATACTCGTATACTAATATAAGGTGATATCAAGAAATTAAAAATTAATACATAAAAGAACAATTAGTAGTGTATGAAAAATTCATGTCATAATATATACAGCTGTATCACAATCATAAAATATGCTAATATTTAGTACACATGAGACACAGAAGGTGACAATTATCTTAAAAGAAATACATAGAAATATAAATATATGTATCATAATAACATGAATACATATGCATAATACACGAATCATTCAAAAGTATGGAACATATATCACATACAGCAAGATTATTATGATAAAAGATATACTGTAACTAAAAACAAAAAGAATTATAAATCGCGTAATTATCAATTAAGTAATGGGACAAGGAATCAGTCAACATAATAAGAATAAATATATCTATAAAGTAATAAAAAAATCAATTGTATGAATTATGTAAAGTAAATTATTATCACACAAACAGATATAAAATCAATAATCATGTTCAGTTGAAATCATGAATATTATTTGTCAAATTAACAAAAAGGCACATAAAATCAAAAGAATTAAGATTTACACAATCAATAATAAGAGTATTAACGTAAATCATATATATGTATAAAATAAATCAAGTATGTAAATTCAGAATAATAACATAATAAACAGAGTCACATAAATCAGTTAGAATATAGAAAATGAACAAATCAAAATCATTTAACTAATAGTTAATATTGTTTGTAAAATCAAGGCAATTATTTTTAAAATGATCAAATAAGTATATTAATACACACAAAACACACAACTAATAAAACTATATTAAAAATATAAGCATAAAAGAATCCACACCAATAAAAATACATTGTAAGAGTAAAAGAAAAATAAAATGTAATTAATAGTAAAATCAATACAAAATAGTAATATAAAAAATACATTTCAACAAAAGGAAATATATGCTTGAATAGAAAGTAATTACATTTTATAAAATCAGAAGTGAAGTAATACAAAAGCATAGTATAATCAAAGTAAACAATAAACATGCACTTAATCACAACAAGCACGTAAGAATATAGTAAATACATAAACAGTATCAATAAATTCATCACCATAGAGAGCAATGTATGTATAGTAAAATACTATCGTAAACCGAATCAATGCTAATAAAGGGAAAAGCACATACATAATAATAAGCATACAAAAGTCTGAATACTCATACTACTAATCATGCTAATAAGATAAATTATGATGAAAATAATCATAAAATATTATATGATAAAATAGACATAAGAGTAAACAAGTGATTCAAAATAAAAATATTATATAAAACATAATAAAAATGACATAATTATATATATTCGACAAAAAATATGGTAAATAAGAAATATTAAAAATATTCATAAGATAAAATAATAAATATAAACAAGATACAACAATAATAATCATTACTGTATAAAATTAATTTAGATGTAGCAATATATTGTATAGTAGTCAAAATCATATAAATACAATCAACATAAATTCGTATAAATAAAACACCGACATATTTTAGATAAACATACCATGAATGATTAATGACATGTGAACATAAACACTGATAATACATAAAACAAAACAGGATTAGACAAAGTTGATAAATGACTAAAAATTAATAAAAAATATACATCATAAATATAATAATCTATGTGAATACACTATAATGAAAAAGAGAATAGTAAGTATAAAAGAATGAAAAAGTAAAACACAACACAAGTAAACGAAAATAATGAATAGAGAATGAACAACAAACAATGACACAAAAAGAAAATCTATAAACACTATAAAATAAATACTAAAAACAATATATGTATACAATGTATATTGTCCATATACTATTTTGTCATTTGTGGTAATATACATGTCAAAAACGAAGCAAACAAACAATAAATATGAAAATATACTACAAACAACACATGAGTAAATACCATACATACCCACAAACGCTATTTAGAATTATCTTTTATAGAAAAATAATAACTAGTGATACGTGATAATGTAACAAAAACTATGTAATTAGTAGCTCAAACCCCAAACCTAACAATATGAATAAATGCCTGAATATCAAAATAGAAATACATTGCTCTTGGAAATAACGAAACCAATATGAACATACTAAAACAACCTAAACAAGACAAAACTGACTGATAAGAAAACTATATACTGAAAATATTGTGAGTTAAATAAATAAAGAGTAAGAATGTAATGCATATGTAGAATATCAAAATCATAAACTTATTAATATATATCACTAAAAATACGAACAATATATATAATAATCTAGAACATAAGTAAATAATAGATGATATGACAAAAAAAGCACACACATACACAATGTAGATATGCAAAGGTATATTTAAACATAAGAAAATAATCTGAATATCAGATATGCTATGTGATGTATATGTAAAATCTAGAGTAATGCGAAACACTTAATGAACATAGTTTGAACAATTAAAAATATATAAGTAATGATTTTCATTAGACGATGTTACTTGTATATTTTTAATGAAAAAATACAATATAACACTTTGTGTGATACATAAAATAATGTAATAAATAATGTAGAAATCAACACAATCAAATGATACATAAGTCAAATCAAAGAAAACATAGTTGTAAAAATAATAACATATAAAATAATGATCTGTATGAGAAAAGAGAAGTTATACAAAGAAGGTATAGCCGGGAATTGATGAGACAAGAAACAGTGGGAAGTTCTGGAGTCAAAAAGTGATAAGTAGGGACTAAGACATAATTCATCAAGATGATAGGATAAGGGCTAACTATAGTCTTACAGATGAAATATGACATGCGTCTAAATTATTTATTATATTCTCACTGGTAAGAACTCGGGACCGTGACCTGCATGGGCCACTAAAAAACCTATCACGCCCCGCTTCCCAAAATACTAGAGAATCGGAACATGAACAAGCCCGCGACGTATTAGACTGAGGAGAAATAAGTACCAGACCTTCTACCCAATCTAATATGCTAAGCGTCAAGCAATATAAAGTGAAGGCACAGGTCCCCGATCACTGTAGCGAGAATATAATAAATAACTCAGAACAAAATTATACATTTTACAACTGAAATATCATCCCAGACATGATATTCGGGTTAACATTCCCTTATACAAAACTATCCAACTGAATACTAGAGAGATATAAAAATACATCGATCAAACTGAAATAGAAAGGTGCTACAAAGATAAACAATGACCATCGAATAACTAAAGGAAATAACTAAGCTCCGGCTTCTTCTTCTGCTCTGTCTGTAATGCACTCCTGTTGAGAATATTTTGGCTCCTACTTATCATGTCCATCCTCTAAATCTAATGTACAACCCGAGAGAACAGGAGTACGTCACCGTGTATGGCACACGACAAGATCCCAAAAGGAAGAATAGAAACGGTCGAATGACTAATAAAATAACAGTAAATAAATAGAAACATGCAGTTGAAATACTAACAAGCTAGGTGCAATCCACCACTATAGTATAACAATCATAAGAATCCATAAACATCCGAGTAACAAGGTCATACAACTAGATAGAATTAATACTTAAATAATCCAAACAAGGAAACTCTCATGTATATACGATATATATCAAATTGTAGATAATTAAATATTAATTCTGATCTATGTATAAAAAGAAATATAACTAGTTCACATCTCACCAGAATCCATAATCATCCACGGTAATAACCTATATAAGGTGATATTAAAGGAAAATCTAATTGTAGATATCAAACAAAGCCTGTCATAGGACACTGTAAAACCCCGTATTTTTCTTTGTTATGTATATATGTGAATTATTGTGATAAATAGCTTGAGGTCATAGATGTACATGATAACAAGTTATTTGAGAAGATATGAGAGTATGTGTGTAGAGTTTTGTACGTTGGTTTTGCAAATAAGCTAAACATGCACGAAACAGGAAACTGCCAGATCAGTTGACCGATCAGTCGACTGACGAGCTCAGTCGACTAATTAGTCGACTGACGAGCTATTTTCCAGTTTTTCCAGGTTTCGGGTCTGTTTTGATTGATTCGGGTTTTGGATCGGGTCTGGCTGTTCATATATGATCTCTTCTACCCAAAAACCACCCCCTTTCATCATCAGATCTGAGAAACCCTAGCCCCCTCTCTCCTCTCTCAAACCCTAGGTTCGTTCTTGGCGATTTTTGGGGCGTTTCAAAGGATTTTAGCGGGTTTCGATCGTTGCAGCAAAGGGGAATCATACTCTCACAGATCCAGAAGTGTTGCAACACCCCAGAGGCGAGTAACATCTTGCCCAACCTTGTCCCATATTTCTAAACGTTTTCAAATGATTTTTTATGAGTTTTGATGAGCCAAAAACGTATTTTTTGTGTACAAAGGCTTCATTTTTATAGCATATAATGTGAAGATATGTTATTTCAGAATGTTAAAAACTCACCAACATTTTGTGAATCAAAGATCTAGATCTGTAATGTTTTAATGAGAGATTAAACATGAGTTTTGTTTTCAAAACATTTTTAAAGCATGAATTTATATGTTTAGGGTTTTGTTTATGTATTTACATGTGAAATTTCGTTTCAGTTTAGTACATATATGTTAAAATCAGTACCTTTATGCTTGGGATTTATGATGATGATTTTAGATAAATAGTATTGCATGTAATCAACTGTACAAACAGGTTCTGCAGCTGTTCGGTCAACTGATCAGTCGACCGACGGGCTGAATTTTTCCAGCTATCAGTCGACTGATCAGTTGACCGATGGGCTGATTTTGTTGTCTCAGTTCCTTAGTCGACCGATCAGTCGACTGGTGAGCTGAGCCTGTTTTGACTGATCTTATCAGTCGACCAATGAGTCGACTGATGAGGTGTTTTACAGATTCTTGATCCGTTTGAGTTGCTTTTCGGGGTTGCCTCGATTATTTGACACTAGTTTACAATGTTAGTGATTTATCTGTATATGTGAGTTGACTTTTGACACAAGTTTAGACCTGTACATCGAGACACGTACGAGTTTAGGATATGTATATCTTTTCGCATATACTTTTGACAGTTGCACCTCTTTACTTATAGTCCATGTGTTGGACATACATTGCTATTAGTCCATGTGTTGGACACTTATCATTTCAGTCCATGTGTTGGACATGCTTATCATTTAGTCCATGTGTTGGAAATTTGCTAAACCTTGAGCATGATACATAACCAAGTTTGGAGCACGACATATTTATGAAGTTGGGACATGATAGCTACCTAGGCTGGTCGTGACACTTATTGTGGCTTTGACATGACTTTGTTTATCGGTAGAGATGGGTTCATTTTCTTTTCTTTAATGTTCATGTATTAGACTCTGGGTTTGCTACTTAGGGACTTACAATTTGAGATACAAGGTATATACATGAGGGTTTCCTTGTTTGGATTATTTCGCTCAACGTACCTATGCTCGTGTTGTAATTTCCTAAGTACTAAAACTCACTATTGTTAGGATAAATGATTTTATATTATTATGTGTTAATCTGTATTTTCATATACAACGAGCCCTATCCCTTGGGGTTGGTTGTGATGTTGCTCGCTAGTGCTTTGACGCTCGTTGTCCCTCCCCCTTTCAGGTAATGAGCCAGGAGCCCTGAGAGTCACAGGTTGATGGCAATGCATTTTAGCTTCAGCTATCTATTTAGTTGTATTTTTCTTTTGAGCTCTACTGTAGACTTTTGTTTAGACATATGAGAGTTTTATTCTAGAAGCTGTAAAGGTTGTGTGCCTTATTTCCTCTTGTCAGATATTTTTTATATTTGAGACATGTTGAGTACCTCAGTTTTATTTATTTTAGACATTGACTTGTACTTCAGTATGCTAGATGATGGGATATCAATTTGATCTCTATTATTTCATCTGTGGATTTCTGTATTATCTTTTACCTGCTTTTGTACCTACACCTTTTATTGACTCTACTAGAGAGATAGTAATTGTGATGGTGAAACATGTTATTGCACGGTGTGGTGCATGGCAGGTTTGACATTCTTGGTTTGACCTTGGACTACAGCCATGTGTGAACCCAAGGGCGTCACAGTTGGTATCAGAGCTCTAGTTCCAGTATCCTTAGGATCATCTTGTGTCGAGTCGTGGAGTTAGGATAGAGTTTCTTAGGATTCATGTATAGAGTCCACTAGGGATTTCCTATTATGAGTGAGGATGATATATGCGTATATCTAAAAATTTGAGAATATTTTTTTTTATGACAACTATTTTCGTGTAAATTTAAAGTATTTGTGTGAATACTAAATTATTGTGAAAACCATACTGCGATATGTTGTGTATGTGTATATGTCTATTTTGACTCATAAACTCTTGTTTTCTTATGATCAGAGAGAGATGGCAGGACTTGGTAGACCTCGTACTCAGAGAGCTGGATAGGCAGAGTCACAACAGGCTCTACCTGAGCCACAGCAAGCTCAACCCGAGCCACAATAAGCACCACTTGAGCCGTAGCAGGCTCCCTAGTATCTTATTGATCTTATGGCTCCCATCGTAGCTAGGATGGTAGCAATTGAGGAGCTTGTGGCGAGTCATATTGCGCCACCGACACCACCACCACCACCACCACCAGCAGATCAGCCGCAGGGGATACCAGCAGTTCCTATCAGTAAGAGACCTCAAGAGACCGCACCTATAGTTATTCCACCAGCAGTTCCAGATAGAGCCATAGAGCAGGAGGCTTGGCTCCGTTTGGTTGAGAGGTACCAGAAGATGAGAGCACCAGAGTTCCAGGGGTCGGCAGATTCTCTTGCAGCCCATAAGTGGAAGGAGGATGTGAGTAACATCCTCGATATACTTAATGTGGATTCAGTCTAGAAGCAGAGATTAGCATCCTACAGTCTGAAGGGAGACGCCGGGAGATGGTATAGGCTTCAGTTCACTCCAGAGCACCGGATGACCCTCGCATAGGAGGACTTTATTTATTTCTTCGATGGATAGTATATTTCTTCTGCAGCACGGACTGGGAAGGAGCTTGAGTTGTCCCGTTTGACTCAGGGGGATATATCGGTGACAGATTTTGAGAGCAGATTTATGGAGTTACTCCACTTCATGGGCTTGTGGCAGACAGGAGAGCGCCAGGCTCAGATGTTCTTAGCAGGGATCCGCCCTAATCTTCATCGATACCTCATTTCAAGGAAGTTCTATTCAGTTCGAGAGGTAGTAGAAGCTGCCACCTCATAGGAGATTGAGACTGTCATGTTTCAGAAGGACAAGGAGGGGAAGACCAAGGCAGGGCAGACAGGGGATAAGGGCAAGAACAAGAGGCCTTTTTTTGGATCCCAACAGCAGTAGCAAGGCCCTTATAAGAAGGGACCCCAGCAGGATCAGAGGGCGCATCAGCAGTGCAAGTTTCAGGGAGTTTGCTATAATTGTCGTAAGGTGGGACACAAGGCATCAAAGTGTCGTAGTGCACCAACAGGAGCCTAGCAGGGCAGGGGTCCGAACCAGCAACAACAGCGATAGCAGGGCAGAGGTCAGGGCTAGCAGAACAGGCTTGAGGCACCGCCAATAGCACAGAGGACAGAGGGGCAGATTCGAGCAGTCCAGGAGGCTCCCCAGGGACAGATTATCCTATATTCTCCAGCACCAGTAGTAGAGCAGTCTTCAGCCATAGGCAGAGTATATGCAGTGGTTCCCCGTGATCATGGTGCCAGCGGAGCAGTTGTGGAGGGTACGTTCCTCGTGAATTCCTTTCCCGCCGGTATTCATTTCGTATGCTTTCATGGTTAGACTCCAGATCGTAGCTCATCCATTAGACACCCTTTTATCAGTTTCCACCCCTCTAGGAGAGGTATCGCTTTTGGAGAGTGTTTGTAGGAGGTGTATTATTAGTTTAGACGAGTCCGAGTTCATAGTCGATCTGATAGTGTTGCATATGTCCGTGTTCGATGTCATCCTTGGTATGGATTGGTTGTCATCCTACCATATTAGTATTGACTGTTTTGCGAAGACAGACAGATTGCGAGCGTGCGATGGGTCCGAGATGATTGTGGCCACTTCTCAGGGCAACCGTTTTGTGGAGTCATTTCTAGCGTACATCGAGGAGGTGATGCGATAGGATGAGGGTGCTGATTTGTTGGAGACTAGAGTTGTCTCAGAGTATCAGGATGTCTTTCAGGACATACCTGGGTTACCTCCTGTGAGAGAGGTCGAGTTTTGTATTGAGTTGTAGCCAGGCATAGCCCTAATATCCCGCGCATCCTATCGCATGGCACCAGCTGAGATGAGGGAGCTTCAGACCCAGTTGGACGAGTTGTTAGCTCAAGGATTTATTCGTCGGAGTCATTCTCCGTGGGGCGCGCCAGTTCTCTTCGTGAAGAAGAAGGACGGTAGTATGAGATTGTGCATTAATTATAGAGAGTTAAACAAGGTTACTATCCGGAATAGGTACCCATTACCTCGAATTGATGACTTGTTCGACCAGTTGTAGGGAGCATAGTTCTTCTCGAAGATTGATCTTCATTCTGGTTATCATCAGTTGCTGGTTCGGGAGATGGATATCCCCAAGACCGCTTTTCTTACTTGATATGGATCTTTCGAGTTCATGGTCATGCCATTTGGGTTGACCAATGCACCCGCGATATTCATGGATTTGATAAATCGGGTTTTCCGTCCTTTCTTGGACTAGTTCGTGATTGTTTTCATTGACGACATCCTTATTTATTCGAGATCGGAGGCAGATCATGAGCAGCATCTCTGATTAGCTTTGCAGACCCTACTAGAGCACCAGTTATATGCCAAGTTCAGCAAGTGCGAATTTTGGCTTTCAGAGGTCAGATTTCTCGACCACATCATCAGCAGAGAGGGCATATCAGTAGACCCAGCTAAGGTTATAGCAGTGCTTGATTGGGAACTGCCAAAGACGGTGACGGAGATTCGTAGCTTCTTGGGATTAGCAGGTTATTATAGGAAGTTCATCCAAGACTTCTCAAAGATTTCGATGCCACTTACACGCCTTACGAAGAATGGTGTATAGTTCATTTAGAGTGTGGACTGCCAGAAAGCCTTTGATATCTTGAAGACTAAGTTAACTTCAGCACCAGTTTTGACTATTCCGAGCAGCGACAAGACGCTCGTCGTCTACACAGATGCATCATTTGCATGATTAGGAGGTGTCTTGATGTAGACTCAGAGGGTAGTAGCATATATCTCATGGCAGTTGAGGGTGCGTGAGCAGAACTATCTCACTCATGATTTGGAGTTAGCAATAGTAGTATTTGCATTAAAGTCATGGAGACACTATTTGTATGGAGTGTAGTTTGAGTTGTTCACAGACCACCAGAGTCTGAAGTATCTTTTCTTTCAGAAGGAACTCAACCAGAGACAGAGGACATGGATTGAGTTTATCAAGGACTACGAGTTCGCGATTCAGTATCATCCGAGAAAGGCGAATGTCGTAGCAAATGCTTTGAGTAGGAAGCATCGACATCGAGTTTCGGCTTTAAGGTGTTCATTATATAGAGATCTCCTTACTCTTAGCCAGTTTGATTTCAGACCCGAGATTGGTAGAACCAATGCGTTTTTGGGAGCTGTGTCAGTTCAGCCATCTTAGAGTACCAGAGTAGTCAGAGCTCAGCTAGAAGACTCTTGGATTCAAATCCAAAAGGAGGAGATTTCCAAAGAGCCTAAGGCTGATTAGACCATTTGAGCAGATGGAAGTCTACGGATGAAAGGTAGATTAGTTATGCCAGCCAGTGCAGAGCTGAAGAGGGAGTTATTTGATGAGGCGCACCGTACTTGGTACACAGTACATCCAGGGACTACCAAGTTATACAAGGACCTGAAGAGATATTTCTGGTGGAGTGGTATGCGTAGAGAGATTACAAAGTATGTGGCTAAGTGTTTTACCTATCAGCAGATAAAGGCAGAGCATCAGAGACCGGTAGGGACACTTCAGTCTTTGCCTATTCCAGAGTGAAAGTAGGTAGATATTTCTATGGACTTTATTGTAGGGTTGCCGAAGTCAAAGAAGGGGAATGATTCTGTTTGGGTGATAGTGGACCGGTTGATGAAGTCAGCACATTTTATTCCAGTGAGGACTACATATTTAGTTGAGGCGTATGTGAGGATATTTATTCGGGAGATAGTATGACTTCATGGAGTCCCTGATACGATTGTGTCGGATCAAGGTTCAGTGTTCACTTCATATTTTTGGAGGAGTTTCCAGGATTCGTTCGGCAGCAGGTTATCTTACAGCAGTGTTTTCCACCTACAGACAGATGGTCAGACGGAGAGGGTGAATCAGGTGTTGGAAGACATGTTGTGGGCTTGTGTCATAGACTTCCAAGGTAGCTGGGAGGAGCATATTCCACTGATAAAGTTCGCTTATAATAATAGTTACCAAGCGACGATCGGTATGGCCCTATATGAGGTATTGTACGGGAGACCTTGTAGATCACCGATATGTTGGGCAGCGCCAGAGGACAGCTTAATGCTTGGACCAGAACTTGTGAGGCAGACTACTGAGAATGTAGCATTGATCAGAGATAGGATTTTAGCCGCTCAGAGTCGGCAAAAGAGCTATGCATATAAAAGACGAAGACCCTTGGAGTTTCAGGTCAGAGATTCAGTTATGCTGAAGGTATCGCCTATGAAAGACATTCAGCGATTTGGGAGACGGGGAAAGCTTGCACCGAGGTATATTGGACCCTTCCGGATTTTGGAGCGCATTAGAGCTGTTTCATACAGACTAGATCTTCCAGCATCGATGTCTAGTATCCACAATGTATTTCATGTTTCTATGCTCAAGAAACACTTGCATGATAAGGAGTAGCACTTGCATGATGAGGAGCAGCAGCGAGTATTGGATAAACTAGAGATTGAACTTCTGGAGGATTTGATTACTATTGAGATTCCAGTTTGTATACTTGCCAGGGAGGACAAGAGGCTAAGAAACAAGGTGATTCCTTTGGTGAAAGTTCAGTGGAACCGAAGAGGCGTTGAGGAGATTTCTTGGTAGCGCGAAGAGGACATGCGTCGCGACTATCCACACATGTTTGAGCATGTAAATTAAAGCTTTTTGTATGGTTTATATATATGGGTTATAGATTCTATTATGGCGACGTTTACACTTAACACTAAAATGAGGGTATTACCACTTATCTCCTAAATACTCGAAACATATGGTATATATATAAGGGGTTCCTTGTTTGGATTTTTCGCTCGATGTACTTGTTCCATTTAGTTAGGGGTTAAGTGGGGGTATTTACATTTTTGATAGTTAAGTGTAGACATCGAAGATGATTCTCGAGCGCGAAGATGATATGTAGTGCTACTTCCTGCATTTATTGAGGAAGTGAATTGATTGATATGCATGAGTATGTGTGTGATTATATTTAGATTTAACACTAGAATGATGATATTTCAGCTCAATTCTTAACCTTTTGGAACATATGGTATATATATGGGGGGTTCCTTATTTGGATTTTTCGCCCGACGTACTAGTTCTATTTGATTAAGGGTTGAGTGGGATTATGGTCATCCTGGATTGTTAAGTAAAAATATCGTTATATGCTGGTCTAGAGTATTATTATTTGTTTAGATATAATTTCTGAATTTCGAGGACGAAATTCTTTTAGGGGGGGAGCATGTAAAACCCCGTATTTTTCTTTGTTATGTATATATGTGAATTATTATGATAAATATCTTGAGGTCATAGATGTACATGATAACAAGTTATTTGAGATGATATCAGAGTATGTGTGTAGAGTTTTGTGTGTTGGTTTTGCAAATAAGTGAAACATGCACGAAACAGGAAACTGCCAGATCAGTCGACCGATCAGTCGACTGACGAGCTCAGTCGACCGATCAATCGACTGACGAGCTGTTTTCCAGTTTTTCTAGGTTTAGAGTCTGTTCTGATTGATTCAGGTTTTGGGTCGGGTCTGACTGTTCATATATGATCTCTTCTACTCAAAAAACACCCCCTTTCATCATCAGATCTGAGAAACCCTAGCCCCCTCTCTCCTCTCTCAAACCCTAGGTTCGTTCTTGGTGATTTTTGGGGCGTTTCAAAGGATTTTTAGCGGGTTTCGATCGTTGCAGCAAAGGGGAATCATACTCTCGCAGATCCAGAAGTGTTGCAACACCCCAGTGGCGAGTAACATCCCGCCCAACCTTGTCCCATATTTCTAAATGTTTTCAAATGATTTTTTATGAGTTTTGATGAGCCAAAAACGTATTTTTTGTGTACAAAGGCTTGATTTTTATAGCATATAATGTGAAGATATGTTATTTCAGAATGTTAAAAATTTTTATAGCATATAATGTGAAGATATGTTATTTCAGAATGTTAAAAACTCACCAACGTTTTGTGAATCAAAGATCTAGATCTGTAATGTTTTAATGAGAGATTAAACACGAGTTTTGTTTTCAAAACATTTTTAAAGCATGAATTTATATGTTTAGGGTTTTGTTTATGTATTTACATGTGAAATTTTGTTTCAGTTTAGTACATATATGTTAAAATCAGTACCTTTATGCTTGGGATTTATGATGATGATTTTAGATAAATAGTATTGCATGTAATCAACTGCACAAACAGGTTCTGCAGCCATTCGGTCGACTGATCAGTCGACCGACGGGCTGAATTTTTCCAACTATCAGTCGACCGATGGTCTAATTTTGTTGTCTCGGTTCCTCAGTCGACCGATCAGTCGACTGGTGAGCTGAGGCTGTTTTGACTGATCTTATCAGTCGACCAATGAGTCGACTGATTTCATCAGTCGACACATGAGTCGACTGATGAGGTGTTTTACAGATTCTTGATCCGTTTGAGTTATTTTTCGGGGTCGCCTCGATTATTTGACACTAGTTTACAATGTTAGTAATTTATCTGTACATGTGAGTTGACTTTTGACACAAGTTTAGACCTGTACATCGAGACACGTGCGAGTTTAGGATATGTATATCTTTTCGCATATACATTTTACATTTGCACCTCTTTACTTATAGTCCATGTGTTAGACATACATTGCTATTAGTCCATGTGTTGGACACTTATCATTTCAGTCCATGCGTTTGACATGCTTATCATTTAGTCCATGTGTTGGACATTTGCTAAACCTTGAGCATGATACATAACCAAGTTTGGAGCACGACATATTTATGAAGTTGGGACATGATAGCTACCTAGGCTGGTCGTGACACTTATTGTGGCTTTGACATGACTTTGTTTATCGATAGAGATGGGTTCATTTTCTTTTCTTTATTGTTCATGTATTAGACTCCGGGTTTGGTACTTAGGGACTTACAATTTTAGATACAAGGTATATACATGAGGGTTTCCTTGTTTGGATTATTTCGCTCGACGTACCTATGCTCGTGTTGTAATTTCCTAAGTACTAAAACCCATTATTGTTAGGATAAATGATTTTATATTATTATGTGTTAATCTAAATTTTTATATACAACGAGCCCTATCCCTTGGGGTTGGTTGTGATGTTGCTCGCTAGCGCTTTGACGCTCATTGTCCCTCCCCCTTTTAGGTAATGAGCCAAGAGCCCGGAGAGTCACAGGTTGATGGCGATGCATTTTAGCTTCAGTTGTCTATTTAGTTGTATTTTTTTTTGAGCTCCACTATAGACTTTTGTTTAGACATATGAGAGTTTTATTCTAGAAGCTGTAAAGGCTGTGTGCCTTATTTCCACCTGTCAGATATTTTCTATATTTGAGACATGTTGAGTACCTCAGTTTTATTTATTTCAGACATTGACTTGTACTTCAGTATGCTAGATGATGGGATATCAATTTGATCTCTATTATTTTATCTGTGGATTTCTGTATTATCTTTTACCTGCTTTTGTACCTACACCTTTTATTGACTCTACTAGAGAGATAGTAATTGTGATGGTGAAACATGTTATTGTACGGTGTGGTGCATGGCAGGTTTGACATTCTTGGTTTCATCTGGGACTGCAGCCTTATGTGAACCCAGAGGCATCATAGACACACAAACATATTCTTCTTATTTCACATGTTATTTGAATTAGAGAAGAATATTTTCATATATATAATCGGGTCCCCGTAAACCTGTCCGGGGGCCATGCCTTCAAGTCAAGTATTGGTCATTTGGCCCATGTATAAATATAACTCGCGATATCAGGAAAGTGCATTAACCCATTTATATACATGTTATATTTTCCGTCCAATTCCCTTTTATAAACACCATGTTTGTCATTTTAATTTAAGTGACTATACATGAAATATTGTGCACTAGACACGGAGTTACCGTTGAATGACTTCTGTAAAACTATGAAAATAACCATGACTCATAACACGTCCAATCAAGAGTTTATCATCTAGGTAATAGTCAAGGAAACCTCATACCAGGATATCGATATCAAGGGAACTCGGAACTCCTCACATCGGGATATCAATGTCGAGGTGAGTATAGACATGCTTTGAAGCACGCTTATAAATTATATTTTTTACATGAGATGTCTTCATGTACAGCCTCTCCTATTGGATAACAACTAGGTGATAAAGTAACAATTTCCATATAGTCATTCATCAAACAAATCACACGCATGTAATAACATATGACAGTCTAACATATGCATGTAATTCATAACAGATCTAAAATTCTAATAAGTGACAATTAAAGAAAATATAAATTCGCACATACTTATTTCACAATAAATATAAGAATTTTAATAAACTAATCTAGAATCAGAATCTTATGCATAATTAATAGATCTAAAATTGTGCGGAATAATAATGAGAACAAGGATCTTGCGCATAATTAATTTACGACAAAAACTAAGAATTAAAATGAATGAAAAAAATCATAGAAAAGGGATCTTACCTACGAGTTTCTGTTGAACGTATCGACGTTGACGCGTGAGTCCGCGGGTGAGGCGGCGGCAAGCATCGGTGGTAGGCTCGATTGAGGAGGTGGTGCAGCTGAAAGAGGGTAGAGCTGTAAGGGGTAACGACGAGTCTGAGGAGGGCGGCGCTAAGATGGGGAGGCACTGGAGGTGGAGCTCGTGGACGGTGGATCTGGAGGAGATCCAGGGGAAGGGCTGGTCGGAGATGGGAAGAGGAGAGCTTGTGGTTCGGGAGGTGGTCGGCGGGCTCGGGCTTGGGCAGAGCTGGGCTGGGGCTTGGGGTGCGTCG